>NC_142686.1:47525000-48150000 GCF_056320005.1 Nelumbo lutea | reverse complement strand
ATTGTATTGAAGGGTATTTTGGTAATTTGGTATGCTTTTGGGTTGAGATTTGGGTTCTTGAAGAAGTTATGATGGTCTGATGGGTGTTCGAGTGCGAATTGGGGGTTTGAAAGGAAGACTAAGCAAAAATCGCGTGTTAATACTCTCCTCTCCAAACACAAAAGCATATGCCTAAGAGAGGGTGACACTACACTATCCCAAAAAAGAATATGTTGTCATGCAATGGCATATTCTAGATTGAGTCTTGCCAAAAACCCAAACACTCTATTCTTTCCTACCAATTCCTAATAAATGGTTGCATCCTTGCTCTCTAAATGATCTATCTCCTACCATAAGGTTTTGAGGGCTGAAAAATAAAGCACAACAGTCTTATCTCCCTATTTAGTAGCAATCACCCGATTCCTCAACTGTTAGGCTCTAGTAACATTCTCACTCTGTGAATGAATCTCTACTACTCTAGATAGGGTTTAAGCCAATTAACTAGAATCTTGGATATTTGTGCACCACATTACATAGGCTAGTCGGCCTAAAATCATTGACATATTCTGGATTTTTCTTTTCAATGATGAGAATTATGAATGTTCTATTAATGGCTCTATTCATTTGCCCTAAATAGAAGAAAGCCTTTACAACGGTAGAGATAGATTCTTTAATTATGGACCAGAATTTTTTGATAAGTAAAGCATTCAATCCATTGGGCCTAGGTGCTTTGAGATCTTGAATTGATTGGAGAGTACTAAAAATTTCATCATCAAGACATCTTTAATAAGCTTCATATTGATTTCATTTGAGATACAAGGGTTACTCTCACCAATAAACTCTTCAACCCCATTGATGCCTTCAGATCTAAATCTATTCTCAAAGAAACAAGAAAAATAATTCATAATGTTTGTTTGATCGTGAATCCAAGTTCTTCTCAAACAAGTACTTTAGTTAGCTGATAATGCAGTGCTATTTCCAAGTTTGCCAAGGACATAATGGTATGCTCTTCCATCATGCATTTTTGGGCATCTTCAATCTAGCCAAGCTTGCTTTTTTCAGACTTAGATTCCCAAAATTATTTTTAATTGACATTCCAATCCCAAGCCCCCTTAACCACCTCCTCCAGACTAGTGTCAAGACACCACATAGCCTCAAGCAGAAAAGGCTTGGGGCCAAAACTGAAACTAGGGTTTGTTTCTAGCAAAATGGGGGTGTGATCAAATGCTAAAAATGGTAAATTCACAAGGTTCCCATTTGGGAATTCACACCACCACACACACATCATTGACCAGAACCCAATCAATCCTCTCTTTAGTGGTGGAATTCCTCCATGTATATTGTAAACCTTTCATATCTAAATCAATTAGATTACAATAGTGAATAAAATCATTGAAATCTCGTCTTCAAATCAACCCCCGATTGCCCCCCACAACGTCCCACAGCGTCCCATAGCTGATACTTTTCGCCTTTGAATTTGAATTGAATGATGTGGCGTAAGAGCCGTGATTTCACGTTTTAGCCTCTTGCTTTATATTCCAATACAGATATTATCGACCGGGAAAGGTATTTGAGCTTTAAAATGGTTGGCGTTTTGGCGCCAAAACCAAAAGAGAGTGGTTAAGAAATGCAGGCAGTGAAAGAGAGGAGAAGAAGTAAGAAGAATGAACTCAAAAGGGCCTTCTTCCAACGCGATCAGGGGATTTGGGCAGCGCTCCATTTCCTCATCTTTCGCCTTTCGCTCTCAGAGTGCGGATGCAAAGTATAAAGCCTCCTTTCTCCTTCCATTTTATTTGCTCTTTGATATGTTTTTTCTGGTTTGTTTGTTTTTTTTTTTTTTTCTAATAAATACCCTCTGTTTGTGGGTTGTCGTATCCGTGAACTAAACCAGTTCCAAACAATCGAATGAGGATGTGCAAGCCAAATCATCCAAGAAGAATTCCTGCATATCCCTCTCTGAATTTCTAGACCGGAAGCTCGAGAAGACTTCCAAGCCGGCTAAAACAGTTCAGGTATCTTGCATTTGGAAATCTGAGTTCTTTTTGTTTTGGGGACTTGATTTACTGAAATTCAAGAACCCAATTGTTAATAGGGCAAGCAGAGGCCGTTTTCTTCGCTGGTTGGAGGTGGAAATGATGCCAATGGGTCCACCGCTGAACGGGTTGAGGTCAGAAAAGGGGGAGATGCAGATAATGGTTTTATCGGTGAAGCTGCGTTTGAACAGTTCAAGTGTGCTAGAAAAGATAAAGAAGATTGTGAAGATTCATGTAAGGGAGGTGAGGTTGTCGGATCTACAACGATTGATGAGCAAGAATCGAGAAAAAGAAAAAACCCATTTGAGTTTTCTTCTGAAGGTTTTCTCTCCTGTCCTGGTTAACTAATGCAAATTGCTTCCCTACACCTGTTTTTTTTTTTTTGTTCTGATTGCTTTATTCTAGTATGGTCATGAATTGATATTCATTTTGTGAACTTGGCTTCAGTTTGTTCGTACAACTTCAGGTCTCAAAGAGGTTATTGTTAAGTGCAGCATGAATGAAATAATGTATTTGGCCTTATTCATAAAAAGAAAATAAATAAATAATGTATTGAGCCTTGTTGAAAAGGATAAGCTGGAAAGGCGGGTATCTAGACAAGTGAACTTTATTGAGGAGATGAATAGATGAATTGATTTTGTTAAGCTTCTTCATTGCTTCTAGTGCAATAGCAAATTCACTCTCACTCAACCTCAAGTGCTATGCAAGATACGTTGATAGGTTATCTTCAGTAAGCTAGTTAATTACAGTCTCTTGTCATTTTCTGCTGGATAATCCAATGGAACTTAGAAAATCTAAAAGAACCAATATCTCCCATTTGATGAATAGCCGGAAAGTAGCATTTAGATACTGAAAGTTAGCAAGTTATCAGTGGTTGAACACCCATAAAGGGATGCATTTGGAAGTATATAATTTGCATCAAGTGAGGATATAAGAAGATGAAAATGATTGTTCTAAACCTGGATTTTAATGATGAGGAAACAGGGAGAGGGGAAGAAAGATGAACCGATATAAATTTGTTCGACTAGACATCTACCGATTTCAGGTTTTCTGCTTGAATAGATAGGGAGTTCCGCCAATCAACCTTGTTTTTTATTGCATATTCAATCTGTGCACTTAAATTCACAATTCAGTTTTAGTTAATTTGAATTTTATTTCCTTTACGTCTTCCCATGATTGATGTGGTTGGTCTGATTCTTGCGTTCATTAGTAGACATTGGTGATTGATAGATAATGGAAACAATGCCCATCTGCCTGACCCTGTTATGCTTGTTTTCTAGACAATAAGCAACGTGGCAATCGAAGATATTTGGTAGTTCTTGGCGATGAACCAAAACCCAAGCAAAAGAGGAGAGAACAGAGTTTCATCAGGAATGAGAAATCAAGTCATCTGTTTAATCACTGTAAGACTATTTTTCACGGTTCATAGGTGGATCAGAAAATTTTCTTTCTACAGAATCACCCAAATGACGAAATTTCTTCTGTGCATACCAAATGTCATCCAGCATGCTTATATTTATTGGAATTTTTGGTGCATGTATTTCTTCCTGATGTTCTACACACATTACCACAGTTACGCTTCCTCCTTCCTGTCCAAACTGCATAAACCATTAAGCAAACTGGGATAGGCTTATTTAATTTTCCATCTTGTTCCAACTTAAAACTGGAAAATTCTAAATAAAAGTAACCGTGGTTTTTGTGTTGATTTTCACAGATGCAAATGGAAGTGGCTGGTGGGACTGCAATATGGAGGGCGTCGACAGTGAAGAAGTAGGTTGTCGGGAAATATGGGAAGGCATGGGCTCCACCACATTGGGAGGACTGGAATGGCATTGATTGGAGTCATTGGACCATAACATTGTTCCTAAATTCACTACAAGTTCATATTTCTTGAGTCCAAAACCTTCTTTTCTTGTGGGGTTATATTTAAATATGTATAAGAAAAAAATGGTTGAAAACAAAGAAATCCAGAAACTTGATAAATGATATTGATATTTTTCTAGTTATAAGATACGAATTTTAAAGCTGGAACACAATCACCACAGGATCAAGAACTCTTCCCAAGGTGCTGCTCTCCAGCACAATCATTCCTGTGCCATGTCATTGTCATTCATTGCTTGTTCAACTAAAAGCAAAAAAAGGAAAAAAAAAACGTCGATAATAATTATTACTGTTGTTTGATTTAAGGTAAATGTTTGCTTAATGCATCGAAGGCTTATCTCTTGGTTGGCCTGTCATGGAGTACCCAACAATATAGATACGTTTATTGGCGTGTGAGTTGCACCTCTTATGCATTCTGGACCAGTTTGACATTATGATTATGAATGGTTTTGAAATTCAAGACTTCAAGTACGAACTGTGATTGTAATTTTGTTCAATGAGAATTAAGTCTTGAATTCAATATAACGAATTACAGTCTAAAAAGTGCATGGCAAAGAGATTAAACTAAAAAAACAGCTTCACAGCCTGCCTAGTTAGGTCCTATTAGGTCTGTAGGGTGAAGTTCCCAATATTTCATATACTTCGTTTCCAGTTACATTGTCCACAAAATCCTTAATTAGGATTTCTGCCTTGGTGAGTAAGTGTAGGGGGCCTTTACATGATGCTCTGCTAAAATTTGAGGCCGACTAGTGTGAAAGTTCTTATCACAAAATCCTGAATGAAGCCACTTTGTGCTAAAGTTCTTATCAAACCAACACGCAACACCTAAGACTCCAGATAGCAAAGACCAGCATTAGGTAATGACTGGGAATTTTGCTTGGGCGTCACTCGTTTAGAGTTTAGACGTTTTCCTGGTGAATTTTAGTGTACTGAAAAATATAAAATCGTCTCCATTTGAAACTCCGTTTGTAGGACTTGGTAAACCTTAAATCTCAGGTGCTCCATCTAGTAACTCATCGGTAGATTAGTCACTAGTCAATCCTTGACATCGTTCTTATTTAAGGTTCAGGCAGTAACCGCAGTTACCTACACATCTCAGGAACAATTTCCATTGTTATTCACCAACTCGTTTTCATTTATCTTTTCAGTTTCCACAAGAACATGACTTGGATATATAAAATTATAAGTCAACCACTTTATTGGGAGGAAAAGATAACAAATCACAAAATTTTGGGTTCTACAACCCGTTGAAATTACTCGCAAGGTCCTCTCTTCTTGAACAAAGAACATCTGATCATTCGTCAATAAGGAGCAATCAACAGGGAGAAAACCTCAACCCAAACTCTAGGAGGGGCAACCAATGAGGAAGCCCCAGAGCCCAAGTATTGTACAATAATTTGCAGATCATAACCTAATCATGTTATCTTCACTCATCAAACTCGATACCAGCCATGGGCACCTCAGCGCTGATTTCATCACCATCTTCACCCTCTCCACTTTCATCACCAACATCCATTGTAGATCCTCTCTTAGCATAATCCACCTTAAAATCGTAGTCAGGATCCATGTTGTCTGTTCCACTTCCTTTCCTAGCTTTCTTCCGCTTCTTCTCTGCCTTGAGAAGCCTTGTATTCAATATCCCTTCTGCTGCATATAATTTTTCATTTTGCCTGCTATTGACAGTTTTGGCTTTGGTCTTTCCTGCATCATCTTCATCACATCCCATGGGTTGATCGCCATCATCTTCAGTCATTTCTCTGGGTTGGGCATCCCCTTGAATTAACACTTCAGGTTGTACATCATCCTGAGGGAGTATAGGTTTTGGTGAACACAATAATTGATAGCACAAAGTAGAGTTTAAAAACAGTAAATTTTGTTTCATATTTTATGAGATTCACCCTCGTTCAAAATTAAAAGCATATACATGAAAGGAGAGAAGGGCTCAAACTACAGTGCATAAAATTAGGTGCATATCCAAGTGCAAGGAATGTGAAATGCAGTTGGTGCAAATTGAACAATGATGTCTGCATATTTGGCTGGACAGCTCCTAATGTCATAAAACAATGGGAATGATGCATAGAAGTTTTTCATACATTAAAATGAGTTGGAGAGCAAACCTCTAGCATCTTCTTATCAAAATTTAAAGGACAACTTGGAGGAACTTCAACAGAATGGAAATCCTCTACAGATTTGAGGCTTCCAATGAATGATGTTTCACCCTTGTAAGCTTCATCAACATTGAACTCTTTCCCAAGTTCTGATACAATAGCTGCCTCAAAATTCTCCCCTTGATTCCTAGTTGGAGGCATTGTATAATATGGAATTTTACCTGAAACACATAAAGCATAAACTATATCACTTTTATGCAAGTGTACACATAATTCTTATTTCCCTTTTTCACTTTCTTTTAAATCCTGCACACAGCATATAATGAGAAGCAAATCCTCAAAATATACATACCCTCGTTCCAGTCATGAAGAACTATTCTTGCAGCAGCGTCAACATCAACAGCACCACCCTTCTTGAGCTTACCTCTAACAGTAGCTACCTTCTGTAGGAAGTCATCCACTGTATCGAAGTTTTGAAGCTTGTATATTGTTATCAATGTTTTGGCGGGGCAAAGCATAAGAATCTCTTTCACTGCAAAGTGAACAAACCGTTATAATATATTACTCCCTGCCTAAGTTTAGTTGTGATCAAACTCACAAAACAACTAAGTTGGCAAAATGAATGGTTTTAGGCAGTGTTCTACAACAATAATGTTTTTATTTATTTGTTCTTGAAATCACCACATCAGCAAAAAAAATGTTCTAGAACTGTATTTCTGTTTTGAGAAGCAAAAACAAGTTCATTTTGTTTCAAAAAACCATTAAATAATACCCTAGTTTTTTTTCAACTCCATCTTTGACAGAAATAACCAAATGGACTTCACCACTTTCTTAGGTTCCTCCTAACCTACCTATACAGTTAGAAGCTTATAGAGTTCGGCACTACAACAATTTGGTTCACCTCTACTCTGATATCACCACTAACAGTCGGAATTCATAAGGATCTAAACTTTGAGCACAATCACAAGTTCACAACACCTTTCCCAACTGTTCTCCTATGGACTCAATAAAACTGACAATCTTAAGGAATCAGAATTTAACCTACAAGTCTGCAACATACTCTAAAGAATAAGGGAAAATAATACAATTAAAATTACAAAGCTGTGGAATGACTCCAAATAATAGTATAATGACAGCATTAAAAAGAATAAGGGAACTTCCAGTCAAAATAATGGACTGATTGGAAGTAGGATGCATGTATTAAGATTTTAGGCAACTGATCCATTGGAAGAAAGTAATTTATTAAAGAAGTGACTGAAATGATAAGAAAGCAATATATCAAACATTATTACAGCAGTAAGAAACAGAGTTTCATAAGAAATTGCCAGCAGAATCAATGCTCAAGTCAAACTACAAGTGGACCAAGTATGGTATGTTTAATTGTTTCTGGTTCCCTATCATAACTTCTTTTTTCAGTTATCAAAGGAGTTATCAGTTTCCTGAGACAAATATGCATGAATAAAGATAAACATGTCATATTACCAGGACCAATAGGATCATCTAGTTTCTCAATTCTTTTGCAATTACGAAGAGCTATAGATGCATCATTTTCTGCAGACTTCAGCATTACTACAACCCCAGGACAGTCCAGCAATTTCACATTCTTATCTAACTGAACTTCTTGCATTGATCTTGTTAATCCTGGAGTAGCACCAACATTGACAACGTGACATCTCTTCAAGCTATTAATCAAACTACTCTTGCCAACATTAGGAAGTCCAATAACACCAACTGTAATTGACTTTTTTATCTGCCAAGTACAAAGGATATCAAATGTTAAGGTTTAGATGAAGTACAATACATTAGGCATCAAACTTGACCAAAGGCATCAATCAGCAATCTTAAAAATACTATGAAAATTAAGCAGATGTTAATATTATAACCCAAAAGGATATAGAGTATGAACAAATGATACTCGTTGAAGACACTCAATGTTATAGGTCCATCCATAAGAATAAGGGATGAGGATGTTGTTTTTACTCTACCCAGAGACAGAGCAACATGTCCTGACAGCTATCCAGCCCTGCTCTTAATTCATTTTGGGATGTCCTTTGCATGGATTTTATTGAGGCCATCCACTATTTTTTTCTTGGTGATGATTTGCCTAGATGCTACTTTGATTTTTTTCTGACAAGTACTTCCTCCATTATTTTGATTCCAAAGAATGAGAACCTCTTGCTATTCTTGGAATACAAGCCAATAATCTTGTGCAATCTTTTGTATAAGATTGTTTCAAAATCATGGTGAATAGATTTAGGGTCTGTTCCACAGATCATCTCTTAAGAGCAAAATGCATTTGTTAGGGTCAGAAGATTACTGAGAAAGATATACTAGCCGAAGAAGCTACCCAAGATATTGACATGAAGATGTAAAATAATGTGGCAATCAAACTGGATATGGGCCAAGGCATGTGACTGCCTGGGATAGCATTTTCTCAAGAAAGTCGCAACTCCTAAGATCTCTTGGTTTCTTAGAAGAATGGGTTAAATTGATGGAAAAAGTTATTTGAAATTATGGTTTTCAATCCAACATAAATGGCAAGAAGTTGGAAACTTCCCACTGTGTGTGCGCCAGGGCTACCCTTTCCCAACATCCAGCATTATATGTATTATCTCTTTGGAGACTTCTCTTGTATTAAAGAGGCATAGCATAACCCCTCCCATTGGTTGTACAAGGAATTTTATCATAGAAAGTTCTCTATGTTCAATTGCCTGCTCTCTCCCCAAACCCATAAAGGAGCCCCTAGTACAACCAAATTTTTAATCTAAAGGATATTCACCCAAACCAAGATGTTGTTGGCTACTCAGCTTACTCCATGAGTCCTTGTCTTGCTAGTGAGTCAGCAAGAAAATTAGCAATTTGGGGTACCCAGTGTTTTAAAAGTGCAAAGCGCAAAAAAGGCACAAGGGTCAATTTGTGCCTGAGGCGCAAGGCGAAAGGTGAGGCATGCGCCTTTTTAAGCAAGGCACAAAAACTAAAACAAAAGCTAAAAAATAAAAATAAGCCAAAATTTTTCAAAACAAAAAACAAAAAAATCAATAAAAATATTAAACACGACATTAATAAAAATATAAACTAACTTATTATCTAAAATTAAAATACATAAATATAACATGTAAAGCATATTCAAATGAGAATTTAAAAATAAAATCAAATACATAAAACATTTTCAAGCATACAAAACCCACAATCTCTTTTCTCTCAATAGCATTACTTCAAATAACAAATGTGATGTAAAACATATTACATTCATGATTCTATGAGATGCCTTTGTGCCACGCCCTTGAGGCAAGCCCAAACAAGTCCACGTTAGGTCTTAAATTCTTAGTTCTCACACAAAAAAATAATGACTTTATAGCTTTAATTGCTTTTTAAGAAGATATTTTATTAGGATGAATGAATGAACAACATTACCAAATAGGGGGTTCTTGAGGGGTGTGGCACAGGGGTCTAAAAGCGGAGCCCCTGACCCAAACGCTAGACACAAAAAAAAAAAAGCAAAAAAGCGTCAAATTTTTTAAAAGGTGCATGCCTGGGCTAAGGTGCAAAACTTTTGAAAGGGCTGTGCCTACGACCTGGGCGAGGCACCCACCCTAAAATGCACCTCGCCTGTGCGCCTAGGCGCACCTTTTAAATCACTGGGGGTACCCAATTAAAATCTGCTTCCATCTCATTAGCCAGATGTCTTGCTTCCCTAATCTGGTGCCTATGGTGCTCTGGCACTTCACATTCAAACTTGAACCATCCAATGATGGTTTGTGAATTAAAATCTGCTTCCATCTCATTAGCCAGATGTCTTGCTTCCCTAATCTGGTGCCTATGGTGCTCTGGCACTTCACATTCAAACTTGAACCATCCAATGATGGTTTGTGAATCCCCTTCTATATGCATAATTCTGGAACCCATGAGCAAGGGGCTCACTATGACTTTAAAAATATGAAGACTCTATTTGCAACCATTAATACTTCACTTCAAAATGAAACTCTGTTCTCCATGTTGACCTAGAGTAGACAACCCTCTCCCCTAGTTAGTAAGAAATCTAAGAGAGTGTGAATGAATGATTAATGCAGGAATGGACTGCCATAGCTGATGGGATTAATAGAACAGCCTAGAATTGAAAATTGACAGTCCCCTGTGTTAGAACTATTAAAACTAATTTTTGACAGGTGCAGCCTCAGTAATCCTGGAGCTTCTGGTATTGGAATGATCAAAGATGCTAAAAGCCAAATAAGGTTTAGCTTCTCCAGTCCTCTAGTTTTGGTAATGTTCTAAGAGTAGCATTGATGGCGGTAATACAAGGGTTAAGTTTGCACAGCTAAATTGGAAGGACTTGATTGTTTGCAGTTGAGGAAAAGATCAGATTGGCGCCCCACAGAGTGCACCCCACATGCACATTCAGTATGCATGGGGAACATCTCCCATACATGTCATGGGGAGATGTTCCCAATATGGGTTGTGGGACACACTGATACAAATTCGTTGAGGGGGATTGCAAGGTGGTGGTCTCCTGGTTATGCTCTGGAACTGAGGTGCTAGGGTCTAGAATTTCTGTAAGGGGACCACAGTCCTTGAGAAAAATCCTGACTTGCTTGTTCAGATGGGTTACAAGATGTACAAATGAGTTGGCTGCTAGATTAGCTAAAATCAGGAACTTCATTGCATTCTGTAGATTGGGGATTTACATGTCCTAAGATTGATGTGTAATTGTGTAATTTTTTTGAGCAAAAAAGGTAAAGTATAATTGTATTAATGAAAAGGTCCTTTGTACAATGAGAAGCTGTACAAAAAGCAAGGACCTGAAAAGAAGGTCATCCTCAAAAAATTAGTCAAAAGTAACCTCTTTAAAGTCAGCAAGAATAGACAACCAATTTCTAACAAAACCTAAAGCCAAATTGATGACTTCTTCCAAAGAGGATTTGAGATCAAAAACCCTGCTATTCCTTTCTGTCCAAACCACCCAAAAAATTGCTAAGGGAATAGCAGAAAAGCACCTCTTTCCTTTTTTTTTTTGCCATCCCTTGGATCTGCCATGCCTCCAGGCATGCTTTAACTGAGGTCGGCATACACCAACTTAACCTCAAACTTCTTAAGAAGTGGTTCCGGATTTTAGTAACAAACTTGCAGTGTAAAAACAGATGGTTTATTGATTCTGTAAAGTTGTAAACACACCACAGGCTACACCTCAGATCATTACAATTAAAACCTTTCTTCACCACCATCTCTTTAGAGAGTCATTTCTCTAAAGCTGCCACCCAAACAAAGAACTTGATTTTGGAGGGTGCCACAGTCCCCCAAATAGCCCTGCTAGGAAAGAGAGCTTCAGACCCTCCCACTATGGAGTTGTAGAAGGATTTAACCAAAAACTCCCTGCTTCTGTTCCATCTCCACATTAAGGAATCCTCTGATTGCAGATTCAACAACTGAGACTGAAGCGAAGCTAGGAGATTTCCAACCTGCTGAATCTCCCAGTCATTGAAATCCCTTCTAAAGGCCGGAAGCCCAGAACCCAGCATATAGCATTGTCCCTCAACACAAAGGTATCAGCTACCAATGCCTCTTAAACTACAGCCAGACTGAACAGGGTGGGAAACAGTTCCTTAAGAGATCTCTCCCCAGTCCAGGGATCCAACCAGAACCTGATCATTCTCCTGTCCCCAACTTTGAAGCCAATCCCCTTCTGAACAGATTTGAAGCTCTGCATATCCTCTCCACAGACCCAACCACTGTCATCCAGCCCATATGTTTCTGCTATTACTTTCCTCTAGAGGTTATCAGGCTCAGCAACAAACCTACATAGCCATCTTCCTAGCAGAGCTAGGTTGTGTAATAGCTGTTTCAATACCAATATTGTGGTGAGATAACCGGTCAGTTCGGTTTCAGTTCGATGTTTTAAAAAAACCGACAGTTTCGGTTAACCATTTAAAAAAATGGTGGTTAACTGAACCAAACGACATATATGTCAATAATATATATTTATATAATATTATATATTATTTATTTTTTTTTTTGAAAATCTAATTAAATTTTAAAAATCCGAACCGAGAGTGGTCAAACTCAAATGTGGAGGTTTCAGTTTGCCAGTCTAGCAGACTGGCAGCCAGACTGGCGAACAGCCTGTCTGACAGACTGACACCTGCCACGCAGGGAGCCAGGGACTTTTCAGTTTTCCCTTAATCCCTTTCTTTCCCCCTATCTCTCTGAGCTCTCTCTCTCAGATTCTCACTTTCTCAGACTCCCACTCTCCATCTCTCCCAGTTCCCTCATCTCTCTCTCTCTCTCTCTCTCTCTCTCTCTCTCTCTCTCTCTCTCTGAGTTCTATTTCTTTCCCTTTTCCCTTTTCCCTTTTCCCTTTTCCCCAACAGACTCTCTCTCTAAGCTCTCCCTCTCTCTCTCAAATTTTCACTCTTTCAGACTCCCACTCTCCTAGTTCTCTTCTTCCCCAACGAACCGACGGCCTTCAGTGCTCCACCCGCCAATCAAATCACCGACGGCCTCGGCCTCTGACACTGGTGATCTCTCCTGCTTCGGCGACACTGGAGGTTCGGCTGCATTTGCTTGTCAACACTGGCGATCCCTCTACTACATCTCCCAGTTCTCTTCATCTTCAATTATGTTTTTCCCTTTTTTTATTTTGAGGGCATAAAAAAACCGACAAACCGAACCGCGGTTAACCGGTTACATCGGTTCAGTTTCAATTCGATTAAATGTAAAAACAAACATATCAGTTCGGTCCAGAAAATTACCCCACGGTTCAGTTAACAGAACCGTGAGCACCCCTAGATAACATGTTTTCAGCTATTTTCTCCTTATACATATTATGATCAAGCACATGAAACTTCCAATCTGTTTACTTAACTCCTCATTCAAGTAGCTAATTTGATGCTAGACATCTTTTTTTTATCATCAACACAAAAATTGATTCATTAAATTTAAAATGAAGATATACAACAAGTTGTGAACAGAAACAACAGGCCCAAGAAGAACTATGCCAATATTTACAAAACAGCCCAGAACATTTGATGCTAGACATCATGTCTTCATAATCCTAGGAGACCGACCACTGTCCTCCATAAAGTCCCTTTAAGGCAAGTCCAAACAAGTCATGTATGGAAGCATTCCAACCTAAATTGTTGGTCCTACATGTATAGGCCAAATGGGCTACACAACAGGGGTGGCCTTCCCCCAACACCCAAACCACCCAATCCTTGGTCATGGCAATGTTCGATCCCAAGTCTCCATTACAACCAGCCAGACCTAACTAGGGCTTGGTTTTGTGATTTTAGTCGCAAATGCACCATAGGTTACCTTGGTGTATGGTGTAGGCCAGTGTTTTAAAAGCGCAAGGCACAAAAAAAGCACAAGGGCCAATTTGTACCTGAGGCGCAAGGTGCAAGGCAAGGCGCACGCCTTTTTAAGCAAGGCGCAAAATTACAAAAAAGCTAAAAAATAAAAAATGTCAGAAAATTAAAAAATGCAAAAGTTTCAAAAAATATTAAACTTAATGTTAATAAAAAATATGAACTTAAATTAAAAAATAAATGTTTCAAAAAACCTATTATCTAAAATTAAAACGCATAAACATAACATGTAAAGAATATTCAAATGAAAATTTAAAAATAAAAGCAAACATATAAAGCATGTTCAAGCATGTAAAACCCACAATCTCTTTTTTTTCCTTAATTGCATTGCTTCAAGTAGCTAATGTGATGTAAAACATATTGCATTCTTGATTCTATGAATCGCCCTTGTACCACGCCCCTCGAGGCAAGCCCGAACAAGTCTATGTTAGGGTCTGAAATTCTTATTTCTCACATAAAAATAATGATTTTTTAACTTTCTCAATGCCTTTTAAGAAGATATTTTATTGCAATGAATAAATGAACAACATTAGCAAATAGGGGGTTCTCAGAGCTTTGGTGAGCGTGTGAACTGGAGTAGAACCCAATGTTGTTCATTCATTCATTGCAATAAAATATCTTCTTAAAATGCAATGAAAGTTATAAAGTCATTATTTTTTTATATGAGAAATAAGAATTTCAGACCCTAACATAGACTTGTTCGGGCTTGCATCGAGGGGCATGGTCGGGGGTTTGGGGGCGGAGCCCCCCCCCCCCGGCCCAGCCGTTAGACTCAAAAAAGAAAGAAAAAAGTGCAAATTTTAAAAAGGGGTGCACCTAGGACCTGGGTGAGGTGTATACCCCAAAATGTGCCTCGCTTGTGCGCCAAGGCGGTCAGGTGCACCTTTTAAATCACTGGTGTAGATGCCAAGTGTTGATGCACTATAGGTTTCCTCCATGTCAACCTCCAAAGATCATAAAAGTACAAAAGCATGAGATTAGATGCCTGATAAAAAACTCCTCTAGGTTCCATTTTGTGCTGACATTTCTTCCAGTCCCTAGCTCCCTATAATAGGTCCAACCCTAGATCGAAATGGGAAAAGGGAAAACTAAAGGACAATTCTGAAACTGATCAACCTTATTCAGTCACACTGTTTTCCCTTTAATTAAACAGAAGCATTGCTCAACCCATAGCTTTTTTGTCATTCATAATCTCAGATGAGTTTAAAAATTAAAATGGAAGTTTCTGATTTCTGCCCAATTTCTTCTATCCTAACGTTTGATAATCTCATATCAGTATTTTTTATAGAATTAAAAAACACAATGGTATTAAAAAGAAAATGAATTTTTCTGATCAATAAAAAATAAAATGAATTTTATCTTATCATTTCTGCTTAATTTCTTTTCTTTAAATGCAATCCCGAAGCCTGGAAGTTTACTAATCAAAAAACACAATTCAGAAGTCCTGCACAAAGAAAATTGGCTATCTGAAACTCCACATTATAATTCTTTCCTATGTTCATTCTTTCTAACCACACTTTATAGTTTATACCTATGGGCCGCGGATCCTCAATGAACAATTGACTTCAGACAGCTTATTTAATCACAAAGAAGGTAATACTCCCATGCAGTTGACTTGAGTCTTTTCTAATACTGTTATTTAGGGAAAAATTATAGAGCTCTGTCGTTGGGATTAGTTGGAATGTTCCAACTTATTGTAACAATTTAAATTTTTTAATGCTTAATGAATTTCTTTGCTGATCAAAAAAATATAAATGAGTTTTCATTATCATCATACAAGCTTGCAATATCCTAAAGTTTTCTCTAGCATTACCTCAAATGAAGTGAATCCAGAACCTGAAGATTGAATAATATCACATGCTAACAAATTGTGCACATTTAGGCACTAATGACCTCAATCAAATAATGACAAATAAAAGTGTAATATTAACAACAGTAATAACAAATTAGAAATTTAGAATACATGAAATTCTAGAATAAGTCAAAATTGACATAAATTCTAAACTAACAAAAATAGCTGTTAGTTAACTGATTGCACAAGTGCATACACTTGTGAATCAGTAAATCATAGAAGTACCTCATGACTTCTTGAATAGTTTTTCAGCAACTTTAAAAGAGTCTCAGCTCCAAGACAGTCACTGGTTTGCAGAAGATTGCTTGGCTTTGCAGCCTTTGATCCAGATTTCCACCCTAAATTTGATCTCTGTTCTTGGGTGCTACACTTGAATGCTACTGCAGGTAACTCCTCCCGAAGATATTTGAGCCATTTCTCAACAGCTTCTCGGGGAACAAGATCTGAAAAGAATATGTATTGTAATTAGTAAAAAGGGGAGGCAAGCATAAAGATGGACTATATTCAATGTAAATGCTACAAATCAAGTGTACACACACACACAGAGTAACTAGAAAAGCAATTACCAATCTTATTCAGCAGCAAGACAAGATGCTTATCAGGACCAGACTTCAATACCATCTTTTCCATGTCAACACACCGGGTACCAAGGGGATCACGAGCATCAAGAACTTCTAAAATGACATCTGATGCTTCTATAACTTTAACCAACTCTTTGTAGAAAGCCCTGTCTGAATTATCTGCAAGCAGTTGAGGATAATTTTATATTTCAAGGAAAAGAAAATGAAACTATCTTCAGCATGGAGAATATGTTGCATGACCATTTGGTATCAACTCACCCCGGTTTCTACCACTTCCCAAGGAATTCTCACCAATGTTTTTCTCTCCAAACTTCTGTTCCTTTGCTGTAGCTGTATCAGCAAGTTGGGCTATATCATCATCCTCCTCAAGCAACCCCAATTTTCTCTTCTGGGCCTGCAAAGACATAACACACTCATTAGTTATCATAGCAAATGGGGTAATATATTATCCATAAGAAAAGTGAGGGAAACAATGTTTCCAAAGCAAATAATTAATAAAAGCATTGAATCCACTCCGAAGTTTGAAAATTACAGAGCAGCCTGGATCTGCTGACCACAAAATAGTGTACAACATCTACAGCTGCACAGTGGGAAAATCTCTTGTACTATTTATTCTCATTCACGGGGAGATGTTCCCAATGTGTGGCTGTGGTGTTATGTGCACACAGATGTGGTCAGTGTTTTGTTGTCAGAAGATCCGTTCTTATTACATCAACCAGTGCAGCATAGAATTTATGCATCAATAAATGCTCTCAGACCTCAATAATGATACATCCATGTGTATCTAACAAGTATGAAATACTGATAAACAAAAGTCCAGCAAAAGACGTGTACCATCTATAGTTCAAGAAGTACAAAAGCAACTTCTACTTAGAGGGTATTTGTATGCTTCAGGAAGTCATCAGCATGTTGCACATCTCATGGTTTTAAAAGGCTTAAGCCCTGAGGCAAGGCACTGAGATTTTGCCTCAAGGCTTAAGACTCATAACTTTGGTCTGAAGATTAAGCCTAATGTCAAAAAGAGGCATAAGACTCAAGCCTCAAGATGTGAGGATAGAAAGGCATAAGCCTCAAAAACCTATGGCAATTGAATTATTTAAAACAAAAAAAAAATTGCTTTTTGGTTTTATTATGTTTTTTGATAAGTAAATAACATTTGATTAAAGATAATAGATACCAAGTGAATAGTACAGATACCTAATACAAGCTTCCCACAGAGAGACACAAGGTGTGACCACTCTCTCAACCAGCAAAATAACATTTTTTGTTTTATTAAGTTTAAAACATATGGGAAGAGCACTTTGATAATTATGGGCCAAATAAAAAGATTAAAATGAAAAGCTGACCGAGCAAATAGAGCTCCTAATTTCTCTTAGGGTTTTAGAAGAGTTCAATGCAACAAAGGCAAAAAAGAACCTGCATCACTCTCTCTTCATTCTTGGTTATATCAAGTGGGATTTTTATTATTTATATACTTTTGGTGACTAGAAATCTGGCATACTAAGTTGGTCTTTGTTTATATTTTCTACATAATAAAATACTATCTACCCAATTTTTGCCTCTCAATTCTCTTCCTAATGGATTTCTTTTCTTTTTATTGATTTGTCCATAGATTAAAGCAAATAAGTTGTTTCAATTCTTCTAAAATGTTGGGTAACTAGAATCTAGTATCAATTATATGAATGATTCATTAGAAGATCTCATTAGTGATAGAAACTTTGATGATGGGGAATTTTTGATAATCTAAAACATATTATTGATCAACTGAACAATTCGAGAAATTTGGATTTTGAAACTTGAAATATAAAAGGCTTATAGTTATTATTTGTTGAATGCTAAAAGCCTAGAATTGTTACGTAGAAACTTCTACTTTATGGATATTTGTAAATTCTACCATTCTATTTTTTTTTTGATGAATAATTCTATCATTCTAGTTTAGTTTATCATATAATCATTTTTTAAATTCTTGAGGGTTAAACCTCACCGTTTTGAACAATTACTCCTCAACTACGCCTTTAGCATTATTTTATTAGTAGTGCTTTTATCGTTTTAAAACCTTGGCAGTTCTGCATTATTTGTGAGGCATTTTAACTTTCTTGCTAATTTATCTGCCAATTTGAATTCCACACACTACCAAATTTCTACCAGACAAAGAAAGACCTATATATTTTCTAATGTACAATCTTCCACAAAGAATATCAAACGCCCATCAAGAAACTTCTGCAAAAATGCACCAACATCTTTTTTTTTTTTTGAAGATAAAGAAAAAAAAATGTTAAACAAAAAGAAGATACAAGGAAGGTCATAAGCAATCATCCAAGAGATAGGAAACAACCCAATGAGAGTTTTTGGTCCGCCCATATGTACACCATGAAAAAAGGAGAGTTTTTTACTCAATGTAGAATTGTATGTTGATGCAAAAACACCATGTCTCTACATAAAATGTATGGTATTTTCAACATGATGCAAAACATGTAACCAAACTTTTAAACCCATGGCGAAACCCAATTGAGCCTCGGCCCAGTAGAAGTGTTTAACTTAAATAAAAAGATGAGAATGAATTCATTGTACCCTCTCCTTCCGTGCGGCTTTTTTCTGCTCCAGCTCCTCAAGAGCCCGAGCCCTACGAGCTTCAAGGGCCCTGAGCTCCTGCTCCTTGAAGGGCCAATCATTGGGGATGCCAGGGTCCTTCTCGACCTTGCGCTTATGCTTGAGACCAAGCTTCTTCGCTTCTTTAGCCTTCTTCTTGTGGTGCTCTTTCACCTTCCTTATGATCTTATACTTCTTCCTCAGCGACACTCTCTTACTCTTGCTCTCTGAATCATTAAAACATCAACTGTCATGTATAACAAGTGAATACAACCTACTTGATATGACAAATTATGGAATAAGTTCACTTAACCAATCAACAGAGAAGTTTGCTCCTATTCATTCACTGGTTCTTAAGAACATGAAATTATGATGTTAAGAAAAGACTAACAAATAAGGATGAATTCACTTACTCTTGCTCTTCTTCACCATTTTGTGAAAACTGAAAGCCCTAGTTAGGGTTTTTTTCCGGAATAGACCAGCTCAATGTACTTAGGCTTACTAGACCAGCTTCAGCGAAGGGCGTTAATTTAAAACCCAACTCAGCGAGTCTGAAGAGCAAAAGAATCCATGTCCGAGCAGAATAACGCCACACCTGCTATGTTCATTCGCAAGAGGGCTGCCTGATTGTCTACTCAGATGGTCAAAGTTTCCTTTTTTCAGGAAAGATGCATGGAATTAAACAAAGTGAAGGAACGTCTGTGGTTTTTCGTCGGCATTTTACGAGAGGGAAGACGATGTGCCTGCGCTTATACGAGAGAAAGAAAAAGGAAGTATTCGGGGTTTAGCCGTTTAGGGTTTTGAGAGGCGGCACATAGGGTATTAGGATAAACCCGATTTATACACTGAAATAGCGGGGACCCGAGTCCGCATACCATGTCGGCCAATGTATGTGGGAATGTGGCTTTGTGCTTTGTAAGTAATCGACTAGGGAAGGGGTGAGAAAAAAACCGAAAAATCGAACCAATCGAAACAGAATCGAAAAATCAGTTAATCGAAGGTTGATTCGGTGTTTTCAAAAAATCAAAGGTAATGGTTCGGTTTTGATTAACTAATATAGAAAACTGGTAATTAATCGAACTGACCGGTATATATATATATATATATATATATATATATATATATATATATATATATATATATATGTATATATATATTTCTATATATTTATACATATTATATATATTTTATATATTATAAATTAATAAATATGCATTATATATAAATATATATGTTTATAATATATTATTTATTATTTAAAATATAATATTATATATATATATATATATATTTATCATTTTTATTATATATTTATATATACTTTTTATAGTATATATTGTAAAAACTAAAAAACTGACGATTAACCAAACTGATCAACCGATTAACTGACTGTCTTCGGTTCGGTTCTGGTTACCGGTTTTCGAAAAATTAGTAGTACCGGTTCGATCAGTTCTAGAAAATGCCCCACGGTAACCGAACTGTGAGCACCCCTACTAGGGGTGGTCGAGTCGAGCCAAGCCGAATGCTTGGCTATTCGAGCTCGGCTTGCTGAAATAGGCTCGAGCTCTATTCAACACTCGCAAGTTCTAGCTCAACTCGGCTCGATCTCGACTGTAACCTAAGTTTTTTTCTAAAAAATAAAAAATATACATATAAAAATATTTTTTTATTTTACATACAAAAAATTAAGAATTATAAAAATCACTTATTATTAAACATATAAAAATAAAAAATATACATATAAATAATGTTTTGTTTCACATACAAAAAAATAAGAATTATAAAAATTATTTACCATTATACATAAAAATAAAAATGTTATATATAAAATATTATTATATAATAAAAATTATTTATTATATATCTTTATATATTTATATGTATGTATGTATGCATGTATGTATATATGTATGTATGTATGTATGTATGTATGTATGTATGTATGTATATAATAAAAAATTATTTAGTTATTATACTAGGCTCGTGAGCCTCACGAGCCGAGCTTCATTGGGTTCGAACTCAGCTCAATTAGCAAATGAGCCTATATACTAGGCTTGAGCTCGGCTCGAAGCTTAGTTTAAACCGAGCGGAGCTCGAATAGCTTGTGAGAAACTCGGCTCGTGATCACCCCTACTAATCATCTTAAGGAGGATAAGTTATATCATAACCATTGTAGGGGTGGCTACGAGCTAAGCTTATCATGAGTGATTTGAGTTCGACTCATGAAAAGCTCAGTTCATCTCGGTTTAAATCAAGCTTCGAGTTAAATTCGAGCTTAGTATATAGATTCGTTTTTCAATCGAGTTGGGCTCGAGTTTAATAAAATTTGGCTCATGAGGTTTTGCGAGCCTAATCGAGCTTTTGCATATATATACAAATGCATATACATATAAAAATATTATATATATTTTTTTAAATTTTATATATAACAATAATTAATTTTTTGTAGTTCTTAATTTTTTATATGTCAAAAAAAACTATATGTGTACTTTTATTTTTATAAAACATTTAATTCATAGTCAAGCTTGAGTCGAGCCAAGCTCAAACTTCAAGCATTAGACTCAAGCCAAATTCGAGCTTTTTTATATGTATACTTTATTTTTATAAAACATTCAATTCACAGTCAAACTCGAGTCGAGCCGATCTCAAACTTTCAAGCTTTAGACTCAAGCCAAATTCAAGCTCAAGTCTCTAGTTTGAATCAATTTCAAGCTCGAGCTCGAGCCTGATAGTCTATTAGTGAGTCGAGCTCGAATAGCCAAATATTCAACTTGGCTCAACTCGAATCCACCCCTAATAACCTGACTAAGCAAAACAAACAAACCCAGCTACACATTTAAAAAAGTAATTAATCGTCTTTCTACCTTGTAATGTGGTTGTTGCTAACATAGGACTCTTAATCCATGTTAGATACAATAAAAAACCAAAAGTAATTAATCGTCTCTCAATCTCCTGCTCCCTTTGTCTCTCATGCTCCACCTACCTCTCAATGTCATGCTCCCTTTGTCTCTCTCGCTCCCTCTGCCTCTCGATCTCACTCTCCCTTTGTCTCTCACATTCCCTCTATCTCTCCTACTCCCTTTGTCTCTCCCACTCCCTCTACCTCTTGATCTCCCTCACACTCTCTCACTCTCATAGAGGGAGTGAGAGAGAAAGTGAAAACCAATTTTTTTTTTCGAATAACCCATGTTGTGTTCAACATGGATTAAGAGTCACAAGTTGGCAACAATCACATAATCTTCCGATGACATGGCAGAGTTTTTTATAATTTGAAATGTTCAACTAGTTGTCAGAGTTTTGTTGGTTTATGAACCAACTTAGTGAAAGAATGGTAGGATCCATCGTATGGACGCCAAGAAGGTTGCGGAATGGGTGGGCGAATTTCAAAAAATTCCTACATTTTTTCCAACTGGGAATCATATTCCCTGATTTTAGAATAAAAAAAATTCAATGATCCTACTTGAACCAAACCAGACCAAATCTGAACCAAGAACGGAGGGAAGGGTTACACCTAATACAAAGAATCAAGGTCTCCCAACGTCGGTGTTCATGCCCAAAGAAAGATCCAAGATTTGCTCCCGCTGAAGATGACACATCGATGGTGGGGCAGAACCAACAGTGTACATCCCACGTACCGAACTCTTCACAAGAATCAATTGGAGGCTTAAAGCACCGAACCAAACCAGTCTTTCAGCAAAGATTGATATCATATCAAGAACAAACTTCTTGATCGTCCCTTCAAAGGAGTTCGAACCAAGCAGTAAGGCGGCGGCAGCTAGAGAAGTTCCTAAGGCTGAAAGTGGCGTGAATGCAAATTTCGGCTTAGGGAAGGTGAGATCCTATCTCATATTACAGAAGAAGTAACTGCAAAACCCCAGGTCAAATTATTGTAATACTAGATTAGGGTTTCCTCCTTTCTTAGTGATTAAGAAACCTCCTAATCCTATTAGGAGTTATCCCAATCCAATTTTGTATTTGGATAGGGGATAATCTTAATCATATCTGCAGATTAGATCAATCAACTCCTGATCTCATCAGGAGGTTAATCTTAATCCTATCTACAGATATGCCCCCTTAAGTGGGTGATCATATCAGCCCTGGTCGAAATGGGCTTTTAGGTCCATTAAGAGAAACGATGCTCAATAAGTTTCCAAACTGTTGCCTAGTTGGGCTTCTTTGTATGGCGTGGGACCAAAGCATTGATCTACACATCAGTCACATAGGTTTGGCCCATCCTTTGTTACAAGGCCTAGCCGAATTCACCAAAAAGCCCAGTGAACCCCTTGAGCCCATCACATGGACTCTATGGGCCCAACACTTACACTAAGTGGTCCCTGGGCCAAGCCATCTTATAAAAACGCAAGGATTGTGGGCAGATGCAAGATTAGCCTATCAGGTGCAACCCTAAATGGCCTTACACTTAACATCTCAGCCCATAATGATGAAACATTGCCCGATAAGAGATGACCTCTCCCTCGACTGCAAGGAACAATGTTGCACTCTCTACTCACATGGATTTCGGGAATTAAAACCATTTGCAAACATTTTGAAACCGTATATAAGTATATATCATATATATAAATTTGCAAAACAAATTCCAACGATTGAAATCAACTGCCATAGTTTGATTTCTATCAGAGATAGTTTATCCCTGATCATTACCTTTGTCCGACAAAGGGGCTGATCCCGTCACTATGATCACCCACTCAGATGAATTCTTAGACTGTCCCAACATACCCACGTTTTGACCCCCGCTAAGGATCTCACTAATTGACATATCAAAGACAGCCCAATCCAACACTTAGTGCAGTATCATAATCGAGTTTAGGGGTTAGGTGT
Source organism: Nelumbo lutea (assembly GCF_056320005.1). Taxonomy (NCBI): domain Eukaryota; kingdom Viridiplantae; phylum Streptophyta; class Magnoliopsida; order Proteales; family Nelumbonaceae; genus Nelumbo; species Nelumbo lutea. Next base: position 48,126,780 of record NC_142686.1, on the reverse strand, counting down.
AACTTTTCAGTTTTGCCCATCAATCTCCAAGGTCTAGGGCAATACTAGAAATCTGGTCCGGTTCAACGATTCAAGTAATCCTACACTGCATGTGCCTTGGGTCTCACCCTAGCGGCTGAGACAAGCCACCCCAACACTTGGCAGCACACCAATGTCAGCCTTGGCAGGATAAATCTCCCTAGACTTATCCAACGGCTATTAATGTTCTAAACTAACACGAGTCTCATTAAGTGTCCAGTTTAAGGGTCTTATACAGAAACATACCACACAACATGAATCAAGCATCTACTTTATTTATTTACACTAAATATCAAAAGTACATCAAACTGATAGGAGCTAAGGGCATACAAAACTGTCTAACACTTAAAAACGTTATTTAAATGTTGAGTCGACTTTGACTATAATTCCCCCCCTAGGAAAAAAGAAATAATAGAAACACATGTTCATATCGGCACATCACCCCATTCCCATTGCACGTTCATATGTGTATGTGGGGCGCTGATGTGGTCTCTAGAAATACATAAGCATAGAGAATATTTTATACCTTTTTTTAAATAATTAATAATTATTTATGTGTTATACACTACTTTTAATAAAATTTTTATAATACAAAAATAACAACAATTAAACAACTAAATTATTAGTCTAATCTCTAATAAATAACAATAGTTTAATTTTCAAGAATTATTGAAAATTTATAGTAAAGTCAAAATCCACAATTATTGAAAATAATTTTCTAATGAAAATACAATAAATACTAAAAGTACATTAAATTAATTAATAAATAGTGTAATCTCCAATAGTAGTTTAATCTCTAATAAACATTAATCAATAAATTACAACAAAAATAAATAATTACTGAAAATATAATTATAAAAAACAATAAATATAATAAGTACAATAAATGAAATTTCAAAATTTTAACCCCCAATAGTTATTGGAAACTTACTATTAAATAACAAAACAAAAATTATATTTATACATAATTATTTAAAATATATTTATCACAAAAATACAATAAATAATTACCTATATCCTTTATTGAAAATATTAAAACTATATAGATAAAGATTTTGAAACTATTATTAATAAATATTAACTTTTTTGGAATTTGTTTTCTAGAATTATTAATTCATATAAGTGAAATAATTTTTTTTGTTATTAGTACAATAATAAATGTAATTATTATTCTATTTTTACATATCTATTGAAAATTTTTTTTCAAAGTTATTACATATTTTTGTTATTTGGAAGCTTCAATAGCTCTGAATTATTTAACCTTTTTTTCATTATTTTTTCAAATTATTTATATTTTATATTTTTATTATCAAATATTATTAAATCTATTATAATTATTGTTGTGTTTTCAATAAAAAAAATTATAGTTATTACATAATTTCGTTATTTAATCAAATTCTTGTTATTTAAAGTATATTTAAAATATGAGTTAGTTACTAAATTATTTATATTTAAAATATTTAAAACTTAGTTATATTAATTATTTATAGAATTGAATCATTCACAAAATTATAATTTATATTGTTATTAGATAATTTACTTATTAATTTTGCAAACTATGAAATTACTATTAATTCGAATATTATGAAATATATTATAATTATTTTTTGTTATGTTAAATTCTATTTATTTTAGAGTTATAACATCATATTAAATATTTAGCTATTTTTAGTACTTTGTTATTTAAAACATTTAGTTACTAAAAATTTTAAATAATATTTTAATATTTTAATTCTTAATTCATTAAATTGAATAACCTGCAAAATTATAATTCATATTTATAATTTAAAATATTATTTAGTTGTTAAATTGAATAAAAAGAATATTATTAAATCTATTATAACTATTTTTGTGTTTTTAATAAATATTTTAAAATTGTTACATAATTTTTTTATAATATTTAAGTATTTCTTATATATTTTAATTCAAAGTTTCTTTAAATAATTTAGGAGAGAATAAAGGGAATGCAGCTTCTTAAAACATTTCCTTTTTTACGAGAAAGTAGAGGAGATAATATATAGGAGAGTTGGAGTGGGACTCTAGTAAAGGGGACACTAGTGCCATGTGGCTAGATATAAAAAAGCAACTCTCTCTTTCTTTATTGTTAGTTGTTTGTAAGAATGACATTAAATAAAGGGTAAAATACAAAAACCGCCCCTAGGTTTTCTGGTAATCATAAAAACCTCCTCTATGTTTATACTTTAGCAAAAACTTCTCCTGTACCTTTTAGAAAATATGCAACTACCTCCCTTCCTAGACAGAAAAGCCAAAATAATGTATTTGTTTTTTTATAATACCTATTTTGCCCTTATGCATATCTATTTAGATGTAGATTTATTAAACTTTCCTCCAAAACACTGTTCATTTTCTTCCCAATAACAAAGAACCAAAGTCGTCAACTCTCTCTCTCTCTCTCTCTCTCTCTCTCTCTCTCTCTCTCTTCGCCTTGGCCTTCTGTCTGGCCTTGGCTACATCTCGGCTTTTACCTCCTTTGCCTTCCTAATCTTGTGCACCATCTCCACTCGATCAAGTCTTTGTTAGTTCCTTCTTCGCTTGCAATTTCACAAACACCCACCACCACACAAGGAAAATGAGAAACATGGTGTTATCTCAGCCTCACCAGTCGCTACAATGGGGCCAGCTTGAGTGTGTTTCAAGGTATTTAACTAACACAACTTGCATTTTGACCTCTTTGTCTTGTGCCAATAATTCTAAAGTTGAATATCGGATAAGATTGTACTTGTATAGACGAATAATTGGTGGAGGACTACATCTACGATAGCTAACAAGTCTGTGTTGAGTGTGTCTCAAGTGGACATGTTCATGGCCGGGCCGGGCTCGGGCCGAGCTTTCACTCTGTATTAACAAATTTTTCTAAGGACCGGATCGACCATCGGGCCTACAACTTGGGCCCGAGCCTGGCCCTCATAAAAAGCTTGAAGCCCGGGCCTAGGCCTGAGCTCGAAATTTAGCCCATATTGTTACTACTGCTGAAGCGGCTGAATAGAGAGAGGGAAATTATAAAGAAAAGAATAAAAAAAATGTATATATTAAATTATCAATATATATTTAATAAATATTATATTATTTATATATTTTATATAATGTATAAAATACATATTATATATTTTATAAAATATATAATGGTGAGTCGGGCTCGGGTCAGGCTTTTTTGACAAATCCCGAGCCCGACCCGAAACATAGTTGGGCTTATTATGTTAGGCCCGAGGTCAGGCCCGCGGGCCTAATTACATGACCAAGCCCGACCGGGGTGCGGGTCAGGCTGGGCCATTGAGCTACGCAGCCCATGAATAGGTTGAGTCTCAAGGTATTTAGCTTATACCTGTCAAGCATGTAAAAGTTGAATGTCCACAAAAAGGGGTGATTTCGAAGACAAAACATGAATTGGTCGGAAGCCCAATCCGACCAGGACACGAATCTTTGACTATAAAAAGGTATTCCATGATCGAGGTAAGGGATCCAACTTCTGAGACCTAGACCACTACTTAACTCGGACTGACATCCTTATATCTCGACTCGACCATCCTACCACCTCATATTGACTTGAGTAGCATTAGATTGGCACTACCTCAACCAAGGTAAGGCCGAGGAACACCAAAGGGGCCACACGCCCATCCAGACATCAACTTGAAGTTCTTCAACCGAAGAACGAATTGGACTACTTCATTCATCGACTTCATAACTGGGGAGTGGTGTTCGGGTCATGGCTGAGCTAGCCCTGCGAGACACATGGCCGCCCAGCTATCGCCCTGCCATGTCATCCTAGCTTGGCCACGTCAGCATAGCTCGACCAAGCTATGCTATTATTGTGGCACCCCATCTTATCCTTCCAGCCACATCAACTACACGTCGTATGGATGAGCACAATTACGGATAAAGAGGAATAAGGAAGACAACTCCGCTGGGGAATGAGACTCTTTCTCGAATACCTTGGTGGCTAACCTCATCCCGACAGGTATAAGCTGAACATGAATGGGACTCTATCACGTGGATGACGCCGACTGGGGGGCCTCGGGGCGGGGGCTACCGAGCTTCGTCCGCTCTTCGTTCTTTTTGGGCTGACTTCTCTTTATCTATGAAGTTGCTGAGATAGCCACGCCTAATTAGATCTTCAATATGGTTGCGCAGGTCGAAACAGTTCTCCGTATCGTGGCTGTGGTCCTTGTGGAACTTGCAATATTTGTCTCAGTTCCTCTTATTACTTTGCGTCTTCATCTTCTTGGGCCACCTAAAAATAGTTGCGATCACGGATCTGCCACACAACTTCAGACCATGGAATATTAAGTGGCGTGAAGTTCCAATAGGTCGGTAGAGGGGTGCAAGGTCTATGGTCGGTTCGACGATCTTGTCTCTTGTGATCCTTGTCCGATCTCTCGAACTTCTACTCATCGTTCTCTCTCCTTTTTCTGCCGGGCTTCTCATCCTGGTCTCTAAGCTACGCCTGGGCCTTTTCTACATTGATATACTTCTGTGTGTGGCTCATTAGTGCGACCAACGTTTAAGGAGGATTCTTGGAGATGGAGAAGTTGAATGGGGAAGGGCGGAGTCTGTGTTGTATGGCCGTCACCGAACTGATTGATTGAAGTCCCTGACTTGAAGTGCTTCTTTGTTGAACCTTGCCAGGTAATCTCTAAGGGACTCCGCCTTTCTCTATCGGACCTGCATAAGGCTGGCTGAGGTTTTACAATGCTTCTAACTGGCCGTGAACTGTGCCAAGAACTGGGTCTCCAGTTGGGCCCATGACACTATGGACCTCGGCGGTAGGGAGGAGTACCATGCCAAGGCTAGGCCTTGCAGCGTGGTTACAAGGGCTTTGCACATCAATCCATCCGACCCACCATGCAGCATCATCTGGGCTTTGAGCATCGCGACATGGTCGAAAGGGTCAGAGTTCCCGTCATACTTGCCGAATTGGGGGGCTCGCCATCCGACAGGGGGTACCTCGTCCACTATGTCCTAGATGAAGGGTGGCTCCTTGGTGATATGGGCGGTGGCCTGCACAGGTTGGTCTATGGCGGGAATTGCACTCTTATGGGTGGAAGTGCGCTCTAACTCTTCCAGACATTGCCAGAGCTCTTTAATTTCGGCACCTCTGTTGTCTGGGGCTGCAGTTTGTATGGCCTCCCTTTTGGGTCGTGTGGGTGATCCTTGACCAAGCTTGACTCGGCGACTGAGGCTACAAAGGGCAGCGTCCTTTTGCTGAGCCTTTCTTTGGCGGGGATGTGCGCTGACTAGTATGTTAGGCTATGGTAGTCCCATCCTCGGGAACAAGTAGTGGCAGTTGGCCTTCGGGTGCGCTTTGGGGTCCTCGTTCCGAGGATTGTCCTTCGTGTACGTCGGGGCATGAGGGGGGCAACCCGGTTGGGTGGCACTGCAGACCCTAGTGTTTGCATGAATTCAAAGATATTATCAACATTTTCCTGTATGGCTCGGAATTGTGCTAGATCTACTACGACCGAAGGTTATGGGACTTCTTGGTTCTCCTAAGATGGGGAATGGCCAGCTGATCGTTCAAACTGGTTTTTAGGCATCTTAATTGCTTCCTTAATTGTGTGGCGAGGAATGAGATTTTTGGGAAAGGCTTTTTGTGTCGTTCCCACAAATAGCGCCAATCTGATGTCGCTCAATCTGATGTGGTGCATGAATTGAGGAGAGCAACCTGATAGTCCTTGCTGGCAGGGTGGGGTCGAGCTATAGGGAAATAGAAGTCAGAAGTCGGAGGAGTTATCCCCGGGTAAGAACTCCAACACTCAAGTCAATAGAAGGTGGTAGGATGGTTGGGTCAAGCTATAAGGATGTTGGTCCGAGCTAAGTAGCGGTGTAAGTCTCAGAAGTTGGATCCCTTACCTCGAGCGTGGAGTACCTTTTTATAGCTGAAGATTTGTGTCCTGGTCAGATTGGGCTTCCGGGGTTGTCGGAATGAAGTTAGCCGTTGAGGTATTTGGGATAGAGTCCCATTCCCCAGCGGAGTCGTCTTCCTTATTCCTCTTTATCTATAGTTGTGCTCATTCATATGACGTGTAGTTGACGTGGCTGGAAGGATAAGATGGGGTGCCACAATAATAGTGTAGCTTGGCTGAGCTAGCCCGACGTGGCTAGGCCAGGCCGACGTGGCCGAGCTATACCAACGTGGCCGAGTTAGGATGACATGGCAGGGCGATAGTTGGTCAAGAATTTTTCTCCTTTTTTTTGATTTTTTGTTTTTTTATTCCATGTTATTTTTGAAACAATCAATGAGATGCACTTTCTCAATAATCTCTTCTCCTAAAATTTATCTTAAAATACCTCTCCCACTTTCTCCAGAATTATCTCTAATTCCTATTTATCTTCTAAATCATCTCTAATTCCTATTTATCTTCGCAATTATCTCTAATTTAGTAAAGAGTTTCTCTCATGAATTATCTCTAATTTCTATTTATCCTCTCCTCTAATTTTTATCTATATCTATCTAAAGAAAGTTTGGATTAAGAAAATTTAAGAATTATTTAAATATTCTAACAAAATTATATAATAACTTAAAAATATTTATTGAAAACACAAAAAATAATTTTATATTTTTACAAAATATATAAAAAAATATGTATTAACAATTTAAATTATGTTTTTCCATATTATCAATTTAAATGCGTTTTAAATATTTAATAATATGTAATAGCTTTAAATAAATAAAATTCAAATAATAAAAAAATTTAAATATTTTATAGATTATTAAAATATTTAAATAACTAGATATTTATCATAACTTGATTTCAAATAGTTAAAATAACGAAATTATGTAATAAATTTAAAAAGTTCTTTAAAGTCATAAAATAAATATAACATAATATTGAAATTAATAATAATCTAATGTATTACAAATTCGTAATGAAATTATGTAATAACAGTATAAATTATGATTTTATGGATAATTAAATTCCATAAATAAATAATATATTAAAATTTAAATACTTTACATTTTACTTAAGTATTTAAATAACTAGGTATTTTAAATAACAAAATATTTAACATAAATATATTTTAAATAGTTAAAATAAATAAATTATGTAATGAATTTAAAAAATTGATGAAAATAGAAAAATAATTATAACATAATATTGAAAATAATAATAATTTAATATTTTACATAATATTGTAAATAACTAATTTCACTTATATCACATAATAATTTGAAAAAGTAACTTTCAAAAGATTAATATTTATTAATAATAATTTTAAACTCTTAATATGTCTTAATTATATAATTATATATACTAAAATTAATATTTATTGTATTTTAGTAATTATTTATTGTTTTTGTGATAAATATATTTTCAATGATCATGTATAAATTTATTTTGTTTTGTTATTTAATAGAAGACTTTCAATAATTATTGGAGATTAAACTACTATTAGTGAAATTTTTAAATTTAATTTATTGTACTTATTGTATTTATTGTATTTTTCTTATAACCTGTTGATTAATATTTATTAGAGATTAAACTATTTATTGACTAATTTTTATATATTTGCAATACTTTTTGTATTTTTATAATTATTGTATTTTTTTATTATCAATATATTTTCAATATTTGTGTATTTTTGCTATAATTTTTCAATAATTATTGGAGATTAAAGTATTGTTATTTATCAGAGATGAGACTATTAATCTAGCTAAAATTATGAGTGTTCATGAGTTAGTTTGGTTCGGTCATAGGCTATTTGGTCAACCAAATTGACCTAGTCAGGTTGGGGAGTTGATTATTTGAAATCATCTGACATTTTGTGAAAACCACCCCACTTAAGTTGTATTAGTTTGGGTCAATTTTTTGGTTTGGTCAGTCATTTTAAAAGATTTGAACATAAAAATTAAATTAAAATTTAAAAATTATAATGCAATTATTAAAAAATATATTTATGATATAAAACATTTTAGAATAAGAAATATGGGGAATTTCCCACTTTTCCATATTAAAAATTATATTTAAAATATAAAATATTAATATATATCCATGGTTAGGTTGCTCGATTTTGGTTGGTTTACAAATGGCCAAAGTGAAATTGATTCAACTTGGTCGAATTAAGAAATTTTTGACCTAAAGCCGACCTAAAATACTAAAAAGGCGACCAACTCAGGTCGAGTTAATCGGGTTGGTCTGTTTCATTAGTTTGATGAATAAATCTAACTAAAATTAATTATTATTATTTTTGTATTATAAAAAAATTATTCAAAGTAGTATATAAAATAATAATAATTATTAATTAATTAAATAGTTGAAATTATAAAACAATTGTATACTCTTATGTGATTCTATTAGGGTCATTTATTAGAACACATCTTCTAGTTTTACTGTTTTACATATTTACTTAAACCTACCTTATAGTTTTTATTTTATTAAAACATCCCATATATTTTACAACTTATTTACTTAATCAACCTTTCATTAAGGAGTGTTTATTTTGTCATTAGGCCCATGATTTTTTATTCCAAAAATACCCTTAACACTTTTTTTTGTACAAAAAACAAAATTAACCAAATATAGTCAATATAGTGATTGTTCGTGTCTTATAAAGGGCAAAAATGGTATTTTTATTTTGATGAAATTTATTTAAATGAACATTAGGGTCAACACTGTCATTTTCCACTGTCATCTAATTGAAGATTGGTTAAATCCATTGCAAATTATAAGCGGTGTTTTAGTAAAATTTTAACTATAAGATAAATTTTAGTAAATCCATGAAATTATAAGGGGTATTTTAGTAAATGACCATTTCTATTATTTAACTTTTGCTTAATAAATCCTGTACATCACACAAGTCCCTGCTATATATATATATATATAACCCTAAACCTTAGATGAACAATGAGGATTTCTAGGTGAGGAGCCCTTCCAATTTTTTACATTAAAAATTAATATTTGAGGTCAAAAAAGGCATTTTTAACAAAAATAACATGGGCAAACAGATAGATTTTGAAAAATTACCCAAAATCATCAACAATGTGTAAATTTATGGCCTGCCAAAGTTTGTATATAACGTAAGATAAAAAGCCATATTATAGAACGCCAGAACTAATTCATTAATTCCCATGTTCTATTGATGGGTGAATAGACATGGCAAAAAGTTGACCCAACCTGCGAACCCGACCCAATCCAATCCAAAAAATAGGGTTAGGGTCTCACATTCAACAAGCCGAATGCGAAAATGGCCCGACCCAACCTGACCCGAAGATGGGGTTGGGTTGGATTGGGTCATGGGTCAACCCATCGACCCGATTATCAAGTCTAATTAGGATTATTTATGCATTATTTATGCATTGTTAGATGTACATCGACCTGATTATCAAGCCTACTCCGGCAGCCGCAGGGGCTGATGATGCAAGGAAATGGGCGCCTCTGCAATGTCTGCCGCGACAGCCTACAAGGGATCTTCTATGCTTGCCCTCTGTGTGACTTCGATGCTCATCCCATCTGCACCCAGTTACCTTCTACTGTCAAGCACGCAGTGCACCCCCAACACATCCTTTCCTTGCAACCTGGGGGACCTAACAACTGTGCTATTTGCGGATTTGCCTGTAACTACTGGCGCTATGGCTGTGCATATTGTCATGTACATCTTCACTTTGAGTGTGTTTCCGCTGCCGCCACCGCCTCCGTATTACCCCCCAGAGAGCCCAAGGATGCGGATGCCCGCTGTTGTTGACAGACTTAAAGCCGGGGTTCAAGCTGCTGAAGTTTTCGGAAATTCATAAACCATGGAGGCCGGACGATTTCAGAGTTTCATTTTCTGGGAAGAAATAACGAATTGGAGAATCAAGCACATGAGTATCATATGTATGCTTTCACATAACAAGATTGGAGAGTGTCTGGTGATGAACATGTGATGAGAGTAATTTGGTGAGCATTATATTCACTTCTACCCTCATATTCATATTCAGAATCTGAAATCTCAGTACTCTTACAGGAATGAACTATGAAGAATCTGCCTTCAGGGTTTTTTCCCCTCAAATTTGGAATCGAGGACACATGACATGATACATCTATTGAGTGGGTAGATGGGTCTCTATAGTTGATTAAACTTCAATTTCTATACTAGTAATGCATTGGTGAAAATTATGTTGATTCATTGTATGGATTTTTCACCTGTGGTGGTGATGGGTTATTGTCAGCTTGGTCAAAAAAACTGTAGAAATATGAGGCCACCCACCCTATCATTGTTGGATAAACCCTCAACAAGAATGCATCTTTTTCAAATATGTAAGTATAGACTGCATGTTATATTTATATTTATGTAGCAATATGTATTTACAAGCTCAAAGGTTGTTTTCCTATTGGGGATCCAACAATGGATCTCACTAATAGATAACCAAGCAAATCCAAAGTGCAGTGCAAGTCAGGCCTATTTAGGTCGGCTTGATGCCAACGCTAGGCAATATAATCAAGTGGTTGAAGCCCCAATCCAGCCCTAATTAAGTTAGGCTCGGGTTGGTCTATTTCTGCACTTCCATCTATACTATTATAAAAAAAGGGAAAATTCCAAGTTGTTATCCTGTACTTTGGCTCTAGTGATAATTTGGTCCCTAAACTTTAAAATGTAATAATCCAATACCTAAATTTTCAATTTGCAACAATTTGGTACCGGACGTTAACTCATTGTCAGTCAAGGTCATCACGTGAGATCAGGTACAATTTACATAATTTTGTAATGCCAAAACCAACCTTAATCATAATATTCAGACCATTTTACCCATTTCCTTTCTTTTTACCTTATTCCTCTTTCTCTTCGATCTGGGAAAAACAGAGGAGAGATGGCATGATCAACCGTTCTTCATTCAATGCATGCGTAGGTGGTAAGAAGTTATTCCATTCCGTCCCTTTCTCTTGAAACTGGGTTGAAGGAAAGGCAGAGGTTGAAGGAAGAAAAATTCCCATTCAAGGGAAGAAAGAAAGAGAAACAAACGATATTGGTGTTGTTTTGAACATTTTTCTTTCCTCCACAAATAAAATTCTGTTTTCCCTGTCGCGGGAGCTTCGCTCGGTTCTTTACCTTGGTTGTTGCTTGCGGTTCTCTTCTTTCTTAGCATCTCTTCCGGGTTCTCGGAATGGATAGCAGGATAGGTGATAAGGGCTTTTTAGGTTCTTGTTCGTGATATGTCCGAGCTTTTTTGATTTTCTCATTTGACAAGTTGCAGAAGAAATTTATGGATGGAATTGCGAATGTGTTGAACTCGACCACTCCAGAAGGCAACAACGGGAATTGTGGGCGTTAGGTATTACTGAATGCCTATTATCTAACCCCTCTTAACAACTATGTTTACTGGTTTTAGGCTTGGGAATTTTTCATTCTGGGATTAATAATTTTCAAAAATTAGTTATCATTAATTATTTAAAAAAATTAATGTCAATAATAATTATTTAAATTGATCAGTACTTTGTCTCTTTATTTAAAAATAAATTATTATTATTAATTATTAAAAAATAGTTGTAATTTTTGAAAATTACCAAAAAAATTCATTAATAACAGTAATTAATTATTGAAATGTTCAATTACTGTTAATTACTTTATTGAGAGTAATTATTGAAAATTTCCACTAATTAAACATAGTTACTTATTAATAGTAATTAAGAGTGATTCTCATTAAGTATTTCCAAAAATTACTATTTAACAATAATTGTAGTAATTAATTATTGAAAATTTCAATTACTGAATCTCTTTGTTGACAATAATTATTGACAACTTTAACTAAACAGTAATTACTATTTAATAGTAATTATCAGTAAGTAGTTATAAATTCTATCAATTTTAAAAAATAGTTATCTTTAATTATTTGCAAAAATTATAGTTAGCAGTAATTATTTTAATTTATTCAAATTTCTAGCTTGCGCCACTCCCAATCAGAGCAAGTTTTTAGATAATTGTCTAGGTTTGGGGAAACACAAAATTTTGGTGACTAGATGGGAGTTGGGGTAGTATTTATCCACCCTAACCTGTTCCCAACCTTGAATCTAACCCGATTAAAAGTATTTGATTTGAAAAACTAAATCATCAGTAATACCCTTTAAGATATATATAATGATATTAGAACTTTTAGAAGAATTTGCAAAAAAAGAAAAACATAAAATAATTTATAATATATAATATATTAAAAGAAAATGAAGTAGAATCCAGAAGGTGGGGAGTGGGGCAAGGTAGGGCAGGGCAAATTCTGGGATCCCCAATGGCCCATTCTATGCAAGAATGGGGATGGGGTTGGGATTTTTAGCCCCGTTTGGGGATGGGGCAAGGATAGAGTGGGGTACTTGAGTTCAGGGTCATGGATGGAGTATGCAAAAATTGGCCCTGCCTCTGAGAGAGAGAGAGAGAGATTTACTCTCATTCAAATTCCATTTAATTGTTAATTGTCATAAAATTATAAAAATAAAAATAAAAACAAACCATTGCATTTCGCATACAAATAATTAAAATAGTAAAACTAATAATAGTTCAATTGGAATTTTAATAAGGATTCTTCCACTTAGGCTATGTTTGGTTTAAAGGAAAAATAGGGAAAGACAAGGTAGTCTATGCAAGGTTTTTATAAAGGTTTCCCTACCTTTTCCTTCATTTCCTTGCATTTTCCTTCAAACCAAACATAGTCAGAGATGATCATTATGACCTAGCCTGTCTCCAGATCAACTTAATACATGCTCATCTATAGTTCTACTTTGATTTAATAGACTATAGTGGTGGTCATTTAGACTGCCTCTTTAGATAGCACTATAGTGGTGGTCATTAAGACCGCCGGACCGTTTTTCTTGTAGTGACTCCTTCTCCATTTTAATTTCATTCAACAAAACCCATGCATCACACGGTCCCAGCTATTAAGTTATATACTTATGTTTGGTGAAAAATCCGGAGGACTTAAATGGGCTGTTAGTCAGTCATTCAATTGAAAGGTTATCCGTTTCAGCCTCTTGGAATAAATTATCTGGAGACCTTCAAAGCAGCTGAACCAGCTTAACTGAATATTCATCTTAACACTCTCAAACAGACCCTATATAGGGTACAAAGTGGGATAGAACTTACCGACTTGGCATCAATTCATTAGTAAAGCAAATCAGAAGTAGGTGCGATTAGGTTTTTATTGATCCAAGTTTATCTTAACACTAGAAAAGCATCTTCCAACCCGGGTGTTAAGAAGTTGAGCATACGGTATAAATAAGAAAGGCATATTACCAAATTAAAAGAAGAAAACAAAGTAGGGAAGGAATAAAAGTACCAAAATGGCTTAATATTTATGTTTAACAAAATAAGGAAATCTCCCTTGCGAAGGCAATACAATTTGATTGCTTTCTATCAACTGTGCTCTGCAAATTCATGGATAATCAACATGGTTCTCTCTCTCTCTCTCTAAATACATATATATTGATCACAGGTTTGTAGTATTAGTTATTTCTTGAATTAACTTATTCACCTTGTTTATTCTAAATTTACAGGAACCAGAAGAACCTTTAGGAAAGATAAGCCTATTCATTACACCTTCAAGATTCAGTCATTTTCGAGCCTTTCCAAGAATTCAATAGATAAATGGAACTCTTGTGATTTTGAAGTTGGAGGCTACAAATGGTTTGTTTAATTTGCTTCCTCGTGCACTTCTTTTGTTTAAATGAAATCGAGCTCAGTCTGCTTCTATAATAGAAGTTAAAACACTTTAATTCAGGGAAAATAGTCCAGTCTCATCATCATCCATGCCTTATCCCAAGTCCCGACTCCCAACTATATCGGGTCAGCTCCATGGATCCCATTTCATCAGTTCATTCTATTTAAAGTCATATCCACCATTAAATTATTAGTACTTAAATCTTACTATTTTTAGTTTTTTACCAATGTCTTTTTTAATCTATCATGAGCTCTTCTAGTCCCTTCAATACAAATTACTTCTTTCAACTGATGTAATTATTAATCTTCTTTGCACATACCCAAACCATCTTACTCTACTCTCTCTCATTTTATCACCTGTTACAAGTCCAGTCTATATATCATATATGATTACCAAATATGGTTTGAGAACCAAAAGGAATGTGAAAATATGATTCAAGCATTGTTCTTGAAGCATGACCCTTGCCCACACAGAAATACCATCTGAACTTAAAGTCAAAATGCTCAACCACTGAGCTATGGAGTTGATCAGGGACAGAGGATAGGACAAGGCCAAAGTTGGCCCTGTGGCACTGTGGCCCTAGGCCTGGATTGGACTATGAAACCCCCTAATGGGGAAATCTATATAAAGAAGTTATGATTATTGTTAATTTGTTATTGTTATTGCAGGAAATTGTCTCTCCATCCGAAGGGGAACAAGAACAAGGGTGTGAAGGATCATTTATCACTGTATTTGGCGGTTGCAGAAACAAGTTCTCTCCCTTCTGATTGGGAGGTCAAAGTGATTTTCAAGCTCTTTCTTTATGATCAGCTTCGTGACAAGTACTTGATGCTTGAGGGTAACCTGACACCCTTATGCCATTTTTTGTTCATACCCGTTAAGACTTTTTCTTTATTTATGGTGTAGTACCTTTAAAATCAAATTACCACACAAAAAAAGTTCTAATAACTTATTTCGGCTACAGGTGTAAAGTGGGCACTGCCAGGCCAGCATGGCATGACCCTCGGGCTGTCATGAGCTGTGCTGTCCTCCCCAATGAATAGTTTGGGGGTCGGCCCGGCACGGCCCACGGCCCAAGCCCGTGCGGGCCGATGTCGTGCCGTGCCGTGGGCGGGACTGGCCCGTGGGCCAAGCCTTGGCCCAAGCCGGGCCATGGACCGGGCCAAAGTTATTTTTGTCTATTTATTTAAAGACTGAAAAAAATTATAATTATAATTTTATATGAATTTTGATGTATACAATTGCTTATATATACAATAATTAAATAAATTAATATAATAAAATTAAAAACAATTATTTATTTTATTAATATATTATATAATTATAATTTATGTAATATTATATATATATATATATAATATAATATAATATAAATAGTATATATGAGTCATGCCGTGCCGACCTGGCCCATGGACCTAAAACCCTAGGCCCAGCACGGCATGGACCATCATATCGGGCCTGACACGACCTGTGTGCCATCATTCTGGGCTGTGTCGGGCCGGTTCAGCCCGATTTACAACTCTATTTCGAACAATTAGATCAATAGGTCCAGAATGACGTCCCACAAAGCGCACCCCACATACACATCTCAACGTGCATCGCGAATATCTCCGGTACTTGTCATGGCGAGATATTCCCAATACACGGCTGAGATTGTGGTGAGGCGCTTGTGGGACTCACTCTATGGGGTAACCCATGGGAATTCACACAGTGCACTCTATATTCTTTTCCCATATTTATGTGGGGGCCGGGGAAAGCTTGTTTTTTTGGGTATCACTTACCCCGTGGGTAAATAACTTTCCAACCTGGGAGAAAAGTTGCCATTACTTGAATGGGACACAAATGTCCCTTTTAATAATAGATTTTTATGGCTAAAATAGTCATTATCTTATTTATCTGGAAAATAAAAGAACATAGAAAAATGCACTTACCCGAGTAAGTGCTTCTCAAGAAGGCAATTACATTTACCTGGGTAAGTAACTTATCGAAAAACAAACGGGGCTTAAATGTTATACCAATATAGTAACTGCATTAAAGAAGATTCATAATCGTTATTGGCTGTGTTTAGATGCTGATAGAAGAGTCAGACGCTTTCATGGGATGATGACAGAATGGGGTTTTGATCAATTCCTGCAGCTCGCAGTCTTCCATGACTCTTCATTTGGATATCTTGTAGACGATACATGTGTGTTTGGAGTAGAGATTTTTGTCATGAAAAATACAGGAAAAGGCGAATGTTTGTCTCTGATAAAACAGACCAGCCCATCTACATATACCTGGAAGATCGAACAATTCTCACAATTAGTCAATGAATTTTACTATTCAGAAGAGTTTGTGGCTGAAGACTACAAATGGTATAAATTAATGTTGGACATGAGACATTACATTACTTGCATGAATCCCTATTTGAACCTTACACTGCTCTCAGCATTCTTATATTGGAGTTTTTTTCAGCCCAAATCATAAATGGGTCTAGAGTTTTCTGCTTGTTGTTGTATGTTAATTTACGTTCAAATCATTAATTCTATTGGAACATTTAGGTCTGCACCTTGGGCAGGCCTGACCTGGGACCAGTATAATCTAAAATTTGATATGGGCTGAGTTTTTTATGCTCGGACCGGTCTTATGCTAAAAACCTCAGAACTTTTGGGCTGGGCCTGGACCTCATCCTTGAATAGTCCAACAGAGCCCATCCATGCTGCACCCATATTGGGGATGCAAGTTTGAAATTTGAACCTCGGATTCCCCAGTTAAAAGAATTTTAATTATATTGAGCATTTGAGCTTAAGGGTCCATTGAAATTTAACAAATTCCAAACCTAACCCAACTCAAGTTGCACCCTTAACCCACATGGTTAATTGGCACCATACTATTTTGCCTTCATTCATCACATGTATGT
The DNA here is from genome assembly GCF_056320005.1 of Nelumbo lutea. Classification (NCBI taxonomy): domain Eukaryota; kingdom Viridiplantae; phylum Streptophyta; class Magnoliopsida; order Proteales; family Nelumbonaceae; genus Nelumbo; species Nelumbo lutea. Next base: position 48,110,227 of record NC_142686.1, on the reverse strand, counting down.
TTATCTATATATATCTATATATATATAGATATAATTTTTTCTTTTTCTTTTCGCAGGAAAATTCTGGTTTATCCAAAGGGTTATGGGCTCAGGAAGGACAATAGTCTTTCAGCATTTATGTCCTTGACAAATTCAGAAACCCTTTCCTCTTCCAAGGAAGTGTATGTGAAATGCAAATTACGGGTGGTGAACCAGTTTGATGGAAAACACATTGAAAAAGGTGAATTCATCATTTCTTTTATTATTTAGTTTTATCTTCCTTAGACAGTTTAGCTTTTGAGATATGAAAGAAATGGAGAATATATAAATATGCATACAATAATGGTCTTTAAATGAAATAGACTTAAAGACCATTTTTTGTGTTATTATTCTTTATATAAGTGGGATTTGGGATTTAGATAAATGTAATTTTTATTTATAATATATATTTATTATTTTATATTTAATTTAGTAAATTTATAATAATTGTATATAAATTTATTGAGATTCTAATTAAGTCTGAAACTAAGTAACAAGTCAATTATTTCTTATCAAATTAAATTTGGATACAACCCCTATTCAAATTTTGTTCAGATCAAGGCTCTAAATATTGATACAAGTTGATACATCCCACAATACAAAACTAATTTGACCTATTATCCCAGTAGAATAATTTTCAGATTAAACTTACTCCCTTTTCTAGCACCGATTATGTGTAAGCTCAATTATTAATTGGAAACAAGTTTTTTTATTCAAACTGCACATTAAACTTTTGATATATGCATAGCAGTCACAATCCAAGAAAAAAGGATACAAGAATGATCAAACAGGGATTGCACCCCTCTTAGCAGCAAGGCCTGTATTGTTGGGTGCTTTTATTTTTATCCTTTTAGTTTTTTTTTTTTTTTTTCAAATTAAACCTGTTTAGGGAGGTCGGTATAAGGCCTGTTTACCCCATGAAACAAGTCAATTAAGCCCCGAAACCCAACTTAAAGAGGCACCGATACAAGACATATTGGCCGGTACATTGTAAAATTTTGATACTTGGTTCAGATATTATAAATATATATTTATATATAAAACATATTTATTAATTTATAATATATAAAATAGACATAAATATATATACAAATGTATGTATATCGGTCGATTCAGTTAATCGCTAATTTTTTATATTGGTTAACTGAAACCAAATTAAAACCTTTAATTTTTTAAAAATATCAAATCAAAACCAAACCGACCGACTTAATTAACCGATTTTTTAATTCTGTTTCAGTTGATTTTTTGATCAATTCAGTTTTTCGGTTTTTTTGCTCACCCCTAACCCTAGTGTTTCTTTCATCCATTTTAGCATCATCATTACATGGATGTAACACTCATTCCTGTGGGTTTTATTCTTCCCAAATCTTTGCAGCTCTTAATCTTCAGAAATATGTTTCCACAAGTGGTAACTGGGGTTGGTTTGATGTGGTTTTTCTTAACGATCTCAAAGACCCAAAAAAGGGTTTTCTAGTGAATGATACTTGCATCCTCGAGGCAGAGGTTACTATTATTGCAGTAGTTGATAAAATGTCGTGAATTGATTTCATGTATAGCTTGAGCTTCACAAATCATGGATATCTGTAAAACCATCTGGGATAAGCATGTTAAAGTTGTATAATGATCAAATGATGTATAATTGGCGACACAATTCAAAACCCACCCTGTTTCAGCAAAATAACCGGTTCATTTTGTTCCTCAATGACTAAACATATTCCTAATAAAAAAAATTCTTCTTTTGTTGTTATGTAAAAATATATCAAATGCAAATACCAATCTTGTCAATGCTTTCAATTGGATTGGTTTTAGTCCAATCTGATCTAGTCCAGTATGAATTTATTATAAATGGATCAGGTCCAATCCAATCTAATGAATCCTCTGGACCATTTTGGACCAGTCTAAGGTTATGTTTGGGAGTGCTTAAAAATAAGTGCTTATTTGGACTGTGAGAAAATGAAAGACAAAAGAGTCACAAACTTATTGGAGAAAAAGACTACCAAATGTCCAATATAAAATAAGTGCTTATTTAAAAAGAAATAAGCACTTAAAAAAGCTACGTGCCAAATGTAAATAATTGCTTATTTAAATAAACAGTTATTCTATAAACACTCTCAAACATGGCCTAATTCAATGCCTAGACTGTTCAATCTGTTCAAGTTGGTTTTAATTTAGATTGGTTTAACCCAATATTGGTCCACTAACACCAGTGTTCTTATCTTTTATCAAGGGACCGGATATTTATTCAATTTGACCTAATCCAATATAAAACCATTACAGATGGACCAGGCCCAATCCAATCCAAAAAATACTTTTGGATCATTAAGTCTAGACTGGACCAATTCAATATGTTTTATTGGTTCATTCAATCCATTCAAATTGATTTTGATTTGGAGTTTGGACGGATCCAACCCAAAATTAGTCCTTTAACTTTACATGCATGCGAAGTGATGAGAGGTTGAGTGGTTGTAGGGCTTATACACTTGATGACTGGCATGGCGTGTTATTATTGTTAAAAGTTAAAACAGCCCCTACTCTGGATTCCTTAAAATCCAATGTTGAATTCTTAATAGGAATACACCTTTTTTTTTTCCTTTTTTTTTTTTTTGAGAAAGATAGTAGTCAATTCATTTCAATAAATCATTGATGAACACAAGCAATAAAAATCAGAAACAAGACACCCAATACACGTACGTGCAAAATGCTTAGGCTCAGTTTGAAAGGAGTACAAATACAAATATGTAGGGGGGCAAAACCTTGTATTTTGTATTGTTTTTTTTTTATGTATTTGCACTATACATATTTGTATTTGTACTCTTTCCAAACTGAGCCTAGGCTTGTAAAGTACAAATACAAATATGTAAAGTACAAAACCTAGTATTATATATTGTTTTTTTTTTTGTATTTGCATTGTACATATTTGTCTTTGTACTTTTTCCAAATTTAGCATTAGCAACAATACAAATACAAATATGGAAGGAGTGCAAATACAAATACAAATATGTGCAAAATAATACACTTTGAAAAGAGTACAACTGTACAATATAATACAAAATGCAAATATTTAGAGTACAACTGTACAAATACAAATATATATTGATGGAGTACGATCTAGGTGCTCCAAGTTGGAAGTAGACCTATTCATGGGCTGGGCCGGGCCAGGCTTGGGCCGGGCTTTTGCTCTTCATTAACAAGATTTCTCGAGACCGGCTTGACCAATGGGCCTACAACTTGGGCCCAAGCCCATCCCTCATAAAAAGCCCAAAGCCTGGGCCCGAGCCCGAAGCCTGACCTAACAGAGGCTGAAATGCAGGGCGAATGAGTTCACCACTACCGATGCTTGAGTTCACTAGTTCCTAAGAATATGCAACAATGCATGAGAGTAAGAATTGTGAGAGAGACAAGAGAGAGAGGAATGGTGGAGAGAGAGAGAAGATTCATCGCCAGAGAGAGGGGCGACTGAGTTCACTAGTGGCATAGCTGGCGCCAGTGCCTGAGTTCGCCGGTTCCTGAATCCTGAGAATATGCGAGTGCGTGCAAGTGAGAACTCTATGTGTGTGCGCTTACTAGTCACCTTTGAGACTGAGAATAGTGGTTGCTTGCTTGGATTCACGCTGGTTATTGAGAGTGAGAATGATGAGAGAAAGATAAAAGATGAAAAGAGGGAATATGAAAGGTTAATCGGCTAGGGTTTACGATAAATTACAAAATGTCAGGTCGGGCCAGACTATTGTGACAAATCCCTAGCCCGACCTATAAATTAGTCGGGCTCGGGCTATTAGGCCCGAGGTCAAGCCTGCGGGCTAAAGTTCATGCGCAAGCCCATCCGGGGGTCAGGCCGGGCCGGATCGTCCCGTCGAGCTACTCGGCCCATGAACAGGTCTAGTTGGAAGGCAGCTCAGACGTCGATGCTCAGTTGGTCGATTGAATTGCAAGGGAAAGTATCAGAGAACCCGGGGTGGCTAACCCGACAAGGTCGCTCTGATGCTTAAGTTAGTACTTAGTGATGAATTGCGAGCTGAAAATCAATAATCTTGAGAGCTAGAATGCACTTAATCACGCATACCTTGTGCTACTGAGGTAGATGCCCTTATATAGGCATTGCTTGGTGTGGGTTTCACGCATTGTGTCCGAGGTCTCCAAGAAGACGTGCTTAACCGACCCGATGTTCTCGGAGGTAGCCGTGCACGTAGACCAGTCTTCGCGTCTTGTTTAGTTTCGTCCAGAACATTCGTTACGGGGGCCAACTTCCGAGAAACTCGGGAGTGTCGAGATATGCATGCCGAATTGGTTGGTGAGCACGTCTCGTAGGTCACCACCTGGACCTCAATCAGGTAGGCAAGCCCTCAAGGGAGGTCGCTCCTCATCGAGGTCACTTCGACTATACTAACAAGGTGCCACAGGTTGGCCTTGGACGAGCTCCTACAAGCTGCTCAAAGTTGTGGGCGAGGTCCCTAGGTCAGTGGCAAAGGTAGGTTGCCAGGTTGGGGCGAAGATGAACCGTGATCTGGGACTCCAAATCATCGCTTTGGTGATGTTTGTGTGCCATTTAGTTGTTCCATGATGTCATTGTAGGGCTAAATCCACCCTCATCAATTGCCCCCCACTCCTGAGTTGAGGGCAGCTCGACGAAGGGAGTAGATTGTTCCTTTTGGCCTTGAGTGACTAATTTGATAAGCTCGCCGTCTTGATTATCGGGGCATGATAGTGAATTCATCCGCTCGAGGACATCTACCTTATTAGGATGCAACCATCAAGGGGTTCTACAATTTGACGAAGTACCTCAAGAGCGAAGTTCGTCATGCCACCCTCAAGAGGGGGTTTCAACTGTGTGACTGTCTTGTCAGGTCACTCCACTTAGGTAGATTTTGACGCAATGTCCCTTAAGCCAGTTCTCAAAAGAGTAGCTAGCAAGGTCAATGAGGAGCCTAAAACCGAGGTGGAGGTTGGCCATGAAGAAATTGACCATTTTGCATATCTACCATGGTTTCGAAAGTGAACTAGTCTTCCCTTCCTTCATTTCTTTCTCTCTCTCTCTCTCTCTCTCTCTCTCTCTCTCCCTTTTTCTCTTCTCTCTCTCTCTCTTTTTTTTTTCAGGTTGGCGATGAGATGTCGACGTCCTTTGAGGTCAATTTATGACCAGCCAACTTTAATTCTTTCACCTATTCAGATGTCTTTGTAGCAATAGAGAATTTTTTTTTGGTAGGAAAGGTAAACTTTATAATCAAAGTGAAAATACAGAGGAGGTGGAAAATCCACCCAATTTGCTAGCCAAAGGGGTATCACTTAACGACTGCTTAATGGCAAGTACTAGATTGTCACGCTTCAAAATTTGGGTACTGGCTATCGCATTTTAAAGTTCGGGGACTAAATTGCCACTCAAGCCAAAGTACAAGATATTGATTGGAAATTTTCCCTTAGGATAAAACACAAAGATCACTTTTATTTGTTCATAATTGCAAAATAAGCCAATGCCAAAAATATCATTTACATTCCCACTAATGCTTGTTACACAAAAGCCCCTCTTTTTGTTCAATAATTGGAAACAAGCCATGGTAATTGCTAAAGCCTCCCTTGAAGTTTATGACTATTGCTCAAATGTCCCCTGAAGTTTGATAATTGCAACCACCTCCCATGAAATTTCTGACATGATTGCAAGTAGACCCCTTTGTAAAATACTCTAACAAAAGACACGAAAATGTCCAAAACACCCATGCAGTTATTATTGATATTGAGGCTGATTTATATAGAAAAAATAACACGAATGTTATGAACAACGAAAAGAAGAGTTTGAAGTTGCACTTTTACCTCTGAGTAATTGATAGGAAAGGAAAATTTTGAAAATAAATCAGTTTTGGAAAAGAGATTAGAAGGGTTGGGGTAGTGGTTGATATCAAGAAAAAATTTAAAAATAAACATTTTGGTTAAAAGTAATTGCATGGGTATTTTGGTTTTGTGCTTCTTGTTAGAGGATTCTAACAAGGGGGTTTACTTGCAAGTTGCAACTGTGTCAAAAAGTTCTTGGGAGGTAATTAGGATTACCAAACTTTAGGGGACATTTCAACAATGATAAAAAACTTTAGGGTAGGTTTTAGCAATTCACACTTTCATTTATTTAGACTTGAAGATGACCTGAAAGTACATCTTTTGTTCTTGTATATGGACAAACAATTTATTCTTTAACGTGTTTCTTTTTTTTTTTTTTTTTTTTGAAATATCTTTGACCTATTTTCACTGGTTCAGTTCTTGATCATTAAGGTAGTGGATGATTTCATCTTCTTTATTCCCACCAAATGGTGGGTTAATTCTTTATTTTTGTTACCTTAAAACCCATATCATCATATGGCATGTTATTTGCAAGAGTAAATGATATTTTTGATAGAAGTTCATTGTAAGGTTTTCAATGGTCGAAGGAGCTAGAGTTGGATTTATCACAGAGAAATTTATTCTTCCAAAAGCAACAAGAATTCAAATAAAATTCTGATGAAGGTAACCAATAAAAAATATTGTTGTATTTATTTATTTATTTATTATTTTACCCCACAACTTTACTCTAAGTGGAGTAGGCCATATAAAAATTTGATTATGCATCATAGAAAAAAGCAAATATAGGGGAGGACATAGCCCACCTTGTTTTAGCCTGATAACAGATGAACTCTTTGAGACACTCTCAACTCCACCTTAAGAAAAAGAAAACTAATACAACACATTACACCAATTTAGGGATAGGAGACTTTGTTTGACTTGGTGACTAGGAAAAAACTATAAAGACAATAGATAATCCAGGTCTTTTACATTCGTCCAAAATATTTTTATAAATAAGAAAAGCATCAAAAGCCCCAAACGGATTCTTTGAAGCTAGAGCCTGCACTAAAACTTTGTTATCGCTTTCAATCACTAAAGGACCCCTATTGTAAAACTTTGTCATAAAGAAAGTTTGCCATGAGGAGAAAGACAAACAAGGTGTTATTCAAATATTTAATTTTGAAAATTTAAATAAGAATGATAAATACAATAGTCTTATCCATCTTTCCATTAACGGATGCTAACAATATTGGGGGAGGGGGGGATTTACTCAATTGTCAAATACTTTAAGGCTGCATTTGTTTGAAGTGTAAATTCATTTTTACATCGATAAAAAAGGTGGTGCCAGTTCAGTAGTCGATGGAAAATGAAATCGGATGGATTTGAATTTTTACATTGATGACGTTTGATTGTCACAGAGTAAAAGTGAAGCTTTCCACTTGTTTCTGCTCTGTCACTCTTCCTTTCGTCGGACCTAGATTTTTCTCTGTAGAAGACTAGAGCTCTCCTTGAAATTCTCCTGGCTCCTGTCTTGCAAATTTTCCACTCTGAAACGTTGGAAACTTCCACTCTATTTATGCGTTTCTACTCTGAAATAAACCTGGCTTCTGTCTTGCAAATCTTCCACTCTGAAACGTTGGAAACTTCCACTTTGTTTTTGTGTTTCTGCTCTGAAATTCTCTTGGCTTTTGTCTTGCAAATCTTCCACTCTGAAACGTTACAAATCTTCTACTCTGAAACATTGGAAACTTCCATTCTATTTCTGTGTTCTTTCTCTGAAAATCTCCTGGCTTCTGTCTTGCAAATCTTCCACTCTGAAACGTTGGAAACTTCCACTCTGTTTTTGCGTTTCTGCTCTGAAATTCTCCTGGCTTTTGTCTTGCAAATCTTCCACTCTAAAATGTTACAAATCTTCTACTCTGAAACGTTGGAAACTTCCACTCTGTTTCTGCGTTTCTTCTATGAAATTCTCCTGGCTTTTGTCTCGCAAATCTTCCAGTCTAACGTTGCAAATCTTCTACTCTGAAACGTTGAAAATTTTTACTTGCAGTGGAGGCAGCCGCAGCGGAAGGGGTTGATGGGACTAGCGTTTTTCTTCTTTCTAGGTTCTCTTTGTCTTTCCCTTCGGAGGTGGGTTCAGATCTGTCACTGCAACTGGTTGCAGCGATAGTGACGGAAAGAGAAAAAGGGGGGCGGGTGAAGAAGAAGAGAGAGAGAGAGATCACTCGCAATGGAGCCAGTCGCAGCCAGAGGGGCCGACTGGGTCCTCTCCGGCTCTCCCTTCGGAGGAGGGTTCAGATCTGCCGCCGGTTGCAGTGGCCGTGACGAAAAGAGAAAGACAAAAAAGGGGGAAGATGAAGAAGAGAGAGAAAACGAGCGAGAGAGGAGAAGAAGAAGAGAGATAGAGGAAGAAAGAGACGTTAAATTTAAATCGATAATTTCGAAGTGTATATTACATCGATTATTGATGTAAAGAAAATTCAAAATGACATTTTACACCGATTTTCGGTGTAAAATTACATGTTTACCAAACACATTTAAAATCGAACCGGGGTATAAAGTTTACCCCAGTTCGATTTTCTACCCCAAACAAATGTAATCAAATTTCTAAACAGTAGAGGTAAGTCAATTTTCTAAAATTTAGGGGATATGTTTAATACATTATACATAGTAATATATAACATGCCCAAAGATGTGTTCCTATTGGGGAATCACACTGAGGGATAACAAGTTAATCCTATTTGCTTTTAGATTTTTCATATCATACAACCAAAAAGAGGGTATGGACCTATTAAGGGCAAGCCAGGTCTAGTTTAGACCCCCCAAGGCTCTATACCTGTTTTCCGTAACTCTAAGGACCAAGTGAAGCAGGCCAATGATTCAATCGCCTGAGTCAAGCAGGTTTTGACCAAGTGAACGGTTTTTTTATTTTTATTTCTTTTTTCGAATGATGGGTTTTAGAGAAACTAAACCCGAAGAAAGGGTTAGGTGACACTTCGACCATCTGGATCAACGGGGGTTAAAAACATTGATATATTTTTGCCTCGTATATGGGGTGGTGAGGATCAAGGCCTGTGCTACTTGGTTAATGGGCTTTGATACCATATTAATAAATCATTCAACCTAAAAGCTTAAGCTGTGTCTATTGAATAATGTTGCTTTGATTTGGATGAATTTCAACGCCGTTTTTTTGGCTTAAAAAATCTGAATTCATTGCTCAAAAAGAAACTAATAATGAATGGAAAATTACTCTGGTTACAATGCATAAAATAGTTCAGTGAAAACCTGGTTTTTAACTTTATTTCATGGACAATTACAGAATATCCCCAATACAATACATGATCAGTTATATATTCCTCTTTGCTTCCCAAACAGTAATTCAGCAAACGTAGATGTCCTCAACCATTTTATACAAGGATATACAGTGATGATCTTTCTCTATGTTTTCGATAATGTGGTACTCACTCCAAAGACAGTAATCTCTGCTTCAACAATGCATCTATCTTCAACTAAATATCCCGAAGTTTTTTCATTGAGATGATCAAGTGCAATGAACCTCGACCACCCACAAACCCGGCTTGATCCACTAAACCAATGATTAACTGAAAAAGTGAAAAAAAAAAAAAATTAAAAGCTAAATTTTATATATAGCTGGCACATAGAGCAAGCTTATTTCACTACTCTATTTGGATCATCAATTGCATTTGGAGTAGATAATTCTATTTTAGGCGTTTGATCCATATAGTTAGTCATCTCATAGAGCAAAAAAAAAAAAAAAAACCCTACTATTCCCATACTTAAGCGTTTGACAAATATGATGTTTATGATTGGTTAGTAAAATTTTAAGATGGCCATCCCTCCGTCTGAATAAAATTTGGAGTTGAAAAAAAAAGAAAGAAATAAAAAGAAATGAGCATCAGCCCAGCCCTTAATTAGATCAAGTAAACTTAAACCATGTGTTAATCTGCTGGTTATTTATTAGTGGGATCCATCGCTGAATCTCTATATTAAATTTTAGGATAAATTGTTGAAACTTCCTTTCAAGTTTCTGACTTTTGCTAAAACCCCCCTAAAATTTCTGAGATAGTAGCAAGTAGGCCCCGTCTGTTAGAATCTTTTTTACAAGAGGCACAGGAATATCTAAAATATCCATGTGGTTACTATTGAGGCTGGTTTACCCTTGACCGATTGGTATGAAGGGAAAAATTGGAAAATAAATCAATTTTGGACAAGAAATTGGAAAGTTTGGGATATTAATCGATATGAAGAGAAAATTTGAAAAATAAGCATTGTGGTTAAAAGTAACCAATGGGTATTTTGGACATTTTCATGCCTCTAGTTAGAAGATTCTAATAGAGAGGGGTCTACTTGCAACTAATTGATATGAAGAGAAAATTTGAAAAATAAGCACTGTGGTTAAAAGTAACTAATGGGTATTTCTGAACCTTTTCATACCTCTTGTTAGAAGACTCTAATAGATAGGGGTCTACTTGCAACTAATTGATATGAAGAAAAAATTTGAAAAACAAGCATTGTGGTTAAAAGTAACTAATGGGTATTTATAGACATTTTCATGCCTCTTGTTAGAATATTCTAATAGAGAGGATTCTACTTGCAACTGTGTTAGAAAATTCAGGAGAGGTTATTGCAATTACCAAACTTCAAGAGAAGTTTCAGCAATGATCAAAAACTTAAGGGAAGTTGTAGTAATTTACCCTAAATTTTATGTGGCAGTATATATTTACATATGGTGGAAGGTGCCTTTCCATTCCAACTTAAGTGGCTTGAGCCCGGAATAACCAAACTAACCTGGGGTCTATGTTTTGCTTTCAGTCATCACAACTGGTACCAAATCTGAACAGTAATAGAATAATTTGACCTATTAATAAAATAATCGAAAATTTTCCCTAAAATTCCAAAACTTGTAACAATAATTTCATTTGAGCTATGTATCGGGTTTGAAATTTCCAAAATTTAAAACTAATTCGATCCAATATTCAGCAATTTATATATTTTTCCCACAACAACAACAATAATGAAATAATATTCTTCCCATATCTTTACCTCTACTAAATTGGTGTCTCTCGTATATTTGGTTAACTAGGCGCAAGGTGAACTCCACATAAACTTTGCCACCAAGAGGAAGGAGTTTGGAATTAACCAAAGCCAAGTACAAAGAAAGGCTGTTGGCCATGCCATCATCTTTTCCCTGGGGATAGAGTTTCACCTTCCTGCACACCAAATCAACTCTACATAAAGACATGGAGCTCCAACTCCAACAGTAGTAAGTGAGTAAAAAGAAAAAAAGGAGATAGAAATATCAAGTGAAATTGTGACTTCATTCGTACCATTTGTGATCAGCTGCATTGAACTCTTTAGATTCAGCACATTCTTTATCTATAATTGAGAAGTTGTCGATCTTCCAAGTGTGTTTGTAAGTGATAGCGTCCCTTATCATTGATAGACATTCACCATTGCCTGTGCTTCTTTCTTTGCAAACAAACACCTCTGCTCCGAACACACAGACATCCTCAACCAGGTATCCATTAGAAGCCTCGTGGAATTCTTTGAGCGTGATGAATTGGTCAAAACCCCACTCAGTCTTCATCTCACGAAAGCGCCAACCACTCACAGTTGCCTTTGTTTCTGTAAGGAATTCAAGCAATGTAAGACGAGAATTTACTGGTTGACCAGTTAACTTACCCCCAACAGGGCCACCCAGAAAAAGCGGTTGGTTGTGCCAACTTTCAGGGGTTGTTGGGCTGAAACTACATAACCCATCAATATATGGGTGGAAGCGGAACATATGGAGGCCTATTGGCCCCATCAAAATGCTTTCTAGATATGAATAGAATAAATCCCACTTGAAAGAGAACTTCGGCTCCTTCAGGTAAAGAAGGAATGCTCCTTTTGATGGTGGATGACAATGCCACATCATTCATGGTTATAGAATCTTAACCTTCTCATGATAATACAGGTGACATCGTTTTAATATACAGCCCCCGTTCGTTTTCCTTATCTGGGTAAGTAAATTTACCCAGGCAACCGTTTCCCAAGTAAAATTTGCCCGGATAAGTGACATTACAGTATTCTTGTGTGTAACAATTACCTAGGTTAAGAGGCGGTGGGAGAGAGAGAGAGAATTTATCAGTGTGCAAGTAGATTGTTTATCCACTTTGCAGGAGGGTATGAGTTACCCGGGCAAGTAACTGATACTTTCTGTCTCTCGTATCCTCAATTACGAGAAAAGAACCGGTCCCTGCTAAACACCAGATAAGAACCGGCCCCATGAAACTCCTTTATAATATGAGCAAAAGCGAACTCGGCCCATGTTGGCCCATACTTTCAACCCTGCCGAATGGGAAAGCACCTAATAATTCAACAGGCTATTGTGGTAGGGAAGATGGTACCTTGAAGCATCAAGTATTTGTCTTGCACCTGATCGAGCAAAAACAATCGAAACACAGCACTAACCTCCCAACCAGGGTGGAGTGTATTCGTCTCTGCCATCACTAAGTAGAGAGAAAGATGATCTTTGGCATTTTTGTTCTTGTTTCCACTTGGGTAGAGTGCTAATTTCCTTGAAAAAAAAATTTAAGAAAGGGGTAAGAAAATACAGTTCTGAAAAACGTGTTCTTAGCTATTGCCAGGTAGAGGATTTTTTTAATGCCTCACTAAATTAGCTGAAGATTATTAATGCCTAAAGCCCAAACGCTTCAAGGCCAAAGTATAGAAGATTTTATGCATTGATGAAATCTAAAGAACAAACCCTAGTTACGCTTCTTTTAAGGCTCAGTTTGGGAGGAGTACCAATACAAATATGTAGAGTACAAAATCTTGTATTTTGTATTATTTTATATGCATTTGCACTCTACATATTTGTATTTGTATTCTTTCCAAATTTAGCCTAATATACAAATATTTGTATTTGGAAGCAGTACAAAGACAAATATGTATAGTACAAATTTATACAAAATACATAGTTTTGCATTCTATATATTCGACCTGGTTATAATTAGACCAAATATAGACCCACCTATATCTAATTTGATTTAATTTAAATGTGTATTCTTATGTACACTTAAAATTTATCTTATTGGTAATGTTGGTTTGAATGTTGCATTTTTACTAGACTTATCTGTTCAAGTTTCATAAAATTTATTTTGTTCATGATTTACAATATTAATGTCTTTTTCTGTTAATTCTTATTAATAATATAAAATATTCTGAGTTTTTAATTTAATTTATTAATGCCATTCAATGTCCTATTTGAGACCGGATTTAGTCAGTGCAAGGCCCGTTCCAACAGCTTGTATAGCCTTGCATTGGGTATATCTTCCCATGAAATAAAAAACAGAAGTATGGAAATGTTCCCAATGCAAGGCTGTAAAGAACGGGTATGACACTGACTGAAGTCCATCCCATCCTATTTGAACTTGATTCAAATCCTATATAAATCAGACTGATAACATTCTGTTTAAATCTGAAATTTGGATCTACCTATATCCAATTCAATCCCATCTATTTGCAGCACTATCAATTGGCACGGTGGATCAGGTTGACGTTCTTTGAGGAAAGACCAATCCCATATGGCTGCTAATCAATTTAGGGTTGTAAGTCAGGTACCCCATTTGAAGAATTTGCATTATTGCATGATGCTTGGACCCCTCGAATTTTGACAAGTCCTAAAACCAAGACCACCCAAATTACATCTGTAATTGATCATTTTTCAATTGAGGATTGTTCTGGTTGAATAATAAAATGTAATAAGGAAGAATTTACGACTCTTTGGTTACCTTTATAGGTTTAATTTTGAAATTGTTTTTTTTTTTGTTTTAATTTGCTTATTAATCTCATGCTAAGCACATTTTTGGCTTTATAGGGTTACGTAATGGGGATAGTACATCCCCTAACCTAGGTCTCTGCTACAACTATCTACATAACATATCAATTGAGCCACCCTCAGTTTATGTGCTTCTCATAAGATATAAGCTATATAAAAAGGAAAATTTGAAGTTCAATTACTAAAACATAAAAGATAATTATTTTTTCTACTATTCTACATGTAAAAAAAATAAATATATAAAAAACTTTGGTGAATAACTGTTGCTTCATTTTTCTCCCTTAAAAATTATGTTTTTAAACAGGATCCCATGCATCACACCAGTCACCACTAGGAGGGAAAAATGGTCTTATAAAAGTTCAAAACTGATTGAATACCAATCATGGGAGCAATGTATTGTTGGAATCCAAAAGTACAAGATAGCTCTGTCACAAATGAAAGTTTAGAGACCTAACTATCACTACCCCTTAGGGCTGTAGACAGATCAAATTTGGATTGTTCCAACTGCATCTACATCCGATTATAGAACCTCTAGATCCGCATTCGCTTCCAATTATCATGTTGGATTTTGGATTGGACTCGGTTTTAATGTACAACCATCTTATTGTGTTTAAAATGACCAAAGAAAATAAAAAAGTTTTAAAAACCTAAATATTTTTAACTTATATATGTATAATAAATGTTTATAAATATAAAATATTTAATTTATCAATTATAAACTTTATATAATTATATTACATATATACATAAAATAATAAATTTTATCTGACTTGGATTTTAATCGCATCCAATCTGATTATTAATTAGAAGCAAGTTCTAACATTCAAATCTGGGATAATCAGATTCAGAGTTGAATTGGGTTTTGAACTCTCCAAGTCCATTGACATTCCTACTACCACTCTGTATTTTACCCTTTTGTTCAAAAATTTATCATCTCAACAAGGGTTTTCTTTAGAAAAAAAAAAAGAAAGACAAAACACCCAAAGACCATTCGTTCATCATGCACACTAAGAGAGTTTGTCAAAAGTATAGAAGCAAATCTGACATTACGACTCCATTTGGAAGGAGTACAAATAGAAATATGTAGAGTGCAAAACCTTGTATTTTGTACTATTTTGAATGTATTTGTACTGTACATATTTGTATTTGTACTCCTTCAAAACTGAGCCTACAAACCAACTGTGTACCCTAAAACAATGTTTTAAAAACCGACCTAGAATTAGAATTGCTTTGGCCACTGATTTCCGAGTCAGTAGATGGCCCATTCCAAATTAAAAAAAAAATAATTAAAATAAAAATGGCAAAAAGCCATTGTCCAGATCGAACATGTCAATGATTCAACCACCCGAATCAGCAGGTTGCTGACCAACTCAATGGTTTTTGGCCAAATAATGGATTAAGGGTGAAACAGAACTAGTTTCCTAGATGATTCTCTGGCTAAAATATTATCTAAATATAGTTAAGAACTCAATATTATCTAAATATTATCTAAATATAGTTAAGAGCTCAATATAATGCATGCATGAATTTTACTCGATTTGGTTCGGTCCAATTACAAATGTCACATTGCTCGTAGGGATGCAACTTAATTGGGTTGGGTCAGGTTGAGGATCAACCCAAACCCAACCCAAAATCTTAAACCTTGAGCTTAGGCTTAAATTAATTTAATTATGACTAAAACCTAATTTTATACATTTACTAATATTTATTTTAAATATTTAAGTAATATTTGCAAAAAGATATAATATTTAACATTAACAAAGTAAAATAAATAAAATAGAACACTAATAGATCATATGGAAAAGCACTTATTTTATTAAGTAATTAGTAGTAATTTATTATTATTATTGTTAAAATTTATTAATATAATTAATCCAATACACTAAATAACTAAATTATTTTTATAACAAATCACTAAAATAAAGATTGATTAAAAAGTAAAAAAAAACTAAGTGCACTTATATTGATTTTCTAATAATAAGAATAGATCCCCAAGTGTCCCAAGTGTCCTTATAGATCACACTTCTAAAGCATATATATGTGTCTACCCGCTTGTATTTTTTTCTATGTATATACATTATGTATGGTCTTTTCAGATTTAAATTTAGCACTATTGATGAATTTTCCGGGATTTACTTAGAGTTATTCTAATGTATCCATGTCTATCCACCCTATTCATGCATTGCTTTTTTTGACACTCTTTTCCTCTTCTTTTTTCTCAACAATATTAGCAAGTAAACTCATACAAATACATGGGTTAAATAGAAATTTTATTAGGTTTGGATTGGCAAAATTGGGTTTTGAAATCAGTTAATTTCCAACCCTAGGTTCTACGTTAAGGTTGGGTTGGCTCTCAACCCTGACCAAACCCATTTGATTTGCAACCCCTGCTTTATTAAGAGAGTTAAGAGAGGTCAATGGAGATTTAAAAGGAAATTTGGGAGGGGGGGGGTTGTTACAAACATTAACTATGAAGGGAGGGGGTTAAGTATGATTTTATTAGAGAATAATGATGGATTTTATTAAAAAAATTAAGACTAAAAGAGGGCTTTTTTCTTTTCTAACTTACATTTTTATAGTTTAATTAACTAAAAATAGATAACCACGTATGTGAAAAATGAGAGGAACAAAAGATGCGTGCGAGCTCTGTGGTTAGAGGACCCCTCACCTATCATCTTTCCTCTTTCTAAAATAGATAAACAGAAGTGTGTGAGCTATATATGTGGTTAGAGGATCCCTCACCTACTCTCTTTCCTCTTTCTAATATAGATATAGAATTTTACTAAATATATGTTTCTATTAAGAAATTGGTGATTACAAATGCCTCCAAATCAAAGTCATTAAGGGAGAGAGAGAGAGGGAGAGAGAACATACCATTTGTAGCCACCAGCCTCAAAATGGTCAGACTCATATCTCTCCATCGAAATCTTTGAAAGTAAAGAAAATGACTGTATTTTCATTGTGAAATGAATGGGAGTTTCTTTTCTAGTTGATCGCGAAACTCCTGGAGAAAACAAATTTAATATTGATAAGAACGCCAAACACAGAAGTTAAAGAAAGGTGGATACATAGCACAAAAAAAGTTGTTGTGGTTCAGAGGGTTTGCACTATAGAAGAAGAGAAATTATACAAAATTGAAAAAAAAAAAGAGTACACCCATAGATCTAGAGAGAGAGAGAGTACCATCTTCCGGGCTGGAGATTGCTTGTGTGGTTTCCATAATGTTAAGAAACTTATTGTATACATAAATTAGTCAAACTTGAGTTTGTTTTATAGGAATAAAACTTACTGTATATTGATAGTAGAAAACGAAAGAAGAATCTATTGTATACCATCTTCATTACTTCATTGAAAAAGAGGCAACTTTATTCCACTCTTAGTCCGAGACCGAGCTTAATAATAAAGAAAAAACTCCAATTCTGTAGTAATTAAAGGGCCATTGATAATAGAAAATTGCTGAACTGAACAACTTATTACTTTGCCTTATAGTGCATAAAAAATTAATAATTCAAATATATAGTAATCTATCCAATTTAAGATTCAGCCATTAAAGAAACCACAAGAAGAACAAAATGATAGGTATTTCAATTCAGCCACTCCAGCAGTCAGCAAATGGCCCCTAACTGTGGGTTTTCCTTAAAATGACAAATAACATTTTATTCTAATCTTAGCTTAAAATCCTGGACAGTCATATTGCCTGCAAACTATGAGTATTAGGTAGGGATAGAATTGGATCCCTTGAGCTTTGGCCAAACCCGGGTTGCTTGGCCTGGGTTTTATTTTATTTATTGATTGATTCCATGGAACTACAAAAAGGAAGTAGCCCATCCCCATGATCCATAAACCCCTTAACCCTGGTGAAGGTAGGATTAGATCCCAACTCTCTGCCACAAACAACCAAAGACCTTACTAATTGAGCCAATTAGCACCTTCTGTGCTTTGGAATATGTCCTTGCCTTAACAAGGTGATTTGGGTATATCTTAATACTAGAAAAGAATCTTATTCCAACATAAACAACGGCATAAAAGTACTAAATGGCTTGATATTTGTACGACCCATGCGATACATAAGCATTGTTAAGGAAAATTGAGAGAAAATGAACCTTATTATAGATAGAGCATTTGATTGACTAAAAAGTTAATTTGAAATTGAATTTAAATGAATGTTAATTGTCTTATTTATTAATTAGTATTGGCAATATATGGGTTTTGTTTTTCTCTTTAACAACCTTTGAACTTTTCAAAAAAAAAAAAAAACATTATGATAAATTGGCCACTTTAAGGTAAAAACAGATGACATTAGCATTAGCAAATCTGTTAGACAATGAATAAAAAAATAAGAGCGTGCTTATGTGACACAGCTCAAGTTTGAAAAGGCCACTTTCATAAAGTTATTCTTCAGGATCTATGATGGTATAAAGTTAATTAATTAAATTAAATAAATCACAGTAAGATAATTAAGTAAATGAAGCCAATTATGTAAATTAAGCAATTGAATAAATAAAGTAAATTATTTAAGGAAACTAATTTTCAAGTTAGTGATTCGATCATTTGGTCTGAACAGATCAGCCCATGACATTTTAAATAATAAAAAATAAAAAATTGACTTGAAAATCTTTCACTGGGTCAAGTATTTTAGTGGTTCAATCGGGTCAATGGTTTATAGGGAAAGGAAGGGAAAGACAAGGTAACCTGTGCAAGGTTTATAAAGATTTCCCTACCTTTTCCTTCCTTTTGTTGCATTTTCCCTCAAACCAAACATAGTTAGGGATGATCATTATGACCTAGCCTGGCTCTAGCTCTAGATCAACTTAATCCATGTTCACTTATAGTTTTACTTTGATTTAATAGACTATAGTGGCGGTCATTGAGACCACCTCTTTAGATAGAACTACAGTGGCGGTCATTAAGACCGCCGGGTCTAAACCACCGGCTTAGACCATTTTTCTTGTAGTGACTCCTTTCCCATTTTAGTTTCATTCAATAAAGCCCATGCATCACAAGGTCCCGGCTATTAAGTTATATACTTATGTTTGGTGAAAAATCCGGAGGACTTAAATGGGCTGCTAGTCAGTCATTCAATTGAAAGATTATCCGCTTCAGCCTCTTTGAATAAATTATCTGGAGACCTTCAAAGCAGCTGAACCAGCTTAACTGAATATTCAGCTTAACCCTCCCAAACAGACCCTATGTAGGGTATAAAGTGACATAGAACTTACCAACTTGGCATCAATTCATTAGTGAAGCAAATCAGAAGTAGGTGCCATTAGGTTTTTATTGGTCCAGGTATAGCTTAACACTAGAAAAGCATCTTCTTACCCGGGTGTTAAGAAGTTGAGCATACGGTACAAGTAAGAAAGGCATATTACCAAATTGAAAAAGAATGAGTAGAGAAGGAATAAAAGTACCAAAATGGCTTAGTATTTATGTTTAACAAAATAAAGAAATCTCCCTTGCGAAGGCAATACAATTTGACTGCTTTCTATCAACTGTGCTCTGCAAATTCATGGATAATCAACATGGTTCTCTCCCTCTCTCTCTCTCTCTAAATACAAATATATTCATCACAGATTTGTAGTATTAGTTATTTCTTGAATTAACTTACTCATCTTGTTTATTCTAAATTTACAGGAACCAGAAGAACCTTTAGGAAAGATAAGCCTATTCATTACACCTTCAAGATTCAGTCCTTTTCGAGCCTTGCCAAGAATTCAATAGATAAATGGAACTCTTGTGATTTTGAAGTTGGAGGCTACAAATGGTTTGTTTAATTTGCTTCCTCGTGCACTTCTTTTGTTTAGATGAAATCGAGCTCAGTCTGCTTCTATAATAGAAGTTAAAACACTTTAATTCAGGGAAAATCGTCCAGTCTCATCATTTCATCAATTCATTATATTTAAAGACATATACACTATTAAATTATTAATACTTAAATCATTTCTTACTATTTTTAGATTTTACCAATGTCTTTTTTAATTTATCATGAGCTCTTCTAGTCCCTTCAATACAAATTACTTCTTCCAACTGATGTGATTATTAATCTTCTTTGCACATACCCAAACCATTTTAGTCTACTCTCTCTTTTTATCACCTGTTGCAAGTCCAATCTATATATCATATATGATTACCAAATATGGTTTGAGAACCAAAATGAATGTGAAAATATGATTCAAGCATTGTTCTTGAAGCATGACTCTTTCCCACATAGAAATACCATCTGAACTTAAAGTCAAAATGCTCAACCACTGATTTATGGAGTTGATCAGGGACAGAGGATAGGACAGGGCCAAAGTTGGCCCTGTGGCAGTGTGGCCCTAGGCCTGGATTGGACTATGAAACCCCCTAATGGGGAAATCTATATAAAGAAGTTATGATTATTGTTATTGCAGGAAACTGTCTCTCCATCTGAAGGGGAACAAGAACAAGGGTGTGAAGGATCATTTATCACTGTATTTGGGGGTTGCAGAAACAAGTTCTCTCCCTTCTTATTGGGAGGTCAAAGTGATTTTCAAGCTCTTTCTTTATGATCAGCTTCGTGACAAGTACTTGATGCTTGAGGGTAACCTGATACCCTTATGCCCTTTTTTGTTCATACCCGTTAAGACTTTTTCTTTATTTATGATGTAGTACCTTTAAAATCAAATTATCACACAAAAAAAGTTCTAATAACTTATTTCGGACTAGAGGTGTAAAGTGGGCAGTGCCGGCACAGCCCGCAGGCTGTCATGAGTCATGCCGTACCGCGGGTTGGACTGGTTCATGGGCCAAGCCTTGGCCCAAGCCGGGCCAAAGTTATTTTTGCGTATTTATTTAGAAAAATGAAAGAAAAAACTTAAAATTTTAATTTTATATGAATTTTGTTGTATACAATTGTTTCTATATATAATAATTAAATGAATTAGTATAATAAAAATGAAAAAAAGTTGCTTATTTTATTAATATATTATATAATAATAATTTATGTAATATATTATATATAAATATATATAAATAGTATATATGGGACGTATCGTGCTGGCCCGGCCCACGTCAAGCCTGGCACGACCTGTGTGCCATCATTCCGGGCCGTGTCGGACCGGTCCAGTCCGATTTACACCTCTATTTCAGACAATTAGATCAATAGGTCCAGAATGGTTCCCCACAAAGCACACCCCTCTTACACATCCCAACGTGCATTGTGAACATCTGCGGTACTTGTCATGGGAAGATATTCCCAATACATGGGTGAGATAAGTGGTGGGGCGCATGTGGGACTCACTCTATGGGGTACCCATGGGAATTTCCACACCACACTCTACAAGGTGTTGTGCAATTTGGTGTTCTGCCCCTATGCAACATTAGTGGTGTTTCTGTTTGAACAATTTAAGGGGCATTATTTTTTTGGATTTTGAGAGGGGGAAAGTTGGTCAATTGGATTTTGGTTCCCATTGACCAAGAACTCCATATTCTATTTTTAGATTTATGTTGGGGCCAGGGAAAGTTTGTTGTTTTGGGTTCACTTACCCGGTGGGTAAATAACTTTCCCACCTAAGAGAAAAGTTGCCAACACTTGAATGGGACAAAAATGTCCCTTTTAATAATAGATTTGTATGACTAAAATAGTCATTGTCTTATTTATCTGATAAATAAAAGAACATAGAAAAATGCACTTACCCGGGTAAGTGCTTCTCAAGAAAAACTTACCCAATTAATTGCATTTACCCCAGTAAGTAATTTATCGAAAAACAAACAGGGCTTAAATGTTACCTCTATATACCAATATAGTAAGTACATTAAAGAAGATTCATTATCGTTATTGGCTGTGTTTAGATGCTGATGGAAGAGTGAGACGCTTTCATGGGATGAAGACAGAATGGGGTTTTGATCAATTCCTGCAGCTCGCAGTCTTCCATGACTCTTCATTTGGATATCTTGTAGACGATACATGTGTGTTTGGAGTAGAGATTTTTGTCATGAAAAATACAGGAAAAGGCGAGTGTTTGTCTCTGATAAAACAGACCAGCCCATCTACATATACCTGGAAGATCGAACACTTCTCACAGTTAGTCAATGCATTTTACCATTCAGAAGAGTTTGTGGCTGAAGACTACAAATGGTATAAATTAATGTTGGACATGAGACATTACATTACTTGCATGAATCCCTATTTGAACCTTACACTGCTCTCAGCATTCTTATATAGGAATTTTTTCAGCCCAAATAATAAATGGGTCTATAGTTTTCTGCTTGTTGTTGTATGTTAATTTATGTTTAGGCCTTTAGGGCTGCACCTTGGGCAGGCCTGACCTGGGACCAGTTTAATCCAAAATTTTATATGGGCTGAGCTTTTTATGCTCGGACCGGTCTTATGCTAAAAACCTCAGAACTTTTGGGCTGGGCCTGGACATCATCCTTGAATAGACCAACAGAGCCCATCCATGTTGCACCTATATTAGGGATGCAAGTTTAAAATTTGGACTTCGGATTCCCCAATTAAAAGAATTTTAATTATATTGAGCTTAAGGGTCCATTGAAATTTAACAAATTCCAAATCCAACCCAACCCAAGTGGCACCCTTAACCCACATGTATCTTAATCATTGGCACCTTACGATTTTGCTATCATTCATCATATATATATATATATAATTTTTTTCTGTTTCTTTTCGCAGGAAAATTGAGGTTTATCCAAAGGGTTATGGGCTCAGAAAGGACAATAGTCTTTCAGCATTTGTGTCCTTGACAAATTCAGCAACCCTTTCCTCTTCCAAGGAAGTGTATGTGAAATGCAAATTACGGGTGGTGAACCAGCTTGATGGAAAACACATTGAAAAAGGTGAATTTAAATCTTTTTTAAATTTGATTCTGGTTATGTATATAAACATGCATATATAATATACATATGCATACAATAATGGTCTTTAAATGAAATAAACTTAAAGACCATTTTTTGTGTTATTATTCTTTATATAAGTAGGATTTGGGATTTAGATAAATATAATTTTTATGTATAATATATATTACTTATTTTATATTTAATTTAGTAAATTCATAATAATTGTATATAAATTTATTGGGATTCTAATCAAGTCTGAACCTAAGTAACAAGTCAATTATTTCTTATCAAATTAAATTTGGATACAACCCCTATTCAAATTTTGTTCAGATCAAGGCTCTAAATATTGATACAAGTTGATACATCCCACAATACAAAACTAATTTAACCTATTATCCCAGTAGAATAATTTTCAGATTAAACTTACTCCCTTTTCTAGCACCGATTATGTGTAAGCTCAATTATTAATTGGAAACAAGTTTTTTTATTCAAACTGCACATTAAACTTTTGATATATGCATAGCAGTCACAATCCAAGAAAAAAGGAAACAAGAATGATCAAACAGGGATTGCACCCCTCTTAGCAGCAAGGCCTGTATTGTTGGGTGCTTTTATTTTTATCCTTTTAGTTTTTTTTTTTTTCAAATTAAACCTGTTTAGGGAGGTCGGTATAAGGCCTGTTTACCCCATGAAACAAGTCAATTAAGCCCCGAAACCCAACTTAAAGAGGCACCGATACAAGACATATTGGCCGGTACATTGTGAAATTTTGATACTTGGTTCAGATATTATAAATATATATTTATATATAAAGCATATTTATTAATTTATAATATATAAAATAGACATAAATATATATACAAATGTATGTATATCGGTCGATTCAGTTAATCGCTAATTTTTTATATTGGTTAACTGAAACCAAATTGAAACCTTTAATTTTTTAAAAATATCAAATCAAAACCAAACCGACCGACTTAATTAACCGATTTTTTAATTCATTTTCAATTGATTTTTTGATCAATTCAGTTTTTCGGTTTTTTTGCTCATCCCTAACCCTAGTGTTTCTTTCATCCATTTTAGCATCATCATTACATGGATGTAACCCTCATTCCTGTGGGTTTTATTCTTCCCAAATCTTTGCAGCTATTAATCTTCAGAAATATGTTTCCACAAGTAGTGACTGGGGTTGGTTTGATGTGGTTCCTCTTAACGATCTCAAAGACCCAAAAAAGGGTTTTCTAGTGAATGATACTTGCATCCTCGAGGCAGAGGTTACTATTATTGCAGTAGTTGATAAAATGTCGTGAATTGATTTCATGTATAGCTTGAGCTTCACAAATCATGGATATCTGTAAAACCATCTGGGATAAGCATGTTAAAGTCGTATATTGATCAAATGATGTATAATTGGCGACACAATGCAAAATCCACCCTGTTTCTGCAAAATCACTGGTTCATTTTGTTCCTCAACGACTAAACATATTCCTAATAAAAAAAATTATTCTTTTGTCCTTATGTAAAAATATATCAAATGCAAATGCCAATCTTGCCAATGCTTTCAATTGGATTGGTTTTAGTCCAATCTGATCTAGTCCAGTATGAGTTTATTATAAATGGATCAGGTCCAATCCAATCCAATGAATCCTCTGGACTATTTTAGACCAGTCTAAGATTATGTTTGGGAGTGCTTAAAAATAAGTGCTTATTTGGACTGAGAAAATGAAAGACAAAAGAGTCACAAGCTTATTGGAGAAAAAGACCACCAAATGTCTAATATAAAATAAGTGCTTATTTAAAAAGAAATAAGCACTTAAAAAAGCTACGTGCCAAATGTAAATAAATGCTTATTTGAATAAGCACTTATTCTATAAGCACTCTCAAACATGGCCTAATTCAATGTCTAGACTGTTCATCTGTTCAAATTGGTTTTAATTTAGATTGGTTCTAACCCAATATTGGTCCAGTAACACTTGTGTTCTTATCTTTTATCAAGGGACTGGATATTTGTTCAATTTGACCTAATCCAATATAAAACCATTACAGATGGACCAGGCCCAATCCAATCCAATAAATATTTTTGGATCATTAAGTCTGGACTGGTCCATTTCAATATGTTTAATTGGTTCATTCAATCCATTCAAATTGATTTTGATTTAGATTTTGGACGGATCCAACCCAAAATTAGTCCATTAACTTTACATGCATGCGAAGTGATGAGAGGTTGAGTGATTGTAGGGCTTATACACTTGATGACTGGCATGGTATGTTATTATTGTAAAAAGTTAAAACAGCCCCTACTCTGGACTCCTTAAAATCCAATATTGGATTCTTAATAAGAATACACTTTTTTTCCTTTTTTTTTTTTTTTGAGAAAGATAGTAGTCAATTCATTCAATAAATCATTGATGAACACAAGCAATAAAAATCAGAAACCAGACACCCAATACATGTACGGCCTATGCAAAATGCTTAGGCTAAGTTTGAAAGGAGTATAAATACAAATATGTAGGGTGTGAATCCTTGTAGTTTGTCTTGTTTTTTTTTTTTTTACGTATTTGCACAGTAAATATTTGTATTTGTACTCTTTCCAAATTGAGCCGAGGCATGTAAAGTACAAATACAAATATGTAAAGTACAAAACCTAGTATTATATACTGTTTTGCATTGTACATATTTGTATTTGTACTATTTCCAAATTGAGACTTAGCAACAATACAAATACAAATATGGAAAGAGTACAAATACAAATACAAATATGTACAAAATAATACATTTTGAAAAGAGTACAATTGTACAAAATAATACACTTTGAAAAGAGTACAGCTGTACAAAATAATACAAAATGCAAATATTTAGAGTACAACTGTACAAATACAAATATACATTGATGGAACGCTATCTGGGTGCTCCTAGCTAGAAGGCAGCTTGGACGTCGATGCTTAGTTGGTCAATCGAATTGCAAGGGAAAGTATCAGAGAACCCAGGGTGGTTAACCCGACGAGGTCACTTCGATGCTTAAGTTATTACTTAGTGATGAATTGTGAGCTAGAAATCAGTAATCTTGAGAGCTAGAATGCACTTAATCATGCCTACCTTGTGTCACTGAGGTAGATGCCCTTATATAGGCGTTGTTTGGCGTGGGCTTCACGCATCGTGTCCGAGGTCTCTGGGAAGACGTGCCTAACCAGCCCAATGTCCTCGAAGGTAGCCATGCACGTAGACCAGTCTTCGTGTCTTGTTCGATTTTCTCAAGAACATTCGTTACGTGGACCAATTTCCGAGAAACTCAGGAGTGTCAGGATATGCATGCCGAATTGGTTGGTGAGCACGTCTCGTAGGTCGCCACTTGGACCTCAATTAGGTCGGCAAGCCCTCAAGGGAGGTCGCTCCTCATCAAGGTCACTTCGACTGTACTAATGAGGTGCCACATGTCGGCACTGGACGAGGTGCTAAAAGCCGCTTAGAGTTGTGGACAATCCCCAAGTCGGCGGCAAAGGCAGGTTGCCAGGTCGGGGCGAAGTTAATCGCGATCTGGGACTCCAAATCGTCGCTTAGGTGGTGTCTGTGTGTCATCCAGTTGTTCCATGATGCCATGTGTCATGATGTCATTGGAGGCCTAAATCCACCCTCATCAATTGCCCCCCACTCCCGAGCTGAGGGCAACTCGGTGAAGGGAGTAGATTGTTCCTTTTGGCCTAGAGTGACTGATTTCATAAGCTCGTAGTCGTATGCACCAGTCCGATTTGCTCCTCAGGTCAGAAGGGCCCTAGTGTTTGAAAGCAGCCTTATGCAGGACCTCACCGTCTTGATTATCGAGGCACGAGAGTGAATTCATCCGCTCGAGGACATCTACCTTATTAGGGATGCAACCATCAAGGGGTTCTACAATCCAACTAAGTACCTCAAGAGCAAAATTCGTCATACCGCCCTCAAGAGGGGGTTCCATCTGTGCGACTATCTTGTTAGGTCGCTCCACTTACGTAGACTTCGACACAATGTTCGTCGAGCCAATTCTCGAAAGAGTAGCCAGCGAGGTCAATGAGGAGCCTAAAACCGAGGTGAAGCTCGATTGTGAAGAGATCAACCATTTTGCATATCTGCCATGGTTTTGAAAGTGAACTAGTCTTCCCTTCCTTCGTTTCTTCTCTCTCTCTCTCTCTCTCTCTCTCTCTCTTTTTCTCTTCTCTCTTTTTTTTTTCAGATTGGCGATGAGATGTCGATGTCCTTTGAGGTCGATTTAAGCATAGTGATGGCAATACTGCCGAGATAGATAAACGGGGGCCGACCTTCTGAGGTCGGTGTTCCTGCTGCCATCGTACTTCGAGGTCAGCTTGATGGGGCCCTCACTAAAAAGCGATATGGATTTCCCTTAGAAAGTGATTTAATTAGGCCACCAGAGCGGATAGTCGTTCTATAGTAGCTTTAAATGTGGCTGCTTCTATGTCGTCACTTGAGATTGGCTTCTCAGGTAGGTGCTTGAGAGATCATGGCGTACATCTACCACCTGCTCCTGAAACCGTTAGCTGCCCACTCCTACTGGAGTCATGGGAGGCTCACCTTGAGGGGACGATTCTGTTGTCCATGGGTCGCCTACTCCCACGAGAACCACAAAGGGCTCGACCTATGAGGCCAGTACCACATTCAGATCGCTTCCAACTCACATGGGAGTCATGAAGAGCTCGATCAGTAGTGAGGCTTCACTGTTCGAGCTGGAGGTAGTTTGGGCCAGATCGCTAAGGCTCGCTTGGGCTGGTTGTTCAGTTTTGTTATGCTTGTGAGATTCATTGATACGTACATTATTCTCGACGTCGGATGATAGGGTGACACCGCGGTTGCATTGTATCAGCCCTCAGAGGCGCTGGTCGTCTACTCCTATGAGAAGCCACATGGAGATCGACCTGCAAGGGCAACTCTACTAATTGTAGGTCACCAACTTGCACGGGAGCCTTGAAAGGCACGACCCACAAGGGTGTTCGCATAGTCCATAGGCCGCTAACTCCTACGATAGCCATGAAAGGTTCAACCTATAGGGGAGACCATGAATGGCTCGACCTATGAGGGAAACCTAACTCTGAAGTGCCTATCGTCGGACTATTGGTTGTTAAGGTCATTCTGTTGTTGATTATTCTACGGTGGCATGAGTGCACTAAACTATTCCCATGTCTACATTTGGAAATTCATACTTCAGCTCATAGAATTGTCATGCTTCAATCTTGGTGGGAATTGCTGATGACTCTACCTTGGGGAGAGGGACATTCACATGAGGTAGTGATGTGTTTGTCTTGGGTAATGGGAGTAATGGGTTTGGCACGGTTGCTACTCCCGGAAATGCTAGGGACACTAAACTTGCATGATTATCATAGAGGGGTTCTCAGGGTTCATCACAGATGCTCTTGCCCCTAGTAACTAATACTTCATTGTCGATATTGGTATTGCTCAAAAATGCCATTGAGTTGATAAAGGTGAAAATCAGAAGGTGGGAACTTAGCAAACTAGAAGGTGAGAACTTAGCTTTTTGTTGCATTTCCCACAGACGACGTCAATTGAAGGAACGCGATCTGGGTTCTCCTAGCTGGATGGTAGCTCGGATATCAATGCTCAGTTGGCTCGGACATTGGTGCCCAGCTGGCTCGGACATCGGTGCAAGGGAAAGGATCAGAGAACCCAGGGTGACTAACCCGACGAGGTCGCTCTGATGCTTAAGTTAGTACTTAATGATGAATTGCAAGCTAGAAATCAGTAATCTTGAGAGCTAGAATGCACTTAATCATGCGTACCTTGTGTCAGTGAGGTAGATGCCCTTATATAGGCATTGTTTGGCATGGTCTTCATGCATCGTGTTCGAGGTCTCTGGGAAGACGTGCCTAACTAGCCCGATGTCCTCGGAGGTAGCCATGCACGTAGACCAGTCTTCACGCCTTGTTCGGTATCCTCCGGAACATTCGGTATGGGAGCCTAGTTTTGAGAAACCTGGGAGTGTTGTGATATGCATGTTGATGGTTGGTGAGCAAATCTCGCAGGTCTCCACTGGACCTCAATCAAGTTAGCAAGCCCTCAAGGGAGGTTGCTCCTCCTCAAGGTCACTTTGACTATATTGACAAGGTGCCATAGGTCGGCCCTGGACGAGGTGCTACAAGCCGCTCAGATTTGTGGAGGAGGCCCCCAGGTCAGCAGCAAAGGTAGGTTGCCTGGTTGGGGCGAAGGCGAACCGCGATCTGAGACTCCAAGTCATCGCTTAAGTGGTGCCTGTGTGTCATCCAGCTGTTCCATGATGTCATTGGAGGGTCAAATCCACCCTCATCATACACAATGCAAATATTTACAAAATAATACAAAATGCAAGGTTTCGTACTTAACATATTTGTATTTGTACTCCTTCCAAACTGAGCCTTAGCAACAATACGGGCCGCACAATTGTCCATATGGCTAAGTTTGGATGGGATATAAATGCAAATATGTAGAGTGCAAAACCTTGTGTTTTGTTATTTTGTTTATATTTGTAATGTACATAATTACTCCTTCTAAACTGAGCCTATAGTAGGAATGAAGGAGGTGATCATAACAAGATGAAAATCAAGCATAAGCCTCCAATCTGCGATGACATAATGTGTTCACCTTGGGACCTCCAAAGAGTGGTCCAATAGGAAGTGAATTGTATCCTGTGCATCTCCTTCAAACCAAACTAAAGGCAAGTAACAACCCTAGATCATGAACGAACTCAATGCCCTACTTTAAAGCTAAAATCTTAATCACTTGTGGGACATCGATGAGGACACACCTTCACGAATCGTAAATGTAGACTGCATGTTATATATTTACATTTTAGGGCAAATCTCTTATACTATGTTTGGTTTGAAGGAAAAGGTAGGGAAAGGTAGGGAAACCTATAAAAGTTTTATAAAGGTTTCCTTCCCTTCCTTCCCCTATTTTTTCTTCAAATCAAACACAGCTTTAATGTATCCCTAAGTTTTAGGAAATTGACTAACTTTACCCATGCAGCTTAGAGATTGTCTTAAAGCACCCCCAAATTTTTTGCCAATTGACTAAATCCTCCCCTATTGTTAGCATTCCATCACAACCAATTTACATTTGACACCACATGATGTATAGAATATTTTTAAAACCCAATGTTACCCTTTTGTGGTCGGTTTTGCCTAGGGGTGTAAATGGATCGAATAAGGTAATTATTGATTCCGAATCTGATTAGAAAATCTGATATCCGATGGATACTAGAAATTAATATTCGAATTCGAATTTGATTAAATATTCGAATATTCGATTCTAATTTGACCAATTAATTATTTTAGGTAATTAACATATATATATATATATAAATATTTTATTTATTTATATTTTATAAATATATAAATTATTCATATAATTTAATATAAATTATATAAAATATTTAAGTATTTTATATATTATATATAAGAACTAAATAATCGATCGAATTTGGATATTTATCGAATCGAATCAGGTCATATATGAATTCAACCAAATAAAGATTCGAATTATCTGAATTTAATTCGATTATGTTGAATCTCAAATTCGAAATTGAATTTTCGAATACCATTGAAACCCCTAATTTTGTCTTCCATAATTCTTCAAAGTTTCAAAATAAAACTCAACATCCACATTGCGGACAAGAATACAACCTTCAACCTTTACTTGATTCAAGGTAAAAACACACAAGGGAATTTCTAAACATTTGGACCATCGTGAAATTTTGAAAATTAAAATCAACCAAGAAGAAAATTTTTTGGGTGCTTATCAGTTGCATTGCAATTTATGACCAGACAACTTTAATTCTTTCACCTATTCAGATGTCTTTGCAGCAATAGAGAATTTTTTTTTTTGGTAGGAAAGATAAATTTTATAAACAAAGTGAAATTATAAAGGAGGTGGAAAATCCACCCAATTTGCTAGCCAAAGGGGTATCGCTTCAGTATAGACACCTAACTCCGATAGCCCTTTTTCTGCTAGATTGTGAGTTAGCATATTGCTTTCTCGCCTAGAGAAAGAAAAATGTTGTCGACATAATTCGCCCTCCTTGAGATCCCGGTTCATGCGTTTAGCTTCGGAGAAAATGGTGGCAGGCATAACCATGACCATGAGCTTGAGAGAGACAAAAGTGTTGTCATAGGGATGACAAATTTGACGATCAACTTTGATTTTAGCAGATGGTTGATAAAAAAAACTAGATGACACTTGAAGGGCATTTGTGACTTTTATATGCCACTTAACGACTGCTTAATGGCAAGTACTAGATTGTCACATTTTAAAGTTCGGGGACTAAATTGTCACTCATGCCAAAGTACAAGGTATTGATCAGGAATTTTCCCTTTGGAAAAGACACAAAGCTCACATTTATTTGTTCATAATTGCAAAATAAGCCAATGGCAAAAATATCACTTTTATTTGTTGGGTGTTTTTATTAAATAAATGCATAGGATTGAACTCTAGTCTTTATCACTGATCTTTTCATGTTTCATTTAGAATTCACAAGGGAGTGCTATGAGCATAATCTCAGGTAGACCTATTCATGGTCTGGGTAGCTCGACGAGTTGGCCTGACCCATTCTAAGTCGGGCTTGGACATGATTTTAGGCATGTGGGCTCGAGCTCGAGCCTAAAACACCAGGGTCAACTTTTTTCGGGTCGGGCCTGAGCTTTCTCAAAAATAATCTGGTCTGAGCCTAAGCTTAACTTGATAATATATATTTATATAATAAAAAAACATATTTTATTTAATATATATATATATATATATATATATATATATAATATGTTTTCTTTGTTCCTTTTCTACTTTTTCAAATAATACTGAGATTTTTTATTATTTTTGGGTTTTGAGGGCTTTTAATATAAATAACACCTTTTTATTGAATAAAAAAATGTTATCAAATTTCTGGTTAGCCTTTTAAGTTATGACCGAGATCATTCAACAAGCGCAACTAAAATAACACTTGCATGAATTTAAATTCTAAAATGATTTGATTTCACTTTTAATCAATGGATACCCGTCTGTAGAGTTCAAGCCTTTTAGAGGTATTAGACAGGGGACCCTCTCTCCCCTATATTTTTTGTTTTGTTTTTTTGTTTTTGTTTTTGTTTTTTTTTTGTGCTAAAGCTATCACCAGGAAAATGACTAGAGAATTGGAGGAGCTTGGCAACCCCATTGGTTGTAAAATCTCTAGGGGTGGCCCCTTTTTTGTATATTATGATTTGAGGATGATTGCCTCATTTTTTCAAAAACCACCATCAAAATCAAAGAGATTTTGGCAAGTTTTGCTAAAGAGATTCCTATGGACTAATATGTATGGTAAGAAACCGGTCCATTTTATTATTTGGAAAAAAGCTTGTACCCTTAAAAAGTGGGGTGGCATGGAACTAAACAATTTACATTGGATCAATAAGACTATTTTAGCTAAATTTGACTAGAAAATTCTTAATGAAGAGAATAATTTATGGGTGAAAATAATGAGAGATAAATACATTAATAGAGAGAACTTATGGAGCACAAAAGTTAAGAAAAGGATTTCGTGGACTGGAAAAGGCATCCTATTATCTAGGGATCTCCTTGAAAAGGTAATAGGTTGGACAATGGGCAATGACAAGACCATCAGGTTTTGGGATGATAGATGGCCAATGAATCCCCATTGTCCAAGTCGGTTGACTAGAATACCGACTTAGAATAGGATAAAAAATCACAATATGTTGGTCTTTGAAGTAATAGATCATGAAAGGGGATGTTGAAGAGAAAACAAAATCTTTACTTAATCAGGTTTGGCTCATGATAAAATCAATTTTAATCCCTTCTATCACTAGGAAAGATAGGATGATGTGGAGGCTCAATTCAAATGGAAGGTTCTCAGTCAAAACTGCCTATATGGCAAAATGTACCTCTATTAAGGAGGTTTGAAAAAATTACTTTCTTCTTGTGATTGATCAGGAAAAATAGAAACCTAAGGCTCCGTTTGGTTTGTGAGAAGATTTGGGTGGGATGGGAAAAGATAGAGGATGGGATGAGATGGGAAAGTATAAAAATTGAACTTTTCTGTGTTTGGTTTTATTGGAATGGGATGAGAAGGGAAAGTATAAAAATTGAACTTTTCTGTGTTTGGTTTTTTTGGAATGGGATGAGATGGGAAAGTATAAAAATTGAACTTTTCTGTGTTTGGTTTTATTGGAATGGGATGAGATGGGAAAGTATTGTTCACCTTCCTCTTTCGTTCGTCCTCCTGAGGTCGTTCGTCCTTCCCTCAGGAACTTCACGAACAGATGCACAACTTTAGGAACTTCATGAACAGAGGCATGGCTTCAGGAACTTCAAGAACAGAGGTGACTCTCGCCAGGAGCTTCGCCGACGATGAAGACAATTCGCCAAGAACTTCACGAATAGAGGCGACTCTCGCCAGGAGCTTCGCCGACGATGAAGACAATTCGCCAGGAACTTCGCCAAGAATTTCACGAACAGAGACGACTCTCGCCAGGAGCTTCGCTAGGAACTTCACGCATAGAGGCGACTCCCATTGAGCTTGTCATAGTTCGAAGTGGAAGAAGAGAGAAGACGGAGGGAGAGAAGACGAGGGAGAAGAGAGAAGAGGAAGACAAACCTAGGGACAAAGACGGACTACCATCTGTTGTCGTTGCTGAGAAAGGGAGAAAGGGAGAAAGACGGAGTCACACTGTTTCTCTTCTTCCTGTTCGTTGTCGTTGGTTCGCTTTTCTTGGCCTTCCCTCCTTTATTCATTGTGATGGTAAGTGGTAATAGTGATTTACCAGTTTTTCCACCAGGGTCACACTGTTTTGGTGCAACCCCAATTCTATGATTTTGGGATCTGCCATCCCACATCTTCCCCATCCCATCCCTCTTTTTCTCTCAAACCAAATAAGAGAAAAAGAGAAAATTTCATCCTCATCCCACAAACCAAACGGAGCCTAAAGATTTTCCATAACACCTCCATCCCTCCTCCCGTAATTCTTGAAAGTTCCCTTTTTTCTATTTATAAAGTATTGGAACAGCAATATTAGTAGCCCATATGACAATCACGTTAAGTCGTGAAGACCAATCTTATTGAAAAAGCCCAAAGGCTGAATGTATCAAGCTAAATTTTGATGCCCCGTGCATGAGAGGTAATTGTTCAGTGTTAAGCATTGTTAAAGATCACTTGGGTAACATTTTATACATTAAGGCACACAAACTTGAGTACTAGCATCAAAGTTGCTGAGGCTTGGGAAGCATGGGAAGCGCATAACCTGACTCTAAGTTTCAAAGATTCCCCAATCATCATTGAAGGAAACTTGAAGCTAGTCATCTCATGCCTGCAACAGACCATCCAACTACTGTAGACACTAAAGAATATCGTTTCAAGAAGTTTGGAGATTTTGGAGAGGTTTGAGAAGTGAGTATCCTACTGTCACATATATCGCGAGGCAAACCAAACTGCAGATGTCTTGACTCATGAAACTCTTGCAAGTAACTCTAAATCCATTTCTTTAGATTTATCTAATTTACTCTAGAATTTAACTTTTAATTGTTTAACTGACTTTTGGAAACGTGCTATCCCCCGTCTTGTAGCCCCTTCTATTCATAATAATAATAAAAAAAAATATGATGCCCAAATAATATTGAAATATGTAAATGCAAATATGGTGTATATTTCCTTGGAGAAAGGTGATTGGCTTAAACCAGTTCAAAGTGAATCACTCCTCACACCAACGTCAAAGAATGTTCTAGCCGCACAATGGAAACATTTCGGAGATGCAACAATACTCTATGGGATATGCCACTCTGTTTAAACTTCAAAGGAAATTGGCCTGGCATTATTGAGAACATTTTTAAACTAATTGAATAAGTATACCTCTATTGTTTGATTATTGTGTATTTCTACCCTTACTTTCAATATTGGTTAATATTCCGTCAAAACTCGTATACAGGTGGAAATTTTTGTTTTAAAACTCAATTTTACTCTTTGTCACTCTCCCTCTCCCTTCTTCTTCTTCTTTAATAGCGGCAAACCAAACTAGCTCGGTCCTTAATCAGCGGCAGGGATAACCCCCGCTTCACTGTCTTCTTCTCTACAAACTTCTTTTAGCATAACAAGGTCTGGGTTTGACTTAATGATCGACCTTGCTTGACTCTGGTTTTTTTGAAGGAGATGTACTGCTAGACGGCCAAGCAGTTATAGACGCTCTATTATTGAAGGTAGACCGGTTCTTTAGGTTGCTTAGAAAAGCAGGGTGGAGTTCGGAGGAGATAAGAGACACACTAGGTTTCTGTTGCCGATTCTCCGAATTGCTCAGGAAAGCAGGTTGAAGTTACGGAAGAGATAAAAAAGCGCACTGAGTTTCAATTGCTGGTTCTCCGAGTTGCTCAGAAAACCAGGTTCTTCCCTCTCCCTCTCATTATCTTCCTTGGTGACATAAGGAAACCGCTGGAACTGCAAAGGTCGAAAAAAGGAACCATCGGAACCGCCAGAACCGCAAAGGTCGAAAAAAGGAACCATCGGAACCGCCAGAACCGCAGACACAGAGGTTGGATGCTATAAGGGAACCAAGTTACAACCTTTCCCATCTTCTCTCTCCCTCTCGTTCTCTTCCTTGGTGCCATAGGGGAGCCGCCGGAACCGTAGAGGTCGGAATCAGAAGCAAAGCAGCAGGCAACGGTCGTTGATAGTCACCGATTATTGAAACCCCATCATCTGCTTTTGCGTTCCACGATCAGATTTTCATGTTTGTCACCGATTCTTTACTCCTACTTGTCACCGACTATTGATCGTCACGGATTGTTGATAATCACCAACTATTGAAACGACAAAGATCATTGACTATACAAAGAGAACAACCAGATTTTCACTTTGCTTTCCGATCAACTTATTCAAAGAATAAAATAGAAAAGCCAGGCCTTACACATAAGACTTCAAAGAGAACAACCCCAAATGAATATACATCAGACTTCTCTGTCGACTACTGCTGATAGAAATACATCAGAAAGATAAATATAAATAGATAGATAGATAGATAAAGAGAGAGAGAGAGAGGGGAGGGGGTGGAGGTGGAGGGGGTGGTTAAATTGGATTTTAAAAAAATGATATGTCACGTGAATGTGTATAAGGATTTTGATGGATGTTAGCGGCTAGTCAATTATAAAAAAACAATAGGGCTAGTGTTAAATAATAATGAAACAGTAAAGACATATTTAGTCAATTAGCTAAACAATAGTCAATTAGCTAATTAAGAGTGATCATAGGTCGGGCCGGGCTTTGTACTTATGATATGGGCTATAACTTAGGCCCAGCTTGGGGTTTCAGGCTTGTAATATAGGCCCTAGCCCAGGTCTATATGGGTTTGGGCCTGGCCAGGCCTGATTCTGGACTAATGTCTTTTATATATAAAATATTATATATCTATAATATTTTATATTAAATGATATAATATGCATATAAACTTTTATTTTATATATTATACAATATAAAATATTAGATATAATATAAAATATAGATATCATGTTATAATATTTATATATAAAATATATAATATAATGTAAAATAAATTGTATACATTATATACAAAATGTATAAATTTGTATATTTGTGGGTCAGGCCGAGCTTAAAGTATTAAGCCCAAACCCGGCCCTAAAATATGCAAACCTATTATGGGCCCAGGTCAGAACAGAAAACCCAGGCCCACGCCTGAAATTTCCGGGCCGGGCTGAAATGATCAGCCCTAATCCTAACCATAACAAAACAAAATCGGTACAAAATTGGGTTAAAACTAATTCATTTCGGCTGATTTAAAAGTACGGCCCATGCAGGTTTCGAACCTGCGACCCTCGCGTTATTAGCACAACGCTCTAACCAACTGAGCTAATAGGCCTTCACGCATGTTCCCCCATTCATCATATTTATTAGAAAATATTATCAACATAAATAAAATAGTGAAAAATATCAGTTAACAAATGCATAAATGTATAAATAATTTGGTTTTATCTTTTAATGGGTCCCACAAATACTTGCTTATTTGAACTTGCTTTTTTTTTTTATCAAGCGGGGCCCACATATGGGGCCTAGAGGTGGGTGCAAGCCATGAGATTCCTATTAAAAATAATACTCAAGAAGATTTAGTGGGATTTTATTTCAAAAATCAAACAAATGGAGCCCAAAGGTGAATGCCAGAATGACCCCCACCCCACACCACCGTATTTGCAAGAATTCCCAATTTCACACACTTCTGATTTGCCTTTGTCCTCTAACATTTAGGTTTAAGGGCTCCATTTGCATCCCGAAAAAACTAAGGGCTCCATGACGAAAGGCCCATTATCCTGTCAATTTTCTTTCCTTTTTTTTATTTTTTCTATTTTTCATCATTCTTTAATTCTTTTCATAACCATCCGCTTTCCGAAACATTGTTATATTACAAAACATATTCACCAACTTACTTTACCCTAAAGCCTGATTCAATTCTTTAATTCAATACTAATAAACAAAAAGTCCTGGCATATTTAGACGGTTGAGATCCTGTGGACCGGCCCAAAAGGCCAAAATCCAGGCCTGCTTTTTTATTTGATTTTTCTCTGCATCTTTTATTTGCATAAAGCTTAAGCGCCGTCTTCGAAGTTTCAAGTTCAAAAGATTAATTTTGATGTATTTCACACCCACAGACTCACAGAAGTCTCTCCCTCACAACCCCAGAGCCCCTGATAAAGCACCAAGGAGCTTCGAAAGCATCTTGTCTTTCACCCTCTCCATCCCTCGCTCTTCTATCTCCCTCTTTGGTCCATGGCTGCTACCAATCTCTCTTTTTTCTCGTCTTCTATTGAAAAGACTTGTCTTTTCTCTCCATGCCTATCTCAAAAGCCCCTCTCCCTCCCTCCTAAAACCCTACAAAAACCCTTCTTTTCCTCGAAACCCTCCTCTTCTCGTTTCCTCTCCCACACCCATAAAAACCCTTCCAAGCTCCTCTCCAAAATCCCAATCTCAGACATAGTCTCCTCTGCAAAAGACCCAGATGAGTTTTACATCAGTTGTGATGAGAAGCCCAGAGAGGAATGCGGGGTTGTGGGTATCTATGGCGACCCTGAAGCCTCCAGACTCTGCTACCTCGCTCTTCATGCCTTGCAGCACCGAGGCCAAGAAGGCGCCGGCATCGTCTCCGTTAACAACAAGATTCTGCATCTTTTTACAGGTGTCGGCCTCGTTTCCGACGTCTTTGATGAAAACAAGCTCGATCACCTTCCCGGTGAATCTGCAATCGGGCATGTCCGGTATTCTACTGCCGGCTCTTCCATGCTTAAGAATGTTCAGCCGTTTGTGGCCGGTTATCGGTTTGGGTCTGTTGGGGTTGCCCACAATGGCAATTTGGTGAATTATCGCTCTCTCCGGACCATGCTCGAAGACAAGGGTTCCATCTTCAACACTAGCTCAGATACAGAGGTCGTCCTCCATTTGATTGCGAAATCAAAAGCCCAGCCTTTCTTTCTCAGGATAATTGAGGCTTGTGAGAAGCTGGAGGGGGCGCATTCCATGGTTTTCCTGACGGAAGACAAGCTTGTTGCAGTGCGTGACCCATTTGGTTTTCGTCCTTTGGTCATGGGGCGGAGGAGCAATGGAGCTGTTGTATTTGCCTCCGAGACCTGCGCGCTTGACCTGATTGAAGCGACTTATGAGCGGGAGGTGAATCCTGGGGAAGTGTTGGTGGTTGACAAAGATGGGATTCAGTCGTTTTGTTTATTGCCCCACCCCCAACCAAAGAACTGCATTTTCGAGCATATTTACTTCTCTTTACCCAATTCAGTGGTCTTCGGCCGGTCGGTTTACGAATCCCGGCATGCATTTGGGGAGATACTGGCTACTGAAGCTCCGGTGGACTGCGACGTTGTGATAGCTGTCCCGGATTCCGGGGTGGTTGCTGCGCTTGGATATGCTGCCAAGTCTGGAGTTCCATTCCAGCAGGGACTGATAAGGTCACACTATGTTGGGAGGACATTCATCGAACCTTCCCAGAAGATCAGAGACTTCGGAGTGAAGCTCAAGCTTTCGCCCGTCCGGGCGGTGTTGGAGGGGAAGAGGGTTGTGGTTGTGGATGACTCCATTGTCAGGGGGACAACGTCTTCAAAGATTGTTAGGTTGCTCAAGGAGGCTGGAGCAAAGGAGGTTCACATGAGGATTGCAAGCCCACCGATTATAGGGTCTTGTTATTATGGCGTGGACACTCCCAGCTCAGAGGAGTTGATCTCAAATAGGATGACAGTAGAGGAAGTCAACAATTTTATTGGTTCTGATTCTCTTGCATTCCTTCCACTGGAGAGCTTGATGAGGTTTCTTGGAGCTTGTGCTCCCAACTACTGCTATGCTTGTTTCTCTGGGTATTACCCTGTTCCACCCAAGGATGTTAAGGTGAAGAGGGTGGGGGATTTTGTGGATGATGGGGTGAATGGGAGCTTAAATTGTATAGATGAGGAATGGGTCCAAGCATCCAGAGATGTTGCAATGGGGAAGGTTAATGCATCAAGGTAGTTGTCTGCAACTCTCCCAATTCATGGTATGGACGACTATGTGTTGGATGAAGTATTTAGCTAGGCTCCTGTCTGTGTGTGAGCCGGAGTATCAGTCAGATATATGACATATTTATGCGTCTGTTAGCCAATTTTAGGTTACAGAATCTGAAACTAGGAGGTGGTATTTTTCTGCTTCTACTTTTCATTTAGATACCTTTATTGATGGATTATTATAGTAAGCTATGAAGTTAATAATGGAATTTCTCCCCTCTATAGCTTTCAGCGTTTACTTTCTAACATTTTTGAGTTCTGATTCATTGGGTTTTGTCACTGTTTGAAACTGAGATTTACCTATTCTTTATGGTCTTGAAAATAATAAGGGTAGTAAATGACAAATAGAAGTCATCCGGTTTGCATATGTTTTTGTAATGCCGCAATGTCACGGGGTTAATCGATGAGGCCTCGTGTGACGCTCGATGGGGTCGAGAAAGCCTACGAATGCAAGCAACAACACACAAAAGGCAACAAGAATGCACACAGATTAGACAAAATGTAACATGTATTGCATTAATCAATGGTAAGCACAAGCACACAGTACAGTGTCGAGGGGATCCCGTGCTTGACCTTTACATGCTTATGAACTCACTCGACCACTTACCTCCCCTCAAAAAGTACGTTAAGCTTTTGGGGGAATGACAATAAGAAACATCAAAATGATGAAAAATCATATTATATATTTACAATAACGCCATTGGCGGTCCTTCCCTTACAAAATACATGCGTAGCCCATTCATGACACACATGCTGACACCTTGAAGGCACGCGGTTGGCACTCTGATGGCTCATGGTAGGTGTTTGATGGCACGGTGAAGGAGTCACTCGTGACATTCTCCCCCACTCAATTCGATCTACGTCTTCGGAGATCGGCTTCGGCTGGTCCCTTAGAGTCACTATTGCGGAAGGAAGGTTCTTCTGCTACTCCCGAACCTGCTGTCGTCCAAGGCTGAGGTTTATAGTTTGGTAGCATGGTTGGGTTGACCTATTTTGTTGGGGTTTCCTAGGGCTAAGTCCTTTCCTGGTGGCCTCAAGGTATGTTAATGGCTGATTCAACTTGGTTATAGGGTAGGTTTGGGCCAGGTAAGGGTTAAAATGATGTTTTGGATTGTTTGGGTGTTGGTTCTCATGAATTTTTCCCCAAGGGTGACTCACAAGGCTACTACGTGATTTAGTTTGAGGGATGGTGCGAAAGTGGTCCCTAGGCGGCTTGGGTGGCACTCGCTTTCCCCTGTGGTTGTGTTAGTTGGCGATGTTGAACTTGGACACAGCCTTGGGTCTTCTGTTTTACTTGATGGTTGTCGACGCGCACGAACTCTGTTGCTCGAGAGGTGTAGATGGTTGGATGGCTTGCTGTTTCCTGCTATTGTTGTAGTTGTTGGCTCGAGGTGCGGCTTTTTCAGCTTGTGGAGTGGGGAACTTCTCTGCTTCCTTCATGTTGGCGTTGAACAAGGCTTCTCCATGAAAAAGTTGTAGTGCAAAAACTTGCTTCCCATGAACCCTGATAGAAGTCACAACTGGTACCATGCAAGGGGAGCGCTCGTCCAAGATGCACAGAGAGTTGATATGAGGCAAGAGTGCTGCTTCTGCTTGTCTCATGAAGTCCATTTCCAAGACAACTCGAAAGTCATTCAGGGGTACCACTAAAAGATTAATCTTGCTTGTCCACGGCCCAACTTGGAGGTCAACCCCACGAGCCATGCCTTCAACCGCCTTTGCCCCGGAGTTCACAGCCTTGAGCCACATTGTCTCTTTCACAATGTTCAGATTGAGTCGCTTGGCCTTGACAACTGAAATGAAGTTGTGGGAGGCCCCTATATCAACAAGGGCTTGAGTCGGCTTCCCATCGAGGATGATGTCTACATACTTCAGCCCCCTTTGGGCTTTCTTTGGCCTTCCATGATTGGCCTCTTTCTTCACCATGGCGTTGAAGAGTTGAAGGGCGCCCACTCTTGGCGCCTGCACAGACTTTTCCTCATCACTTTGCTCATCATCACTGAGCTTGGCAACAAGGGCATTGATCTTCTTCTTGGTTGGGTAGTTGCGAACCAAGTGATTTTCCCCACAATGGAAGCAAGAAATTGGGGACTCAACACTCTTGGCGCCTTGCTCTCCTTGTGGCTTCTTCCCATAGTCTTGTCTTGTTGGCTTGTTGAAGTTGGAGTTGTCGTATGGAGGGCGTGAGCGACTTGCTCCCCCACTCAAATTAGGGGAACATGGGGGGCTTCTTCATCTAACAAACTGGTCTCATTGAGTTGCTCCGCCACTGCCATTGCCATGGCGAGGTCCTGTATGTTGCGGCATTGGAATTCTATTTCGGCCCATGGCTTCAGTCTGCCTATGAAGTTGAACGGTAGATCATTGTCGGACATGTCCGTGATTTCCAAGGTAAGGGATGAAAACTCTATAACATAATCGTGGAGTGAGTCTCCATGCTTGAGTGCTTTCAACTTCTTCCGCGTTAGGTACTCCACGTTCTCTGGGTAGAATTGCCGCTTTAGTTCTCACTTGAAATCAGCCCATGTCTTAATGGTGCACGTACCCCATTCAATGTCTTGGCATCGCTTGCGCCACCATAGCATAGCAATGTCAGTTAAATACATGATAACTGTACGAATTTGCATTAGGTCCTCATCAATGCCAGCGGCATGGAAATATTGTTCCATTTGCCACAAAAAGTTGTCAAGTTCTCTAGCATCTCGGGAGCCGACATAAAGTGTGGGCTCCCGAATCTTCACACGAGTAGGGGACAATGTTGTGGAGGGGCTTGGAGTGCTGGCCACTAATCTCTTGAGGAGCGTCATGTCTCTTCTTAGTTCATCCATTTGAGTCTGGAGGTCAGAAGGAGAGGCCATGGCTACTTTCATGGCCATCCATTCAGCTCTCATCTCATCCACCTGGTCTTGGATGTCGAATCGAGATGAGCTCCCTTCTTGTCGGGATTTTGTTCCAAGGACTTCCTTGAGGGTTCTATTTAGGACGTCTTGGACCTCGTTCATAATGCCATTTAAGTGGGCTTCTAGCTCCACCACGGAGCTCTCAATTGTTTCCACATTCAAGTTGATTTCCTCTACTCGGTCACGCATCTCCCCAACAGTCACTTCACAGCGAAGGATGCGTGTGTCAAAGGCAGCAAGCATGTCAATTGACTTGTCAAGCTTGCTTGTCTTGGATGTGTAACCCCTCGAGGCCTTCTCTACAGCGACTCCATCACCTAGAGATTCATCGGTCTCTCTCGCATGGGCAAGGCCATGCCCAATCTCGTGTGGGTTCCTTGTTGTGTTTCATTGCGCCACCACTAGTGTTGCTGTGCAAGGGTCACGAGCGTTGAGGAGCAACTTTCATGGCTACTTTCATGGCCATCCATTCAGCTCTCATCTCATCCACCTGGTCTTGGATGTCGAATCGAGATGAGCTCCCTTCTTGTCGGGATTTTGTTCCAAGGACTTCCTTGAGGGTTCTATTTAGGACGTCTTGGACCTCGTTCATAATGCCATTTAAGTGGGCTTCTAGCTCCACCACGGAGCTCTCAATTGTTTCCACATTCAAGTGGATTTCCTTTACTCGGTCACGCATCTCCCCAACAGTCACTTCACAGCGAAGGATGCGTGTGTCAAAGGCAGCAAGCATGTCAATTGACTTGTCAAGCTTGCTTGTCTTGGATGTGTAACCCCTCGAGGCCTTCTCTACAGCGACTCCATCACCTAGAGATTCATCGGTCTCTCTCGCATGGGCAAGGCCATGCCCAATCTCGTCGGTGGGTTCCTTGTTGTGTTTCATTGCGCCACCACTAGTGTTGCTGTGCAAGGGTCACGAGCGTTGAGGAGCAACCTGCTCTGATACCAATTGTCACGGGGTTAATCGATGAGGCCCCGTGCGGCGCTTGATGGGATCGAGAAAGCCTACGAATGCAAGCAACAACACACAAAAGGCAACAAGAATGCATACAGATTAGACAAAAGGTAACTTGTATTGCATTAATCAATGGTAAGCACAAGCACACAGTATAGTATCGAGGGGATTCCGTGCTTAACCTTTACACGCTTATGAACTCACTCGACTACCTACCTCCCCCCAAAGAGTACGTTAAGCTTTTGGGGGAGTGACAATAAGAAACATCAAAATGATGAAAAATCATACTATGTATTTACAATAATGCCATTAGCAGCCCCCCCCCCCCTTACAAAATACATGCGTAGCCCACCCATGACACACATGCTGACACCTTGAAGGCACGCGGTTGGCACTCTAATAGCTCATGGTAGGTGCTTGATGGCGTGGCGAATGAGTCACTCGTGACAGCTTACAAAGATTTTCAAGTGGTATGGTTTGGAAGCAACTTTCATAGGCAACATCCCAAATTAGACGTTGGACATGATGGAAAGAAAAGGGTAAAATATAAAAACATCCCCTCAGGCTCTACCAATCATAAAATTCTCCCCTCAGGTTTCACTTTTAGAAAAACCTCTCGTAGTTTTTTTTTTTTCTTAAAAAAAAAAGCTTCAAGTACCTCCTTATGCCATGGACAATGTTAACCTAATGCATTAGCTTTTTTTTCGGAAAATACCCATTTTATCCTTATATCTATTGATTCATATGGAGATTTACTAAAATACTCCCAAAACAATTTTTAACTTTTAACCAAAAACTTCTTGCGCCCTGATTAAAAATAGTAAGGGACCGTTTGGTTCACAGTCAGAATCCAAATCAAAATCATAATGGTCCATTCCCCTCACCTGTTTGGATCAGATTGGAATCAGAATC
Organism: Nelumbo lutea; assembly: GCF_056320005.1. Classification (NCBI taxonomy): domain Eukaryota; kingdom Viridiplantae; phylum Streptophyta; class Magnoliopsida; order Proteales; family Nelumbonaceae; genus Nelumbo; species Nelumbo lutea. The sequence goes on along the minus strand of NC_142686.1, from coordinate 48,066,432 downwards.
TAAATCATAATTGATTGGAATGTATTCTCAGGGGAGGAGAGGGAATGGCCATTCCCTCAAATGGGGGAATGCCATTCTAGCAAGAATGGAATAGGATTTTAATTCCACCTAACTAAACAGTTGGAATCAGAATGGAACATTTTGATTCCGATTTTGGACCCCTATTCCAATTAACCAAATGGGCCCTAAAGTAACTTTAAAAACTCATTAGGTGGAATGAAGTTTAAAAGGGTAAATTGGGCATTGTAAATTATGTTGAAAGATGCCCTAATGAATGGTAAGAGCAATTTTGTGACATGCAAGTTTCCATTAATGAGATAATGATGGAAGGGAGGTAATTGCAGATATTTTTAAAACTATATATATGGGAGGTTTTTATGATTGTTAGAAACATTAGGGAAGGTTTTTATATTTTGCCAAAAAAGGACCTTTGTAAACATACTCCCTTATACACTTATCTTACTTTGGAAACATTAATTTAGTTGGTATTGAGCCTAAATCAAAGTGTTGAGTGTCCCAAGGTGTGATCTTTTCATACATTTTGTGTTTCAAAACATTGGGCTAGGTCTAGAACATCTAGAGCCAAGGTTCAAAATATTGGTATTGCATATTGTATAGGAAAAGTTGATAACATAGATATGGATATGTGTTAAATATGCATGGATAGGGTGGAAAGGTATGGAGACACTTAACTACATTTAGGAAATTTATGAACAAAGTATAAAATATAAGAAATGTATGATTTAACAATTTATACGAAGAGATGAATTACAATCCAAACAGAAAGCATTTGTAATATGTAAATACCATAGGATAACTTTATTATAATAATACATCAAACGATGTTTGAGCTTCCAATCTAATAAAAATTCATTACAAGACATTAAATTGTTGTTTAATCAATAAACTTGATAAACCATTGATAGGTCCATCTTATGGTTCTTTGCCATGAAAATCATTTAGAACATATAAAATGAATTATTTTTCTAGTTTTTGGGTTTTCTTTAAAAATTAATATAACACCCTCATGTTTTTTACATAAATTATTCCTAGATCATTGAGCTTAATTGATTGTTGATAGATCCATATTATGGTTCTTTCTTGCAATGAAAACCATTTATGACATGTAAATTTTTTTTTCAGATTTTTCTAATTTTTTAAGAAAAATTCATGGACTAAGAGTTTGGGCGTTAGTGAGAATGAATACTAAATAATAATTCATTGATCTATGCCAATGATTAGAATCTTTTAGCAATGTTATGATCACCGCACCAAGCCATTCCACCCATGTCATGTGCTCATCTGTAAGTATATATTTAAAGCATTGGAAAGGTGTACGGCGGCACCTGGAGGTTGACACGTGACATGCTATTGGTTTGATAAGCATGCTCTAAATTAATGACACATGTTTCTCCCTTCTTTTTCTCTTTTATTCTCTATCTCTTCTCTCCCACCTCTCTTTACTCTATACTACTCAAAAATTACAAGAATACCATAGACAAACCTCCCTATATATTGATTATATAGTATTTGAAAATTACAAAAATGCCACATATAAGACAAATGCATCATTTTTTCCTCGCCATGTAATTTTTCCTATGATATTCAAAAATTACAAGAGTGCCACATACAAGACAGACCTCTTTATGTAATTGACTCTATGGCATTTGAAAATTATAGGAGTTTTACACATAATTATTTATAATTATGCCACCACCCTTCTTCTCTTTTGCCTTATTCTCTCTCCTCTTATTCTCTATCTCAACTTTATTATTCATTTACTTATTTTATTATTATTATCTAAATATTTATTTATTTAATAAATTTAAATAGATAATTAATTTTAACGAAATAAATCAATAAAATAAAGGAGATTTGACACAGAGAGAGAGAGAATGATTTTAATAAATATTTATTTATTTATTTAGAAATAATTTACCAATAAATTATTCGCTCCCCTTGAGCCCAATATTTAGGGCTATCAATGAATCGGGTTTGATTCGAGATAGCCTATACTAGTCCCATCCCAATAAACTTTTATTTATTCATTTATTTATTTTATTCAATTTAATAAATTGTTATATAAACATTAATTTATTTAAAAAAAAAAACTAGAGCTGAACCAATGGGTTGGGTCCATCTTGATGGAGTTAAATTGATTTAACAAAATTATAACAGTTTTGGTTCCATGATTTTGTCTTGATTAATTATTGGATCAATTCTCTTTCTTACCTGTCCAGAACTAATTCAGGTTTGTAACTGAATATTTTATGAAACATATAATTTTTTATCTTTCTTGCAAGTTTTATCATGTTTCATGTTTGAAATAATAAATATGATAATATTAGTTAAAAGTGTTTAACTTATTAATATAAAAATAATTTAGTATTATTTTAACTATTGTTTTCTATATAATCAGCTCTATAATTTTATCCCAATTAAATAATTAGTTAAAGATTGGTTCTACCTAATCCTAACATGTTGACAACCCAAAACCAGATTGGGGCCCACTATAGTTGTTTATTATTTGTAATAATATAGCTATAATTATTTTATTTAACAAAAATACAACCTGATACGTCCAAATGGCATTTTACTATTTTGCCCCTGCCTCCCCGCTATAACTTCGGATTCCAATATGATTCACCTAGTTTTGAAGGTATCACGTTACTTTGAACCATTGCTACACTTTACAAGAATGCATGTTTGTTGTGGCATGTTCCATAACCAAATGAAATGTGCTTTCACCACAATGCCAAGCACCACCATGGTTCGACACAAATTTGAATTAAATGGGTTATTGGATATATATATATATATATATATATATATATATATATATATATATATATATATATATATATATATATATATATATATATATATATATATACACATGGCATGGAAGACAAGTCATGGAAGACAAGTCTAATGAACCTTTATGGCCAAGGAATGGGCATGGTATTTTGTCTAGGGCTGTCTAGGGCATCCAATTGTCTAAGTCCGAATTCAATATAATTAGATCAAATCCATACCTATCCTTATATGGCATCAATATTAACAAATAGCTAATAAGTTTAAATCCAATTAAAGTTGTTTTTATTTATTTTATTAATTTATCTATCTATACTATATTATATAGCGACATAGGTCACTGTCAACAGCTTTCTCCTTCTCTTATTTCCTTCTGCTCCTTTTTCTTTGAATCTCTCTTCTTTTTCCCTTCTCTCATTTCTGCTTTCTCATTGACTCTCTCTCCTTTCTCATTTTCCCCTAGGCCTCCTATCTTGCCAGTCAACATCCCTCTAGCTCTTTCCCAGTCCCTACACGTTTCTAAGAAACAGCGGCCCCCACCCATTCTGGAACCATTCATTGTCTCAGTTATATGTTCTTCAATTCTTTCGACTCTATAACTAGATCTTTGGAAGTTTTGGAATAAGAATTGTTAGTGGAGACAGGTTAGTCAATCACCATCTGAGATTTGCTATTTTGTTCCTTTCATGGTTTCTCAGTTATTGATCAGTGGTTGAAGTCTCTAATCATGTTCACGTTTGCCATTGACACAAAAACAAATAGGAGTTCATATTGGTCGATTTCTTGTTCTTTCTTTCTCATTTGTGTAGAAAGATTCATCTTAGGCCAATTTCTTGCCAGTTCCAGATGGTCAAAATTGTACAATTTGATCAAATTTTTGTGTTTAATGACCTTTTTAGACCATCATTAAAAAATCACATGTAAATAGAAATAGGAATCAGATAGCCAATGATTTGGGCAATAGAGCAAATGGAAAATGGACCAAGTATTATTTTGGATTCTTTGCACGTGGGGGGAACCAGTTGTAGTAGATGTATTTTCATCTCTATATTAAAATTAAAATTTTGCTTAGAGAAACGGAAGAAAAATACAGTACTTGTTGATAGTTTCTATTATTTCGCTTTTGCAAACAAACATTTCAGTAAGTTGTCGGGTTATGAAGACAGTATATGTGGGTTGGGTTTTGTAGATAACTTGAATATAAAATGACCATGGACACTTTCGCCTCTCTCTCTCTCTAACCTCCTTCATTTTTTATTGTTCATGTTCATCATAGGTAAGGATTAAGGTATCGTTCATGTTCATCATACGTAAGGATTAAGGTATCGGTTCAACGTATCATTATTGGAAGGCACCGACGCTAGACACGCTACAACTGGAAGTATATCCTTTTAACTGTATGTATTAACCCGATATATCACCATATCAGTGCATATCATATGGTATTGGTCGATACAATCTAATACTCAGCGATACAGAGGCATATCAAACAACACACTATAAAAATTAAAGTATGGCATGATTAGAACACAAGACACCAGTGCCCAACAATCAAAAGCATCATTAACCACGCACTAAGCCAACACTCATTTTATGATAAATAACATAATTATATTAATGTTCACAACCAATTCAAATAAATAACATAATTATATTCAACCACATTAACTATAAATTAAAAAGAATAATTTTTAAAATTAATATAACAAATAAATTATCAAATCCACATTTATATCAAAAAATGGTTTTTAACCTTAAGAAATTTATACAAATAAAAATATCAATAATAAAATAATTATTTTACTACTTAGAATTTATAAATTTTCACATGATATGTATCTTAAAATTTTTAAGAATTATTAATTAATATTTTAATTTGTATTAAATAAAAATATATTTATTATTTACAAAAATAAAAAATACTATTTACATTTATTTGAGAATATAATATAAATTGAGTCTATCAAATCCACTAATCAATATTTATATCAAAAAATTGATAATTTAAAGAAAAAATATTAACAATTGACTAATTATTTTAGTAATTAAAAATTATGAATTTACATATTATATGTACCTTCAAAGTTTTAATAGGTTTGATGTATTTTAAGATTATATATTTTTGCAAATTATTAATGGATATTTTAATTTACATTTTATAATAACATATTTATTGTTTACAAAATAAACATATTATTTATCAAACATTTGTGGACTAAATTTTTAGTTGACCTTTTTTTTTAACAAAAGTACTTTTATGAAAGCACTTTTAGAAAAAGGACTTTTACAAAAGTACTTCTACAAAAGAACTTTTATGAAAGTACTTTTATTAAATCAATTTTGCAAAAGTACTTTTATTAAAACACTTTTGAGAAAGTACTTTTACAAAGCATCTATGCCAAATGGTAAACATTGACTATTGGAGGCCTAAGCTGGTGGTTTGTGAATACCGACACGATTTTTATTTTTTATTTTTTTGAAGAATGAAAAAGAGCAACAAAAGACATTTGTTAGTATGAAAAGAATTCATTTTTAGGAAAAAGTGTTTGATTTATAGCAATATTTTCTTATTCTGCCTATTTTTACCAATTCTTTTACATTTTAAAATTTCATCGTAGGTAAAAATAAAAAAGAATGAAAATTGAACCAAACATGATATTAACTTATCCTCACCGCACTTAGCTTAAAATCGCACATCCGCGCTGATAGTCACATTTCGTCATCTCCACGGTTTTTCATAGTTAAGCATTTAAGGAGGGTGGGATTCCTTCTGAGACTATGAGAACGAAACCCACCAAATCAAGCAAGTCATTCCTTTCCCAATATTTTTACTCCCCTTCTTCAAAATCTCCCCCTAATTTAACCGCGGGTGATAAATTTATTGTAATCGATGAGGAAAATTCTGAGAAGAAATCTAACACAGAATCATCAACTTGAGTTTTGGAAGCTAGTCAATCAAAATACAACAGAAAATATGATGATCGATCAGACAATGATAATGTGGCACATCAAACTTTTGAATTCAATCTCCATGCGCATCGTACGAGTTAAAGAGGAAAAGCAACTACAATGACTTGGACTCCTCGACTTCACCAAGAAGAAGCAATTTGGGTGAACTCATAATGAATCCAAAGCAAAGAGCAATATTATCATTAATTGATATTGTGTACCTTAATGAAAATCCACGATCTGGGTGAACTCATATTGTACCTTAATGAAAATCGATATTAATTATCATTCCGAAATAATATTTAGCAATATTATCAGTAATAAATTACCAGTAAATAATTAATATCAACAATTAAGTATTAGCAGTAATTATTATTAGTGAGTAATTATTAATAATAATTAATAAATAGAATTAATTAATTAGTATTAGTTTAGTTTCTAATAGTAATTAATTATATCGAATTAATAGCAATCCTAATTAAAGAAACCGGTTTGATTTTAAATGAAGAAGCATTAATTAGTATTAGTTTAGTAATTAACAGTAATTAATTATATTGAATTAATAACAATCCTAATTAAAGAAACTGGTTTGCTTTTAAATGAATTAAACAGGGTAATTAATTAGAAAGCATTAATTAGTATTAGTTTAGTAATTAATTATGTCGAATTAATAACAACCCTAATTAAAAAAACCGATTTGCTTTTAAATGAATTAAACCGGGTAATTAATTAGAAAGTAATTAATTATGTCAAATTAATAACAATCCTAAATAAAGAAACCGGCTTGATTTTAAATGAATAAACCGGATAATTAATTAGTATTAATTTAGTAATTAAAAATAATTAATTATGTTGAATTAATAACAACCCTAATTAAAGAAACCAGTTTGGTTTTATATGAATTAAACCAGGTTTGCAACTCAATTAATGAACTTGTCCGAACCATTTTTTTAAAGCAATCGAATTATAACCAATTAATGACCCAACCCGATTACCCAGAAACCTTTACCTTTTTTACCCGAATTTAAAATCGTTCGCTCTTAGAGTGACAAACACTGGGGACACTGTAGATTACATTGACAGTCTAAAAACTGATGGTTTACCACCCATTTGGACATAAAAACATGTAAAAAAATATAACAAAAATGATAAAATAAAAGGAAGAAAAAAGGGTTTGCATTCTAAACGCTTACACATTAATCTACGTTGAACTTTTAATATAGCAGAAGCTACATGAACTATTATAGAGAAGTGAAACGGAAAACTCATTGAACATTAATGAATCAAAGCATGTATTACAAACAGTAAACTATAAAATGTAAAATCAAAGCATGTATTACAAACAGTAAACTATAAAATGTAAAATCAAAGCATGTATTACAAACTCGAATAGTAAACTATAAACTGTATAATCAAAGCATGTATTAGGAAACCAACTAACCTGATCAAGGATAGATTGGTTCTTGTACAGGTTGTGCGTTTCTCAGTGTGGAGGTAGTCTCTACTTCTTGTAGAGGATGTTTCTCAGTGTGGAGGTTTGGTTCTTGTAGAGGCTCTAGTTTTCTCAATCTCTCAATTGCAGTCTTGGATAGTTGCAATTACAGTTTAGATGTCATGATTCCTTAGTAGTGATTAATTGATTTGCATTTTCTGCTTGTTTTAGGATTGGATTGAAAGCAGTAAGAGAAAATAAAAAGTAGAATTGGCCATGTGTGGTAATTGGTTTTGAGCTTTGTTAGTCTGCAAGTTAGTGGTCTCTCTTATTGGAAGGGCAGGTATTTGAATGTAACCAAACGCTAAAAGTTGCTTTTATTAAAAAAGCCGCTTCCTCAAACGCAACATAAGTACTAGTTAGCAAACGGATGAAAAGATTCTAACACAATGGTAATCGATGAAAAGTTATAAATTATAAGGAAAAATCTATAATACAGAAAAGATATGATAGGGAAAGAGTTTTGATCAATCAAAATCTACCCATAAATTTTGATAAATAACAGCATGTTCCCTATCCTTCACGTTTATGATTCTGATTTATTGATCAATTGTTTTTCGGATATCATATTTTTACCATATCATAGTAGAACCCCTATTATAATTCAAAAGTTCTAATAATACAAGGAAGACAGAAGAATCAGAACCGTTATGAGCAATCATCGATCGGTGGCCATTTGAATTGCCAATCTACCATCCGAAATAAGGAACCGGGAAGTTTGTACAGACCCACTGCTTAATCGTCCTCCACAAATTTCTTGGATGCCCAAACCGCCAAAAAGAGCACAATCATCGTTATTTGAGTTGCGAGAGGCTGAAAATGCGACCACGTATATAAAGCGAAGCAAAGGTGATCATCCAGCGAGGAAGAAGAAGATCGAGAATGGCGTCTTCTACCAAGCTCGTGCTCATCAGCACTCTCGCTGTTCTCCTTCTCCTTCCTTCGCCAGGTTACTTGGTGTTCATCACCAAAGGTCCTGTCACCCACCACGGTGGTCCTCTCCTCAAGGGTGATGTGAACCTCGCCATCTTATGGTACGGCAATGTTGGTCGCGTCCAGCAATCAGTCATCTGAAAATTCATCGGCTCGCTTGGCAAATGCAACCCCAACCTCAAGCCACAGGTCTCGACGTGGTGGAATATGGTAGAAAGTTATCAAAGTGCAGGCAGGCGTCAGCATGAGGGTGAGGCCGACCTTAAAAAGCCCTCTCCAGCTCCAATTCGAGTGCGTATCGTGAATCAGGCAATCGACCGATCATATTCTTTGGGCAAAACCATAACTCCTAATTTGATACTCGGTCTTGTGAAAAAAAGCAACCGAGGGAGCTTCACCGTAAACGGTGGCTGTCATCTTCACGGCGAGAGATGTTTCAGTCCAAACCCTGTGCACTGGCAAATGCTCAGACCATGGGTCGGTGGGTAAAGGGCAGTCACCTCAATTGTATGTGATGGTTGGGAACCCGATGGATGAATGCCCTCAGGATTGCGCTTGGCCCTTCTATAAAAGCGTGCTAAGGCCCATCACATTCCCAATGGTGCCACCAAACGGAGATGTGGGTGCTGATGCCATGGTCATTAGCTTTGCTCAAGCACTTGCTGGTCTGGTCACAAATCCTTACCACAATGGCTACTTTCTGCAAGGTTATAGGCATCAGATCGAGGCCGCCACAACATGTCCAACGATGTTCGGAAGTGGCTCATTCCCGGGCTACACCGACAAGATGCGTGTTGATCCGAAGACTGGTGGATGCTTTAATGCACACGGGCAGGCTGGAGAGAAGTTCCTGCTCTCGGCACTATGGGACCCAGCCGCATCCTCCTACTGGACCCTCATCTGATCTGATTAGTACCTACTATTGCTCCGTCTCCATGTTAGACTTTAGACTTGTGGCGTGTTTGAGAGTGAGAGAGAAAGAGAGAGGATCATATTTCATGAAATGTTGAAATGTTTATTACAACTCATGTAAAAGGAAACCTTGTCATGAATATAATTATTTGGTAAATACTTCAATTCCTATTTGGCATATAGCATTAAATACATTATATGTAATATTTATAATATTTTATTGAGTAAATCTCTTAAATTATTCCTACTGTTTCGCGTAATGACACGTGGTACATCTACTGTTTAACTATTGTTTTGTAGTATCTTTATGTTTTCTGACCGATTGTCATTGCCATTAAGTAGTAACAGAAGGAAACGAAATGTCAAATTTGCCATCTTTTTCCTCTTTCTTCCTCTTCAATGGAGCTTTTCAATTCCACCGAAACCCATGTCGGTATCGGCAGCGACAGTGGCAACGGCAACGGCAGCGGTCTTTACAGAAATTATAGAGAGAGAGTGTGTAGAATATATATTATTTATTCTTGAGCAGTTATCAAGTTTGTTACTGCTATTAGTTAGTTGTTAGTCTGTTATACAAGTTAGTTTGTTAGTAGGTTAGCTGAGCTGGAATCATTACGTGGCAACTTTGTATAGGTTCATTTCTTGTATAAATAATAGTCATGCACTTTGTATAGTTTCGTTGGAGTAATACAAAGAATTTTTTTCTCTATCTTTTGGAATTTTCTTCATGCTTGGATTTTCACATGGTATCAGAGCAAATTGATCCAGATTTACTTTTCTTTTCGTTTTGATAACATGTTGAAGATTTACTTGTTGAAATCAATCCTAGATTTACTAGAATATGGAGGAGATTGAAGAACTTGCGATCTTAGTTTCACCTCAAGCTGGAAATGTGATAGTGCACAAAGAAACAGGGAGCATCACCAATGGAGATGCAATGCTACTACAGAATTCAGATCATCCAGGGATGCAACTTGTTACAACTCCTTTGATAGGTAATAACTATTTGTCTTGGAGTAGATTGATTAAGATAGCTCTAGGAGCTAAGGTGAAGCTTGGATTTATCAATGGAAAGTGTGCTATGCCTAATGAAAAGTGTCCTAGTTTTGAACAATGGATTTGTGTGGACTGTATGGTTAGATCATGGATCTTGAACTCTATTTCCAAAGAAATAGTAGAAGCGTTTCTTTATGCTTCAACTACTAGGGAATTTTGGATTGAATTAGAGGAGAGGTTTGGATTGTCAAATGGATCACAGATCTATGAGATCCAATGAGAAATAAGCACTATATCTCAGGGAAATCAATTAGTAGCAAAGTATTACACGAAGCTGAAGAAGTTGTGGGATGAATTGGCTTGCCTGTTGTCAACACCACAATGCAAAGACTGTTTCAGATCCAGCTTGTTCTAATAGGTTAATGTAGTTTTTAATGGGCCTCAATGATGGATTTGATAATGTTAGAAACCAGATCTTGGTGATGGAGCCTTTGCCTTCAGTTAACAAGGCATACTCTATGATTTTATGAGTGGAGAAACAGAGAGGTACAAGTTACCATGACTGAGAATGTGAAGAACTCAGCAATGTTTGTGAGAGCACCTATGGGAAAAGGATCTAATGCTGGAAGGGGAAATAATAAGAGATCTGATTTTGATAAGAATCATAATGATAAGAAGAATGAGAAGTATGAAAAGTTGCACTGTGATAATTGTAACATGGGAGGCCACACTAAGGATACCTGCATCAAGTTGCATGGATATCCTGAGTGGTATAAAGAACTTAAGGAACAAAGGAACAAAATGACAGGAGGAAGAAATGTGGCTAATATGGCTGATAATCCTTTGATGCAAACATGGATCAAGCTGTTAGCAAGGCAACATATCAGAATTTATCTTTGGCATAAATGATTCAGCATGAGCTATCAAAGATGATGAAGGGGAAGGCTATTATTGACAGCAATCATGTAAATTTCGCACACATTGGTGACTTTGTAGGTAACAATCCTAATTGTGCTTTTCATTTTACTTTGCATTCATTTGATAATTTGGACTGTGGAACATGGATAGTGGACACGTGTGCATCAAATCACAAGTTCATCAATAACAAATTAATTCATAAACCAAAACCAGTAACTCAAATTACTCCAGTTTTCTTACTAGATGGTTCTGTTAAACTTGTAAACCATATAGGTGATGTATCCCTTACACCCAAATTAACTTTGATTGATGCCCTTTGTGTTCCTAGTTTCAAATATAACCTACTTTCAGTAAATAAACTTTCTGTTCAACTTAAATTTGAGTTTTATCTTGACAAATGTATATTGTAGGACCTTCAGACTGAAGCAGTATTAGTAGTTGTTAAAGTGGTTGGGAACTTGTACATTTTAGACAAATCTTCATTTCACAATTCATCATTACTTGTTTCCTGTAATAATCAGATTGACTTGAATAAATCTTCATCTGATTTTGCTTCTAATTAAGTCAATCTTCCTTGTAATGTTTCTGTTAATATTAATAAAGATTCAAAAATGTTGTGGCATAACAGATTTAGTCATGCTTCTTTTTAGTCTTTTCAACATCTTTCTTTCTTAAATGGCATTGATACAATACTGCTCTCACCATGTAATGTTTGTCACAAATCAAAATAACACATGTTACCTTTTCCACTTAGCACTACTAGGTCAAATTCTATTTTGATCTTTTACACATTGATTTGTGGGGACCTTATTAGCAAGCATCTATCACTGGGGCACATTACATGCTTACTGTGGTAGATGATTATAGTAGGGAAACTTGGGCTTTTTCGCTTGCTCACAAGCATCAAAAGTTACAGATTTTAAAGACTATCTTTCAAATGATACAAACTCAATTTCATAAACAAGTTAAATGTATTAGGACAAATAATGGATCTGAATTTACTAATCAAGAGTGCCAAAATTTTTTGTCTCAGTTAGGAATTTTACAACAAAAGAGTTGTGTTTATACTCCTCAACAAAATGGTATTGTTGAAAAGAAGTATAAACATCTATTACAGATAGCTAGAGCTCTCAAGTTTTAGGCACATATGCCTACAAAATTTTGGGGTCATTCACTTTTGATGGTTGTATATATCATCAATAGGTTGCCTACCAGTATCTTAGGTTGGAAAACCCCTTATGAGCTTCTTCATAATAAAAAACCAGATTATAGTTTGTTAAAGTGCTTTGGGTGCTTATGCTATGCTACTAATACTAGGTCACATAAGGATAAATTTGAAACAAGGGCATATAGGTGTGTGTTTGTAGGATTTATGACAGGTCAAAAGGCTTATACAGTTTATGATTTAGATTCTCATCAGTTTTATACATCAAGAGATGTGATTTTTCATGAGATTGTTTTTTCTTTTGCAAATATTACTGATGACAGCAGTGAAGTGTCTTTGCCTATTCCTTTTCGTGATCCAGTTAATTTCCCACAAAATTCTTTGACACTAACTACTTTGAATAAGAACATTGTTCAAGATATTCCTTCTTCTTTTGAACCTTCTTGTAAATAGATAAAACAAAAAAAAAATTAACAATAAGACTACTGTGGAACCTATTCCTCGCCTTATCTGATCTTCTCCCAAAGCACCTACTTAACGAACCTCTTTATTGACTAGAGCCAACACGTGTCAAGTATTGGATGGTTTGCCCAAACCACGAATTTGAATTGAAGGGAAGAATGGATTTTTTCAACCTCTCTCTTTTCATCAGGGAACAGTCAAATGATTAAATGAAATTTTTTTTTCTCCCTATTTTTTTTTCTCAGTTGTCTCTGCTAACGTAATAAGTGGTATTGGATCAGGAAATGCTCTTAGGTTCATTATATTGATTCATTTTAGGTGTTTTTTCTTAATGATCATTGGGCCAATCTTGTAATCTGACACCCTACCAACATAATATCATAGGGATTGTACTTGGTAGGGCCATAGGGGTTTGGAGTGCATTTTGTTAGCAGGAGATCCTGATTTTTCTATATAAATCGAATGGATGTTTGATTTGAATATGAATATAAATGAATCAGGATTAACCTATATCTTAATGCTAGCCATTAGATATGCAAATAACGGCCCCACCATTGACGAGTAGAATGACAGGAGCCTAAGGCCAAATGCAGCCATTAGATATGCATATAAAATATTTTAATTATAACTATATAAATTTATATAAAAAATTGGTAAATATTATAACATAGGGGCTTTTGTCGATCTCTCCATCGAAGAAATCAAAATTGTCATTAACTTGTAAGAAAACTGAAATCCACGTCAAATCTAGTTAATAAATCAGTATTTATTTTCAACTCCACTCCATGTATACATCACATACTTTTGTACGGAAATACTCATCCTTATTTAAAACCATATTCCTTCATGTTTGAGAGGCTAAGGACACTAACTGCCTTTATGCCCTTGTTGTCAAGCCGATGGGCGACCGGAAGTTGTTGGGATGCTCAGTGGGTGAGTGGCAGTAGGAGGGAGTGGGTTTGGTGGCCAACGAATCCCTTTACACCCACTAGAGTGACCTTTGGGTGATTCTGCCATTTCCGAGAAGTAGTCCCAGAAGGGAGTGTGGGGGTAGACGGGTGGTGGAACCACCTCCACGATGTGGGGAGAGGTCCCCTAGATGTCCCCAGAGGAGGCAGAGATGCTTAGGCAAACGGGGAAGGTCGACAATGGAAAACAGTGCTATTATAGAACCATCGTTGGCCTAGGCCATTGGGCCGATAGGTGACCATAAGGTGTCAGGATGCTAGGTGGGTGAATGGAAATAGGAGGGAGTGGGTTTGGTGGCCATCGAACCCTTCTGCACCTGTCGGAGTGACCTTTGGGTGATTCAGCCATTTCTGAGAAGTGATCCTAGGCAGGGGCAGGGGTAGAGGGCGATGGAACCACCTCCACAAGGTGGGGAGATGACTCCTAGACGTCCCTAGAGGAGGCGGAGATGCCCTGAACCAACGGGGAAGGCTGATAGTGGAAAATGATGCTTTTGTAGAACCACTGTTTCCTATGATCGGGCCGATTGGCAACCGCTGAAAGGTGTTGAGATGCTCGATGGGTGAGTGGCAATAGCAAGGAGTGGGTTTGGTATCCATTGAACCCCTTCGCACCTGCCGGAGCGGCCTTCGGGTGATTCTGCCATTTTTGAGAAGTAACCCGGAGGGGGTGCGGGGGTAGACGGGTAGCAGAACCACCTCCACGGTGTGGGGAGAGGTCTCCTAGATGTCCCCAAAGGAGGTAGAGATGCCTTGGGCCAATGGGGAAGGTCAACGGTGGGAAATGGTTTTCCCTTGTCAACCTGGGCCGATGGGCGACTGGAAGGTGTTGGGATGCTCGGTGGGTGAGTGGTATTAGGAGGCAATGGGTTTGGTGGCCATCCAACCCCTCTACACCAGCCAGAGTGGCTACCGGGTGATTTTGCCATTTCTGAGAAGTAGTCTTGGAGCGAGAGTCAGAGATGCCTTGGGCCAATGGGGAAGGTCAACGGTGGAAAATGATGCTTTTGAAGAACCACCGTTTCCCACCGTAGGCCAGGGCCATTGGAACGATGGGCGACCGAAAGGTGTCAGAATGCTCAATGGGTGAGTGGTATTAGGAGGTAGTGGGTTTGGTGGCCATCCAACCCCTTTACATCCGTGGGAGCAGCTATCGAGTAATTCTGCCATTTCCGAGTAGTCCCAGAGGAGGTCTCCAAGACGTCCCCAAAGGACGCGGAGATGCCTCGGGCCAACAATGAAGGCCAACAATGGGAAATGGTGCTTTTGCAGAACCATCGTTTCCAATCGTCGACCCAAGCCATCGGGCCAATGGGCTACCAGAAAGTGTTGGGATGATTAGTGGGTGAGTGGCAGTAGGAGGGAGTGGGTTTGGTGGCCATCGAACCCCTCTGCACATGCCAAAGCGGCCTCCTAGTGATTCTTCCATTTCTGAGAAGTAGTGTCGGAGGGGGGTGTCGGGGTAGTCGGGCGACGCAACCACCTCCATGGGGTGGGCAAAGGTGTCCTAGACATCTGCAAAGGAGTCGGAGATCCCCTAGGCCAATGGGGAAGGCTGACGATGGGAAATGGTGCTTTTGCAAAACCACTGTTTCCCATCGTTAACCTGGGTTGTCAGGCCAATGGGCGACCGAAAGGTGCCAGGATACTCGGTGGGTGATTGGTAGTAGGAAGGAGTGGGTTTGGTGGCCACCGAACCCCTTTGCACCCCTAGAGCGGCCTCCGAGTGATTCTTCCATTTTCGAGAAGCAGTCCTAAAGGGGGTGTGAAGGTAGATGGGTGGTGAAACCACCTCCACAAGGTGGGGAGAGATCTCTTAGATGACCGCAGAGGAGGCAGAGATGCCCTAGGCCAACTTTGGGAAGCAATGTTTTTGCAGAACCACCGTTTCCCATAGTTGGCTTGGGCTGTTGGGCCGATGAGCAACCGGAAGGTGTTAGGATGCTTGGTGGGTGAGTGGTAGTAGGAGGGAGTGGGTTTGGGGGCCATCGAACCCCTCCACATGTGTCGGAGCGACTACTAGGTAATTCTGCCATTTTCGAGAAGCAGTCTCGGAGGGGGGTGTGGGGATAGACAGGCGGCGGACATGGTGGGAAACAGTGCTTTTACAAAACCACCATTTCCAACCATCAACCCGAGTTGTCTGGCCGATGGGTGACCAGAAGGTGTCGGGATGCTTGGTGTGTGACTGGCAGTAAGAGGGAGTGGGTTTGGTGGCCATTGAACCCCTTCGCACTCGTCGAAGTGGCCTTCGGGTGATTTTGCCATTTCCAGTAAGCAGTCCTAGAGGGGTGTGCTGGGGTAGACGGGTGTAAAAACCACTTCCATGGGGTGGGTAGACGTCTCCTAAACATCCCTAGAGGAGTCAGAGATGCCTCGGGCCAATGGGGAAGCTAATGGTGGGAAACACTACTTTTGCAGAACAATTGTTTTCTATCGTTGACCTGAGTTGTCGGGCCGATGGGCGACCGAAAGTTGTCAGGCTATTCGGTAGGTGAGTGGTAATAGTAGGGAGTGGGTTTGGTGGTCATCGAAGCCCTCCGCAACTGTTGGAGTGGCCTTCGGGTGATTCTGTCATTTTCAAGAAGTGGCCCCGGAGGGGGTGCACGGGGGTAGACGGGTGGCAGAACTACCTCCACATGGTGGGGAGAGGTCTCCTGGACATCTCCAGAGTAGGTGGAGATGCCCCGAGCCAATGGGGAAGGTCGACGGTGAAACCACCTCAAGTGTGACATGTAAGCCTATACTATATTTGTGGCACGTAAACATATAGATAAACCTAAGGAAATTCAATTGGCACAAGTAAAGTGCGGGGTATGTATCAAAAGTACACATCTACTGTAATTAAAATTCCAGATACATGTTATACATCCATGAGACCTCTCCCCACCCCGTGGAGGTGGTTCCGCCGCCTATTTACCCCCGCACCCCCTTTGGTACCACTTATCGAAAATGTCAGAATCACTAGGAGGTTGCTCCAGTGGGTGTGAAGGGGTTCGATAGCCATCAAACTCACTCCCTCCAACTGCCACTTACCCATTGAGCATCCTGAAACCTTATGATCACCCATCGAAACGATGGCCCAGGTCAACAGTGGGAAATGGTGGTTCTGCAAAAGCACCGTTTCCCACTGTTGTCCTTCCCCATTCGCCTGGGGCATCTCCACCCCATGGATGTGGTTCGACCGCCCGATTACCCCCACACCCCCTCTGAAACTACTCGAAAATGGAAGAATCATCCGGAGGCCGCTTCGGCGGGTGCGGAAGGTTCGATGGCCACCAAACCCACTCCCTCCTACTACCACTCACCCACCGAGCATCCTAACACCTTCTGATCACCCATCGGCCCAACGGTGGAAAACAATGGTTCTGCAAAAGCACCATTTCCCAACATCGGCCTTTCCCATTGGCTCGGGGAATCTCCGACTCCTTTGGGATGTCTAGGAAACCTCTCCCCACCCCATGGAGGTGGTTTCGCTACCTAACTACCCCCACACCCACTCTCTGAGACTACTTCTCGAAAATGGAAGAATCACCGGGAGGCCACTTCGGCAAGTGCGGAGGGGTTCGATGGCCACTACACCCACTCCCTCCTACTTTCACTCACCCACCGAGTATCCCAACACCTTCCGGTTGCCCATCGTCCAACGGTCCAGGTGGACGGTTTGAAATGGTGGTTTTACAAAAGCACTATTTCCCATTGTCGGCCTTCCCCATTGGCCTGGGGCATCTCCACCTCCTTTATGGACGTCTAGAAAACCTCTCTCCACCCTGTGGAGGTGGTTCTGCCATTCGTCTACCCCCACACCCACCCTCCGGGATTGTTGCTCAGGAATGGCTGAATCACTTGAAGGCCACTTCGGTGGGTGCGGAGGGGTTCAATGACCACCAAACCCACTCCCTCCTACTGCCACTCACCCACCAAGCATCTCAACATCCTCCGATCGTCCATCGGCCTGATAGTCCGGGTGGGCGGTTGGAAACAGTGGTTCTGCAAAAGCGCTGTTTCCCACTGCCAGCCTTCCCTATTCGTCGGGGCATCTCCACCTCCTTTACCGACGTGTAGGAGACCTCTCCCAACATCATGGAGGTGATTCCGCCGCCTGTCTACACTCGCACCGCCCCCCTCCGCGACAGCTTCTTGGAAATGTAACCGTGACTCCACATCTTGGTGCTAGCACCATAGAAGTTCAGGAAGGAGTGGCAATTGAAATAGCTGAAGCTGCCGTTGGAGCTTTAAAAGGGAGCTTGCTGCTACTGCAGTAAATGCACCAATGGTTCCTGCTGAGGTATCCTTGCAAATTCTCACCCATGTTACTATCATCTTTATTGAAATTGGAAAACCGGCAAATAAACTTTCTCGTAAAATGGTTCCTGCTGCCTTTATTTTTTTTCCCGATTGGTAGTTGTTTTTGACTTTTTCATCAGTTGGATTTGAACATTAGAAATCATTGTTTGGTGCAATGGTAAAACCTTAGGACAAGAAGTCTGATAATGCAGGTTCCAGTTTAGAAGTGGCTACTTTGTGCACATCCAATTTACCCCTCCCAGGACCCTGGATGGTTGGAGCGACCCTTTAGTAATGGCCCTCTAGTAGGCTTTGGAATTTACTTTTGTCATTTACAATTCCAGGATATCCAATCCTCTCCATAAATTGTTCAGGTGGAACTTAGTATTACTGGAAACCCTGTACACTTGTGGTCTGGGGATGAACCATTCAATTCGTCACCTCTTGGAATTTTGCAAATTGAAATTTTGACCTACCCTACTGTGTACAATGCCAGCATGGGTAAAGGAAGAAGCCAACTTCCTTTCAAGTTGGCTTATGAGGACAGAAAAACCTGTATCAGTCTGACACTGCTGGGTTAGAACTTGGAATATTAATTGGGGATTGCTAGAATGTATTGCGTTCTTCTGTGAGGTTATTTCCCCTGTGATTGAATCAAGATGGAGAATTCCATAAAACAATTTCTGGCCTACAATACTTAGGTAAAGCACACTTAATCTAGTCCAACAGTTTGAACCACTTTTTTTTTTATAATTTTTAATCTTTTGTTCATAATTATCGTATAAATCCAAAAGTTTGAAGTTTGAACTTTGGGAGAAGGACTAGGACTTGATAGCCTCTTCATTTCTAGAGTCTTGTGTTATGAGGAGCTTGCACCATTTGTTGTACTAGCAGAGGAGCTTGGCAGACTGGCTGTAATCAAATTCTTTCTGACTACAGGTTCTATCATGTCATCAAATTCTTTCTGACTACGGATTCTATCATGTCATCAAACGCACATGGTTTGTGTAAAAGTGTTGAGGGATTGGCATTATAAAGTTATGGATAGGAGCCCCATTAAGAATTCAGAGAGACATCCTAAAATATGTAATCAATTTTTTAGTATACACTGCAAGTAGTATGTGATAAACAATTGATGTTATTTTTTTAGGCAATTTCTTAGTTTTCCCAAACCATGTGCTAATTTCCTGTTCGTCATCAGTTAATATTTTCATGTACTTTATTTCTTTGTTTTGAGATATTTTGTTATCTTATTGCCCTTTAAGATATAATTATTTATAGCATGCACTTATTCTTGGACTAAGAATAATTTTTCTGTTATGTCTTCCACTTTATTAGGAGGCATATTGAGGATTGCAGATATACTATAGTGCTTCTTTTTTTTGAGTCATCAAAAACTTGGTCAAGCTCTTCTTATGTAAAAAATTTATGTAACCTTTGTAATTTCTATAGGAATTATTGCTAACTCTTTCTATATTATTATTTTGGATTTGTTGAACACTTTGAAATTCATGTTTGAAGGAATTCTATATTGTTAGCTTTGGAAGCACAAAAATCTGCTGAATTTTTCTTATCAAATATGAAATGTCATCTTTTTGTCTTTTGTTCTTGCAAGAGATCAAAGGTCTTTGGCCACATATTTACCAAATGCACCCTAACACTAATATTGTAGATTTTTGGGTTTGTGGTTTGAGGAAAAAGGTTTATTGTTGTTGGATTCATGTAGCGGATCCATACTCATCTTCACATTCTATTTTGAATATGCAATAGCTGTTGGATTCAAGTAGCTGACCCATACTTATATTCAAGAGTTGTTTATAAATAAGAGGTGGAAGCTGTTGGAATGGGCCTAAGAATTTTGTACTCTACCCATCCCTGCTGATCTTCATACCCATAAATCTTCAGCTACCTGTTGCATCGCATGTTCTCCTTTTGTGCTGATGCCTTCTCATCAATGGATGAGGTTGAGTTTGTTTTCTCATTATTTATATGTTAAGTGCAATTTAATAAAAAGAATTCATTTTCATGTATTGTAAATGCGCTACAATTTGTAACTGATGATGACTACTTGGTCTATCCAATGCAGTGACTAGAATTCAATCATATTTGTCTCATGTTCTACAGTTGAACCGATAACCAGTTGTTCCTCATGTCCTTTCCTTCTTCTCGCCGGAAGAACTCGAGCAACCCGGATTCACTACCGTTGGTTATCTCATTGCGATGGACATCTCTTCAATGACAGCACCTCAGCAGCCCTCATATAAAGCCTTCTCCAAATTCAGTAGTTTCATCTCCCAGAGGTCTGTTCCTCTGTCCAAGATTCTTCTTCTTTTTGTTTCTTATTCCTAGATTTCTTCTTCTTTATGTTTCTTTGTTTAATTGTCAGTCTTATTCCTAGATGATGTTCTTTTTGTCGTTTTGGCATCTCCATCGGTGCTATCTAATCTCCGTCTTCTTCCTCCTTTCTCCCCTTTCCTTTTCAGACTTCAGAAGGAGCTGATGTCTCTCATGGTATGTGATTTCTCTTATTAGGCTCTAGAAGGAGCTGATGTCTTTTCAGAATTTGAGTTTTCTATCTTTAAATTCTTTGTTTTGGGTCATTAATCAAAAGTCATAGTTCGATTCTTTCTACACAAAATTGGGTTTCCATTATCTTGAATTTCTTATAAGTTAATGATATCTGAAAACTATTGAATAATCTACTTTGGTGGGAAGAGATATTATTTTTCCTTTTTTTCTTCTTTACTTTTTTCATGCAATCTTGAAATTAGCTTTGCAGGGGCGGAGCCAGGGGTGGCGGAGGGGAGCCATGGCCCCCCTATCTTGTTGGTTACATGTTAAAAGCAAAAACAATTGTAGTCTTTTGGCATCCTATTTTCATTTGCTTTGTTCTCTGGATGCAAAATTCTAAATTGTTGGTCCACAATAATTTCAGTCTTAAATACTTAAAAAAGAGTTCGCATGTTCAGGAAACCATTCCCTGAATAACTGGATTTTCCCTCTCTGCAAATTAATCTTGGCAGCCCTCCTAGAAGTTACAAGTCCCTTTTACTTGTACACATTGATTTTCTGGTGCTTGCAATATTGTATAAGGGGTTCATGACCTAACTTTGTTCTTTTGTTTGCTAGATGTTTGGGGTTATCCGGGTCATGTAGCAAATAAAAGAAAGAAAAAAAAAAGTTCTTATTTTTCCTTTCCTCAACTTGAAGTCTTTTTGTGGATATGTGGAGTCGCTATGGGTTATTTTCTTTGTCGGAAAATTAATAGTGATAAAAAAGAATATAATTCAGAAAACTTCATTGGATTTGAGTATGTGGGGATAAAATAATAGGAAAATTTACTTGCTAAACTTTTGTTTGAAGAGATAATAACTAGGTCCTTTATTTATACTAAAATGTTTCTGCTAATAGAGAGTTTTGCTTTCCTTGGATTTTATGCTTTTACTAATTCATCTAATTTTGTGATACTGCAGGTGGCATGATTTGTTTAGTATAGTTATGAAACAAAAATGGGTTCAATTCTACAAACCATTCTTTTTTTACGAAGATTAAGGGTGGAACACTTCATTTATACAAAGTTACAAATATTTTAAGGTGATTGTAATGGAAGGGAATATAACATTTCTTCGTTCAATTATTAGAGGACAAACACCAACACATTGTGATTTTGATTTTTTATTTATTGTCTTATTTGAATATAAAGCATTTATTTTCTACCTCTTGACAAAATCATTTCCAAGTATTTATTTTGAATATAAAGCATTAAAGCATCCGGAGATCATTATCCTGTCATTCGCCCCTGCAAAGCAGGGGCCACCCCGCTAGTTTTAAACAACTAAGCAATCATCGGTCGCCATTTCAACTACCAATCTACCATCCGAACCAAGAACCAGGAAGTTGTACAAACCAGCTGTTTAATCGTTCTTTCACAAATTTCCTGGAGGCCCACCACCAAAAATAGCACAACCATCGTTATTTCAGTTACGAGAAACTGAAAAGAAATCCAACGCGATCACGTATATAAAGCAAAGCAAAGGTCGGTGATCATCGAGCAAGGAGGAAGAAGAAGAAGATCGAGAATGGCGTCTTCTATCAAGCTCGTGCTCCTCAGCACTCTTGCTGTTCTCCTTCTCCTTCCTTCGTCGGGTGACTCGGTGATCACCACCAAAGGATACGTCACCGACCACGGTGGTCCTCTCCTCAAGGGCGACGTGAACCTCGCCATCTTATGGTACGGCAACGTCGGTCGCATCCAGCAATCAGTCATCCTAAAATTCATCGGCTCGCTTAGCAAATGCAACCCCAACCTCGATCCACAAGTGTCGACGTGGTGGAATATGGTAGAAAGTTATCAAAGTGCAGGCAAGCGTCGGCATGAGGGTGAGGGCGACCTTAAAAAGGACGCTCCGCCAACTCCAATTCGGGTGCGTATCGTGAATGAGACAGCCGACCGATCATATTCTTTCGGCAAAACCATAACCCCGCATTTGATACCCGATCTTGTGAAAAAAGCAACTGAGGGCGCTTCACCGTCAACCGTGGCTGTCATCCTCACGGCGAGAGATGTTTCGGTCAAAACTCTGTGCACCGGCAAATGCTCAGAGCATGGGTCGGTGGGTAAAGGGTCGTCGTCTCAATTGTATGTGATGGTCGGGAACCCAATGGATGAATGTCCTCAGGATTGCGCTTGGCCCTTCTATAAAAGCGTGTTGAGGCCAGTCACATTCTCAATGGTGCCACCAAATGGAGATGTGGCAACTGACGCCATGGTCATTAGCCTTGCCCAAGCGCTTGCTGGTCTGGTCACAAACCCTTACCACAATGGCTACTTCCTGCAAGGTTATAGGCATCAGATCGAGGCCGCCACAGCTTGTCCAAACATGTTCGGAAGTGGCGCATTCCCGGGTTACACCGGCAAGATGCGTTTTGATCCAAGGACTGGTGGATGCTTTAATGCACACGGGCCTGCTGGAGAGAAGTTCCTGCTCCCGGCATTATGGGACCCAGCCACATCCTCATGCTGGACCCTCATCTGATCTGATTACTACTTGCTTCTCCGTTTACTCCATGTTGGAGTTTAGCCTTGTGGCGTGTGAGAAAGTGGGAGACAAAAGAAAGAGGACCATGTTTCTTGAAATGTTGAAATGTTTATTACAACTCTTGTATATATGTGTTTTATGTAAATTTGTTAAACTATTCTTGTGGTTTAGTTAATTGATTACCTCTAGTATCCTAAAGTACCTTTTTGCCATTAAGGTGGTTAATGGAAAAACAAAAAAGACTATTTTACCCATTATTTACTTCAAATTTTTACAATGCTTCGTCAATTCGTTTGAGATAGCTAGCAATGGCAAGACAAAAGGGAGAATTAAGCATGTAAATTAACTTAAAGACATGTCGAATCCATCGTTTTTGAGTTCCATGTACTCTTGACACAGCGAGCATGACTCGTAACAGCAATAAACCAGGTATTCGGCACAAGGGTGTAAAGTGCTCCATCGGTTCCATAGGTTGCACTCATCTCATATTTATTGTTAGCATCATTTCAAATTTGGAAACCCAGAAATCCAGAATTCACCACTTCATCATAAAAAATGTTTAACTGTTATACTCACAAGAGGTTCCTTTGTCGATTATCACTGAGATCTAGCCGAAGGTAATGCATGGAAACCAACATGTCACAAAACCTGTTAAAAATGGTGGAGACACATCAAGTCATGAAGAATTAAATTGGATGAGTTCAGAGAGTAAAACAAGAGCTAGATAACCCAGAATTCTTATTGTTCAAAACATCGTCAAAGTAGTCGCATAGACCAATGGACCAATCAATTGGGGCCTGAGCTTGAACTAGAATGGCAGACAGGGGATTATTCTGATTGTATTGTTCTGCTTTTTCTGAATACATCTTTCAATCAAACAAGACTCAACACTACACTACTTAAGAGAGGTTTATTCAGCTAAAGATAGAACGTAGAACGTAGAAACTTTGAATTGGGTATATATTAGGAGGAAGATTGAAGCCAAGAAGGAATGGTCAAATTTGGCATAACTGTGTGGGGTATGGCAAGTTGTCGGGGCATTGCAGAATCTAAGCATTAAGCAGGCTATGCAGAATCTAAGCAAGCTGTCACAGCATGGATTTTAAATTAGCAAAGCCATAGAAACTATAGTAGATGAAGGAGGAGACGAAGTAGTAGCGACAATCTGAAGTTTGGGATCCTCTTGTTGGGTGCAGGTCCAGCCCATATGAGGGGCTCACCCCACCTTTTCATACTTCCAAATAGGAGCCGTATTGTGGAAGCCAAAAAGGGGCTCCCACCTTTTTGATTTGTAAGCACAGAGGTGAGAAAGAAAAAAAAAAATAGAAAGGGAATTGAAGGTTTTTCTGAGTTTTGAGTTTTGTGAAGATGAGAAGAAAGGGCTGGTTTCTATTCCATTTAAGGCCAAGCTTGGATGTGTTTTCAAGCCCATTTTTTATGTGATTAAGTGTTGTTCAAGGAGTTAAGAATCTCACTCCAATTTAAATTGGTTGTCTCTTCCTTTCTTCTTAGTTCCATATTTACAACAACTTGGTGAGATCCAAACCTTTGTTCTTGTTGAATCCACCTTATATTTGGTAATGTTAATGATGTACTTGTAAGCCAAGAATTATTTCTTTTATGTTTATAAACATCTATTTGTTATTAGAGATGACTATTGTACTCATTAATTTCTGAATTAGTGGAAGATTTTCACGGAACATAGGTTTCATAGTTTTTCCCCAATTTTGGGGTTTAATTTCCATGTAAAAATTCCGATGTGCTATTGTGTGGTGACTGCTATTTGTATTTTCTCTTGGATGAATTGTTTAACTATTGTCATTGTTGTTGACAAACCCATTTTAACACACAAACTTAGGGGATAGATTCTTGTTGCCTTGGAATTGCTTTTCATACTCATTTCTGCTACTATAGTGTAGCTTCCCCAACAATGGTATTAGAGCTAGTTAGCTTAAATTAATTGTTTGTATTGATATAAATGGAGGAATCCTTGGGTGTTATGATAAAATTGACCTCATCGAACTATGCCATTTGGAAACCTAAAATGGAGGGCATTCTTTATTGCAAACATTTGTACCTACCCATAGGAAGCGATGAAGCAAAGACAAGTGATGAATGGGGAATTATGCATAGAAAAACTATATGCCAAATCTAGCAATAGATTGACCATAGTATTTTTCACTATATTGCACAAGAAACTTGGTATGATGTTTTATGGAAAAAATTAGGGTCTACGTATGAAAGGAAAACTGGTTTAAATAAGGTTGCCTTGATTAGAAAAATTATACACTTGAGATATAAAAATGGGACTAACAAGTCTAAATATTTGAGCGATTTTCAAGCTTTGATAAATCAATTGACTACTATGAAATTGAATCTAGATGATAAAGTGTAGGCCTTACTGTTACTTAGTTCCTTGTCTGATAGTTGGAAAATCTTGGTGGTTTCAGTTAGTAACTCATCCTTTAATAGAATAGTAACCATGGACACAGTCAAAGATGCCTTGTTGAATGAAGAGTACAGGAGAAAAGAATAAGAAACTTACTCAGAATCTCAAGTTCTTATTACAGAAAAGAAAGAAAGACAAAAAAGAAGTAAGATCAGATGTCCCTGTAACAAATATGATAAATCTAGAGGAAGATCCAAGTCCAAGAAAAATATTATTTGTCATCACTATAATAAACAGTGACATTATAAGAATGAATGCAAGACTTAGAAAAGAGAACAATCCAAAGGAAAAGGTAAAGGCAAGAAATAAGAAAGAGATACTACAGTTGTTGTAGCTGAGGGTGATGTCATTATTGTTTGTGAAGATAACTATGTCAATTCTAAATGCCTAAACAGTGATTGGGTTATAGATTTGGGTGCTTCCTTTCATTATTCCCCATGGTGAATTTTTCACATCTTACACTATAAGTGATTTTGGATATGTTTGTATAGGGAATGTTGGTGCATCCAAGATTGTTGGTTTTGGAGATATTTGTCTAGATAACAATATCGGTTGTAAATTTCTTTTGAAAAATGTTAGACATGTTCTTAATATCCGCCTTAATCTTATTTCCACTAACAGGTTAGATGATGAAGGTTATGCAAACACCTTCAGTGATGGAAAATGAAAACTCAATCGAGGTTCACTCATTGTGTCAAAGGGAAAGAAGCGCAATACCCTTTATGTGATGCAAGCAATGTTGAACAAAGGAGAGGTGAATGCAGTTCATGATTCATTCATTGAGCTTTAGCACCAAAGACTTGGACATTTAAGTGAAAATGATTTCAAATACTTTCTAGAGAAAATCTACGATTTCAAATACTTTTTAGAGAAAATCTTCTTCCTAATGTGAAAAATATGCCTCTTGAAACATGTGTACATTGCTTAGTTGGCAAACAAGGTAGAGTTGCATTTCATAAATTACATCCATCTAGAAAGCCTCATGTTTTAGATTTAGTTAACACCGATGTTTGCTATATGAAAGATAAATCACTTGGTGGTGCATTATATTTTATGACATTTATTGATGACCACTCTAGAAAAGTTTGGACATTTGCCCTGAAATCCAAAGATTAGGTATTGGATATTTTCAAGTATTTTAATGCCAAAGTTGAAAGAGAAATTGAAAAAAAGTTGAAGTACATCTGAGTTGATAATGGTGGTGAATATATGGGTCCTTTTGAAAAATATTGTAGGATCCATGGTATTAGGCTTGAGAAAATTATTCCTAAGACTCCTTAACACAATGGAGTAGTAGAGAGAATGAACAAAACAATTATTGACAGAATCAGATGTATGCTCTCTTATGCTAAATTACCTAAGTCCTTTTGGGGAGAGGCTATAAAAGCTATAGTTGACCTCATTAATCTTTCCCCTTTAGTTCCTTTGAATAGACATACTCCGGAGAGAGTTTGAAAGTGTTTGGTTGCAAGGCATTTGTTCATATTCCTAGAAATGAAAGATCCAAGCTTGACGATAAGTCTAAATAGTGCATCTTCTTAGGTTATGGGCATGAAGAGTTTGGGTATAGGTTATGGGATCCAATGGACAAGAAAATGGTTAGAAGCAAAGATGTTGTATTTCTTGAGGATCAAACAATTGAAGATATGGAGAAAATTAAGAAACCAAAATCCTTTGTTGATATTCCAATCAACTTGAATCCAGTTTCCCCACCTACAGTTGATGGTGATCACAAGGGACCTGTACCAAATGAATATGATGATGTAGTTAATGATAAAACTCCTATAAATGAAAATAAAGAAAAAGTACAGAATGAATAGGTACCTCTAGCCTCTTCACCACATGTTTAGCCTAAAAGATCTACTAGAGAGAGAAGTCCCTCCACATGAATATGTGATGTTGATAGATGGGGGAGAGTCATAGACTTATCAAGAGGTTATGTCACATGACAAGAAAGATAAGTGGCTGAAATCAATGCATGAGGAATTAAAATCCTTGCATGAGAATCACATCTATGACTTGATGAAATTACCAAAGGGGAAAAGGGCATTCAAAAATAAATGGGTTTATAAATTAAAATCTGATGAGAGTGGGTCACAACTAAAATACAAGGCAATGTTGGTTGTAAAGGGTTTTACTTAGAAAAATGTGTCGACTTTGAAGAAATATTCTCTCCTATGGTGAGAATGTATTTTATTTGAGTTGTATTTGGATTAGTTGTAAGTCTAAATTTGGAAGTTGAACAACTTGATGTGAAGATTGACTTCCTTCATGGTGATTTGGAAGAAAAAAATTATATGGAACAAACAGAGGGGTTCAAAGAAAAAGGCAAAGAACATTTAGTGCGCATGTTAAAGAAAGGCTTGTATGAGTTAAAACAAGCACCAAGGTAATGGTACAATACATTTGACTCCTTCATGGTTGATCATGGGTACACCAGGACCACTTCAGATCATTGTGTACTTGTAAAGAAATTTTCTGATGGTGATTTCTTTATTCTCTTACTTTATATTGATGATATGTTGATAGTTGATTATGATTTTAATAAGATTGATAGGTTGAAAAATGAACTTAGCAAGTCTTTTGCAATAAAAGACTTAGGGCCAGCTAAATAGATTCTTGGTATAAAAATCTCTTAAAACAGACAAAATGGAAAGTTATGGTTATTCCAAGAAAAATTTCATTTTAATCCTTCCAAACGGGCTTAAGAGGCTGAAGCAGACATCCTTTCAAATGACTAAACTATCATGGGGCTAAACGTCAAGGCCATGTGTGTGGTGCTTAAATGGGTCAAAGAAGCATATGAAATAAAAAAGAAAAAACAACACAACAAAGGCAATAAAAATGAGACACGAGTTAGTGAAATGACATTTTGTATTGCATTAATA
Source organism: Nelumbo lutea (assembly GCF_056320005.1). NCBI lineage: Eukaryota > Viridiplantae > Streptophyta > Magnoliopsida > Proteales > Nelumbonaceae > Nelumbo > Nelumbo lutea. Next base: position 48,038,160 of record NC_142686.1, on the reverse strand, counting down.
AGGTAAGTGCGTACACACTGTTTATGTGTTTGGGGCCTCCATACTTAACCTTTATATCTCAATTTGCTCATGATTACTCACCTCCCCTTATAGAGGATGCTAAACTTTTGGGGATTTGGCAAGAGAATACATCAAATCTTAAAAAGTCATACTGATAATTACAATAATATCATTGGCATTCCTATATACAAAATGTATATAATGCCCACCCAAGATACACACGATGACGTTTGGATAGCATGTTATCAATTGTGACAGTCTCCCCCCACTTAATTCGATATACGCCTTCAATGATCTGCTTCAACTTGATCACTAGTTCCACCTATAAGGAAGGGAGATTCTTTAGTTGCTCCATAAACATTTACTTTACCAAGGCCTAGGCACATGCTTAGGTGGTAGGTTTGTAGGTTCTTCCTTGGGGTATCCTATAGGTAAGGTTTTAACTAAGTCCTTGGATAACTATTTGAAGATAAGTCGTGTGGGGTCCAAAATTCTTTACACTACTATTAAGGATTTTCTTTAAACAAAAGTAAAGTTTGGATTGTGGGATTGTTGGTCTTAGTCTTTATGGGCAATCACTTAAGGTTATTTCTCCACAAGGCTGCTATGGTGGTTAGTTTTGGTTTAAATATGGGTATGGCCTTTATTTAGGGATGGCTTACCTTTGATTCCCATGGTGGCTGAGTCTCTCCCCTTGGTAAAGGTTTGTGCTTGGTGAGGGTGGATAAGGTCTTCCGCGACATAGGCCTAGGGTCTTCTCTTGGGTCCACTAGTTGGAGGTTGTGGTTTCTATTGTCGCAATAATGGTGCTAACAAAGCCTTATTCCTTGTAACATATTGTTCAGTTCTTGTAGTAGTGAATATTGCTTCTAATTGGAGTTGAAGTGTTGGGATCTGCTTCTTCAATGTGTCATTCACTGCTATCATGGTAATTAATAGGGGAATGTTTGTCCAGCATCAACAAGGTGTCTAGGTATGGAGTTGGTGCCACCTTTTCTTTATGTCAAAAAGTTTATGCCTAAGAGAACATTGAAAATGGTCGTATGAATAATGGAGAGATTGAGTGTCAATTTGGAGTCTTACTTAGCAAGCCATGCCTTCAATGGGTTTGGCATTTATATTGACAACTTTGAACTATTCTAGTTCATTTGAAATGATCGAATTGAATTATTTGGCTTTAAAAGTAGATATGAAATGGCCAAGTTTAGATGTAACTCATTTTTTAGCATGGCATTGAATAGTTGAAGGGTGTCCACTCTTGGCAATTGTGTACTCCATTCCTCATCACTCTATTCATTGTTGTTGAGTTTGGCAATAAGAGCATTTAGCTTCTCTTTTAGGATAATTATTTGTCAAATGTTGGTTGAACATGATATAGCATCATAAGCCACATGGATAATTGTTTATCAATAAGAGCACAATTATCATTATTAGTACATCTTCTACACCACCATGACATAACAACATCAATCAAATACATGATAGTTGTATATATTCAAATCGTTTTTATTATCAATGTTAGTTGCAACAATATATTGTTTCATTTGCCACAAGAAATTATCGAGCTCCTAAGCATCGTGACTTGCGAGTGCCTGAATAGGGAGTTGGGTCCCGAATTTTGATACCGGATGGAGTGAGCATGATTGAGGTACTAGTTGGATTGGTAATTGATTTCTTCATGATCACACACTCGTCCTCTATTTCATTTAGTTAGGCTTAGATGTTGGTGGAGGTACACATGGTTGACTTCATGATAGTCCATTTTCTTTCAATCTCATTCAATTAGGATACTATGTCTTGAACATTGAAGTAGGGTGAACTTTCTTCTTGTTGATGGAGGGTTCCATTCAGAATGTCATGATGGACTTTGTTTATAACCCCACTTAGGCATCCTTCCAATTCCACCATTGCATTACTGACGACTTCAATATTTGGAATTCATTCACCTAATCACGTTTCACCCACAGTGACTTCATAGCATGACATGCCTATGTCAATCGTTGCAGGATTTCTCACTTTTGCTTGTTTTGGATGCTTGACCTTTGGGGGTTTGTCTTCAATGGAGTCATCATCAGATGTATCATCAGCCTCATGGACTTGGGAATGATCAACCTGCATATCTTATTGTATGATGGGTATGAGCTTCTATCAGATACCAACTATCATTGGACTAATTGTCAAGGTCCCATATATCACTCAAATGGGTCGGAAAAGTATGAAATAAATAAAAAAAAACCAATAAAACAAAGACAACAAGATGACACACAAATCAGTGAAACGACACTAATTTGTATTGCATTAATAAGGTAATCACGGATGTTAAATTTTTAAGTCTGATATAAGAATGTATCTAAATATTGAAAAAAGTTTTACTAACAATTACAAAAATTCTAATGCCATGAATTCATACAATATGTCCCACCGATTAACACGATCACACAATGTTGAGACAATGGCGGCCAATTTGGGCTGTTCGTGTAGGGGCCACTTCGGAAAGCCAGAAGCCGCTGCGCTTTAGCCCTGCGAAACGAGCACAAAGTTCTTTTCTGTTCTTCAACTCTTTTACTTCTGCTGGCGACCCTCGGTCTTAGGCTACTCTATCAGCTTGCTTATTCAAACTTCTTCGATGTTTCTCTCTCACTGAGCAAACTCGGCTTCACTCTCATCAGACTCCTTTTGGAGAATCTGTCCGGACGAGAGGATGGATTCTTCTGGGACGACGCTCATGGATCTCATCACGGCAGACCCATCGCCGGTGCCTTCCACCTCCTCCACTGCGTCAGCCACCAGTCCCAAAATCAATTTTGCAGCGGCTCCTCCTTCTACACTCGGCAAACCGGCAGCACCAACAGATCGAAAGCCGAAGAAAAGCACCTTTATGCAGATCCAATCCGAGACCATTTCTGTCGCCAAAGCTTTGAATCCCGTCAGAACCAACATTATGCCCCAGAAACAAAAGAAAAAGGTAGGACCAATGAGCTACTTCTCTCTCCACTCCTACCCCAAATAAATTCACCATCATAAACCAGTTGCTTAATAGCACATTTAGTCGGCATTACTGAAGCTGATGTCTTTTCAGCCGGTTTCATATTCACAACTTGCTAGGAGCATTCATGAGCTTGCTGCAACATCTGATCAGGTAATTATCAGTTGATGTACAATTGCTCTCTCTCACTCTCTCACTCACAAACATACCATTCCCATGTTATTAACATGAAATTTCATTTGTATTTTCATTTTCATTTTTTTTTTAAATTTCATTGCAGAAAAGCTCCCAGAAGCAGTTAATTCATCATGTTTTCCCGAAGCTTGCAGTTTATAATTCGGTTGATCCTTCTTTGGCGCCATCTCTTCTCATGGTATGCCTATATATATATATATATATATATATATATATATATATATATATATATATATATATTTTCCATCTAAAACATTCTGTTTCGGCCTTGTTAATGTAGAAGATATCTAAAAAGCAGAGTTGTATTCGTATATTGAGATTCAGAGTTCTGTCATATACAATTCTGCTATACAAAATTCAAGTTTTCATGATGGAACATGTGTGGGAATGTATTTCGAGTGTTTGGTTAGTTGGATTTACTTGTACTAATTCCCATAATTACTATTTATAGTAAAATCATTATTTACCATTTTTAGTAATTCCTAGTTTCTTTACGTTAAGGTAGCTTTAGAGTTGTTTAGGGTTAGTTTCCTAGTCCAAATTGTAGTATGTAAAGTGACATCCGAGTTCTTATGTTAAGTCTATAAATAGAGCCTTTGTAATTATCATTCAGGAAAGTTGATTTCTATGGCGGCTGACCTGTGGGCGTGGGGCCACAATGGAGGTCTAGGGGGAAGGAGTCCCCCCCCCCCCCCAAGTCGAAACCCTGGCCTCTATTTCATTCCTTCATGCCTTAATCAATAAGCCTTAAAATAACCATTATGCAAATAAACTATGAACTTATGAAATAAAATAGAGGATACCTCAGTCATTGCTCAAAACCCACTAGAAAAGTCTAGAGAAATAGAGCATTGTGCTCTATGCCTAAATGCAATCCTACATGACATGTTATAAAACAAGTACTTTAATAGAAATAAGTGCAATACTAATATCTAAATGATGTATGGGCATGTTAAGAGGAACAAGTAAACTAGCATTCCTACATGATGTATGGAAACGTGAACATAATCATAAAGGAGGAAGAAATGTAAGTAAGAAGATGCAATTCTACATGATGCATGAGCATGTGAGAGGATGCAAGTGAAAGAATGGTAGGATCCATCTAATGGACGCCATAAAGGTTGCGGAATGGGTGGGCGAATTTCAAAAATTTTCCTACCTTCTCCCAACTGGGAATCATATTCCCTAAATTTAGAATACAATATTCAAGGATCCTACTTGAACCATAATCAAACCAGATCTGTACCAAAATACAAATGGGAGGAATATACCTGATCCGGAGAAGCACTATCTCCCAAAGTTGGTGTTCACACCCAAAGAATGCTCCAAGATCCGTTCCTGCTGAAGATGACACAGCTGTGGATGGAACAGAACCAGCAGGGTGCGTCCTACACACTGGATCCTTCGCAAGTATCCTCTGGAAGCACTAAACACTGAATCTATTTCAGTCTTTCTTGCAAGACTGATGTCAAGAACAGATTTCTTGACTTTCTTTTCTGCAAAGATCTAATCTTGCAAAGGAGATGGCAGCGGCAGGAGGAGAACTCTAAAGGCGAAAAGGCTGAACTGCCTTTTTTTTTTTTTTTTTTTTTTTTCTGGAGTATGAGATCTGATCTCAATTCGCAGGAACCTTTCTTGCGATTTTTCTTGATTCGAAATCTGTTGTATTTCTCTCTTTCCTTTTTGTTAGGGTTTCTCCTCCTTTCTTCTTGATTAAGAAACCTCCTAATTAGGAGTTATCCCAATCCAAATCAGTATTTGGATAGGGGATAATCTTAATCCTATCTGCAGATAAAGTTAGCTTACTCTTGATCTTATCAGGAGGTTATCAGATTCAAATCTAATTTGAATTTGGTCTCCAAGAGTGGATAAGGCTAAAGGCCCAATCCTTTTACTAACATTAATCTCAGATTCGCCCCAAGGATGGGTGATCATATCAGCCCACCTCGAAATGGGCTTCTGGCCCATTAAGTGTTCAGTGTCTAATTACTTTCCAATCTACTGCCCAGTTGGGCTTCTTTGTATGGCGTGGGACCCAAGCATTGATCTACACACCAGCCACATGGGTTCGGCCCAGCCTTTAATACAAGGCCCAGCCGAATTCACTAAAAAACTCAATGAACCCTTTGAGTCCATCATATGGACCCTATGGGCCCAACACTTACATTAAGTGGTCCCTGGGCCAAGCCATCTTATAAAAACCCAGGGACTGTGGGCAGGTGCAAGATTAGCCCATCAGGTATTATCCTCAATGGTCTTGCACTTAACCTCTCAGCCCTTAATGATCAAGCACTGCCCGACAAGAGAGGACCTCTCCCTCGGCTGCAAGGAATAGTGCCGCACTCTCCTCTCACATGGATCCCGGGAATTAAAACCATTTGCAAACAATTTGAAACCGTACATATATATATAAATATATTAATTTTGCAAAACAAAATTCCAACGATTGAAATCAACTGCCGGCAGTTTGGTTTCCATCAGAGAGAGTGCATTCCTGATCATTACCCTTTGTCTGACAAAGTGGCTGATTCTGTCACTATGATTACCCACTCAGATGAATTCTCAAACTGCCCCAACATACCCAGGTTTTGATCCCCGCTAAGGATCTCACTGATTGGCATATTAAAGGCAGCCTGATCCAACACCTAGTGAAGTGTCATAATCGAGTCTAGGGGTCAGGTGTAACTTTCCAGTTTTGCCCATCTATCTCCAAGGTCCAGGGCAATACTGGAAATCTGGTCCGGTTCAAGGATTCAAGTAATCCCATACTGCATGTGCCTCGGGTCTTACCCTGGTGGCTGAGACAGGCCATCCCAACACTTGGTGGCACACCAGTATCAGCCTTGGCAGGATAAATCTCCCCAGACTTATCCAACGACTGTGAACATTTAAAACTAACACGAGTCTCTATAAATGTCCAGTTTTAGGGTTTTACACAGAATTAAACCAAACAACATGAATCAAAATGCACTTTATTTATTTCCACTAAATAACAAAAGCACATCAAATCAGATTGAAGCTAAGGGCATACAAAAACTGTCTAACAGCAAGCAAATAACCAAATAGACAAAGGAGACTACTCCTAATAACAAAGTTTATTTTGGGCAGTGTTGTAATTGTGTTCTGGTTTTTGGAGAGTTAAGAGTGTTTACCTCTCCCTTTGTACTTTATTGTACTTGTCTTTTAATCTTAATGAACTTATCAGCTATTGATAAGAAAAAAAAAAAGGAGACTACTCCTAACCAAGTGAGCAAATAAGCAAATGAATTAAAGGGGATTGGGGAAAATAAACAATGTGGAGAATTATGACTAAAGGGACTCTCCATATTCATTGGATCATATTAGAGCCGTATGGGTATGAGCCAATGAAAGGCTAATCCAAAACTATGCAAACATAAAAGAAATACAAGGACCAACTTGAACGCTATATTCCCAAATTCCAAGACCATGAATTGGAACTACACAGACATAGACCTCTCACGAGTTGAGCCTTGAACTATGTTAGTGTTAGCCGAATAAGGGTAGATTAGTCAACTCACCTTTGTTAAGTTATGTGCTTATGTGGCAGTCTTATTAGAGACTCTTTGTCCCGTACTTAAGTGGGGGCAGTTTAGTCTTTATATAATTAATTAGAGCCTAATCACTATCAAGAGGTCGACTGATAGGGTTTAGTCTATCAGGTTTGACAGTTCTTTCATCTTCTTCTACTTCTTCTTCTTCTCTTCTTCTTCTTCTTCTTCTTCTTCTTCTTCTCCTTACTGGTTCGGACTACTGTAGCAGCAGTCGAAACATGGTATCATAGCAGGGTTCGTGACCTGCTTCAGTTCGTGCTTCAGTTCTCTCATTTTCTTTTCTGGGCTGTCAATGGAGAAAACTAGTTCGTCCTAGGCCTAAAACATCTCAACTCTTCTTTCTCTCTGGTTCGCAGAACCTCCTTTCTTAAGAAAATGACTTCAGCAGTGAATGAATGGCTGAAGCTCTCAAAAGAAGGTTGGTTATCTCTTCTCTTTGTGCTGTTGGTATTTCTGGGTTGAAAATCTTCAAGAACCTACGAGGACTGATCAGAACCTAGAGAACTAGGTTGGTTGTTGCCCTGGTTTTTGGAAAAAATTCCAAGAACAGGCTGTGTTTACAGTGACCGAATGGTGTAAGGGCTGTTGTAGGTGGCCAAATGGTGTAAGGTGTAATGCAATGGCACTAGTTGAGTTCTCTTTGGTCTTGTAGTGCCCTCTTAAAAGTGTTAGACAGGTCTGTACCATGTGTGACAGTTATGACTGTGTGGTGGTGCTTGTTATGCACAATCTCTGTTGAATAGTTGTAAGAGGGCTTGCATGTGGTTAGTAAGTGCTGAATTAATGTCGGTGTGGTTCGTGGTTTTGTGAAATCGGTAGTGGTGTGGACAAGAACAAAGGCTTGTGCATCTATCATTGTGTTTAGGGACTGTTGTAGGTTCTGGAATATCAAACTCCTGACAACAGCACTTAGTTGGTGACTGGGAATTCAGATTAGAGGCAGCATTGAAAGAGTATCGTGGCAGCAATGGGAGATGGCTGTAGTGATCAGAAACCTACTGTGGTGGTTTCCTCTAACTATCTAGGTGTACAGATGACCTCAATTAAAATGAACGGTGAGAACTATGTTCTACGGGCCAAGTCAGTGGAAGTTCTTCTCAAGGCAAAGAGGAAAGTGAAGCATGTGAAAGAAGATAAACCACCGCCTGACATTCCGGGGTTTGATGATTGGGAACAGGAAGATGCTCAAATCATGACATGGCTATGGAATAGTATGGAACCTAAAATAAGTGCTAACTTCATGTTCTTTGATACAACTAAGGACATATGGGAACATGCCAAGAAGCTGTATTCTGGGCAAGATAATACTACAAGGGTATATCAGCTCTATCAGGAGTACTTTGATTTACAACAAGGAAATGAAACCCTAGAAGAGTACTATGCCAGTCTGAAGAACCTCAGAAATGAACTCAATGTCTATCATCCTCTGACTCCAGATGTTAAGGTTCAACAACAACAGAGTGAACAACTAGATGTCACAAGGTTCTTAGTGGGGTTGAAATCAGAGTATGAACCAGTTAGGGCCCAAATATTGGAGGGCTCTACCCTTCCTACACTTGAGGAAGTGTTTGCACGGCTTCGTAGGATTTCTTTGGGACAGATAGAGAATCCCACACAGTTTGATAGATCAACATTTGTGACAGCCAGAGGAGGTGGACGTGGTACAAAAGGGGAGGTGGACGTGGTACAAAAGGGGGAGGACATGCCTCCCGAGGAGGTTGTGGTGGTTCTATATTTGGCCGTGGTGGTGGTTGTGACTCAGGGGGAGGCCGTGGCAAAGAAAAAAACAACTCTACAAGGAAGTGTACCCATTGTGGCAGGGAGGGACATTCGGTAAATTTCTGTTATGATCTCCATGGCCCTCCCTCTACATGGGCCAATCATGCTGTAGCTGGTGGGGTTGACGTCAGTGATAATCAACAGGCAGACCTAACTCCTTTCACATCTACATCTGTTTCTGGGAGGGAGATGGTGAGTTTACCACGTGATGAGTATGAGCGGTTCCTTCAGTCTACTTCACAGCACACTACTGCTACTCTTTGCCACTCAGGTATAGCTTGCTTGTCATCTAAAACCTCTCCCTGGATTATTGACTCTGGAGCCTCTGATCACATGACTGAGACTCCAGGTGTGTTCTCTTCTCTCTCTGAAACTTCCACATCTCAAACTGTTACCCTTGCTAATGGTTCCTCCTCTCCCATCTGTGGTGTTGGCAATGTTGACATGGGACTCCAGGTGTGTTCTATATGTCCCTAAGTTTCCATTAAATCTTATGTTTGTTAGTAAATTAACCAAGACTCTTAACTGTTATGTTACTTTTTTCCCTTCCTCTTGTGTTTTTCAGGATCTCAAGACAGGGAGGAAGATTGGTGGGGGGCATGATGCTAGTGGATTGTATTATCTTGACGGTGGTGGATCGTCAGTTGCACTTCAGATTTCACTCACTCCTCTACAGTGGACAAATTTGTTTAGAAAAGCCTTAAGCTCAGGGAGAGTGAACTATATATGTAACAAGCTGGGATTATATGACATATATTCTCCAGCTTGAGGGGGAGTGTTAGAGTTAGCCGAATAAGGGTAGATTAGTCAACTCACCTTTGTTAAGTTATGTGCTTATGTGGCAGTCTTATTAGAGACTCTGTCCCATACTTAAGTGGGAGCAGTTTAGTCTTTATACAATTAATTAGAGCCTAATCACTATTAAGAGATTGACTGATAGGGTTTAGTCTATCAGGTTTGACAGTTCTTTCATCTTCTTCTTCTTCTTCTCCTTCTCTTTCTTCTTCTCCTTACTGGTTCGGACTACTGTAGCAGCAGTCGAAACAAACTGAAACGGATCACAAACCCAAACACAATTAAACTGAAAGACCCCCATCCTTTAAGAAGAGAGAAAGGAATTTATCTTCCACTTTTGTGGGAAGTTCCACAAGAGAGGGAACATCCACTTAGTGTCTATTAGGCTTCACACAATTGGGATGTCTTGGGAGACCTCCTGGAAGAAGGATTGTTGTGTCTAAGGCTTTAGCAAGACCCCTATTTATAGAGATGGCCTCGGTTTGAACCTAGACATGAACTAGGGGTGGATTCCACCTTCATCCCCCATCTTTGGCTCCAAAATTCAAATCTTGGAGAGTAAAGGTTCTTGGAATGAACCTAAATGTGGGTGTGATTGGGGCGGGGTGGGGGGGGGGGTTGCATGGTTGTTGCTTTGACCAAGTTCTAAGTCTTTTTGAGACGTTTGTTTTGATATATTGTATGCTGAAAATGACCACCTGGATCAAAAGTTATGGCTGTTTGGAGTGTCAATACTCTCTTGGGCCCCGTTTCCGCCTAAGCCCAAACGTTCTAAGTCTTTGATACCATGAGTCCACGACTCCAAATTAGAAGGTCTTGGGTTAGGTCTGGAGGGTCTCAAAACACAGCTTACCACTCCCAAAAGATGAATGAATAGGGCATAACTGCTTGCTGCAATACAATGAACTCAGATTGCTCACCAGCTTAGCCTGGTAAATTTGATAATAGGAGACTCCAAGGCGGTGGTGGGATGGTTGCAAAATCCGGATTCTGTTCCCTGGTATTGTGGAGATGAAATCAAGAAATTTAAATAGTATACAAGGGACATAAGTGTAAGAGCACACTGGGTTAGATAATCAGCAAATTCTTTGGTTGATTGTCTTGCTAAACAAGGGACAAACAGGGATACTTTATACTGGGCTCAGCTGTAATTTTCCTTTAACCTGTTCTTTTTGTTTTTGATTTGTGGGAGGTCGCAACTCATACCTCTGAAAGAGATGCTTGTACTGATTTAATCTTTCAATATTAATAAAGTATTCCTCATTTATCAAAAAAAAAAAAAATTGCCTCTAGACCAAAAAGACAAGGATCAAGAAGAAATGGTAGCTCTAATTGAAGGAGGAGGTGCCCATTAATAACTGAATAGATGGATGAAGAGCTCCCAAATTGGAGAGATGGGATGTTTAATAAGCTGATGGTCTTCTGTTTCTTCTTTCTTTCTACAATTGCTGCATCTTGTTATGGATAAGAAGTCTTTTATGAATTAAACAGTGTTAATGTCGACTAAATAATGGTAGAATGGTCATTTGAGTCTTATTAGTATGGTGATGTGTCTTTAAGTTAGTGCTGATGTGTCCCAACTTAAATAGGGGCACAACAGACTTTTGTTATTATTCAGTAAACTATATATATATCCTGGCCGACCTAAGAGAGTATGTTTTTTTCTCTTCTCTCTGGTTCGAACAGGTTTTTTTCTTCTATTTCTTCTTCTTCTCTTCTTCTCTCCCTCTCTCTCATTCTCTTCTTCTCTTTTACCTTAAGTTCAGATCTGAAATTGACAAATCTGAATTGTAACATGGTATCAGAGCCAGGTTAAGTCAGTCCAGATCTGTTCGACTTTCAGCGCACTCTAGCTAGTAACTTCTCAGTTTTTTCCTAGTTTGTTTTTGGAGTTTCACAGAAGGGCTGAAAAGGAGTGGTCGTCACTTCCTTCTGGAGGTTTTAATGTCTTTGATTGGGTGTGAAGTTGTGGTTTCAGGTGGTTGGTAGAGAACCCTCTAATCGAAGGAACGAAGAGGGCTGCAACAATAGGTTTTCTGGTAGGTCCAGATGTGTGGTTCAGATCAGTGGGCCGAAGGCTTAGTATCAGTCGTATGGAATGCTGAAGTGGTACTCTTGTCTGTGTGATGTGTTTGTGAGGTGCCGAAAGTGATAATAGTGGGGATTAACATTGCTGAAACATGTGACAGTGTATGTTTCAGCAATGGTCAGTCGTATGGTGGTGAGTAATTAACTATAGGATTGAAGTATAGTGTTTGTTGGAGTGCAGTGTGGTGATTACTGGGTAAGGCAGGTTGAGAAAAAAGAAAAGAGGGGAAGAGTTTTTTTTTATTTTTTTATTTTTTATTTTTATTTTTACAGCCATGGGAGATAATGAACATAAGTCGGTTATGATCCCTCAAGACTACTTGAATGTATAGATGACCTCAATTAAATTGAATGGAGAAAATTACGTACCTTGGGCCAAATCTGTTGAACTATTTCTTAGAGCCAAGAAGAAAGTAAATCATATAAGAGAAGAAAAACCCCCAGTTGATTCCCAGGAGTATGGTGATTGGGAGTAAGAAGATGCATAGATTATGACTTGGTTGTGGAATAGTATGGAACCTAAGATTAGTGTAAACTTCATGTTCTTAGACACAACCAAGGAAATTTGGGATCATGCAAGGAAGCTTTACTCAGGACAGGATAACACCACTAGAGTATATCAGCTCTATCAAGAGTATTTTAGTTTGCAACAGGGTAACCAGAGTTTTGAAGAGTATTATGCTAGTCTGAGAAATTTGAGGAATGAGTTGAGTGTGTATCACCCCCTTACATCTGATGTTAAAATTCAACAACAACAGAGAGAGCAACTTGATGTAACCAGATTTCTGGTGGGATTGAAGCTTGAATATTAACCGGTGAGAGCTCAAATACTAGGTGGGTCTTCCCTCCCCTCTCTTGAGGTGTTTGCCCGTCTTCGGAGGATTTCTGTTGGCCCTCCAGAGAACCCCACCATATCCGATAGGTCTGCCTTTGCGGTGGTCAGAGGGGGCAGCCGTGGTGGTAGAGGAGTAGCTCATTAGGACCAGCCAGGCCGTGGTGGTAGAGGTAGACACATGTATAGTTGTGGTGGTGGGCGTGTTGGAGGTCGAGATTCAGGGGGAGCTCGTGGTAGAGGACGTAATCATGGTCTGAGAAAGTGTATGCATTGTGGTATGGATGGGCACACTCTTAATTTTTTCTATGATCTACATGGCCCACCTTCATCCCGGGCAAATCATGCAGTGGCTAGTGGTGATATGGAACAAGGGAGTCAACTGATCGGTTAGACACCTCCACCTATAGATGCCTCCGGACAAAAGATGATGAGTATTTGACGTACTGAATATGAGCGGTTGATCTAGGCTACTTCTCAGCCGAGTACAACTATGCTTGCCCACTCAGGTATGGCTTGTATGGCATCCAAACCCTTCCATTGGATGATTAATTATGGAGCTTCTGATCATATGACTAGGACACCAAGTGTGTTCTTTTCACTTTCTTCATCCTCTACAACCCACACTGTCACCTTTGCTAATGGTTCCACTTCTTCCATAGTGGTATTGGTGATGTTAATATTGGTTCATTATCTTTTTCTTTAGTTCTGTAGGTTCCCAAATTTCCTTTTAGGGCCTATTCTTTTGCTCTGAAGTCTGACATCTGAAAGTGTAATAATTACATTAAGAGGTATATTGGTATTGGTGAACTTTTCTTTCCTATGAACTCTGAATGCAGAAAATGTTGTTTTGAATTCTGAAAACTATCAAATATTCATTTTGACCCCATATATGATAGTTTTTGTTTGCCTTTTTGGGGGGTATCATTGGAAAACAAAAAGTTGTATGATTACACTTTAAGAGATAAGAGATAAGAGGAAACGAACGACCAATTTTCTCGTAAAGTTAAATGATTCTTTTTAAGAGATAAGAGTAAAGAGGAAACGAACATGCCCTTAATCTTATGTCTGTTAGTAAATTGACCAAGTCTCTTAATTGCTCTATCACCTTTTACCCTTCATCTTGTGTATTTGAGGATCTCAAAAACGGGGATGAAGATTGGTGGAGCGCATAAAGTTGGTAGACTGTATTACTTTGATGGTGGTGGTGGTGGTTTGTCAACAGTTCTTCAGTCGTCTCTCTCCCCTCTCTAGTGGCATTGTAGACTTGGTCATCCGTCTCTTAAAGCACTTAAGCAACTTGTTCCAGCATTGAGTCGTTTTTCTGCTTTGGATTGTGAGTCGTGTTAATATGGGAAACATCATCGGGTTTCCTTTAGTCTTAGAGTCGATTGTCGTATGTCGAGTCCTTTTTCTTTGGTCCATTTGGACATTTGGGGTCCAAATAAAATAGTGTCACACAATGGATACACGTACTTTGTTATTTTTGTTGATGATTATTCAAGGATGACATGGGTTTATCTTACGAAAGAAAGAAGTGAATTATTTTCTATTTTCCAAAAGTTTCATGGTGAAATTTGCACTCAATTTGGTATCCATATTAAGATCTTATGTTCAGATAATGGCCGAGAATATTTTTATACACCTTTTTAGCAATGTTTAGAACAACATGGTATTATTCATCAAACCTCTTGCTCTTACACCCCTCAACAAAATGGGGTAGCTGAAGGGAAAAACCGCCATCTCTTAAAACCACTTAGTCCCTGTTGAACCATATGAATGTACCCAAACGTTTCTAGAGTGATGCTGTGCTTACATCTTGCTTTCTTATTAACCGATTGCCTATGTCCATTCTTGATGGTCAGTCTCCCTTCTCTGTTCTGTTTCCTACATTGTCTCCTTTTCCTCTTACCCCTCGGGTTTTTGGGTGTGTGTGCTTTGTTCATAACCTTAGCCCTGGACTAGACAAATTAGATGCATGATCTACGAAGTATCTTTCTTGGCTATTCTAGGACCCAGAAAGGGTACAAGTGTTACAATCCCAATTCTCAATGTTGTTTTGTGTGTCCCGATGTTACGTTCTTTGTGTCGGTTCCGTTCTTTTTTGGGTCGGATATCTCTTCCCCTTCTTCTTTCCTTCCACTTTCAGTTCCCGTTGCGAACCCTATTCTTCTTGTTCCAGCTGCGCCTAAGTCTTCGCCTCCAGTGCCACTTCCTCATGCATGGCCACCTATCCATCAAGTGTATACGCATCGACATGCATCGGCCCCTCCAGCTTCTTCACCGTCGGTGGATCCAGAAGTGATCTCCGCAGCACCATCACCCCTCGTTTCTGACCTTGACCTTCCCATTGCCCTACGGAAAGGTAAACCTAGTTGTACCCTTCATCCTATCTCTAATGATGTTTTTGTTTCTCACCTATCTCCTTCCCACCGATAGTTTGTTTCATTGTTATCTTTTGTTTCTGTTCTTAAGGATGTCTAAGAAGCCCTTATCTCTTCAGGGTGGCGTCAGACAATGGAAAAAGAACTCTCCGCTCTGGTTCATAATCATACGTGGAATTCACCACTCTTCCCCCTGGTAAGCATGCTGTAGGATGTAAGTGGGTATACACGGTCAAGTATTTGCCTGATGGTAGTGTTGAGAGATTGAAAGCTCAGTTGGTTGCCAAGGGTTATTCATAGTTATATGGCATTGACTATATAGAGACCTTCTCTCTTGTTGCCAAGATTGGTTCTATTCGTGTTTTGATCTCCCTAGCTACTATGCATGATTGGTCATTGTTTCAGTTTGATTTTAAGAATGCTTTTTTGCATGGTGATCTTCTTGAAGAGGTGTATATGGAGCAACCACACATGTTTGTTTCTTAGGGGGAGGATGGTAAGGTGTGTAGGCTCAAGAAAGCTATTTATGGACTTAAACAATCCACTCTTGGTTTGCTAGATTCAGTGAAGTCGTGAAGAAGTTTGGCATGAAATAGTGTTAGGTTGACCATTCAGTATTCAACTATGACTTTGATGCGGGGAAGTTTTTGTAAGTGGTTTTATGTTGATGATATTATTATTACTGGCAGTGACAGGTCCGGGATTGACAGGTTGAAAACATTTCTGCATGATCATTTTTAAACAAAAGACCTTGGCAAATTGAAATACTTCTTAGGGATATTCAGTGAAGTCGTGAAGAAGTTTGGCATGAAACAGTGTTAGGTTGACCATTCGGTATTCAGCTATGACTTTGATGCGGGGAAGATTTTGTTAGTGGTTTTATGTTGATGATATTATTATTACTAGCAGTGACAGGTCCGGGATTGATAGGTTGAAAACATTTCTGCATGATCATTTTAAACAAAAGACCTTGGCAAATTGAAATACTTCTTAGGGATAGAAGTGGCAAGGTCCAAGTATGGTATTAATTTGTGCCAGAGGAAATATGTTCTTGATTTACTGGAGGAGACAAGCTTGTTGGGTGCCAAACTAGCGGAAACACCCATGGAATTGAATGTCAAGTTGAGTAGTGATATAGGTGAGGAGTTTGAAGATCCAGGAAGGTACAGAAGGTTGGTGGGCAAGCTAAACTATCTAACTATCACTCGGCCAGATATCTCATTTGCAGTGAGTGTGGTGGGTCAATTTATGCAGAATCCTCGGGTTCCACATTGGGACGCGGTCCTAAGGATTGTAAGGTATTTGAAAGGAGCTATTGGCCGTGACTTACTATATAAGAGTGGTGGAAATATTGAAATAAAGGGATATACAAATGCTGATTGGGCTGGATCTATATCTGACAGGAGGTCTACTACAGGTTATTGTGCTTTCCTTGGGGGTAACTTGGTGACATGGAAGATTAAGAAGTAGATTGTGGTGGCAAGAAGTAGTGCAGAAGTTGAATACAGAGCCATGACACATACAACTTGTGAACTAGTGTGGCTGAGAAATCTCCTACAGGAGATGGAGTATTCGATTACCATTCCGATGAAGCTGTATTGTGACGACTAAGCTGTAGTTCACATCTCTAATCCAGTTTTTCATGAGAGAACAAAACACATAGAGGTTGATTGTCACTTTGTGAGAGAAAAGGTTCTTAGTGGAATGATAAGTACAACGTATGTTAATACTAGGAGCCTATGGAGAAAGCAGTTTAGGTAAGTGGAAAGTTAGAGTGCAAAGAATCAAAAGAGGTTAATGGTAGGAGATTTGTAGCAGAGAGGAGAAAGAACTCTAGAGGAAGGTTTGTGGCTTTGTTGGAGTTTTTTGGGGAAGGAAAAAAACAAATGGTTTGTTTTCCTGAAGGAAAGTTGGGGATTGGATGGAAAGAAGTGTCAAATGTTTTGAAGGACTTCTTTACACGAGAGGGATTTGGAGAAGGTAGTAGCTATGAGAAGGAAGAACATTTATAGGTAGGGAATGGAGTTGGTGGAGCTAGGAAACAAGAGCTTCAGACAGAGGTTGCAGGTATACAAATTCTGGGTAAAGCAGCAAAAGAGTGCAGAATGGTTTGCAATGAGCTCAAGAACGAGTGGGAGAAAAAGTTTATAGTAACTTCTGCAGTACCTCCAAAAAACTGGAGGACAGTTGCAGAAGAGTTGTTAAAGAACTTAAACTTGAACTGTACTATCATCCTAATCCCCTTTTGAGTCTTGTAAGGCCTTGCTTGAGGTAGTTTGAGAGGAGTTACAACTCTGTGCTTTGTGTTGTAAATTGAACTCGGCTTTTGTATCTATCACAAAATGGACCCCTCATTCAAACTTTTAGGATCTGCATGCAAGGGACAAAGTAATAGTTCGGATATTGGGTCTGCCGTTTCATCTTTGGACCTCAGAGGTGTTTGATTCTATAGCTGTTCTATGTAAGGCAAGACTGGACGGTTCCTTTGTGGAAGACTTCCATTCAGCTGCAATTTGCTAGAGTAATGTGCATCTGGACGATATCCCTCATTCAGTAAAACTGATGGTAGATGGAGTGTTCTATGTAGCCTGTCTGGTTACAACCATTGAAGTTGCCTTGTGGAGTAAGGGGAGAAGGAAGGAGGATGAGAAGGTTGAAGAAGAGAGGCTATGTGGAAGTAAGGGATTGGTGTATTCAAATCTGGCTGACATTTACACTAAAATGGTATTCTTGGGAAAGGATATCTCAAAAGGAAAGTTACCAGCAACCGAGGGGAAATAGCCATTAGGAGAAGAGGAAAAGGAGGTGAGCTCTAGGTCTTATGCTCATGTTCTGACAGAGAGAGGAGGTAGGGAGAAGGCTACTTGACATGTTTCACCAAATAAGAGGGGTTCTAGTCAAGGTGGAGAGAAAGGACTGAAACTTTCTTTAACAAAGCAAGGGGGTAAGGTGGTAAGAGAAGAGGGCCACGTGGGCACAAGTAGAGAGGGAACTTGTCTTAGCCGCAGGGAGAGTTGTTCTAGTGGGCCTAAAAAGAGTTTTATTGCAGCCCATAAGAGGGCAGTCGGGGTGGGCCAAATTACATCAAAAGTTGATTCTCAACAGGCCCTTAAAGGTCTGTTTGGGTCCAGCTCAGTCAGCCCATTTAATTTAAGTCATGTAAGTGGTCACGTGGGTCATCTAAAGGGGCTGATGATGGACACTAACTCTGGTCCATCATCTTCTTCAATTCGAAGGGATGCAGGGAGGGGAGGTCCGGGGAGTATCAACTCGTTGTAGTGGAGACCTGTGTTAGTGCTGGAGCTGGGCTCGCCGGAAAGATGTAATCCAAGAAACAAAAGAGCCGGATTAACAGGGGGTGTAGCAGAGGAGGACGATTTTCCTAAACTCAGTGAGGATGATTCTGAGTTTGACAAATCTGAAACTTCAAGTATTGGGAGCGTTTGACAAGAGAAATCCCTTGGGTTTCAAGGGGATGAAAGTTTTAGCACAAAGCAACTTTTCTTGGAGGAAGACTATTATAATTCGGCTTGCCTTTGAGTTCTGTTAGTCTGATAACAGCCAAGAAGAGAGAAGAAGAAAGAAGAAAGAAAGAGAGAGAGAAAGGAAGAGAAAAGGAGAGAGGAAAAGTCTAGTTCAAATAATGGAAAAATCACTTCTCCCATTCGGCCAGACATATTTTATATTACTAACATAATGGAAAAGACACATGTGCCCTTACTTAAGTGAGGGACACTAGTTCTAATATAATATTACAGATCAGCAACCTCAACATAAGTATAAAGACAGAAATACCCCTACACTAACACTCCCCCTCAAGCTGGTGAGTATATATCATATAATCCCAGCTTGTTACATATGTAGTCCACTCTTCCCTGACTCAACCCTTTTGTAAATAAGTCTGCCCACTGGTTCCTTGTGCTAACATATGCAGTGTCTATCACTCCATTCAGCACCTTCTGTCTCACAAAGTGACAGTCAACCTCTATGTGCTTGGTTCTTTCATGAAACACCGGATTAGAAGAAATATGAACTACAGCCTGATTGTCACAATAGAGCTTCATTGGAGTGTTAATATTATATCCTATCTCTTGTAGAAGGATCCTTAGCCACACTAATTCACAAGCAGTATGTGCCATAGCTCTATATTCTGCCTCTGCACTGCTTCTTGCCATGACTATCTGCTTCTTACTTTTCCATGTCACCAGATTACTCCCAAGAAAAGTGCAATAGCCTGTGGTAGACCTCTTATCAGACATAGAACCGACCCAGTCAGCATCAGTATACCCTTCTATTTCAAGTTTTCCACCACTTTTGTATATCAAACCACGACCAGTGGCCCCTTTTAAATACCTCACAATTCTCTGCATCTCAATGAGGACCAGAGGTTTCTGCATGAATTGACTTACCACACTAACCGCAAATGAAATATCTGGCCAAGTAATGGTTAGGTAGTTCAGTTTACCTACAAGTCGCCGGTATCTGCTAGGGTCTTCAAACACTTCACCCATATTACTACCCAGCCTAGTATTTGTTTCCATAGGTGTTTCAGTTGGTTTAGCACCTAACAAACCTGTTTCCTCTAGCAAATCAAGCACATATTTCCTCTTATACAAATTAATACCATGCTTAGATCTTGCTACTTCTATCGCCAAGAAATATTTCAATTTACCAAGGTCCTTTGTTTAAAAATGTTCTTGTAGAAAAGTCTTCAACCTGTCAATGCCCATTTTATCATTCCCGGTGTTAAGGGCCCGTGAATAGGATCTCGTCACAGGTCGGTTGATGGGGAAAACTTCTTGTTTTCCCTTGTTTCTCCCTTTTCTTGAGGAACCTATCCTTAGCGCCTTAATGGTGATTTGTTAAAGAGATCACCAACTCTCCTCTGCTCTTTCTTGACTGAAAATATCGATAATTTTATTGAATATCATCTGCTTCTTTAAATAGGAAATTACAAGAGTCATTCTTTAGGAAAACTTCATAACAAACATTTATCTCTAAATAGGAGATAATAATGCTACTAAATAGGAACACTGAATCTAGATAAGAGGTAAGATAAGAACATTGAATCTAGCTAAGAGATAAGATAGGAACACTGAATTTAGCTAAGAGATAAGATAGGAACACTGAAGTTAGCTAAGAGATAAGATAAGAACACTGAATTTAATGCCCATTATTGCTGCTGTCTGTGGCTGTATTTCTTTCCAATAAAAGCATCCGCAATATTACTCCCCTCCTTGACTAAGAGCTTGTCCTCAAGCTCGAATTTAGGATAGGTGTCTTGGAACACAGTCAAAGGAATCCAGGTAGCTTCAGCCAATGGTAAGCTGGCTCATTCCACCAGAACTTCAACAACACCTTGGTTAATTCTAGAACGAACAATAGACTGAGGTTGGGGAATGATTTTTCCCTCCTTCAAAGGTGGTAAGGAGGGAACATTGATAGGAGGAACACCCTTAACCGACTTGAGCAAGGAAATGTGGAAAACATCATGAATCCTACTGTGCTCTGGAAGTTCCAGTTTATATGCAACCTCACCAATTCGCTGCAAAACCTTGAAAGGCCCATAGGACTTAGGAGCTAATTTAGGAATAACCCTGTGACTCAAAGAGCGCTGACGATAAGGCTGAAGTTTCAACCAAACAAACTGCTCAGGTTCAAATGACAATTCCCGATGATGCTGGTCATAGGCTTGCTTCATGCGGAGTTGTCCTATTGTAAACGAAGAGAAATCTTTGCCAAAACAGCATCTTTGCCAAACGAGGAGGTTCACGGCCATAGACAACTCGGAAGGGTGTCATTCCTAAAGAAGAATGAGTCTTTTGTGAGTGCAACAGATTTCATCCAGTCCCTTCCATTGTCTGCCACAATCCAGTAGGTTCCGGTTAGAGATAAGAAAGAAGGGTTTAATGGAGGCTAAATGGAAGGCACAAGGTGATAAAATCTGGGATTTAGTCTGTGATTCCTTTGAGGTACTGGCTAGGAGAGAGGCTGAAGATGGTTGCACTGAGGAAGACTTGAATCTACGGGAGGCTAGCCAAAGAAAAGGGAATGAAAAGAATGAGGGTGAGGGAATGGGGAAGCAACCCTCTTAATTGGGAACTTCTCGGTGTCAATAAAATTGAAGAGAAAGGAAGATGGGTGGGCTTGGGTGCTAACTAATGTCTATGGTCCCACCTCTTATAGGGAAAGGGAAGGTTTCTGGGAAGAACTAGCAGTTGTTAGGGGTTTGTGGGATGGCCCTTGGTGTTTGGGTGGGGATTTCAACGTAATAAGATTCTTAAACGAGTCCAATAACCCCAGTCATAGGATTACATCTAGCATGAGGAAGTTTAATCTCTTTGTGGAGAATTTTGCATTGCGGGACCTCCCTCTTCAGCAAACAAGTTTTACCCGGTCAAACTTCAAAGAAAACCCTACCTGTTGTCGATTGGATAGGTTCCTCTTTACAGTGGATTGGGAATCTGAATGGGGATTTTAGGTGTTATAGCATTGCCGAGACCTATTTCAGATCATTGCCCAATCAGGTTGTCTCAAGAAAGACTAGATGGAGGCCTGTGCCCTTTAAGGTTTGAAAACATGTGGTTACTTCATCTAGAGTTTCTAGCTAAGGTAAAAGAATGGTGGGAAGTGGACCAAGTGGAATTCCGATGGAAGGGGTATAGGTTTTACAAAAAACTACAACTCCTAAAAGCTAGACTCAAGATTTGGAATAAAGAGGTTTTTGGTGGATTAGAGCAAAGGAAAGTGGAAATCAGTCAGAGAGTGCAGGAGCTAGATGGACTAGAAGCTGAAAGAAGGCTGGGGGAAGAGGGTAGGGTGGAAAGATGGAATTTGAAACAGGAACTGGAAGATCTTCTTAGGAAGGAGGAGATAAGTTGGAGGCAAAAATCCAGGTGCAAATGGCTAAAGGAAGGGGACATCAATACAAGGTTTTTTCATTCGTTGGCAAATGGGAGGAGAAGGAAGAATTTTGTTTCAAAATTGGAGTGGGATGGGCAATTGTTGACAAGGGAAGATGATATAGCTCAAGCTTTGGTTAAATCACTTCAAATTAGTGTATGACAACCCAGGGAGACCTAGTGAGAGCTTAGAGGACTTGGAGTGGAGGGTGGAAGATAGTGTCTTATTGGAATCTTTGGAAAGAAGATTTGAGGCCCAAGAAGTGAGAAATGCAATCTTCTCCATGGATCGAGCTAAAGCTCCTGGGCCTGATGGTTTTTCGATGGCCTTCTATCAAGATTGTTGGGAGATAATTAGAGAGGATTTGTTGGAGGTTTTTGAAGAGTTCTATGAGAGAGGCAAATTTAATTCGGGAGCAAATGCAACTTTTATTGCCTTGGTTCCTAAGAAGAAGGATGCTCTCCAACCAAAGGATTTCAAATCTATAAGCCTGGTGGGAGGCATGTATAAAGATCATCTCTAAGGTCCTAGCGCTAAGATTAAAAACGATCCTCCTGTCTCTAATCTCACCGTATCAAGGGGCCTTTGTAGAAAGAAGACAAATTGTAGATCAAATACTTATTGCCAATGAATGTGTTGAGGTGAAGAGGATGAGAAAGGGAAAGGGGTTGGTTTGCAAATTGGATCTTGAAAAGGCATATGGCATGGTGGACTGGGATTTTTTACTAGAGGTTCTCAAGCAGAGAGGGTTTGGGGAGAGATGGTGCAGTTGGGTAAAGGGATGCATTTCTTCATGTCATTTCTCAATATTGGTGAATGGTGTAGCTAGGGGTTTCTTTCCTACAAAGAGGGGTATTAGGCAAGGAGATCCATTGTCCCCATTCCTCTTTACCCTAGTAGCTGATGTGTTGGAGTGCCATGATTTCGAGGGCCAATGCTAATAATCTGATAAGAGGTTGCAGGATTGGTAGGGAGGAGGTGGTGGTCACACACTTACAATTTGCAGATGACATCATCTTGTTTTGTGACGGGGAGGAAGGGGAATTACGGAACTTAAAGAGTCTAGTGCTTCAATTTGAAAGGAAGTCCAATCTTAAAGTGAATTGGGGAAAAAGTTGTGTGGCAGGGCTCAATCTAGGCGGAGAGGAGGTGGATTCCCTAGCTAGGATTTTGGGGTGTGAAGTGGGGGGCTGGCCTGTACAATATTTGGGGCTACCACTGGGAGGGAACCCAATGGTTGAGAGTTTTTGGTACCCTGTAATTGAAAGATTCTCCAAGAGGTTAGCAAATTGGAAGAGGAATTACATCTCTTTAGGGGGTAGGATAACCTTAATCAACCTTAGCCAACCTGCCAATTTATTTCCTGTCTACCTTTAGAGTACCAATGAAAGTAGCTAACCAGTTAGAGAAGATAATGAGGGATTTTTTGTGGGAACCAGGGGATATTAAGAAGGATCACTTAGTGAAGTGGGAGGTGGTTTCTAGGAGTAGGGATGATGGAGGCCTTGGGTTAGGAAATATAAGATTAAGAAACATGGCTTTGCTGGGGAAATGGATTTGGAGAATACCGATGGAGCAGGACAGACTTTGGTCTAGAGTGATTGTTAGTATTCATGGATTGGCAGATAAAGGTTGGGATGCAAGACTTGACCCTAGGGCTTCTCAGTGTTCTCCTTGGAAAGCTATTCAAGGTATTTTGCCTCTTATGCTTCCTTATTTCAAATATGATTTTTGCGCTGGAAATAAAGTCTTGTTTTGGGAAGATGTTTGGGTTGGTTAAAACTCCCTTAGAGATAGATTTCCTTCTATTTACTCCTTGTCTGAAAACAAAAGAAAAGTGATCTCTTCAGTGTTTGTTGATAACTCCTGGAATTTGGGCTTGAGAAGAGGTCCAAGGGATTCTGAAATGGGGATGGTTGATGGTTTGATCACTCAGTTAGGGGAAGTCTTTCTTGATCAGTCCTGTAGAGATAGCAGAATTTGGAAACCTTCCCCTTCTGGTTTTTTCAATTGCTCTTCTTTCTATAACATTTTGCTTCAGAGACCTCTAACCTTGTAGGGAACTTTCCTTCAAAGGAGGTGTGGGGTAGCTGAAGGTATGGGAGATCCATCATATGTGTTGGATTGAAGTCTCTCTATGTATGAGTGTTTGACTGATAAGAGTTCTTATTAGCCTATACTTAAGTTTAAGTTATCCTGTACTGGGCCTGTGTTAATGGCCCTAAGTTTGTTTAATGTTTTAAGTTGTCTGGGTGTCCCATCACTAATCAGGGGCATTCCAGTAATTCCTTGTATCATTGTACTACATTCTAATATAAATAATAGTATTGTCGACTGAGCTATTCAGTTCGACATTCATAGTATTTCAGAGGTCTTCTTCTCTTCTCTACTTCGAATGCAGCTCCTAAGCTCACATGGTATCAGAGCATTAGCTTCTCCCTGGTTTCAGTTGGCGCACTCTTTCTTCTCTTGCTGTCATTTCATCTTCTTTCTTCTTTTCTGGGTTGCTACAGTGAAAACCTAGGGTTGTAAGAGAACAAAGCAAGTTCGAACCTAGGGTTTCCCTTGGTTGTAGGGCTCAAGGGAAGTAAGACCTAGAAGCAGATGTCCTACTAGGTTATTTCCAGCAAATAGTAGCTATTTGGCTACTAAGAGAGGTCTGTATAGGACAGACCTAGTTGAGGACTGATTTCAGCTGTCCTAGCACTAGCCGAAAGGGGGAGAGCTTCTTCTACAGTTGCAGCTTCGAAGCTCCAGCAGGACTTGCACAACACAGTGGTAAAGAGCCCTAATTTCAGGTCTGTTATCAGCCCAGAACCTCTCACTTGCTGCTATACCCGAACTGCTTCAGCTCAAGTGAAGTTTACCTAGCGAGCTACCAGCATCTGATTGTCCAGCACTATGAACACTTCAGCCAGCTCCAAACAGAGCCATCCACTCTAAGACTGAAGTCAGGATGTCTTCACTATCCGGAGAAGTTTCCTCTAGAGATAACAGACATGTTGCAAGGTTCTCAAACCTGGAAAACCCTAATCTGCACAGCTTGCAGATTACAAGTGTGCTGCTGGATGAGTATAACTTCAGAGAGTGGTCCGTCTCAGCAAGGCTTTTCATTACTTCCTGTGATCTCACAGGCTATTTAGATGGGGACAAGAAGGAACCTGAAGTCGGCAGTCTTGAGCATGCCGTGTGGCGCAAGGAAAATGCCACAGTCATGTCTTGGTTGCTGGCCTCCATGACTCCTCGGGTTGCCAGAACTGTTCATCATTTCCCTACAGATTGAACAATGCTAGAATCTACAGATTGAACCAAGACATTGCAGCTCTAAGGCAAGGAGATATGACGGTTGCAACATACTTTGCAACTCTGGAAGGCCTTTGGGAAGAGCTTGATCATCACTTGATATTGGATTGGGAAAATGCCAGGGACAAGTTGAGACATGATAAGCAAATTGAAGAGAGCAGAGCCTTCAAGTTTCTGGCTGGCCTAGATCTAGTGTATGAGGGTATAAGGTCACAAATTCTGGGGAGAGATGAATTACTGGAGCTACACCATGTCTATTACCTGGTGAGAAATGAAGAAGTCAGGAGAAAGGAGATGCAAGTTGATTCTCAGACATAGTCAACTGTACTATCTGGAGAACATTCAGCCCTAGTCTCCACTAAGGGAAACAGATATCCAGACAAGAAGTCCCTCAAGTGCACCCACTGTGGTGGTGAGAAACATACAAAAGAAAAATGTTGGGTCCTGTATCCTCATATGAAGCCAGCTGCATTGAGAAAGGACAAGAGACAACATAAGGGTCATACGACAAGTGGGAATCTTGCCACCAACAACAACAATAGTGGTGACAACTCACAAAGTACTCCAACAGTGTCTTCTTCCTCCATAGGGCAGGTTGCTGACTCCTCTGGAGCTGGTACTTTGGGCTTCACGGCTAGTGAGGTAGAGGTTCTCAGCCGGGCATTAGCCCTTCTAAAAAACAATTCTTTTGCTTCCACCTCTCTTGCCAGATCAGGTACAGTCTCTACCTTTCGTGCAACTAGCTCCATTGATTCCACTTCTTGGGTGATTGATTCCGGAGCAACTGACCATATTACACATATGTCCTCCTTATTCTCTTCATATCATTTGTTGTCTGGCCAAGATAAGATGAGAGTGGTCGATGGGTCTTTCTCCACCATCTCTGGAAAGGGGTTGAACTAAGCAAGGACCTCTCTCTTAAATCAGTCCTACATGTTCCTAGTCTTACCTCTAACCTTTTGTCTATTTCAAAGCTTACAAAAAATTTGAACTGCAGTATAACTTTTTTCCCTACTCATTGTGTCTTCCAGGACATATTGACGAGGAGAACGATTGGGAGTGGTCATGAGTATGGAGGCCTCTACTATTTTGATGCAGACATCGGCTCAGCCCTACAAGCTTCTGCTGCTACTAGTCCGAAAAGTGTGGAGTCAATAGCTAGGCTGCACCTGTGGCATGCTAGGCTAGGTCATGTGTCTTTCTCTTCATTAGCAATGTTGTTTCCCGAATTATTTAAGGGCATTCCAAGTCAGAGTTTAATTTGTGATGTGTCAAATGTCAAAACAATGTAGAAGAACAGTGTATCCAACTTCTAGTAATGAAATTCGAGCTCCTTTTGATTTGGTTCATTCTGATGTTTGGGGACTTTCACCCATTGTTTCCATTGATTGATTCCGTTACTTTATCAGTTTTATTGACCATTATTCTCGTTGCACATGGATTTATCTGTTAAAAGGATGAGATGAAGTACCACAAATAACTATGGTTTTTTGCAAGGTGATTGAAACACAATTTGATAAGAAGATTAAGCAATTTCGGTCAAACAATGTTGCTGAATACTTTGAAAAATCCATCAAATCATTCATGGAAGATGCTGGCATGTTACACCAATCATCCTGTGCTAATACCCCTCAGCAAAATGGAGTTGCTGAACGCAAGAATAGACATCTATTGGAGACAGCTCGAGCCCTACTATTCCAGCACAAAGTGCCCAAGCAATACTGGTCCCAAGCTGTACTCACTGCATCATACCTGATAAATTGGATGCCATCTAAGGTATTGGGTATGAAGACCCCCTTCTCTGTTTCGTGTCCCACTCTTCCAGAATTTTCTCTTCCCCCACGGGTTTTTGGCTTTATATGTTTCATACATGTGAAGGATCCAAAGAAAACCAAGCTGGATCCTAAGGCCACAAAGGGAATATTTTTGGGGTACTCTCTTACACAAGAGGGGTACAAGTGTTATGATCCTGTCTCCAAGAAAAAGTATGTCACTAGAGATGTAGTCTTTTTTGAGTCTCAACCCTACTTCCAATCTTCTCAAAATCCTTTTCAGGGGGAAACTAGTGGATTGGAAGAGGATTCTCATTCTCCGTCCTTTTTTGTTCCCCTATCTGACTCAGGTCTTCCATCACCTTCCACTACTCCTAGCTGTGACATTCCGGGTCAACCTAGTAAGGCTCCAAATGTGCCAGTTACTCCTCTTGATGCAGCAACTGCTCCTGAAGATTCCAATAGGCAACAGAAGGAGATACTTACCTACAATAGAAGGAAAAAGGGCTCTCAACCTCATGACTGCAACCAGTTGGACTCAGATCAATCTGTCTCTGCAATTCAAGGTAATTCTGACTCACATGCTTCGGATTTGGATCTTCCTATTGCTCTTCGTAAGCCTGTCCGTTCTTGTACCACCCGACATCCCATAGCTGATTTTGTTTCTTACTCACAATTATCTCCTGCCTATCACTCTTTTGTATCTGCTCTATCCTTTGTACGTGTTCCTTCTAGGTACTCAGAGGTAGCATCTAATCCAAGGTGGAAAGAAGCTATGAATGAAGAGATGAAAGCCCTAATGAAAGCAAAAACTTGGGAATTAGTGGACCTGCCAGAGGGGAAGGGCACTGTTGGGTGCAAGTGGGTATTTACAGTAAAGCACGAGGATGGGTCAATCGAGAGGTACAAGGCCAGACTTGTGGCAAAGGGATTTACTCAAAAGGAAGGAATTGACTACAAAGAAACCTTTGCCCCAGTAGCAAAGCTCAACACAATCCGGGTTCTATTGTCACTTGCAACAAATTTCTCATGGGAACTTCATCAGTTGGATGTGAAGAATGCCTTCCTAAATGGTGATCTTCATGAAGAGATATTCATGAAACCTCCACCAGGCTATGATGTTGGCAAGGTGTGTAAACTAAGGAAAGCATTATATGGTTTGAAGTAGTCTCACCGGGCATGGTTCGAGAGACTTTGTATGGCCATGAAGAAAGTGGGGTACACTCAGAGTGGTGCAGATCATACCTTGTTTACATGGAGACAGGATAGCAAGCTTACGACACTCATTGTTTATGTGGATGATCTTGTGATTACCGGGAATGACTTGGAAGAGAAAAAGAGACTGAAGGAGTTCCTAGATTTAGAATTTGAGATCAAAGACTTGGGAAATTTGAGATATTTTCTTGGGATTGAAGTTGTTAGATCAAGAGAAGGAATCTACATATGCCAACGGAAATATGTGCTAGATCTCCTAGAGGAAACAGGCATGATGGGATGCAGGCCAACAAACACTCCAATAGAATAGAACCATGGCCTACAAGAATCAATGGGTGAGGACATCTGTGATAGAGAGAGATGCCAAAAATTGGTAGGAAAGCTGATATACTTATCCCTTACTCGGCCAGATATTGCCTATGCAGTGCATGTTGTCAGTCAATTCATGCACTCACCAAAGATCCCTTACATGAGAGCAGTTGAATGAATTCTCAAGTACTTGAAAACTTGCCCAGGGAAGGGAATTCTATTAAGAAAAAACAGTAAACTTTGAAATTGAAGCCTACACTGATGCAGATTGGGCTGGGCCTATTGGAGACAGAAAATCAACCTCAGGTTACTGTACATTTGTGGGAGGAAACCTGGTCACATGGCGCAGTAAGAAGCAAAATGTAGTGGCTAGATCAAGTGCAGAAGCAGAATATCGAGCTAGGCCCACGGGGTTGCTGAACTCTTATGGCTCAGAACTCTTCTTAATGAGCTTGGCATTAAGGCTGAAGGTCCTCTCAGGCTGTATTTTGACAATAAAGCTGCCATCAACATTGCCAACAATCCCGTGCAGCATGACAGGACAAAACATATTGAGATTGATCGACACTTTGTTAGAGAGAGAATTGTCTCGGGAGAACTCTGTGTGTCTTATACTCCATTTGAGATGCAAATTGCAGATGTATTGACTAAAGGGCTGGCAGCAGCAAAGTTCAGGGACATACTTGGCAAGCTAAACATGATAGATATACATGCTTAGCTTGAGGGGGAGTGTTGAATTGAAGTCTCTTTATGTATGAGTGTTCGACTGATAAGAGTTCTTATTAGCCTATACTTAAGTTTAAGTTATCCTGTACTAGGCCTAAGCCTGTTTAATGTTTTAAGTTGTCTAGGTGTCCCATCACTAATCAGGGGCATTCCAGTAATTCCTTGTATCATTGTACTATATTCTAATATAAATAACAGTATTGTCGACTGAGCTATTCAGTTTGACATTCACAGTATTTCAGAGGTCTTCTTCTCTTCTCTACTACAAATACAACTCCTAAGTTCACAATATGGATGTTCGAACCCTGCAGGAAGGTTGGGCGAAATTTCAAAAATTTCTTTACTCCCATTCAGGAATCCTATTCCCAATTTAGAAAATTGCATTTTCAAGGTTCGTTCTTGTAACCAAACCAGACCAAATCTAAAACCAAATTAAGGGAGGGATATACCTGATACGAAATCCAAGATAGAATGCTCCTCCCAATGTAGGTGTTCACGCCCAAAGAAAGTACCAAATCCTCCCTCCATTGAAGATGACACAACTTAGGGTGAGGCGGGATCAGCAGGTAGTTCTTCTCCAAGAACTAGTGATTCTTCAACAAGAATCGAATAGGACAGTGAGCCCAACTTCTACATTGTTTCTTTTGGCAAGAAACAATATCAAGATCAAATCTTGATCCAATCCAAGAATTGGAGATCGAACAGAGTAGGGCGGCAAGAGCAGGAAGAGAAAGAGCAGAAGGCAAGAGTAGTCTAACTGTGTTGTCTTCTCTCTGTATTCAGCGAATGTGTCTTTGGAGGTTCGCCCTACTCTCTTAATTATAGCCTTAAAGAGAAAATCTCCTAATCCCATTAGGAGTTTCCTAATCCAAATTTTTTATTTGGATCTGGACTCTTTAAGTGATAAGGATAATCCCTTATCTTATTTGCAGATAAAGATCAGCCTTCCTAATCAAATTAGGAGTTCCTTTGATCCAATTCTTTATTTGGATCTGGGCTCTTTAAGTGGATAAGGATAATCCCTTATCTTATCTGCTGATCCAAATCCCAGATCCGCCCCTATTTAATTAATTTAATTAACCTAGTTTGAAATGGGCTTTTAGGCCCATTAAGCTTTCAAGCTCACTTCCACTTTAATGCTGGCTAGCTTGGCTCTCTTTGTATGGTGTGGGACCCTATCGTTGATCTACACATCAGCCACATTGGTTCAGCTTGGCCTCTGTTACAAGGCCTGGCCGAATTCACTGTTGAATACAGTGAACCCCTGAGTCCATCAGTATGGGCTCTTAATGGGCCCAACATTTACACTAAATGGTCCTTGGGTTCAGCCATCTTGTGAAGGCCCAAGGAGTGTAGGTAGATGCAAGATCCCATTAGGTATAACTCTTAATGGTCTTACACTTAACTTCTCAGCCCATAATGATCAAACACTGCCTGACAAGAGAGGACCTCTCCCTCGGCTGCAAGGTACAGTGTTGCACTCTCTACTGACATGGATCCCGGGAAAGTTAGAGATCAATGGCGAAGTTGTGGATGATCAAGAGGAGATTGCTAATGTTTTCACGAATCATTTCAGGGCAATTTACAAAAGACAGGGGGATGTGAGGCTTAGAGTGGATGGGTTAGAGTGGCCTAGATTGGACTCAAAGGTGGCAAATTAGTTGGAAAAGGATTTTGAATGGGAAGAAATAAAGGGAGTTGTGTTTTCAATGGATAGATCTAAAGCTCCTGGACCTAACGTTTTCACTATGGCTATCTTTCAGGATTGTTGGGATATCATCAAGTTAGATTTGTTGGTAGTATTTGAGGAGTTTGCGAAGACTCACTTTATAAGTCCAAGAATCAACTCCACCTTCCTGGCTTTGATCCCTAAAAAGGGAGAGGCTGTTCAACTGAAAGACTTTAGACCCATCAGTCTAGTGACTAGCATTTATAAAATTTTGGCCAAAGTGTTGTTAAGGTTAAAATCAGCCCTGCCAACTTTAATAGCTAATCACAAGGGGCCTTTATTCAAGGAAGACGGATCATAGATCAAATCTTGATAGCAAATGAATGTGTGGAGGACTTCAAGAGAAGGGGGAAGAAAGGTTTTGTATGTAAGCTAGACTTGGGGAAAGCATATGACATGGTTGATTGGTCTTTTCTGTTGGAATCCCTAAGGAATTTTGGGTTTGGAGAGAAATGGTGTGGCTGGACTGAGGCTTGTTTAAAAACTTGCCATTTTTTAGTTTTAGTTAACGGAGTGGTTAGAGACTTCTTTCCAGCCTCTAGAGGGCTGAGACAAGGGATCCTCTTTCTCCTTTCCTTTTCACCTTGGTAGCCGATGTGTTTAGTAGGCTCATTTCGAGAGCTGATGGGTTGGATATGTTTAGAGGACGTAGGGTAGGAAGAGAGGGTATTGTGGTGTCACACTTGCAATTTGTGGATGATACAATCATTTTTTGTGAGTTTGGAGATCCCTCAAAGGCTAGAAACTTGAAAGGAGTAATAAAGTTGTTTGAATGTGTCTCGAAGATGAAGGTCAATGTGTGTCGAAGCTGGCAGTTTGGAAGAGAAACTACATTTCCCTTGGGGGTCGGATCACTTTAATTAGAGCTACATTTCCCTTGAAGGTGGAGAAAGTCATGAGGAATTTCTTGTGGGAGTCGGGGGAAGGGAGGAAGGATCATGTGGTTAGGTGGGAAATAGTATGTAGGAGGAAGGAGCAAGGGGGTTTGGGATTAGGCAACCTAAGTAAGAAAAATACAGCATTACTAGGTAAATGGCTCTGGAGATGGCCTCTAGAAAGGGAGAGGCTTTGGCATAAAGTGGTAAGGATCGTGCATGGTACGGCGGACAATGGATGGGATGCTGGTGTATCTCGGCATGCTACGTTGAAAGCCCAAAGGAAGGCTATTCATAGTATTCTTCCCATTTTCCTGAACCTGATCAGGTATGATGCTAGTGCTGGAGATAGGGTTTTGTTTTGGGAGGATGCTTGGATTGGTGACTGTGCCCTCAAGGACTTTTTTCCCTCCTTGTATTCCATCTCGTGTTTTAAAAACGAGCCAATTCAAAGGTTTGTATCCTCTTCCTTTTTTTTTTTTTTTTCTGGCATAAACTGGAATCTAGGCTTTAGAAGAGACTTGAGAGATTCTGAGCTTGACTAGGTTGCTTTGCTCCTTAAAACCATTGATTCCGTTTGCTTGGACCCTCCTTCTGTAGATTCCCGTATTTGGAAGCATGTATCTTCGGGATCCTTTTCTTGTGCTTCATTCTTTTCTTCCTTGTGCTCCTCTCCATTGCCTCAACCTTTTCATAGTAAGGAAGTTTGGTCCAAACCTGTCCCTCCTAAAGTTAGAGCCCTTTGTTGGGAAGTCTTCCTTGGGAAAATCACCACTTTGGATGTTTTGGAAAAAAGAAGACCTAGTCTTTGTATCTCTTCTAACTGGTGCACCCTTTGCAAAGCAAACGAGGAAAGTTGGTACCATTTACTAATCACTTGCCCTTTTGTTGTAGGCCTTCGGGAAAAGCTTTTTGATCTTTTTGGGTGCCGGTGGACAGAATTGGTGCAAATTTGCAATCTTTTTGATCCTACAACTTTCAGGTGGCCAAAGAGAAGAGGAAGAGTTTTGTGGATGTGTGTGAGAGCTGCTTTGGTGTGGATTGTGTGGGAGGAACAAAATGCTAGAATCTTTAATGACAAGGAGAGGGATCAAACTTGTGTGTTAGAAAGTATCTTATGTAGGGCCATAAGTTGGGTAAAATCCTTGGATCTGTTATCCTCCTACACTTTTGATGACATAAGGAGAAATTGGGAACAACTAGCTAAAAGTTCTGAGTTAGAAGCAAGCCGGTGGTGGATTGGAAGTCTCCTGATGCCGGTGTCATTAAACTAAATTTTGATGGCAGTAGTTTGGGCAACCCGAGGTCCTTTGTAATAGGGGGAGTCTTTAGAAATGATGAGGGTCAGATTGTAGCTCTATTTTCTGGTCCTATAGGGTGGGGAGACTCAGTAAATGCAGAACTCCAAGCTGTGTTACAAGGAGCAGAATATGCATGAGAGTTGGCAGTGGAGCATTTAATGATTGAAGGTGATTCCAAATTGGTTGTTGGATGGCTAAAAGAACTAGAGATGGCAGCCTGGCCGTACAGGGGGACTTTGAGAAGATTTAAGTGGCTGACTTCAAATATTTCAGTCATAGTTCAATGGGAAAGAAGATCGGCAAATGGGCTGGCAGAGCTCCTAGCTAAACAAAGAGTACATAGGAATCAGCTCTTTCGGGCTCAATTGTGAGCTTTATGAGTAGTTTGGAGGCTGCACCTCACGCCTCTTAGTGGGGAATTGTATGATGTATACAGTATACAGTATACTTGGTTCTTTAATTAATTATCATTATCATTATCTATCAAAAAAAAAAAAAATACAGGGAGCCAATGGGAAGATTATTCACCAATGGGTTGAGTCGGACAAGAGTGGATTACATATGTAACAAGCTGGGACTATATGATATAGACTCTCCAGCTTGAGGGGGAGTGTTAGTGTTGACTAAATAAGGGTAGAATGGTCATTTGAGTCTTATTAGTATGGTGATGTGTCTTTAAGTTAGTTCTGATGTGTCCCAACTTAAATAGGGGCATAATAGACTTTTGTTATTATTCAGTAAACTTATATATATATATATATATCCTGGCCGACCTAAGAGAGTATGTTTTTTTCTCTTCTCTCTGGTTCGAACAGGTTTTTTTCTTTTATTTCTTCTTCTCTTCTCTCCCTCTCTCTCTTTCTCTTCTTCTCTTTTACCGTAAGTTCAGATCTGAAACTGACGAATCTGAATTGTAACAAACAGCCCAAAGTTAGAACCATGTCTAGGAAAACTATCCACATTATGGTTCAACTTTTTTTGGAGAAACATGCTTTCCCCACACCCAACCAGCTTTGTTAGGCTTGGTCATACATCTTGCAAGGGCAGCAGTATAAGAGAGTTTCATTGAAAAATGTCCTTTAGCACTTAACTGATGTGGAGGTTGCAGCACTTAA
This sequence comes from Nelumbo lutea, assembly GCF_056320005.1. NCBI lineage: Eukaryota > Viridiplantae > Streptophyta > Magnoliopsida > Proteales > Nelumbonaceae > Nelumbo > Nelumbo lutea. The sequence continues at coordinate 48,004,281 of NC_142686.1, read as the reverse complement.
CTATGAAGAAGCACAAGACAAATCTAGAAGGAACAAGATGGTGAAGAACTCTCATGCTTGAATTGAGCTATTTTCTTGTTTTGATGATTTCATAGGTTGTTTTCAGTCAATTAATGATTTCTAGTGGATTGTTATTGTTAGGAAGAGTCTTACAACGTATATAGCTATTAGATAAGGTTATTTTTGGGTATTCCTTACTATTTTGGGGGTAGGGGTATTTTGTAATTTTAGGGTTTTATTTGGCTACCGACCTAAATAGAACCTCTATATAAGAACACTATTAGACAGTGTATGCCCTTAGCTCCAATTAGATTGATGTACTGGTGCATTTATTGTAAATGACTAGTAGTACATAGTTGATTCGAGTTATCATGGTGTGTTTCTGTGTAATACCCTTAAACTGGACACTTATGAGACTCGTGTTAATTTAGAATCTTCATAGCCGTTGGATAGACCTGGAGAATTTTACCCTGCCAAGGCTAACACTAATGTGCTGCCATGAAGGTTGGGGTGGTTTGTCTCAGCTGCTAGGGTAAGACCTGAAGCACATGTAGTGTGGGTTTGATTGAAAATCTGAATTAGACCATTTTCCAGTTATGCCCTGGACCTTGGAGATAGATGAACTAGAAAGTTACACCTAACCCCTAGACTCGATTATGGTACTGCACTAGGTGTTAGATTGGGCTGTCTTTGATATGCCAATCAGTGAGATCCTTAGAGGGGGGTCAAAACATGGGTATGTTGGGGTAGTCTGAGAATTCACCTGAGTGGGTGATCATAGTGACAGAATCAGCCCCTTTGTCAGACAAAGTGAATGATCGGGGAATGCACTCTCTCTGATGGAAACCTAAACTACTGGCAGTTGATTTCAAACTTGTTGAGATTTGTTTTTGCAAAATATATTTATATAGAGATATACATATATATATTATGGTTTTACAAAATGTTTTTGTAGAGAACATTGATGTGGGCCCCACAGCTGTGGTACCACTCTGTCCGTAGGGTAGAATGTATCTAGTCACAGCTGTGGTTGTTTTGTTGTTTTGTTATTTCTAGTTTCAGTTTTATATTGGTTGTTATCTAGTCACAGTTATGATGTAAACACTAAGGGCAGATATGTCCTTTCATGTAACTAGCATAACCTATATATATTAACTTAAAGTGGCGGCGGCAGAATGATTGACATTCTGTTCTTCTCCTCAAAATCAGTGTTCTATTGCTCTTCCATCACTCTTTCTTCTACATCTTCTTCACTTTCTCTTCTCATCGAACCTAAAATCTCTTAGTGATCAAGACTGAATAGCAGTCTTGAAAACCTACATGGTATCAGAGCCAAGTTAGGGTTTTTCATGTGAGTCTAATACCAGCCGACCACATGAGAATCTCCTAGGACTGAAAGCTGAAAAGGAGGAGTTCGCAGACTGATTCTTGGAGATCGCCAGAGGTACTAGCAGCTGTTGGAAACTTGCTAGGGTTGCAGAGTGTTGGTGGTCAGGAAGGATCAAAGAAGACTAGGGTTCAGGTAACCCTAGAAGGCAGCGAACTATTTTTTCCTTGTAAGTTGTTACTTTTTAATATAAGTTCTTTTAGAGAAGATAGGTTGGACCTATTTGGAGGGGAAGGCCGAGCCATTCTAGCTCTTTCTCTCTTCGATTTCCTAGGGTTTTACATCAAACCCTGGACCGAACTGTGTTCCTTTCTACTCTAGGGTTTGAAAGTGATCTGCGACAAGCTCTAGTGGTTGACTGAACTCTGTGATCTACCTAGAGCTACTCTTAAGTTGATTGGTAGATCCGATCAGATTCTAGGGTTTCTTATTAACCCTACTGCAAGCTCATCTATACAGTTTGGACTGTGCGACTGAATTGCTTCCTCTCAGGACTGATTAAAACCCTATTGAATGCTCATCTATATAGTTTGGACTGTGCGACTGAATTGCTTCCTTTCAGGACTGATTAAAACCCTAACTTTCCCTAGCATATAAGTTTTGTTTTAAAGCTGTTCTCATAGTTCTAAGGGGGTTAGAGATCTACGGACAGCTACTGCTGTGTTGGCTGGTTGGTTTCAGATCAGAATTACTTCGGTTTTGTGCACATACACTGAGAATACAGATCAGGCCTATACTGTTTTGATTGTGATTGGTGATTCAAGTACTGTTTTGAGACTTGACAGAAATGGAGTGTAAAATTCAGGCAGAAGGCAGTCTTGGGAACATCAGTTATGGTGGTATTTCTGAGATGGGTGGTCAGATTACGACCGTAAAGTTTGATGGATCAAACTATTTGGAATGGGCCCAATCAGCCATGATGGCTATTGGTGGAAGAGGTAAATTAGGGTACCTCCTGGGAGATATGAAAGAACCTTTCAAGGGAGACCCGACATATACCAAGTGGATGCAAGAAAACTACTTGGTTATGACATGGTTGTGTAATTATATGCAGCTTCATATTAGCCGGAATTATTTGTGGGCAAAAACAGCTAAGGAGATATGGGATGTTATGAAAGAAACTTACTCTCAACCCCTTAATGTTGCCAGAGCATATGAATTGAAATGTGAAGTGAACACCCTTAAACAAGGAGAGAAACCGGTATCGGTCTACTTCTCTACCTTGAAGTCCCTGTGGCATGAGATTGATCACTTAGAGACTCTTGAGTGGGAGAGTCCCAAAGATGCTCAGACCCATAGAAAGCACATCGAGACAAACAGAGTGTTTGAGTTCCTGGCGGGACTGAACTCAGAATATGATATTGTGAGGCAGCAGATTTTGACTAGAGACAATGTGACTCTCTTTCAGGCTTACTCATTTGTACATAGTGAAGAAACCAGAAGGAAGGTTATGATGCAACCCATATCAGCCTTTGTAGCGGCTACACCCAAATCAAGGGGTGATTCAGAGAAGGACAGGAGGAAGGAAGACAAGAAGGATGTAGTATGTGAACATTGTAAGAAACCCAAACATACAAAAGAGACATGTTGGAAACTGCATCCCCACTTGGTTCCTGCGAAGTTAAGAAACAAGAAGGGCACTGCTCATGTAGCCATGAACACTGATTTAGCATCCTCATCTGGCACAAAAGGAACATCTTTGGAGACCTTAGCTGCAGTTCGGGCTGCCCTAATACAGCTAGAAAAGGAGGTTGGAAATTCAGCTTAGCCACTGCAGCCTCCATTAGCCCCTGTCACATCTGCCTTCGCCCATTCAGGTACTCGAGCTTCAGCCTATCATGCCTCAGCTCCAGGTACTACTGAACCTTGTTGGGTAATAGACTCAGGTGCATCTGATCACATGACTAGCTTGCCTTCACTGTTTACTACTTACCATTTGTCTTCTAGTAGGGATAAGGTATCTATTGCTGATGGCTCCTTGGTTCCTATTTCTGGGAAGGGTGACATCAAGCTTTCAGATACTATCTCCCTATCATCTGTTTTGCATGTTCCTAAGCTTGATACTAACCTTCTTTTAGTCAGTAGTATTACCAAGCATATGAACTGCTCAGTAACCTTCTTCCCTGACCGATGTGTTTTTCAGGACTTAGAGACGCAGAAGGTGATTGGGACTGGCCGTGAGACGAATGGGATCTATCTGCTCGGGGAGCGGTTTCGTCAGGGAGAGTCAGTAGAGAAGTTGTCTTTTGTTTCTAAGAGTGTGAGTCCGGTTATGCTTTGGCATAACCGATTAGGTCATTTGTCTTTTCGATCTTTACAGAGTTTGTTTCCTACTTTATTTGAGTCTATTGTGTTGTCTCAGCTACAGTGTGAAAGTTGTGAGTTTGCTAAGCATTGTAGAAAGCCTTATTTATTGAGTAATAAAAGGAGTGATAATTCTTTTGATATTGTGCATACTGACGTTTGGGGGCCTTATCATATCCCTTCCATGGGTGGGTACAGATATTTTTTGTTATTTTGTGATGACCATACCCGCTTTTCTTGGGTTTATCTCATGCGTTCACGAGATGAGGTACCTTCCCTGACCCAAAATTTTCACCAAATGATCCTAACCCAGTTTGATGCCAAGATCAAAGTTCTCCGATCTGATAACGCAAAGGAATACTTTGCTAAATCATTGACATCTTATCTTCTTCATCATGGGGTTATCCACCAGAGCTCTTGCCCTCATACACCTCAGCAGAATGGAGTTGCCGAGAGGAAGAATAGGCACATTTTGGAAGTGGCTAGAAGCCTCATGTTTACTTCTAATGTCTCTATTCGCTTCTGGGGGGATGTTATCCTCACGGCGGTATACCTTATTAATCGGGTCCCTTCCAGGGTCCTTGATATGCGATATCCTTTTTTGCTTCTACACCCACGTGAGGACTTGTTTTCTATTCCCCTTAAGACATTCGGTTGCACTTGCTTTGTTCAGCTTCTCGGACCCCATCCCTCCAAGTTCGAACCCAAAGCCTCCAAATGCATCTTCCTTGGTTATGCACAAACTCAAAAGGGTTATTGCTGTTATGATCCTGTCTCCGGGAGAAAGTTTGTCTCCATGGATGTTACCTTCTTTGAGGGGACACCCTATTATCCTCGGGTTGCCCCTCAGGGGGAGAGTAGTGAGAGTGGGGGTTTGAGTTCTTGTCTTCAGGGGGAGAGCAGTGAGAGTGGGGCAATTCCTTTACCTATTCCATTGGGTGATGAGAACTGCAATGGTGAGGGTGGTTAGAGGGATCAGGAGTTGAGGGAAAGCTACAATGGTGAGGATGGTCAGAGGGATCAGGAGTTGAGGGTTTATCACAGGCGGTGCAGGCAAGTTGATCCTGATCATCAGCAGTCCAGACCAGCTCCAATCTCATCTGCAGCTCCAGTTTTAGATACTTCAGTCCCAGAGCCCACAGAGACTTCCCCTATAGATGATCTTGACCTTCCAATTGCAGTCCGTAAAGGGAAACGACATTGTACCACATCCACAGCCCACTGTATTTCCCATTTTTTATCCTATGATCACCTATCTCCTACCTACAGGTCCTACCTTAGCTCCATTTCCAATGTCCCTATTCCAAGAACAGTGCAAGAAGCCCTATCCGTCCCTGAATGGAAAGATGCAATGCAAGTTGAGATGGATGCTCTATTGAAGAACAACACCTGGGAGGTAGTTGATTTGCCAAAAGGAAAGAAACCAGTTGGGTGCAGATGGGTATTTACGGTGAAGCATAATGCAGATGGATCTATTGAGAGGTATAAAGCTCGGTTAGTTGCAAGAGGGTTTACACAGACTTATGGCATAGATTACTTGGAGACATTTGCACCGATAGCCAAGATGACTACTATTTGAGTTCTCTTGTCCCTTGCAGTAAGTCACACTTGGCCTTTATACCAAATGGACGTGAAAAATGCCTTTCTGAATGGAGATCTGCAGGAAGAAGTTTACATGCGTTTGCCTCCTGGCTTCTATGATGCAGAAGTAGGTAAGAAGGTCTGCCGGCTCAACAAGGCTTTGTATGGTTTGAAACAGTCACCTAGGGCTTGGTTCGATAGATTCTGACTAGCACTTGTGAAGTTTGGATATGTACAGGCCCAGTCAGATCATACCCTATTCATCAAGAGGGTGGAGTCCTCTTTGACACTGTTGGCAGTATATGTTGATGATATTATGGTCACAGGGAATGATAGCCATGAGATTGAGTCTCTTAAACAGCTTCTTCACCAAGAATTTGAGGTGAAGGACCTTGGTGTACTCCGGTATTTTTTGGGTATTGAGGTTGCTAGATCCAAACAGGGGATCTTTATATCTCAGAGGAAATATGTCCTAGACCTGCTGGCAGAAACTGGAAAGTTAGGTGTCAAGCCTGCAGATACACCAATTGAACAGAATCACAGGATTAGTGCCGAGAGTGGGGAGCTTCTTGAAGACAAAGTTATGTTCCAGCAACTGGTAGGAAAGCTCCTATATCTCTACCTCACTCGGCCAGATATTACTTATGCTGTTAGTGTTGTCAGCTAGTACATGCATTCTCCTAGAACCACACATCTTCTTGCGGCAGAAAGAATCTTAGCCTACTTGAAGAGATGCCCAGGTAGGGGTATATTTTCAAGAACAACAATCACATGAAGGTGGAGGTTTATACTGATGCAGATTGGCCTGGGAGTGTTGATGACAGAAGGTCTACCTCGGGATATTGTGCCCTTGTGGGAGGAAACCTTGTCTCCTGGAGAAGTAAGAAACAAAGTGTGGTCTCCCGGTCAAGTGCTGAAGCAGAATACAGGTCCATGGCCAATGGAGTGGCTGAAATCCTATGGCTAAGATCTCTACTTGAGGAGTTGGGTATTGAGTATGAGAAACCCCTGATGCTGTACTGTGATAATCAAGCCGCCATTAATATAGCACATAATCCAGTACAGCATGACAGAACCAAAGACATTGAAGTTGACCGCCATTTTGTGCGAGAGAGGGTCTCATCTCAAGAAGTATGCCTCCCTTACATCACATCCAGTATGCAACTAGCCGACATTCTTACTAAAGCCGTATCAAGAAAGAAGCTAGAGGCGGATCTATCCAAGTTGGGAATGATGAACATATACTCCCAACTTGAGGGGGAGTGTAGAGAACATTGATGTGGGTCCCACAGTTGTGGTACCACTCTGTCCGTAGGGTAGAATGTATCTAGTCATAGCTATGGTTATTTTGTTGTTTTGTTATTTCTAGTTTCAGTTTTATATTGGTTGTTATCTAGTCACAGTTATGATGTAAACACCAAGGGCAGATATGTCCTTTCATGTAACTAGCATAACCTATATATATTAACTTAAAGTGGCGGCGGCAGAATGATTGACATTCTGTTCTTCTCCTCAAAATCTGTGTTCTATTGCTCCTTCCATCACTCTTTCTTCTACATCTTCTTCACTTTCTCTTCTCATCGAACCTAAAATCTCTTAGTGATCAAGACTGAATAGCAGTCTTGAAAACCTACAGTTTTAATTCCCGGGATCCATGTGAGTAGGGATCCATGTGAGCAGAGAGTGCAACACTGTACCTTGCAGCCGAGGGAGAGGTCCTTTCTTGTCGAGCGGTGTTCGATCATTATGGGCTGAGAGGTTAGGTGTAAGACCATTTAGGGTTATACCTGATGGGTAAATCTCATATGAGTCCATAGTCCTTGGGCCTTCATTGTTGGACCTAGGGACCATTTAGTGTAAATGTTGGGCCTGCTAAGAGCCCATATTGATGGGCTCAGGGGTTCACTGCCTTCAGCAATGAATTCGGCCAGGCCTTGTTACAGAGGCTGGGTTGAACCCATATGGCTTTTGTGGAGATCAATGATGGGGTCCTACACCATACAAAGAGAGCCAAAGTAGCCAACATTTAAAAGGGAAAGTGGGCCATATGACTTAATGGGCTTAAAGCCCATTTCAAACTGGGCTTAAGTGATTTAATTAAATGGGGCGAATCTGGTTTATAATCTGATTAGGACCAGCAATAGGATAAGATAACTCTTATCTACTTAAGAGTCCAGATCCAAATATCATATTTGGATTAAGAAACTCCTTCCTAATTGGATTAGGAAGCTGATCCTAAAAGGGTTATAAATAAGGAGGCGAAATCCTCAGTAGGTGAATTCTTCTTCTGTAGTTTTCTCCCTCAGCTCTTGCCACCCCTACCCAGTTCGATCTCCATTCTTGGATTTGATCAAGATTTGATATTGATATTGTTTTTTGCTAGAAGAAACAATCTAAAGTCATGCTCACAACCCCTTGCGTGATTATTGCTGAAGAATTAGGGTTCTTGCTGAAGAACCTCCTTGCTGATCCTGCCTCACCAGAACTGTGTAATCTTCAGTGGAGGCGGGTTTTGGTGACCTCTTTGGGTGTGAACACCTACATTGGGAGTTACTTATATTCCGTATCAGGTATATCCCTCTCCCTCTTTTGGTTTCAGATCTAGTCCAGTTTGTTTCAAGAACGAACCTTGAAAAATGCAGTTTTTCTAAATTAGGTAATACGATTCCCGGATGGGAGAAAGAAATTTTTGAAATTTCGCCCAGCCACCCTGCATGGTTCGGCCATCCATATGATGGATCTCCCATTCCTTCAATTATTGTTAGGAAGAGTCTTATAGGGTATATAGCTATTAGATAAGGTTATTTTTGGGTTTTCCTTACTATTTTGGGGGCAGGGGTATTTTGTAATTTCAGGGTTTTATTGGCTGCCGACCTAAATAGAACCCCTATATAAGAACATTATTAGCTTCTGCTCAAAAAAAAAAAAAGAAGAAGAGGATATTCAATTACTTCAAGCTTAAGAAAGCTGTTTGTTTTCTTTCTTCACTCTATTTTCTTCATTCTCTTGAATTTCTCAAACAGTTTGGGTGATTTTTTCTGTAAACTAAAAACCACTAGAACAGATCTGCTAGACCTGTTCTCCTGCATTAGGTAACTTTATCTTTATGATCAGGCAAGATAAGGGCCAACTTTAGTTTTTGTAATAGTGTCCAAAGCTTGGTGTAATGGTAAAATCTCACACTGACAAGTGTGAAAACTTGGGTTTGAGTCTCAGTGTGGCCCCTTCATGCAAAAAATGTCAAAGGTTAGGTCTGTATCTAGTTTACCCCTCCCAAGACCCCAAATAGTTGGAATCAACATGGAAATATTGGGTAATAGCCCTTTAAGTAAGGATTCATTAATCTCCCTGTGAAGAGGAAGTCTTTGGTTCTGGAAAGTGGGGTTCTAGATCACCAATGACCCATGGATGGTTCAGAAATTTATAATTGCTAATCAATTCTTATTTTGTGATTTTATTTTGTTATTTATTTAGGCATATACGATTAAAAATAGAAGTTCTTTAGATGCTCTTTTCTGCATGAGGAATTTCCTAAGAGTTGTAGTGTATGAGCATAAATAGTAGTACTATAAGGTTAGAGGTTGTTGATTCCCAATTTTCTATTCTGCAGCTCAATCAGCAATGCGAGGATAGGAGTATTTTACGCTATGTTTACTACTATTTAGCCAGGATTCTATCGGACAATGGCTCTCAAGGTTTAAGTGCAGCTGGTGGGATCCCCACACCAAATTGGGATGCTCTTGCTGACATTGATGCTATTGGAGGAGTGACTAGAGCAGATGTTGTACCTCGAATTGTTAATCAGCTTACTGCAGAGGCTTCAAATGTTGATGTTGAATGTAAATTGGTTTCTGCATTTGAATTATGGCATTCTTTCTATTTATATTTAAGTTTTTGGTTCATTTATTTTATGTTGCTAAAACAGGGTTCTTTTTAATGGTTATTCCTATGATTATTTATGACACATAATGCTAATAGGTTAGATGATATTAAAGTAAACAAGTACAGATCCATATATGATATAGTAACGAAAAATCTCTCAATACCAGTGTTCCATTGTTGACCCAGATGATTGAACTATTCGAACCGTCACTTGGCCTTGATTACGGGTCTGGTTTTCATAAAATCCCAGATTTGATAAAAAATGTTGACTTGGTGAAAACCCATTCGATCTAGTCACTGGGTCACGGGTTAACCGTTATGTGTGTATGCAAACTTTCGAAGTCCTTAACTTTGTGCTCGGTTGTATGATTGGGGTGATCTTTATGTCAATTTTGGGTAACTTTTCAATAACTACATGTTCCAAGGTGCCAAAGGGCTTACCCTGTTATTTTTGCCAAAATCCCCTTTTTTGCCTCAAAATCCAATTTTAGCATTTTTATAAATAAAAATAAAAACTTAAAGAAAAATTATAAATTAGACATAAAATAATATATGTATCTACGTATATTACATATAGGATATAATTATACATTATTTTATTGATATAATACTTCTACATACATACATGCATATATATATACATATATATATGAGGCAAATATGGTTCAGCATCCGGGTCGGTTTTTAAAACATTGCTCAATACGTAGAGGGTGGTAAGAGAATGCACATGTTTGCTAGGTTGTGAAGTTTTGGATTGGCCTTTGACTTATTTAGGCCTCCCCTTAGGAGATGGCCTCAAGAAAGAAAGCTTTTGGAACCTGGTGGTGGAAAGATTCGAAAAAAGACTTGCTTCTTGGAGGAAAAATTATCATTCTTTGGGGGGGGGGGAGGATAATTCTGATTAGGTCTACCCTAGCTAATCTACTTGTTTATTTCTTGTTTGTGTTTAAGATCCCCACTAAAGTCTCCAATAGGTTGGAAAAGTTGATGAGGGACTTCTTATGGGAGCTAGGCAATGAGAAAAGGGACCATAGAGTGGGCTGGGAAGTGGTGACTAGGAGTAAGAAGTTAGGAGGTCTAGGGATAGGGGGTGTCAGGAAAAGAAATATGGCTTTGTTGGGGAAATGGTTGTGGAGGTTTCCTTCGGAAAATGATAAATTATGGACAAAGATTGTGACTAGCATTCATGGGCTCGAGGACAATGGCTGGGATCCTGGAATTCTATAGGTGCATCTCCTTGGAGAGCCATCCATGACATCCTTTCAGCTTTCTCCTCTTATATCAGGTATGGGAATTCAGATTAGGTGAACACTTTAGTTGTTCAGCGGGTTATGGAACCAATTATGAGGTTCCGTGCTAGTATAAGCTTCATGGGCCGCATTGTAAAAGATGCGGGCCCCATGTATTTAATATTGGCGTGGAACCTTATCATTGGCTCCACAGCCTGCTGAACAGCTAAAGCGTTCAGCTAAACCTTGCTCCAGGTATGGCTTGAACTCAGGTAACCTAATAAAGTTTTGGGAACAAACTTGGGTTGGGGATTCCCCTCTAATGGAACAATTCCCTTCTCTGTATGCTCTATCAAACCTCAAGAATGAACCTAACTCTTCTTTTCTTGTTCCATCAGACTCTTCTTTTGGGTTTGGGTGGAACCTGTGATTGAGGAGAGCCGTCAGGGATACAAATTTGGATTCTTTGGTAACTTTGTTAAATACTCTTGAAAATGTTTTTTTGGATCCCTCTAAGGAAGACATTAGATTTTGGACCCCATCTCCCTCGGGCACCTTCTCCTGTGGCTCATTCTTTGATACCATATCTCAGCCTTCTGCTCCTCTTGGATTACCCTTCCCTGTTATTGAGATTTGGAGCAAGCCCATTCCTCCTCGGGTTGGTAGTTTTTGTTGGGAAATTTTCTTGGAAATAATCAATACAATTGATTTAAGTCAAAGAAAGAGACCCAATCTTTGTTTATCCCCTAATAGGTGTTCCCTTTGCAAAGCTGATGGGGAAACATGCTACCACCTTTTGGTTTCTTGCCGTTTTGCCAAGACTATTTGAGAGTGAGTTGTTCCCTTTTTGGGTGTATTTGGGTTCCCCCTGTGGATGTACAAAGCTTGTTTTCACCCTCCTTAAGTTGGCCTAAGAAAAGAGGGAGAATGGTGTGGAGATGCATTTGGGGAGCAGTTTGTTAGTCTCTATGGGAAGAAAGGAACTCATGTATCTTTTCTGACAAGGAAAGAACCTATGAGAGTTTAACAGAACTGATTCTGTTAAGGGTGGTCCACTGGCTGAAATCTGTGGACCTACTCATAGATGTCTCACTGGCTGACTTGATGAGAAACTGGAAAGAGATAGCTAACACTTCCCAATTTAAGAGGTCTTCTAGCCCCTCTTGGACGTCCCCACCTTATGGATTCATATAACTGAATATTGATGGCTGTAGTGTGGGGAATCCTGGGTCTTCTAGAATTGGGGGTGTGTTCAGGAATGTGGAGGGGATTATTTTAGCTTTGTTCTCAGGCCCTATTGGAGAATAAGACTTACTTAGAGTTGAGATCTTTGTCTCTGGAAGGTATCCAAAAAGCTAGGGATTTGAACATCAGGAGGTTGATCCTTGAAGGTGATTCAGAGGTGATGATTAGATGGATAAAGGAAGACAACAACAGCATGTGGAGGTTTAGCAATGAAAGGAAGAAATTCAAATGGCTTACTAGGGGTATTGAGGTGAAGTACAGCTGGGTGAAAAGGAGTGCCAACTCACTTGCTGATGGTCTAGCCAAACAAGGGGCGAATAGGGATTCTTTATTTTGGGCTAATTTTTACATTTTTCTTGTAATCTATTGGTGGGGAGTTAAGATATTTTATCTCCCCCTTTCTTTTACTTATATTTCTCTTGTTAATAAAAGTTTTCAGTCACTGATAAAAAAAAACATTGCTCAATACTATGGTTCACAAACACTTTATCACCTATATTATCTACTACTTGCAAATGAAATATGCATTGCATTGACATGCTTATTATTTTATTTTTGCAAATAACTTGTCGCAATATTTTAGAAAACTTTTGTCCATGAAAGCAGTCATGGTTCTCTCACATACTGTCTACTTCTTGATTGGTTATGGTTGACTTTTAGTTTTCTCTTTGGAATAGGAGGGGTTTTGAGAGATAAGGATTGCAACATATTAGCTTTTTTCTAGGAATGACAACGGCGCGGGGCTGGGACGGGGAGCCACTACCCATTCCCGTCCCTGCAAAAATCCCCATCCTTATCCTTGCCCCTGTCCCCACTAGCGGGAATAAGGTTTTCCCCATCCCCGCGGGATCTCCTCTCCTCGTGATTTTTTATAATGTCAACTATTTTTTTTTCTTTTGTTTTATTTAAAATTAAAAATAAAATAATTAAAATTTGCAATCCCATTAAAAAAGATTCAAATATATTCAAACATATTTAATCATATTTTTAAAAATATTAATATACATACATACATACATACATACATACATACATACATGTATGCATACATATATACATATATTATTAGCGGGGATCGGGGTCTCCGCAGGGTGGGGAGTGCTCTCCCTATCTCCGCCCCATCCCCACCAACGGTGATGAAAATTTTCCCATCCCCGTCCCTGCGGGGGGAAAATCATCCCCATCCCCACCCCATTTGGGGTTTGGGAGACTCTACTAGGGCTGAACTCTTAGCGGCCCTACAAGGCATTCAAATTGCACGTCAACTTGTAGTGGACAATTTAATAATTGAAGGAGACTCTAAAGTTGTGGGTTGGCTAGCTGATTCGGATTCAGGGGTTTAGTGCTACAGGGATCTCTTAAAGAAAGCCAAGTGGTTAACAAGAAACATGTGCATTAGTTTACACTGGATGGAAAGGTCGGCAAATGCTTTGGCTGATTGCCTTGCTGAACAAGGGGTTAATAAGGGAAATTTGTACTGGGCTGCATTGTAATCTTTTGTCTTTTGCTCAATTTGTAATTCCTTTTAAGGAGAGGTTGCACCTTGTTCCTCTCCTTGGAATGCTTGTAATGGTTTTCTCATCTTGTTAATAAAATAACCATTCAATTATCAATTTTTTTTTGTTTTCTCTCTGAAAAATTCTTGATGCTAAATATTCTGTCTACTGCATGCTGAATTGTGTAGAATTGTACTTAATTTATCCAGTTCATGTTAACATGATTTGAAGTAGTTTTGCTTTTTTTGATTGTTTTTTAAAGTTCATGCACGGAGACTTGCTGCTTTGAAGGCTCTTACCTATGCTCCATCAAGCAATAATGAAAATTTGGCCAAGTTATATGAAATTGTGTTTGGCATTCTTGATAAGGTTAGTCCTGCCCTGCATTTTTCTAATAGAAATAAAGGCATTAAGATTCAATCAATGTCTTTTCTTTAAATCATTTGACAATATTGCAACAATATTTTATAGTTTCTTTTGTTTGTTACTGCATACTGGTTGAAGTTGATCTTGTTAAAATTTTTTTGAGGCCTTGTTTTCTTTTTCCCTCAATTTCAGGTAGCTGATACAAAACAAAAACGCAAGAAAGGCATGTTTAGTAGCAAGGGTGGAGATAAGGAGGTAATAATATTAATTTTTTTAATGGGTAACTAGTATAACTTATGTTAATTTGTAAAAAAAAAAGGATTTATTTATAAATATGCCAAGCATTTTTATACTTGGGCAGGCCAGAACCTGCCCATCCCACTTATTCTATTTATCTTACAACTGAGCCCAAAACAATTGATCCCTGTGCTACACTTCTTTGGCAAGTGCATCAGCCAAACTGTTTTCTGATCTTCTGACCCACTGTAAAAGTTACTAAATTCTCTGATAAAGTAATTAGCTTCTCTAAGAATCTACATGAACTGCCATATTGCTTGATTTCTGTTCTCCAACCACCTCAACAATACTATTTTGTCACCCTTGTGACAATCTTCTTGAGATTTAAAGAATATATCAATTCAATCCATGTAATAACACTGCCAACAGTTGCTGCCTTTTCTGAATACTCCTATTCTATAAGTGCCTGGGTTCCTAATACTGTATGTCAAAATTCATTGTGATGCATCCATTCCTTGGTGGTCTCCATTGCATTTGGGTCACTGTTTTAGTGAATGATGAACTGGACACCTGCTGCCATCCTCTAAATATTATCATCCATACTAAAATTCAAGCACATCCATTGTTTTTATCTACTGCACCACCTTTATAGGGATGTCTTCCTCCTTTGTTCTTAATTTCTCATTGAAAACTCTCGCATTCATTTTCCCTCATGTTGTCCAAAGGACCACTGTCCTTGTATTTTTCCACCTTATTTTCCTCCTCTTCTTTGGCATATGGAAGAAAGATGATGAAAATAATCTAGCCACATCATGGAGAAGGCTCTACGTACAACCAAAGAGCGAAGAAAACCTTATCAAAATACTTGAAACAAAAGAGCTGGAGATTAGTAAATAGTAAGCTGATTCTTCACTTGCACATAAGAAACAAAAATGTGGGGACAAGGACCAATTTGGCTTCCTCTTTTGTAAGGTTTCATAAGTATTGTTTTTTCATGAAATGCCTCCTCATAAAATGCTTTAATTTTAGGTGGCACCAGCTTACTCCAATTTTCTTTCGTTGGAAAGGGCTACGAAAGAGAGAGGGAATAGAAAGGACATGGAAGAAAGAACTAAGATGTGCAAGAAAAAAGGCGAGAGGGATTAGGAGTCCAAATATGATTATCAGAATTGGGCAAGTTTAGCCAAACATCTCCAAGTAGGTTCAACAAGTCAATGATGAGACTTGGTGCGGGTTTCTTTCTCTTCACTTTCAGTAGCAAGAAGGAAGCTATTGACATCCTCGATCATGAACAGGATCATCTGAGGTTTCCAGATTTAAGGTTGGGGAGATGGAAGTCATGGAACCCTCTAGTCGGAGCGCTGAGAAACATAGGGTCATGAGGTCATCGAACTTTGTCTGGATAAACGTCTTCGGCATTCCTCTAATTGCCTAGTGCTTCCAAACATTTAGAGATGTTGGGGATGCATGTGGGAAGTTTAGGTTTGTAGACTCAGGAACAATTGAATGGAAGAACTTAGTTTGTGCACGGATTTTAGTTGAGGTGAAGGAAATTCATCTTGTTCCAGTTTCTTGGTGGTTGGTTGGGTGACTTTTTTTTTCTGTGAAGGAGGGAAGTGGTTCTCGATCTTCGGCTGGTTCAAATAGTAAGATGAACGTGCTGGTTACAGAGGAAAGGTAGGAGGTTGAAGACGAGGGCAGTTTTGGAATAAAAGAATTAATTGATGATAGCTGGGTTGACTTGAGCCTTTTCGACTCTCAAGACTATGGGAAGGTAAAGAGGGGAGAGTTGGGAGTGGCTTCGAAAAAGGGAGAAAGAAGTGGGGCCCAGTCGAGAGAAAAGGTTGGGGCGGCTTCACACGTGATTTATTAACTATGGATGACTCTAAGGATAGGGGTTGAGGGACATGTTGCCGACCAAGAGGAAAAAGGAATAGGGTCTGACCAGGGAGTTGAAAAGTCTCCTTTGTTATGTATAGAATGGGTGCCTTGTGACAACAATGGAAATGCTATTGGGGCTCACCATCCTCAGGCTCCACCAAAAAGTAGAAGAAAGAATTTTGTCCCACTTAGGATTGGGAGCAATAGAAAGTATGTAGTAAAGTTCAAGCGTTCAAAGACAGTGGGAAGGGATTGACTAGATTAGTTTGGGATAAGCTGCATTAAGAGGAGAGAGGTAAGAGGGGAACAAGAGATCTCCAGCGGCGATGAAAGGGAGGAGAAGAAGGCTACTGCAGTTTTGGCAAAGGTTTCTGTTCCTCGTGATGTGGAGCAAAGCCCTAACAATAGCGTGGAAGATCTTGCTGGTTGCATTCGGAACAGGGGCGACCTGTGGAAGTTGTGGAAGTTGCGAATCGAAAGGTGCTTGAGGGTAAGTCACCTTTGGATTCTAACCCTATGGTGAAGGAAGGTTTGAGTGGCGAAAATGAGTGTTTTAAAGAAGCTGAGAATGGTCTGAAGGAGAAGGATGTGGATTTAAGAGGTTCCGCTGATGCTGCTATAGGAGGTGGTCGTGTTATTGGCATTGAAGGAAGTGGAACTGTTGGAGATGATCATTGTGTCCTGCCCCAAACCGAGAGTGCAATTGACGATCATCGGTACTTAAAGGAGGTGGTGATTGGAAAGATAGGTGTGGATTTAGGCAGGAGGGGGAGGTTAATAATATTTCAGATGCTGCTGAGTCAGTGAAGTCCAAAAAACCTTGTGGAACATGGGAGTAAGATACTCTCATACTGTTCACGTTACAAAAATTTTCTCTCAGTTGAAAGGTGGTTTGATCGGGACTGGACCTACCAAAAAATACAAGGTCTACAAGAGAAGGGGCAGCAGTCTTACAAAGAGGACAACTGAAGATGCTGCTGGTAAGGACTCCTGGGTTGGTTCTAACATGGACAAACAATTGGGGACTGAACAGCAGGGGGAAGCAATAGAGAACAATTCTGGTTCCACTGTAAGAGAACGTGATAAAATCATTGAGAGGAAGGTGGTGATATCAGGAAGTATTTCCATTGAGGAAGCGGCTAAAAAAGATGTAGAGATTGATGGGTCTGTTTTTCTGGGGTGGTGAGGAATTTGCTAGGAAAGCCTTCGAAGAGTTTGAGAGGAAGAAGAGAGAAGAAACTCTGAAGAAAAAGGAAAATGGAGGTGGGAGGTGGAATGAAGATGTCAACGGTCAGGAGGTGTATGAAGGGGAAGATTAGAATCCTGGTTTTGCTAGGATTGCTGATGCCCGAGTAGAACCTCAGCAACTAGAGTGAAAGGGAAAGGTGAGAGAGGGTCCCCTTGTCTAATTCCTCTCAAAGTTGGAAAGAAGTGCACCACAGTTCCATTCACCAATAAAGAATAATGACAAGTCCAAATACACCCCATTATCCACTTGTACCATCTCTCCCCAAAACCAAAGCTTCTCATCACTTTCAATCGAAAGGACCAATTCACCATATCATAAGCTTTCTCCAAATCCAACTTGAATAGTAATCCTTTTTTTTTTTCCTTCTCTTTTCATCTCCTCCACACTTTTACTCGCAATTAAAATTTGATCGGTGGTTTGCCTATTCTTCACCGAGGCCCCTTGATTCAATGAAATAATATTGGGGAGAGCTACTTTGATACTGAACCTTAGCTATTATTTTATATAAACTATTCACCAAGCTAATGGGTCTAAACTCTCTAGGATATGTTGCATCAACCTTTTTAGGCACCAAAGCAATGGAAGTTTAGTTCAGACATGGATTTATTGTTCCTCTCCCAAAGAATTCATTTAAAACTTAAAGTCCTCTTTCAAAATGTCCCAACAATCTTGGTAAAAGGCCATTGTGAACCATCCGGCCCTGGTGCTTTGCATCTATCCATAAAAAACAGTGCCTTCTCTCATTTCCTTCTGCTCAAAATTCCTCTCTAACTAGACTTTTTATTTATTTGATAGCCTTATCCATTCCAAATCATCTACCCACACTCTATAATTCAAGGATCTTGTAAAAATGGATCTGAAATCTTTTTTGAAATGCCCCAGCTATCTCATTTTTCTGTGTGATTGTTACACCATCCACCACTAGTCTTGAAACATGAATTTTCCTCTACTATTAGCCAATGCATGAAAAAACTTTGTATTTCTATTACCCTCTTTTTTTTTTATCAGAACACTATACAGGATTGAACTACAGGCCTTCAGTTTATAAGACTGAAGCTCTACCACTGAGCTATAGGGGCTCAGTTTTTCTATTACCCTTCTTCACCCATTTATGGCTTGCTTTTTGCCTCCAACTAATTTCCTCTTTGTAAAGTAAGTCCTCCAACTATTTCCTCAAATCCCATTTTGCTTCCTTATCCTCAAGTGATGGACTCTAATGATCAATTCTTAGTTCAGGGTCCGATCATTGCATTCCATGAATAAATAAATAAAAACAATCCTTCACCCAACTTTCTGATCACCACCTGCTTACTTGTGTGCCATTTGTTTTACACCCAGGCTGCTACCTTCTTCTCGTATTGATTTAAATTAATAAACCTACCAAACAACCAAGCTTTAAGGAGGTCTAGAGACTCTAGACATTGCTGCACATTTCCCACTTCATCAACCAACTCCAGTTGAACAGAATCTTTTGCTCTTCTAGATGTTGCCATCTGCTTTCTTCATCTCAGTAAAGGTCACTTTTTTTTTATGATAAGTAATAGAAAGAGATTTTTTTAATAGATTATCAAAATCAAATTACACAGACTGCCCAAAGGGAGGCACAAGATGCAGCCACTCAAACAGTATCACATTACAACTGAGCCCAGAAAAGATGACCCCTATGCACCTAGCTTAGCTAAAGGATCAGCTAATACACTAGCTGACCTCCTTTCCCACTGAATGGGCATGTTTTTCCTAATAATTATTTCTGTCACTGATCTAAGAAGGGAAAAGGAAAACCTAATGGGCAAGGTTTTCCTTTCTTATGAGGAATCCCTCCAGTTAGAATTTGATTGAACCATGTGAAGCTCGCATTCATAGGTGAGAATTTGATTTAATACTCATAGCGGTGGATCTATTGTTTCCTTTCCTCTCATTTGGAAACTGGACCACATTCAAATAACCACCTATGCGTCAAGGGTCATATGTTAGATCTCTGATACTATAAAATTTCCTCTCTCTCTCTCTTCTATAAAGTTGGGTAACACACATTGAACTAGCACCATTCAAGATTGTCCTCTTTGCTTTTAATCTCGAAGGTGTCAAGGAAGTTCCTGCCAATTCCTATTCCACTACCTGAACCTCATTATTCCACATGATAGTTGATAAAGGTCCCAGAAATAGGGCTGATGGCCAGCTCTTTTTTCTGATTTTTTAGTGATCAAATACTCATTCATCTCGAATCAATCTCTAGGGGCTTTGCTTCTTGAATCAAGATGATGCTTGCTTTTTTCCTCTTGAAAGATTGTTTAATTGTTCGTCTCCTTTGGGCACTTTCTGGACCTTCAATGTTCGGTTAATAATCCTCATGGTAATACCAGTAATGAACACCTTCCCCCCCGAACTAAAAAAACAAAGGGACCCCTAATGCTTTAACTGGAGCCTTCTCCCCCCTCTTTCCTACTGAAACATGGGAAACCATGAGATATCACAAAGAACAAATTCTTAGGCCTCACTCTCACTGCTTCTGTGCCTCAGAGGAGTTCAGGGATTTTTTTTTTTTTCTGTTTTTCTGTTTTCCTGAGAAAGATAAGTAATGAATTTATTAATAAACAGGAGACCAGAAAACAACCTCTGTACATAGGTTGCTGTACACGGGGAATATACAATGCTGTTCACCATGCACTTAAGCAATTTGATCCTGACTGTTTACAAAAAAGGTTTTCAAAATAAAAAAAAAGTATTTGAATTCTTTCCTCTAAACATTCTGTGACTCGGCAACCAAGATTTCATCTTCCCCAAAATTCTGCTTGTAACTACTTTTTTTTTTGATGAATAATAATAAATTTATTGATTCATAAGAAAATTAGAGTGAGTTCATACATCATCCCAACGAGAGGCGCGAGCTGCAGCCCCTCCCTGAAACTTACAAGTAAACTAGGAAAGAAAAACAAGAATCACAACTGAGCCCAAAATAATTCTTCCCTATTTACCCCTTGCTTAGCTAATACATCTGACAAGGTATTTGCTGATCTCCCCACCCACTGTACAGTGACCAACATATTCCTTGTCAACCAACTAAATTTCTTCATTTCATTCTTGTATCGCCACATAGCCTCTTCAGAATTTTTCAACCAACCCACCACCACTTTGGAATCCCCCTCGATTATTAGGTGTTGTACCCCCAGCTGGTTTGCAAATTGGACCCCTTGTACAACAGTTAAAAGTTCTGCCCTGATGGAATTCCCAATTCCCAAGGACCTGAGTAGAGCAACAAAATCTCTCCCTTCTCATTTCTCAAAGCACCCCCCACTCCGGATAATCCTGGATTACCCATGCTGCTTCCGTCAAAGTTCAACTTAATTGAGCCTTTGGGTGGAGGAGACCAGCTTGTAATTGATTTGGCCTTTAAAGATAAACACCTTGCTACTACTGACCAACTTCTCCAAATGTCATTAAAGGAGAATTGATGAAAGATTTCCAAGGTCTTCAGCCAATGTATTGCCATGTTTAGCACACAGTCTTTCAAATCTTGGCTGTTCCTTTCCTTATCTTGAAAAATTCTGAGATTCCTTTCTTCCCAAAGAGTCCAAGTCAAGGCAGCACGAGCACATCTCCACATAATCTCCCTATTTTTGTAAGCCAATAAAAGGTAGAATGGTTGAAGAGCATGTGAACTTCTGCTGGTAGAC
Organism: Nelumbo lutea; assembly: GCF_056320005.1. Taxonomy (NCBI): domain Eukaryota; kingdom Viridiplantae; phylum Streptophyta; class Magnoliopsida; order Proteales; family Nelumbonaceae; genus Nelumbo; species Nelumbo lutea. The sequence continues at coordinate 47,983,750 of NC_142686.1, read as the reverse complement.
TCCAACTACCCCCAAACAACGAAAGTAGCCAAGCCCAAAGGTCTGCAGAAAAGGGACAAGATACTAATAGATGGTAACAATCCTCACTGTGAGCTCTACAGAGGATACACCAATTAGGAAAAATACAGAGAAAAAGGTCTTCTCTTTTGTAGTTTGTCTAAAGTGTTTACTTTCCCATGGAAAGCTTCCCAACAAAAAGCCATAATTTTTGGGGGAACTGGCTTACACCAAATTTCTTTTGACGGAAAGGGTTGGTGAGTAGGAAGTTGAGAGATGGACTTGAAAAAAGAAGCACAAGTGAAGGTTCCATTGGGTCTAGGAGTCCAAACCCTCTTATCTGGCTTGGAGGGATCCAAACAAACCTGATTAAGACACCCAAAACTGATTTAGGATACCAGTTAGGGAAGCTAGGAATATCTATTGTAAGCCTCTTATCTGGCTTACCTACCTATTATCTATTGTAAGCTAGGAAAATCCTAAAGACAGACAAATAATAGGAAGGTAAGTTTGGAGGGATCCAAACCAAATCTGTGTTTATGGAAAGACAGACAAATAATAGTCCAAACCCTCTTATCTGGCTTGGAATATCTATTGTAAGCCTTGTCCACTCTATTCCAGGACACAGCCATAAGGTTGTCTCACCTCACCTGGATGGCTGGATCCCACCCCAAATTTCTACACCCATATTAAACTGAAAAAATTATCTTCCAGAGATTGTCTTGTTGTTCATTAAACCTGAAAAACCATTTACCGTACATAGCGACATTTACTTCCCTCACCCTTCTAATCCCTGAGCCACACTTCCCTTTGGGAACACACATTTTCTCCAAGTCACTAGGTGAAAATTTCCCTCACCCTTCCACCCCCTCCACAGAACATCTCTTATTTTTCTTTTCAATTGCATTTTCCACCGAAGCTGTAATAGGGAAGAGAGACAGGAAGTACATGGCGTTATTGATACATTTGTCACCCAAAGGCATACCCAAATATTTGGCTGGCAGCTTTCCCACCTTACAACCACATCCCACACATCATTGATCTACTCCACCGCCCCCACAGCCATGACTTCAGTCTTGGAAGCATTTGGATGAAGACCTGTCACTACCTCAAACCATCAGGGATTTCTCATTTAATGTAGGTGAATTCTTGTTCAGATGTTATCTTCTCTTCTTATTTTACTTCTTTTCTCAAATTCTCTGTTCTGTTCTTGGATTGTAATTTGTTTAGTCAAATTTGATACTTTCCTTATCATACTTCTGGTGATATTTCAATTATGATGTTACACTGTAGTTCATTTAAGCAGTGAGTTAGCAATGTCTGAACAATGATTGCTTTATGGGCTTCTTACAGTTTATTATTCGAAGCAATTTGCAATATGCTGCCCTTAGTGCTTTGAGAAGACTTCCTTTAGATCCAGGGAATCCAGTATTCCTCCATCGTTCTGTTCAGGGGTATGTGTTCTTTCTCTTTCTTTTTCTTATAGAATATTTTCCACATTTCCACACTTGATTACATACTAGATCAAATCTACAGCACTATCGGAGCTTTTGCTTGTGGGGTGCTTAATGTAGAAAATGGTGAGAACTAAACGATGACACTTTCAATTGAGCCAATCTGGTCCAAGTCCAACTCAAGAATTATTCTCGAGTTAATTTGTACAAAAATTATAATATTATTATAATTAATAATATAATAATTATTATAATAACATTAATATTATAGTATTATGAAGCCTAATATTATATTATTATATATTTTTTGTTTATTTATTCATTTTTGAATTATAATTAAAATTAAAAAAAATACTGTTATTATTAGTTAATTATACATGGAACTTTAAAATTTATTAGTTAAGTTAAATGAAATTCTTATTAATTTTATAGTTTAATTTTAAAATTTAAAAGGAATGCAATTATTTATTTCAATTAAATTTAATAAAATTAATTTTACAATTTTTGTTAATTTAAGTAGTTTTATTTTGAGTTTAAATGGAATTTGAATGGATTTTCATTGTAATAACATGGAATTTCAATGAATTATAAAGTTTTCATTAATTACTTATAATTTTAATAGTTAACTATAAATTAATTTTAAATTATATTTTTCAATATTGTATTAATTAATTTTAGAATTTTTGTTAATGTAAGTATTTCTAAATAGAATCTAAAAGTATTTTAAATTACAATATTATTACAGATTTTATTAATAATAAATAATTAATAATTATTATCATATTATAATTATAATGTTACTTATTTATTTAACTAATTTTATGATACTATTCATTATTATATACATAAGTATATAACTAGTATTGTTATATGTAAGAAATATTTATGATCTTAATATCTTATTTAATTACCAACATTATAATAAGAATTAGTTAAGTTTATTTTGGTTATTTGACTTACTCATGAAATAATTAAATACTAATGTAACTTGGTTCTTTTATGTTAATTGTTGTTAATTAAATTAGGTTTTGATTTGCTTAAGTTTTGAATTATAATTACAATTAACGAATTACTATTAATTAATATAGAAATTGCAATTACAAAGGGTAGGCCTTGACACAACGGTTAGGTTGCTCCAATGCGACTTGAGTGACCAGGGCTCAAATCTTGGAAATAACCTCTCTGTATGCGCAAGGGTAAGGCTGTGTACTTTTGCCCCTCCCCAGACCCTGCATTGGTGGGAGCCTCATGTATTGGGGTGCCTTTTTTTATACAATTTGCAATCTTAAGCTTTTAATTTACTTTATATTAATTGGGAAAAAACATTATTTTTTATTAAAACTAACATGTTAGATCACACCCAAACCCAGTTCTAACATGTTTCTAAGGTCATTCAAACAATTTGGTCCAAGCATGAACCACCCAGCCTAAGCATGAGGCTGTATGGTACTGTACAAATTATAGATATGGTGAGTTTATGTGTTGAAAACAGTTCTGTTATTGCTGTACCACGAGCAACACATTACATGGTAACAGTCATTGCACAAGATCATTGAAACATGTGAAGGGGTGACTCGATTTGATTGTCTTCTTCTCTCTATCATTAAAATGGGTTTACAATAACTTGAATTGTTAAAAACCTAAAATGACAACAAATACAGCCGTGAAGTTATTGGAAAATGCCGGGAAAAGGAACTTGGCCCTCTTGGGAAAGTGGTTGTGGAGGTTTCCTTTGGAGCAGAAGAAGCTATGGACTAGAATAGTGGCAAACATACATGGGATGGAGCAGAATGGATGGGATGTTGGAATCAGAGCAAGGTCCACAAGCAATTCATCTTGGAAAGCCATTCATGATTTGCTTTCAGTCTTCTCTCCCCTTGTCAAGTATGATTTGAATTTTTGCACTTGCATAAAATTCTGGGAACAAACTTGGGTGGAGAATGTTCCACTTAAGGACCAGTTTCTTTCCTTGTATGTCCTCTGTGAGTTAAAAAATAAGTCAATTTCTTTTTTCGTCACCCCTTCCTCCTCAAGTTTTGGGTTTGGGTGGAACCTGGGATTGAGGAGGGCTGTGAGGGACTCTGACCTCCACAGTGTCTTGAGCCTCCTTGACCTTCTTGATAATGTTTTCATTGACCCCTCTAAGGTGGACTCTAGAACTTGGACCCCGACCCCCACGGGCTCTTTTTCCTGTGCTTCCTTTTTCAAAGTCTTATGTTAGTCCACCAGTCCTACAACCTCTCCTTTCCTGGTTAATGAGGTTTGGTGCAGACCAATTCCTCCTAGGGTTGGTAGTTTTTGTTGGGAAGCCTATCTGGAAAGATTCAATATTGGTGATTTGCTTCAAAAGAAGAGATCCAATACATGCTTATCACCTCATTGGTGTGTTCTATGCAAAGCGGATGGGGAGACTGGTTTTCACTTACTGGTGTCGTGCCAATTTGCAATGTCAATTTGGGAATGGGCTTTTTCTCTCTTTGGGCGCAGGTGGAACCCTCCTTCAGATCTGCAGAGCCTTTTTTCTCCTTCTTTGTTCAGGTGGCACGTGAAAAGGGGAAGGACTATGTGGAGAGGACTGAGGGCTGCAGTATGCTGGTCTTTATGGGAAGAAAGAAATCTTAGAATCTTCTCGGATGAAGAGAGAGGGGCTGAAGAATTGAGGGCTGTGATCCATATCAGGGCTGTACAGTGGCTGAAATCTCTAGAGCTATTCACAGACTACGCAGTGAATGACATGTTGAGGAAGTGGGGTGAGATTGCAAGCTGTATGAAGTCCAAATCAGTTGTGAAGGTGTCTTGGACACCCCCACCTGCTGGATTCCTAAAATTGAACTTTGATTGGAGTTGTAGGGAGAATAATCCTGGACATTCAGGGATTGGGGGTGTTTTTAGGGATGAAAACGGGGTTATTTCAGTCATGTTCTCAAGTCCAATTGGAGTGGGGGATTCTCTTAGAGCTGAGATCTTGGCAGTTATGGAAGGAGTTCAGAAAGTTAAGGAGATGGACGTCAGAAAACTCATAATTGAAGGGGACTCAGAGGTGGTGATAGGGTGGCTGAGGAAGACAACTGTGGATTATGAAAGTACAGCAACGAGAGAAGAAAGTTCAAGTGGTTCAAGTGGCTGGTGCGGGAAATGGAAATCAGGATGAGTTGGGTTAAAAGATCAGCTAACTCTATAGCTGATGGGCTAGCTAAACAGGGGATAGAAAGGGATGTAATGTTTTGGGCTAAGTTATAACTAAATTGCTTATTTTTTTCCTTTTCTTTCTTTGAGGACTTAAGTTGTTTTTGGAAGATAAGAGTGTTTGTCTTCCTTGCTGTAACTATTCTTGTGATATTTTAATAAAATTGCTGAAGTTGTTTTGATAAAAAAGAAAGTTATTGGAAAATGCTCAATGACCATAAAGAAGAAGACATGAGTAAAGTTCAAAATGAAACATGTGGTTATATGATGAAAATATTCCAATAAATCTGGAATTGGTGTTCACTTCCAAATTGTTATTAGTTTCTTTCAATGTTTTAAAAGGCGTGGGGGGGCGTACCCCTAGAGGCATGCCTCTAGGCGAGAGGCCCCCAAAACACCTTGAGGCGTATGCCTATTACACCTTTTGCAAGAGGCGTGCTTAGAGGCATATACCTCATGTGCCTCATGCATGCCTCATACAAAAAGAAAAAAAGAAAAAAGAAAGAAAAAAAAAAGAAAAGAAAGGAAAAGAAAGGGAAGGGAAAGAAAAAGAAAAAAGTGATTGTTGAATGGGCTACCTAATCAGGTAGTGGAATGCCTTGCATCACGCCTTCATGCTTTAAAACATGGATTGTTTATTATTTTGTTTATTAATGTAGGGTGTGAAAAAATGAATGGACTTACCCAATTGGGTAGCTAAGATGGGTGAGGAGAAAGTGATCACTGGGGTAAATAGAGGCTGCATCAAGACTGTTTCATGTGTTAGACAGTTTGAATGCCCTTAGCTCCAACTAATGCATTGTACATACTTTTGTTATGAATAAAAAGAATATTCATTTCATATGTCATCGGGTTGTTCTGCTAAATACCCCTAGTTCATATAAGTATTAATGTATTATGTATGAGACCACATAATTGTTATAATATGGACTCGAACTTCACAACCAATGGATACACTTGGGGAAGTCTATCCTGACAAGGTTGTCATTCTAACATTGCCCAATGTAGTGGAGCAATGGGTCTCAACTGCTCGGGTTGTGACCTAAGGTATGAGTGAAAGATGATCATCCAATAATCATGTTATGCAAAAAATTCCAGCCATTAGCGTGGTGAAAAATCAAAATTTTGTTGAAACCCTAATGTTGAAATTGCATAGGAGAAAATTTTTGATTTTTTCTTCTTGGATCAAATGGGTTTTGGACCATCTTTTTTTTTTTTGGATCGGAAAAATGATTGTTTAATTATTTAAAATATGTGGAGTTAATTACAGACTGATGACCCAATAGTCATCCCCAAGGATTACAACCCAAGTTACAATGAGGTCCAATATAGTTGCTGCCTTGCAGTCCCTTGTTTGGTTAAAGTATCTGCTAACCCATTTGCACTCCTCCTCATCCACTTAAAATCAGCATTTATATCCTTTGCTAATCTCTCCACTTCTCCGAAGATATGCTTGAGGGTCCATGGGACATGTCTATTACATTTTGCCCAAGAGATTACAACTTTTGAGTCCCCGCCCACTTCCACCTGATGAAAACCCAATTGCTTTGCCAATCGGAGGTCCTGTAATAATGCCAATAACTCAGCCTTTGTTGAGTTTGTAATACCAATTGGCCTTGAATATAGAGCCAATATCTTGAATTCTTCATTCCTGATTGCTCCCCCAATTCCTGACACTCCCGGGTTGCCCATAGAGCTTCCATCAAAATTCAGTTTCACTTTGTTTCCCTTTGGTGGTTTCCACTCAACTCTTATAGTTTACTTGCCCTTAGAGGACTGTGCTATCTCTTTCCATGCCCTTTGGATGTCAGTTATAGAGAAAATGTGAAAACTATCCAAGGTTTTTATCCACAAATGTGACCCTCAGTTTTATGTTGTCAACAGAAGATCCGATCTTTTGGAACAAGATTATGTGCATTACCTGATTTTGAAGTCCACAAGTGCAGAATTCGAAGTGGTGTTCACACCCAGGCCAAATCCTCCTCAAATCACTGCAACAAGTTGAAGATTGTGCAACTTTGATCTTGCAGTCTTGGTTTCTTTCTTCAGAAGTTACATCAGCAAGGATCCAACCTTTTTCACAAATTTGGGCAAGATTTTTAACCCAAAGCAAACCTAAAAGAGTGGATAAAAGGTCCAGTTGAATGGTGTTCAAAACCCTAATCAAAACCTCTCACAAAGGTAGGGCAGAACTCAGCAAGTAATGAGAGAATAGGATGCATCCGACCCCTTCATGTTCCAATTTATTTATAGACTTGGGAGGGCTGCATGAGCCCTCTCCTAATCTAATTACAAATCCTAACTCGTTTAGGATAAGATTAGAGAGAGTCCAACCCTCTTAAGTCAGCCATTAGATTGGAATCTATTTAACTAATCTAACTGGTTAAATCCTAGTCTTACTAGACTTCTCTAGTACATAGTTTGACTAGGATTCTAATGTGAGTGGTCTAATCATCCATTAACACTAATAGTTTTGGAAAAATTCTTGTCCAATTGGGAAATTATAACTTATATGTTGTGGGACCCATAAGTCAATGGGAGAGACAATATGTCACATGCTTTATGCAAGTTAGTAGGGCTAACTATTTAAATTTTCATTAGCCTCATAGGCTAATTCGACCCATACTAATATGGGCTTAAGTAATTAGTCTCATAAGGTCTAAACACTACTACCTGAGACCTTACCATCCTAAAGGCCCAAGTCCATTGGTTCAGCCTGATGAAGGAAGATTTGGCCTGACCTCACGGTTATGCGACACGTGGCAAAAACAACAGCTCGGCAAAAAAGCAAGCCTAAGGCGTGAACACCAAGGGGACACCAGCGGACCGAACTCCCTACTGGGGACCCGAACTCACCCTTGGCCCAAAACCAGAAAGTAATCCGAACTGGCCTACCTTCAGTTCGGGATATACCTCGCCAAACTGGCCAACCTTGTAACAGTTCGGAATATACCTCGCCGAACTGGCCAACCTTGTAACAGTTCGGGATATACCTCGCTGAACTGGCCAACCTTGTAACAGCTCGGGATATACCTCGCCGAACTAGCCAACCTTGTAACAGCTCGGGATACACGTCGCCAAACTGACCTGCCCTATAGATACCTCCGAACTCAAGACTTCGCCTCGCTCACCACTCCGCATCACCTTCTGGGCACCAAAACCAAACAAGTCGTACCATGCCTGACACTGAGGAAGTCCGTGCCCGAGGGCGCCGCACCTGACTGACTTGGGATCTGACGCTTGGCGGCCGCACTCTAAACGGCCACCTGCCACCACCACTGACACTGCCATCTCCAGTTAGAGAGACGGTTAGGCAGTGACGGTTTTGTCCCAGCAGAAAGGACGACGGCCGAATTGACAAACGCAAGGGTAATCATACCCGACCTGACAAGGACCTCGGAGCGAGTGCGCGAAGTGATTATAAGAGCCCCCTGCCCCCAACAAACAAGGTATGCAAACTTTGCGCTATCTGGTTTTATCTTGCCTTTGAAGAATTCTAACTTAAGCTTCGGAGCTGTTACACCGGGTTCCCCCCGGAGCTTCCTCATCTCCTCCGTTTCAGGTTCCCTGCTATTCAGTTCAGAAGCAAGGTCATTGGCAGCTAAGACCGGCCGGATCACGCATCATCACAGCCCATTATGTGATAATCAAGTCAATGTAACCCAATTGATCACTTGTAGTTAATCTTTCTACTAAAAATACTTGATACCACATTAAGGGAAGAGATTTTTCCCTCTTTGTCCTTATAACATGGTGTCCAACTTCCAACACCATTTGGATCCTTCATTGGGGGTTCAAATAATCCTACCATTGACAGATTCATGAGTGAAAAGAGGAAGTTGTACAAAGTATTTTCTATGTCTAACACAATAGCAGATCATATCACATTGATCATTACTTGAAATACCATCCTTAAATGCCCCAACATACCTAGATATTTGACCCCATAGGGATCTCACTGGTTGGTATATCAAAGACAGATGAGTTGATATTCAATCCAATACCAATTTCAAGTGTAGGGATTAAGAGCAATTGAGCAACACCTATTTGTTCAACCTATCATAAAGTCCAGGAACATTCTAGGTTAGGTCCAATTCAATGTTTCTTATAGACACTCACCCTCACACCTTAGGTCACCACCCGAGCAACTGAGGCCCATTGCTCCACAAACTTGGGTAGTGTGAGAATGACAACCTTGTCAGGATAGACTTCCCCAAGTGTATCCACTAGTTGTGAAGATTTAAGCCCATATTAAATTAATTATATGGTCTCATACATATTATTAATATGAACTAAGGGTAATTTAGTAGAACAACCCAAATGATACATGAAATGAATGTTCCTTTATTCATGATAAATTATGTACAATACATCAATTAGAGTTGAGGGCATACACACTGCCTAACAGTGAGGGTGATTGTTTGCAAGAAACATTGAATTACCAAACCAAACACGTTCCTAGACTTTATGACAGGTGGAACAATTGGGTGTTACTTTTAATCCCTAGAATTGATGTTGATATTAGGTTGAGTACCAAACTTGTATGTCTTTGATATACCAACTAGTGAGATCCTCCTGGGGTCAAATATCTAGGTATGTTGGGGCATTCAATGATGGTATGCTGACTAATGATCAATGTGTGGGGATCTGCTACTATGTTAGGACATAGAGAACACTTTGTACAACTTCCTACTTGGAGTCTTGAATTTGTTGGCAGTAGGATTGTTTGAATCCTTAATGAAGGATCCAATGGTATTGGAATATGGACATCATGTCATAAGGACAAAGAGGGAAAAAGTCCTTCCCTAAATGTGGTGTCAAGTGTTTATAGCAAAAAGATTGGTTACAAGTAATTAATAGAGTTGCATTGACTTGTTTATCACATAATGGAATGAACCAATAGACTTGGGCTTTAGGATGGTAAGGTTCCAAGTGATTTTAAGACGTTTAGACACTTTATGAGCATGACTACTTAAGCCCGTAACAGCTATGATCGAATGAGCTTATAATGGCTGATTAAAACTTAAGCTTTTGGCCCTACTAGCTTATATATTAAGCATGTGATATGTTGGCTCTCCATCAAGTTGTGGGTCCCACACCATACAATTTATAATCTCCTAATTGGATAAATATTTTCTAGAATAGGATTTGACTAGTTCGACTAGTTCAAGGATTCCAATCTAATGGCCGATTTAAGAGAGCTGGACTCTCTCTAATCTTATCCTAATTGAATTAGGAGTTGTAAATAGATTAGGAGAGGGCTCTTGCAGCCCTCCCAAGTCTATAAATAGACAGGAATGAGAGGGGATCGAACCATGCTTTGTTCTTTCTACTAGCTGAATTCGATCTTCCCATTGTGAGACACTTAAACTAGGGTTTTGGACCCCATTCGACCTGAGTCAATATCCATTGGTTCAAGCATTATTGCAGCCCTCTTTTGGGTCAAGAGAATCATCAAAAAATGTTACAAAAGGTTGGACCTTTGCTGCTGTACTTTTTGGAGAAGAAATCCAAGACCGCAAATAGGGGGGATTCAAGCTTGGGTGTGAAACACTACTTCAAACTGCATTTGTGGACTTCAATATCAGGTAATGCACTCGATCTTCATCCAAAAATATCTGATCTTTCATGGTTCAAGAACCCAATTGGTCCTATGAGAAAAACCGGTTTTCTCATATGTGCGATTTCAGCACTAGGGTTATGTGAATTTTTGAAATTCCACCTCTCTTGTAGCTGGGATTTTGTGCCATACTTTTCAAGGCGCCAAGGCGAGGCTAGGCGACAAGGGGGCACCTTGTCGCGTAGTCGCCTAAGCAATGGATTTTTTTAGGTAAAAACTACATATCCTAGGGTAGTTCCCTAGGTTCCATGACCATCTTTCTTTAATAGTTATCCATATTTTTCATAAGAAAATTTTAAACGTCATGTTTAAGTCTAGAAAATCTGCATATTTATGAGAAGAAAAGGAAGAAAGAAAAGAAAATTAAAAAATATAGGGGCTGAACACCTATTTTTGTTATAGGAAAAGAAGAAAAGGCGGAAGAAGAAATGTGTCTATTGGACAAAATTTTAAGTTCTTCCCTTATTTATTGGTTCAGATTTTAAAGTCTTTGAGGATTATACAGCAGTTAGCAATGTTTGTGTTGATTAAACCCTAACAAATAAGAAAATAATAACAATAAATTAGTTTATAAACACACAAAATGAATATTTTTGTTTAATAATGTCTATTTATAATTATAATCTCAAAAAAAGTAACAATATAAAAGTATTTTCTTACACAGTATACAGAACTGCTTGGTGATTGGATGAGGCGAGCCTCCAAGGGCACCTTGTCGCCTTGACAACTATGTTTTGTGCACAACATGATCATTAGATGATCAACTTTCATCATGGGGTAAAGCGCTTACTAGAAATAGAAAAATTGGTAGCAACAATAATACTCCTAAATCACTCCTTGTGTATACCATGGAGAGAGATGTGATCAATGCGACAATTGATGCACACATCAAGGTTAGGTGGAAGCTGTGCTAACAATGTTCATTCTCTGCCACCATTGTTGTTATCATTTTCTGTTGATTTCAAATTCTTTAAAGAAGAGTTTGATAGGCCCCCAATTAATTTTACGTATGCTAGGAAGGGGAAAGGTCAGCTTTCGGCCAAGGGGGGAAATAATTGAACATGGGGGAACTTATGGCTGGAGGGAATAAGGAGAGTTTTGTAGCATTTATAGCTTGTCAGTTGGGAATAAGAAGAGTGTGGGGCATTTATAAGTTGGCCAGCTGGGCATTTATTATGGAAGGCAGTTATGCTGTAAGATGTGTATAAGAAGGGGCTTTGGGGGATGGAGGAGACAGACTTTTGTTGAGTACAAAATTCTGAGAGTGCTTTGGTGAGCCAGCGGTCTCTCGAAGAACTGACCTATTGTAAGTGATATTCTTTTCTTCTGAATGAATATCAGAATTCTGCTGTGAGTTTGTGAACTGCGTGTCAAATTTCTGGGTCATATCAGTGGTATCAGAGCACGTCTTTCCTCGGCCATGGTGACAGCTAAGGAAGTGGCATCGCAAGTGGAGGGTTTCGAAGAACACCTGTCTTCTCTGCATTCTGGATTTCGTTTTGAGATGGATGGCTTACGCAATGAGTTTCAGCGACTCGATCCAGATAAGGTAGCTGCTGAACTTTCGAAGATCTCGTCCCTAGAGAACTCGGTACAATCTCAGGAAGGAGGTGTTCAAGATCTGGTGAGACGATTTGTTTTGTTGCTTTAGCAACATGCCTATTCAGCTCCTTTGTCTGCAACTGACATTGCTCCTCCTTTAGTCACATTGAGTCGTGCGGCTGACAAAGGGAAGAGTGTAGCTTTCCTGACGTCTTCTTCAATGTCAGTGCCGGAACATACTTCTGAACCACTTCCTCAGAAGTTGGAGTTGCCCATTTTTTATGGGGAAAATCTGGACAGCTGGCTTTTTCGCGCAGAGCGCTATTTTGAGATTAATGGCTTGCTTCCAGCCGAATATCTGCCGGTGGCAGTGGTCTGTTTAGAGGGTGATGCACTGGCTTGGTATTATTGGGAGGATGGTAGGCGACCTTTTCGTAGTTGGGCAGAATTCAAGGAACTCCTTGAACATTTCCGATCATTATGTCAATCCACTACTGTCAAGGAATATCGTCGCCATTTCGAGGTGCTTTCTGCCCCCTTACGTCACCTACCAGAATCAGTCCTGGAAGCAGCCTTTGTGAATGGGTTGCGTCCAGATATCCAGGCCGAACTCCGATAGATGGAACCCGTTGGGCTGATTAGAAAAATGGTTGCAGCCCAGAAAATTGAGGAAAAGAATCAGGCCTTATGCGCCTATCAATCAAGTTCATTTCCTCGTGGGCCCGCAATGTCCCTCCCTAGAACCCACTTTAACTCGCGGGTTTCATAAGTGACTACTTCTGCTGTCACCCGACCTGCATGTGCCGCAATCCCTCCTTCATCAGCCCCTATTATTAAGGCCCCACCTCCTGCTTTCAAAAAGATGACTGACAAAGAGATGTAGCAGAAACGTGCGAAGGGTCTATGCTTCCGTTGCGATGAGAAATACAGCCCGGGACATCGTTGTGCTCAGAAATCACTTCAGGTTTTATGGGTTCAAGATGATGTGGAGGAAATTGCTTCTGATGCGTCTAATTGGGACTGCACTCCTGGGGACACTGAAATTGCTCCGGCTCCAGAAACAGCCGCACTTTGTGTTTCGTCTCTTGTTGGGTTTTGTGGGGCAAATTCCCTGAAGCTGCGTGGACGCATTTTGTCACGTGAAGTGGTCATATTGGTAGACTCGGGTGCATCCCACAACTTTATCTCCGAAACTTTAGTGGAAGAATTGAAATTACCCCGCACCCCTACACACGAATTTGGAGTTCAGATGGGAAATGGTGATGAGGTGAGAACTTCCGGAGTCTGCCGTCAGGTTTGCTTCAACTTACCCGAATTGGATGTCATTGCTAATTTCTTTCCCTTAAAGTTGGGTTCTATGGATGTCATTCTTGGTTTTCCTTGGTTAGCATCCCTCGGGGACTCAGTGATAAATTGGGGCAACATGTCTATGAAGCTCAATTTGGGAGGTGTCCGGGTAAAGTTGCAGGGTGACCCTTCTCTCTGTTCCTCTCAGGTATCTTTGCATGCTATGATGCGTAACTTACAACATGAGGGACAAGGGGTTTTGTTAGAATTAAAACAATTGTAGATAGTGGATTCTTCGTTGAACTTTGTCTTGCCTACATCCCTGCCAATCTCCGCTTTACTAGATGAGTTCAAAGATGTTTTTGGCATGCCTACGGGCTTACCCCCTACACGGGCTACGTAACATGCTATTGTCTTGCAGGAGGGCACTTCTCCTATCTTTGTTCGTCCTTACAGATATCCTCAATTCCAGAAAGATGAAATTGAACGCCTTGTCTCTGAGATGCTGGCTACGGATATTATTCAGCCGAGTACTATTCCCTACTTGAGCCCGGTCCTTTTAGTCAAGAAGAAAGACAAAAGTTGGCATTTTTGTGTGGATTACAGATCCCTTAACCGTGCTACGGTTCAGGATAAATTCCTCATTCCGGTTATCGAAGAACTTCTCGATGAGCTCCATGGTGCTTCTATTTTCAGCAAAATTGATCTTAAATCGGGCTACCACCAGATTCGGGTCCACAGTGAGGACATTCCCAAGGCTGCATTTTGCACCCACGAGGGCCATACGAATTCCTTGTCATGCCCTTCGGTCTCACCAATGCGCCCTTGACCTTTCAGTCATTAATGAATACGGTATTCCATGATTTCCTCCGTCGCTTTATGCTGGTAATTTTTGATGATATTCTAGTTTACAGTGCTTCCGAAGCTGCCCATTTGGATCACCTTCAATAGGTCTTCTCTGTATTGCACGCCCACCATCTCTTTGCCAACTCAAAGAAATGTATCTTTGCTCAGCCTAGCATTGATTACCTGGGTCATATTATTAGCGCGGCTGGTGTTTCTGCCGATCCTTCTAAAATCCAGGCCATGGTCGACTAGCCTCAACCATCTTCACTTAAAGCTCTTCGCGGTTTTCTGGGACTTACAGGCTATTATCGCCGTTTTGTGTGTAACTACAGTAAAATAGCATGGCCATTGACGCAACAACTTAAAAAGGATGCTTTCTCATGGAATGCGGAGGCTGAGAATGCATTTCAAGAGTTGAAACAAGCTATGACGACCTGTTGGAAGATTTCTGTAATTATGTATTATATTTGATTTTGTGTTATTTTAAGTAGTTGAGAGATTTGTGAGCTGTACAAATTTTTTAGGAATCAGCTTTATCTTCCCTTTAATTAGGGAGATATGTTGTCTAGTTTGCATCCTTTAATTAGGGAGATTTGTTACCTAGTTTGTATCCTTTAATTAGGGAGATTTGTTACCTAGTTTGTTTCCTAGAGAGAGCTATAAATTTCGATGTACAGAAGCATAATAAAACATCCCATTCTTCATATCAAGTTATATTATGGCATAGAAGATTAGGACATCCTAGTTTTCCATATCTCAAATATTTATTTCTAAAGTGTTTAAAGGAGTTGATTGGTCAAAACTTCATTGTGAGTCTTGTCATTTGGCTAAAGATCATCGTGCTTTATTTCCAATAAAACCTTGTTTTGCTTCAAAACCATTTTATTTGTTACATAGTAATGTTTGGGGCCCATCTAAGGTTAACACACTTTTTGGAAAAAAATGGTTTGTGACTTTTATTGATGACCATACAAGGGTATGTTGGGTTTACTTGTTGGAAAGGAAATCATAGGTTGAACAAAGATTTAAAGAATTTCTCCTAATGATTGAAAATCAATTTCAAACCAAAATTGGTATTCTAAGATCAGATAATGGGACTGAATACTTTAACAAATACTTAGGAGCATTTCTAACCGAAAAAGGTATTATCCATCAATCAACTTGTCGTGACACACCACAATAGAATGGAATTGCTGAAAGAAAAAATAGGCACCTTCTTGAGGTAGCTAGAGCCATCATGTTTTCTATGAATGTACCTAAATATCTCTGGGGAAATGCTCTCCTAACTGCATGTTATCTGATAAATAGAATGCCATCTCGAGTTTTAAAATATGAAACTCCTTTACAAAATCTAAAAAATTGTTTTCCCACATCTCGAATAACTACGGATCTTCCTTTAAAAGTGTTTGGTTGTGTCTGTTATGTGTATATACCAAATATTTTTCGATCAGAACTGGATCCAAAAGCTGAAAAATGTGTGTTTCTTGGTTATGCATCTAATAAAAAAGGGTACAAATGCTTTAATCCATTTACAAAGAAATTTTTTGAGAGTATGGATGTACACTTTGTTGAGGACCAACCTTTCTTTCAAAAAAATTCTCTTCAGGGGGAGAACATAAGTAAGGAAGATAATTTTTGGGAAACTTTACCTATTCTAGAAGAATTTATACCTTTGATTAATTCTGATAAGCAAGGTTCGGAAACAATTGTTGAAAGAATGGAACCTAGTGATGGTACTCATAATCCAAATTTGCCAGATACTACGTTATCAGAGACAGGGGTAGAAGTACTTCAAACGGATCACAATCCTCATCCTGAGCTTCAGTTTTATACTAGGAAGAAGTTTCACAAAAGTACTACTGTTCCAGTTGTTCCTACAGCAGAAGTCCAATCCAATTTGCCGAGTGAAGATCCTACAACTCAGAGTAATCCTTCTTCTACCCCTATTCCGTCTTTATCTAATGATTTGCCTAATCTGTCTTCTTCAGATCTTGACATTCCAATTGCATTAAGAAAAGGTACCCGAACTTGCACAAAACATCCTATTGCAAAATACTTGTCATATGAGAAATTATCACATACTCATAAAGCATTTGTGTCTAGGATTTCTAATCTATATGTGCCAAGAACTGTTCAGGAAGCATTAGATGATCTGAAATGGAGGTTAGCTGTGATGGAAGAGATGAATACTCTTAGAAAGAGTAATACATGGAGTATTACTGATCTACCCCATGACAAGAAGACAGTCGGGTGCAAATGGGTGTTTACAGTAAAGTGCAAGGCTGATGGAAGTGTGGAGAGATACAAAGCAAGACTCGTAGCAAAAGGATTTACCCAAACTCATGGTATAGACTACCAAGAGACTTTTGCTCCTGTTGCTAAAATTAACTCTATCAGAATACTTCTTTCCCTTGCAGTTAATTTTAACTGGCCACTTCGTCAGTTCGATGTCAAGAATGCATTCTTGAATGGAGACCTAAAGGAAGAAGTATATATGGACCTATCACCAGGTTTTGAAGAAAGTCTTGGAAGAGGCAAGGTTTGCAGGTTAAAAAAATCCCTATATGGGCTAAAGCAATCACCAAGAGCTTGGTTTGAACGATTTGGGAATGCAATAAGGCGGCACAGCTTCTCACAAAGTCAAGCTGATCATACTTTATTTTTCAAGCACTCCACCGAAGGTAAAATAGCTATTTTGATAGTGTATGTAGACGATATTATCGTGACTTGGGATGATTTATTTGAAATCAACAGGTTGAACAATAAGCTTGAGGCTGAATTTGACATTAAAGACCTGGAAAACTTAAATATTTTCTCGGAATGGAGTTTGCAAGGTCCAAGGAGGGAATCTTTATCAACCAACGCAAATACATTCTTGATTTGCTTAAGGAGATAGGGATGACAGGTTGTAAAGCCGCTGAAACTCCAATGGACCCATATATGAAGTTAAAAGCAATAACAGTAAATGAGCTGGCTGATCGAGAACGTTATCAAAGATTAGTTGGAAGACTAATCTATTTGTCGCACACAAGACCTGACATAGCCTTTGCAGTAAGTGTAGTAAGTCAGTTTATGCATTCACCTGGACCTACTCACTTTGAAGCTATGTTCAGGATTTTGAGATATTTGAAAGGAACTCCGGGGAAGGGACTCTTGTTCAAAAGTAGGGGTCATCTCCAAGTCGAAGCCTACACAGATGCAGATTGGGCAGGTGATATAAATGATAGAAGATCTACTTCAGGTTACTGCACTTTGGTAGGAGGGAATTTGGTCTCCTGGAGAAGCAAAAAATAGAGTGTTGTAGCAAGGAGTAGTGCAGAGGCAGAATTCCGCTCTGTTGCACATGGCTTTTGTGAAGTGTTATGGATCAAAAGGCTCCTAGAAGAATTGAAGGTTCCTACACCAACACCTATTAAAGTCTATTGTGATAACAAGGCAGCTATTTCCATAGCTCATAATCCAGTTCTACATGATAGAACAAAGCATGTAGAAGTGGATAAACATTTCATCAAGGAGAAGATAGATAGTGGTGTGATATGCATGCCCTACATACCCACAACGAGCCAAGTAGCAAACATTCTCACCAAAGGGCTTCCTAGGGCATAGTATGAGAACTTAGTTAGCAAGCTTGCCATGAGTGATGTATTCATGCCAGCTTGAGGGGGAGTGTTGGAAGATTTCTGTAATTATGTATTATATTTGATTTTGTGTTATTTTAAGTAGTTGAGAGATTTGTGAGCTGTACAAATTTTTTAGGAATCAGCTTTATCTTCCCTTTAATTAGGGAGATATGTTACCTAGTTTGTATCCTTTAATTAGGGAGATTTGTTACCTAGTTTGTATCCTTTAATTAGGGAGATTTGTTACCTAGTTTGTTTCCTAGAGAGAGCTATAAATTTTGATGTACAGAAGCATAATAAAACATCCCATTCTTCATATCTTTCTATCTCTTCTTTACGACCGTACCTGTGTTGGCCCTTCCAGATTTTTCCCAGCCCTTCTTGATCGAGATGGATGCATTCGGAGTAGGTCTCGTGGCGGTATTAATGCAAAATAATTGACCTATAGCTTTTTATAGCCACAAGCTTAGCCCGCCTGCACAGTCAAAATCTGTCTATGAGCGGGAATTAATGGCCATTGTCTTTGCCATTAAAAACTGGCACCCCTATCTTCTCAGAAGACGCTTTATTGTTCAGACCGACCAGCGTAGTCTCAAGTATCTGTTGGGGCAGTGGATTGTCGAAGGTGAGCATCATAAGTGGCTTCTTAAGCTTATGAATTATGACTTTGAGATTTAGTACAAACTGGGTGCCGATAATACCGTGGCTGACGCCGTATCCAGAGTTCCTGCTGAAATGCACTTAAACTCTCTTACAGTCCCTACTTTCCTTGATTTTGATGAACTTAAGGAGCAAGTTGATGCTGATCCTTTCCTGGCCCCCATCAAGCATGCCATATAGCATGATCCGGCGTCCTATCCCGCCTATTCTTTAGTTGGAGAACACCTACGTTATCATGGTAAATTGGTTTTGCCGGCTTCTTCCCCATTTATTCCCCTCTTACTGAAGGAGTTTCATTCAGGAGTTGTGGGAGGTCACGGGGTATCCGTCGGACATACAGGCGAATAGCAGCTGAATTTTACTGGTGGGGGATCAAGCGTTCTGTCTAGGAGTTTGGGCAGGCCTGCGATGTGTGTCAACGCAGTAAATATGAAGCCATGTCACCCGCTGGCCTTTTACAACCTTTACCCGTACCTGAACAGATCTGGGAGGATATTGCTATGGACTTTATTGAGGCTATTCGGGTTTGACACAATTATGGTGGTGGTCGATTGTCTCTCCAAGTATGCCCATTTTATCCCTCTCAGTCATCCCTTCTCAGCTCTCACGGTTGCTCAGGCCTTCCTTCACAACATAGTCCGTTTACATAGCATTCCTCGCTTGATTGTATCTGATTGTGATAAAGTCTTTATGAGCTTCTTCTGGCGCGAGCTTTTTACCCTGCGAGGTTCAGAATTGCGTCGTAGTTCAGCTTACTATCCTCAGATAGATGGACAGTCGAAGGTGGTTAATCGTTGTTTGGAGACTTATTTGAGGTGCTTTGCGGCTGATTCCCCCTCCTGCTGGTTTTCTTGGATATCATGGGCAGAATACAACTATAATACCTCTTTTCACACTGCCGCTGGCATGACATTATGGGCGCGATCCTCCTCCATTAATCCGCTATGAGCTTGGCTCTACGACTAATGCTGATGTTGAAGCTGTTCTCCTTCAGCGAGATGCTATACTTAGGGAGCTGCGTGCTCATCTACACTGTGCACAACAAAAGATGAAAGACTCGGCTGATGTGAGCCGTCATGATGTTAATTTTGAGGTTGGAAATTCGATATATGTGCGAGTGCGACCTTATCGCCAGCAGTCTCTAGCTCGTTGAGCCAATGAAAAGCTTGCCCCTCGATTTTATGGACCATTTGCTATTGTGGAAAGAATTGGCGTTGTCGCTTATAAACTTCAACTTCCTCCAGAGGCAAGGATTCATCCTGTTTTTCATGTCTCGCAACTCAAGAAGGCAATTAGCAATCATGTCTCTTCTTCTATGATTCCTTCCACTCTGTAAGCTAATATGGAAATGTTGGTGGAACCTGCGGCCGTTCGAGGGGTGTATCCATCCACTATGCCTGGAGTTACTGGTTTGGAAGTGCTTATCCATTGGCAGGACCTGCCTGATTTTGAAGATTCATGGGAGCCTTTTGACTTACTTTGCAACCAATTTCCTCATTTCAACCTTGAGGACAAGGTTAGACTTTGGGCGGCAGGTAATGATAGGCCCCCAATTAATTTTACATATGCCAGGAAGGGGAAAGGTCAACTTTCGGCCAAGGGGGGAAATAATTGAACATGGGGAAACTTATGGCTGGAGGGAATAGGGAGAGTTTTGTAGCATTTATAGCTTGTCAGTTGGGAATAAGAAGAGTAGCATTTATAGCTTGTCAGTTGGGAATAAGAAGAGTGTGGGGCATTTATAAGTTGGCCAGCTGGGCATTTATTATGGAAGGCAGTTATGCTGTACGATGTGTATAAGAAGGGGCTTTGGGGGATGGAGGAGACAGACTTTTGTTGAGTACAGAATTCTGAGAGTGCTTGGGTGAGCCAGTGGTCTCTCGAAGAACCGACCTACTGTAAGTGATATTCTTTTCTTCTGAATGAATATCAGTTCCCTGTTGATGTACTAGTGGTTTGGATTCTGCTGTGAGTCTGAGAATTGCGTGTCAAATTTCTCGGTCATATCAGAGTTTCAGGTGCAGCTTGCTATGGCAATTAGTGCATTGGATCTCGATGCATGCAAAGACCCAGAATTGGCTCAGTTCAAGGCCACAAACAGGATTAGTCTGGACTGTTCTTCTGTGGCTGCTGATGAAACCCTTCTTAAGTATGAAGAATTTGTCACCTGTTGTTTCTCCATTTTTTTACTGTTTCAGATGTATATGGTTGATGATGGTTTCGTGAATAGAGGGCTGGTGTAGGAAAACGGCAGTGGAAGAAGACATCAACTAACTGTTCTTTACTGGCAGAATGCTAACTGTTCATATCTTGGCACTCCTTTCAGTCACTACAATAAAAAATCAATATATTTTCTTCTTGGTGGGCTATTTGGAATTTGAAACGTCTCCTAAAAAAGATACTCGTGAAGGATGAATAGCCTTTGAGAAAATTTAAAAAAACTCGAAAAATGAGAAAATTTTGAGGGGGTAATAAAGGATGGACAGGGGTGCTGAGCTGTACATCATTGTTTTAGTATATTAGATATAGATTGTCTTCTAACATCCTTGTTACAATTAATAACTTCTTATGTTACCACATATTATAAGGACTTCATATGGAATTTATTTTCTGATACTTTATGGTCAGTACAATAAAGGAGAGGAGGTTTTAATGTTGATCATTTAGAGAATTTCCCCTTGGTGAAGTGGGAGAGAGAGGTGGTGCCCAAAGATGAGATACAATCTGTAGAATATTTCTTCTCATCAATTCAATGGATGGTGCATCCGGAGTCCTATCTGTTAGGACAATACCGCTTAGGCTTAGGCTAGAAGGAAAATGTCTAAAAAGTTAGTGTAGCAAAAATGCGAATGTTGAGATAGATGACTGGGAAAACTAGGAAGGATAAGATCAGAAACAAACCAGGAAGGTTTTTTTAGCGCTCACATTTTCAGGTGCTCTAAAAGAAGAAGCAGGATTATTGGGAGATGCACTAGAGCAGCAGTGGATTGGACAATTTGGGAAGAAAGAAACCTAAGAATTTTTAATGACAAGGAAAGAAGCAAAGAAGCTGTGGTTGAAGTTATAACCTTAACGGTGGCACATTGGGTGAAAACCTTAAAGCTGTTTGCTGACTTTAAGGTAGAAGATTTCTTCAGAGCATGGGGAACAATTGCTGACTCTTTGCCTAGAAGACATTTAGTATATGAGGTCTGGTCTCCTCCAGATGCTGAGTGGAAGAAATTGAACTTTGATGGCAGCTGTATGGGTAACCTGGTCCATTGGGCATTGGTGGAGTAATAAGGGAGGAGGATGGAAATATTTTAGCCATGTACTCAGGCCCTGTTCAGCATGGTGATGTGGTGAGATCAAAACTGATGGCAGCAGTTTATGGAGTAGAAAAAGCTAAAGAAATGGGGATTGACAGGTTGATTATTGAAGGGGATTCAAAAATTGTTGCGAGTTGGCTGAAAAAGGGGGAAGGAGTAATATGGAAGCTAAGGAATGAGCTCAGGCGCTTCAAGCAGAAGGTGGATTTGGAGATCTGCAAACAGCATGGCTGATGGTTTAGCTAAACAAGGGATTCAGAGACAATCTATGTTCTGAGCTGTTTTGTAAATAGTGGGGTAGTTTCTTTTGGGCTTCTTGTTTCTGCCCACAACTTCTTGTTGTATATGCTTTCTTAATCTAATGAATCAATTTGTGTTGCTGATAAAAAAAGGATCAGAAATGAAGGTGATAAAATGAGAGAGTAGACTAAGATGGTTTGGTCACGTGCAGGGAGGACTGTCTATAATACCAATAAAAATAAGTTATCTGGAAGGGCTAAATGGACCAAAAGGGACATAGGTTGTAGTAAGAAATGATTTAAGGGCCCATAACAATGGATATGGCACTGAACAGAGTGGAATGGTGGAACAGGATTCATGTAACAGAACCTCATATAGTTGGAACAAGGCTTAGTTGAGTTCAGTTTTATCTATTCTATTCATTTGATTGTTTTCAACATCTTGGTTTTTTTTTCTATAGTTTTCTTGTTTTATCGAATTATGCTTATTATTTTTATTCCCTCTTATTTACTGATCTTTATGTTTTTGTCGTACAGTAAGTGCATTTTTGTTTTTGTAATACATTGCTTCCTATCATAATATAATTATTTCATCTCAATTGGCAATTGTTTATTACTTTAGGGTGTCATTTTCTGATCCAGTTGCTGTGAGGCATTCTCTTGAAATTATTTCCGAGTTAGCTACCAGAGATCCTTATTCTGTTGCAATGGCATTGGGTGAGTTCATTGGTTTAACAATCTAAATTCTTTTTCATTGTATTACTCTTTTGTCTTTTCCACTCTAATGTCTTTTGGCATTATTTTTACATTTAACCCAATTACATATGCATGTGTAACGGTCCATTTATCTTTCAGCATACACACAAGATTGTTCACATTATGGATTCCATAAATATGCATGTAAACATAAATTTACCCACTGGGGAAATGGCTGTTGTTATTCTGTGTTGACACTATGGACTTTTCTATTTTTTTCTTTGTATCATCAAAATCCATGGTATTGACACAAATGGTGTGACTTTGGATTGGCAAGAAAAGAATAGCTACTTTTTCTTCTCCTTGTAAATCTATTGTGCTACTTATTCTTTCTCTCAGAAGAGGATTTAGAGTTCAATTTTGGAAAAATCCTTGCAGAGGGAGGGGGCTCTACCTTAAAGGACAAATTTCTAACATTTCTATTTTTATCATAATATTATCCTTGCATAGTGTCCTACTTCTCAAGATCTTTAGTAGGTATTTCCTAGAAATTTGGGTTTAGGATAGGTCTGAGGGACAGGGAGTTGGATAATTTCGTTGTTTTATTCAATCTTTTGGTAAGGGGTATTCCTGTGCTTTTGAGTCTTTGGTCCCCCTGTGCTTTCCTGTACTTCTCGAGATCTATTTTTATCATGCTTTCCTGTGCTTTTGAGTCTTTGGTCCCCCTGTGTTTATTATCACTATCCTCTTTTCCTATAAAAAGCAGTATGGCTTGGTCTCACTCCCTTGAAAATATGGGCATAATCTTGGGTTGACCCCTAGTGAAACCAAGAAATTTCACCAAATCTCGCCAATATTGTGAACTGTGACACTAATTACAGAATTGCTTTCTAGAGTAGTTTGATATGATTTCAGTTTTCCATTTCATATGGTTAAGCTCTTACAGTTTGGCACTTTTCCCCTTCTATGAAGAGGGGAACTCATTTGGTGGTGTACTTTCCTTGCTACATTTTGAGGCATTTGAGGAAGAGAAAATGAAGATGTTAATTGGTGGTTTGTCTTTTATGTATATTGAAGTGGAAAATTTATCACTGAAGTTTTCACTTTTGGCGTGTGGTTTGAGTGTCACTGTGTCTTATAGTTTTGGCAGAATGACAATTGAAGTCAATCCTAGTATTGTTGTTGGGTGGGCAAACACCAATTGATGTTTGTGGAGGTTTGTTAATTTACTTCTGGTGCTTAAGATTCAGGGTGAACATCTCATTCTGTTGAATTTTTAGGCCTGCTGATTCATATGTTGATTTGTTTGCTAAAATTAATAGTTTCTAAACATGAAAGGTACTGTTGTTTCATCTAAATATTGAAATCTTCTTCTTTGTTTTTTTTTTTTTTTCTTTCTTTTTCCTTCTTTCCCCTTTTGTTTTGGGGATGCATGCTATACTTTTGCTCTCATTCAATGAACTCATTTATGTTATTGATGAATCAAAAGTTTGAGAATGGTTCTATTCTGTTCCATTAATTGTGAAATGGCTAAGCTTTGTATTTGGAGGTTTTGGAAAGTGGATTTGGAGGTTTGGAGTGGAAGAACACTGCTGGTGGAGGAAGCTTATTGCTTCCAAGTATGGGCTTCAAACGGGGGAATGGATGACTGCTGTTACACTTCCCTCTTATTGATTCTCTCTATGGAAATCCTTCATGAAAATACTCCCTATTTTCCTAAAAGGAGTGGGTTTCAAGTTAGGTTATGGGAGTAGAGTTCGGTTTTGGAAGGACAAATGGCTGAACAAGGTTTCTTTGAAAGAGGGTTTTCCCCTTTTGTTCTCAGTGGCTGAGGATAAAGAAGCAACTGTTGCTGACTCCTTCGAGTTAGTTCGAGGTGAAGTGGTGTGGAAGCCCAAGTTCCAAAGGAATTTTCAAGACTGGGAAGTGGCTGAGGTGGTGAACTTGCTGAGTAGCCTAAATAGTTTCCCCTTTCAACCCCAGTCAAGAGACCAATGGACCTGGACCTGGACTGCTGATGGAAAATTTTCGGTTAGATCCTTTGCTGATGGTTTGACTGGTGGTAGGAATGCAGACTTCCCTTGTAGGCAAATTGGATCCCTTCATCCCCTTCTAAAATTTATTTCTTGGTCTGGGCCTCTGCACTAGGAAAATGCCTAACAAGAAGCAACCTGGCTAAGAGGGGATTCAGCTTAGAGGACCTAGGTTGTGGAATTTGTGGTCTGGTCGAGGAATCCATGGACAATATCTGCATTCATTGTGATATTTCTTGGAGAATTTGGTCCCATTTCTTCTCTGCTGTGGGTGTATGCTGGATTATG
The DNA here is from genome assembly GCF_056320005.1 of Nelumbo lutea. Taxonomy (NCBI): domain Eukaryota; kingdom Viridiplantae; phylum Streptophyta; class Magnoliopsida; order Proteales; family Nelumbonaceae; genus Nelumbo; species Nelumbo lutea. Next base: position 47,958,974 of record NC_142686.1, on the reverse strand, counting down.
CCGAGCACTGTAAAGGATCTGGTACAATGCTGGCACCTTCCGGGTGTATCAAAGAAAGGCAAGTTCATTTGGAGATCTATCCCTGCAGCAGTTATCAGCACTATATGGTCAGAGAAGAACGACAGAATTTTTAGAAAGGAGAAGAAGAACCCTGAGGTGTTGATCCAATGTATTGTGGCTAGATTAGCATCCTGGTTATCAGTCCTTCCTGAGTTCTGTAATCAGAAAGTATTGCTGATGTTTAAGTCAGTTAGTTTTTGGGATCCCTGATCTCTTTATGAGGGGGAGCCGGCTTATGTTTCTTCCCTCTTTGTATGACTATATTTTTCATTAATAAAATTTACCTTATGTTTTTCAAAAAAAAAAGCTTTGCATTTGATGTTCAACTTTGGTAGGGGGAAGGTAAGATATTGAATTAACTAATCATCTTTACGTGACTACTTTATTTCTGTTTTTAGAGGATGTGAACTTTTCTTATTTGCTGTCATTTACTCCTTCAATTGGGTTTTTGGCTGTTTTTGGTATGTTACTAACATTTTCTTCTTCTTGTTCTATTTGCAGGAAAACTTGTCCTCCCAGGAGGTATCCTTGGTCATCCCTTGTCTTGTTTAGAAGATATGACATCAGTACATACTCTGCACTTGGCAATTAAAGTCACACACATATACACAAGTGTATACATGAGAGAGAATACACTGTACCGAAATAAATGCAGATGCACATATGCCCATTTCTGCTTCTTGAATTTTCTCGCTTTTCTCTTGAAAAAATCTTCGTAACTGACTGCTGTGCCTGAAACCCAAAAAAACATGCATTAGTAACAAACACTGAACTCACAGTATTTAATGTGGTTTGGGGATTTGTGCTTGTTGATTGAGGCATGTGGTATGTATGTTGCTGGATTTAGGAGATGGTTGGGGTTGTGTTTGTAGGGTTTTGATTTTCCTTTTTTTATTTCTTGTTGTGGCAGGAGTGAGGTGGATGAGGATTGGTGTTGAGCCTTTTCTTTGTTCTTGACTCGATGATTTCTTATCACCCCTGTGAATTGTCAAAGCAACAATTACAACCCTAGGACACAACCTAATTTATCATGGAATTAGATTTTTCTGTGAGTTCCTAACTTGAATGCAACTGAGAATATATATGCAGTAAATCAAATAACAAAAATATCCCTGTATGGCGGCACTTTACCAAGGCTCCATAGTCCATGGGAAACTTCACTAGAGCTGAGCTACTGCTGCATGAGACTTTTTAGAAGGCTCCAACTGAATAATATTGACGTGGAAGGAAATTCTTGAAACATTATGTGATGGATTAGAAATAGCAATCAAGGGACTTGGCACTACAGGTATATTCTAAGAGAACTGTCATTTGAAGGAAGATAAGGATTGGAGTCACTTGGGTTCCAAGAACTGCCAAAACCTTTGCTGATTCTTTAGCAAGATACAGTCAATAGGGAATATATGTTTTGGGGTGTAAGCATTGGGGGAAACTTGTAAGAAGTTTTGAAATGTAATGGGGTTAGGCGGTGAGGACTAACCTAACATAAATCCATATACTTTGTACATTAACATTTTTTTTTCAAGGAAACCAACAAACTTTTCTGTTACCAATCAAATTTCATATATTGTTTTAGCTGCAGACCCCCCTCCCCCCAGGTGGGGGCATTTGACCATGTTTTAAAATCCTTAGAACCCTTTTTTAATGCAAGAAATTTGTTCATCAGTAACCTAGATTTTTCCTATATCATAAATGCTCTCTTATGCTCTAATAATAAAGAGGTCTCTTTTGTTCAAACTGTTTGAAACCATGAAGTTTGATTTTCAAAGTTTCCTTGTTCTATTTTGAGCATAAAGAAGATCAAAGAAATGCAAGAATAAGAAGAAGATGCAGCAGCAGGCTGAAACTAGCATGGAGAGAACATAGGGGAAGTAGAGAAATGGAGAATAAGCCTATTGTAGTTGGATAAACCAAACAAGAGAAGCAAAAAATTCAATGTTCAAAATAGAAATGTTTAGCTTAAGAAAAAAACTTCTTATTACTTTGTACAACTATATATTGACAAACCAATTGGAATTTCGTTTTTTCAATTAAGAATAGTAAAATTCTAGAGATTGCAACTTAACCCTTTTCTTAAGACACCAAAACAACCAGAAAAAAACTCAAAAAAGAAAAAAAAAACAAAACAAAATGTTTTTAGATGACTTGATGGTACAATTGCATCCTTGTATTCAGGACCTATTGACAATAGGAATTCAGTAAGAGCAGAACTATTTGCTGTTCTCCAGGGAATAAGAATAGGGAGGAATCAACATATTAACCGGTATTAATTGGCTGATAGTAGAAGGGAATTCAAGAACTGTTATTGGATGCCTCAAGAATGGAAGTGAGGTGTCATAGCAATATAGATATATCATGAGAGGGATCAATTTCTTGCTAGAGAAGTGGGAACAACTTTCAGCTGGATTGAAAGACCTTGTAACTGTTTAGCAGATTGCCTTGTAAAACAAGGGAGTAGAAGATCTCAAATATAGGGGATTATCACTGAGATGGATGACTGAAATGTAAATATGAATGATGGTGGTGGGTTAGTTAGCAATGCTGGCCTAAATTGTGTGATGTGAAGCATGTACTGTATATGTATTTCATTTAATTCTTATAAATTAATAATTTATTTCAGCACTGATAAAAAAATAAAATGTAAATCACCTACAAATTATGAAATTGCCACTGGTTCAAGAATATGAAAACTCTTTATTTCTTTCTCCATAGTTTCTTTCCCTGCTTCCCTGTTTGCATTAGATACTGTTGCAACTGCCATCATCCAATGAACATAGAACATATTTGTCATACTACTTAGGTGGAATGCAAGGTTTTTTTATATCCATTATTTATTTATTAAAAAAAGAAAATCAGAATGCTATAAACACTTGATGAAATGAACATCATGATGAACAAAATCAGAATACAAGCTTCACAGTTATTACTTGCAACTCCTCAATCTCATGTCCTATTTCTGAGGAAGAAAATAAAACAAGATCAAACAGGGAAAAACATATTGAAATTGTATATGTAGGATCCTGTTGGAAAGACTGAACATATATGTTGACCAAACACATGATCCACCATTTTCTAATAGTAGGAATCTGCTGAATTAAAAAATATGAAAGAAAGTGGTTTCTTAAAGAGAGAAGGAAGAGAGAAATAGAAGAAGAGAAGAAGAGAAGTTTGAAAGAAAAGAGAGCAATAATCTGGCCACCCCTTTCACTTATTATTTATACTAAAATAATAGAACAGTACAAAGACAACTATGCCCTTATAGGGTGGCAAAACATAAAACAGCATGTATAACACACAAAAACATAATAAAATTTGGACTCATATAACTACTATGGTCCCCACCTCCTATCTAACAACTAACATAAAACATCTACTCAGAAAAACATCATAAAACTAATTAATCTTCAACACTAATCGAAACACCAAAAGAATCATGCATTTAACAAAATTATTTGCAGTTAATAGAAGTAATAAATAAATGAAATACACACACACACATCCCAGAGACAAGGCACAGCCATCTAATGAGAAAAACTGAACTAGAAGAGCCATCTGACAAAGTGACAAAATAATCTTGATCCTTTCAAGTTATGGAAGATTCAAGAACTTGAGTTTCTCAAATATTTGAGGCTTTGAGCTTTAGCACTTTGGTAGCTTGCGATGGAATATTGAACAGTTGAGCTTGAGTTTTTTGCTCACTGGAGTCATTGGCTTTGAGCTTTTCAAAAGAGGGTTCCCATGCTTGCAGAGAAAATGGGAGAGAGAGAGAGAGAGAGTGGGAGGCCAACAGACTATAGAGAATGAACCCTAAAATCTGTCTTTTGTCTCTTTTTAATTTTGTACTTATATCTTTGTTTTATGTAGCCACATTGTTGGCCTCATTTTTTAAAGAAATTTATAGTTTGCAAATTGCAAATATTTGGTCTTTTTTGGAAATTTGTGAAAACTTGCTAACCTGTTGAATAAAATGTAGAACTTAATGTTTTTCCCCAATTCATGGCTTATGCAAATAATTGGTGAATTTTCTAATAATGGTGAAAACCAACTTAGTTGAACCAAAGTAAGTACTACAGATTTATAAAATTAGAAGCTTTTGTTTTATTATTTTAACTGCTATTTTCAGTATGGTTTTTTTCGGTCTTAGTTTATCATATATAAGGTTATTTTGTTTATTCTTCAACTTTGTATGACCCTGCTTACATAGTATCTTCTTCTTACCTTGTAAATTAGTGATAGATATTTCATGAATCAGGGGCTCTACAGGATGTTCTCCATTTGCATGATGTTCTTGCTAGAGTTGCTCTTGCAAGACTTTGTCATACAATATCTAGAGCTCGTGCATTAGATGGTAAGTGTGTTTCTAATTCTTCATGCTTTGAAACAAGTGCTTTCATACCTTAATGGACAAATAGTTGATATGACCTAAAATATTGTCTATACAGAAAGACCTGATATTAAAGCTCAGTTTACATCTGTACTCTATCAACTTCTTCTGGATCCTAGTGAAAGGGTTTGTTTTGAGGCAATTCTGTGTGTATTAGGCAAATTTGATAGTGCAGAGAGGTATGCGTTTTCTCATGCAATTTCTTCTACTCCTTTTATTTGTTTACTTCATAGAACCTGAAGGTTGTGGATTTATTGGGTTGATAAGATACTCTGACATTCACCAATTGAAGGACTGAAGAACGAGCTGCTGGGTGGTATCGGTTAACCAGAGAAATTCTCAAGTTGCCAGAGGCACCATCTGCATCATCAAAGGAAATTAATGTTGAGTCTAAAGATGGCCTTCCACCAAAGCCTTCCAAAGATAAATCTCAAAAATCAAGGCGTCCTCAGCCTCTTATCAAACTTGTGATGAGAAGGTTTATGAAGTTCAAATTTCTTTTTCTTTTCTTCTATGCTTGGTTTTTGTTCTGGTAAGATTCTTGCATGATTTGGATGGGAGAAAATGGGTGCTTGAAGTGTGTTGAATTCCAGAGATGCAATTAGAATTATTTTTTGTTTTCTCATTCATCTGAATATAATTATAATTTTGTTCTCTTTTTCCCTATCTGATTTGTCCTTAGGTTGGAGAGTTCTTTCCGGAGTTTCTCCAGGCCTGTACTTCATGCAGCAGCCAGAGTTGTGCAGGAGATGGGAAAGAGTCGTGCTGCAGCATTTGCATTAGGTGTACAGGATATTGATGAAGGAGCTCATCTTAATACATATTCTGAAGCGGTTGATGCAGTGGATCCAGATCTTAGGGAAAGTTCACAATCTGAGGGTAGTCCATCCTTTATGTGTTGTGGCTGGTCTCTTGCACCCCATCCTTCTATTTGATCTTTTAGAAAATTTGGATTGCTGTCTGATTTTGTCACTTGAAGTGTTAGAGTTATCTTGTTTTTGTCATCTTTATTATTCTTTTTACCTAAATGGTAACAACGTGTTTGTTGTTTGGTCTATTCCACTTATTAAGGGTCACAGCATAACATATCAGGATTTTGATTTTTTCTGTTAGCCTCTTTGTTCCATTTCTTTTGATGAATAATAATAAATTTATTAATTCAGAAGCTGATTTAGAGTTGTGAATTCATATAACATCCGAGGAAGAGGCGCGAGCTGCAGCCCCTCCTTGAATCTTACAAGTAAACTAGGAAAGAATTACAGGAATCACAGCTGAGCCCAAAACAATTCTTCCCTATTTACCCCTTGCTTGGCTAACACATCTGACAAAGTATTTGTTGATCTCCCCACCCACTGTAAAATGACCAACATATTCCTTGTCAACCAATTGAATTTCTTCATTTCATTCTTGTCGCGCCATATAGCCTCTTCAGGATTTTTCAATCAACCTACCACCACTTTGCAAACCAACCCAGCTGGTTTGCAAATTGCACCCCTTGTACAACAGCTAATAGCTCTACCCTGATAGAGTCCCCAACTCCTAAGGGACCTAAGTAGAGCAACAAAATCTCTCCCTTCTCATTTAAGCACCCCCCATTCCGGAAAATCCTGGATTGCCCATGTTACTTGCATCAAAGTTCAACTTCAGTGAGCCTTCAGATGGAGGAAACCAGCTTGTAATTGCTTTGTCCTTTGGGGATGAAGACCTCTCTACTGCTGATCAATTTCTCCAAAGATCATTATAAGAGAATTGATGAAAGATTTCTAAGGTCTTCAGCCAAGGTATTGCCCCTATTCAGCACACAGTCTTTCAATTCCTAACTGCTCCTTTCCCTTTCTTGAAAAATTCTAGCAATTCTTTCTTCCCAAAGAGTCCAAATCAGGGCAGCGCGAGCACATCTCCAATAAGTCTCCCTCTTTTTGTAGGACAAAAGAAACTAGAAAGGTTGAAGAGCATGCGAACTTCTGATGGTTGGAGGGATCCAAACAAACCTGATTAAGACAACATAGCAAGGCAAAGGGAGATTCAATTTCATCATCCCTTAGTCCTCTACGAAACCCGAAATCCCAATTAGGATCTAAGGGTGTTCCTAGTGATGAGATAAATTTTGAGACCACCTCTTTTTTATACAAAGAAATAGAAAATAGCAAAGGGAACAGGTCCTTTAAAGGGGTGTCTCCTACCTAGATATCCTCCCAAAAGCAAACAACATTGCTAGAACAAACTTCATACCTAATAAATTTGAGGAGTTGAGGAAGGGTGTTGTGATTGGCCTTCCAAGGTGTTGCTAGGTTGGCCTACCTTGATACACCAGCATCCCACCATTCTCTGATCTCCCATGAATGCTTCCCACCATCTCATGCCACAACCTCTCACTTTCCAATGGCCATCGCCACAACCATTTCCCTAACAGAGCTTGATTTTTTTTAGTCACCCTCCCAAGTCCCAAACCCCCCTCTTCTTTATTTCTACACACAATTTCCCAATTAACCAAATGATCATTTTTTTCTTGTCTCAGCTCCCATAGGAAATCTCTCATCAACTTCTCCAGCTTCCTAGCTTCCCTAGCTGGTATCCTAAAGACAAATAAAAAATAGGTAGGTATGTTAGCCAAGGTAGCTCTTATTAAGGTAATTCTCCCTCCCAAAGAGATATAATTCATCTTCTACGAAGCTAATCTCTTTTCAAACTTTTCTACCATTGGGGTCCAAAATCTACTCTCCCTAGGATTGGCCCCTATGGAAGCCCTAAGTATGACAAAGGCCAAGTAGAGATGGAGCACCCAAGACGCTCCGTAATAGCCTCAACCTCTCCTACCTCCAAATTTATACCCGCTATCCAACTCTTTTCCATATTTATTTTCAGATTTGAAATACCTTCAAATCCTTTGATTAGCTCCTTTAGGCTTGCTACCTTTTCACTAAAACCTCATTCACAAAAGATCATTAGGTCATCTGCAAACTGAAGGTGGGTGACTGGGACTTGGTGTCTCCCTATTCTCCAACCCCTAATGGCATCTTCACTGTCAGCCTTAGTAATGATCCTACTAATCGCATCTGCTACTAAGGTAAAAAGGAAGGGTGAGAGTGGATCCCCTTGCCTGACACCCCTGCAAGCTGGAAAAAAGTCCCTCAACATACCATTCACTAGAATAGAGTAGTGACAGGTACTGATACACCCAGATATCCAACTACACTACTTGTCCCCAAATCCACAGTTTCGCGTCACCTCTAATAAAAATTCCTAGTCCACCAAGTCATAGGCCTTTTCAAGATTCAATTTACAAATGAAACCTCTCTTCCTAGACCTTTTCATTTCCTCCTCACACTCATTCACAATTAGGATCTGATCTGTTATTTGTCACCCTTGAATGAAGGCCCCTTGGGTTTCACTAATGATAGAGGGGAGAATTGCTTTCATCCTCAATGAAAGCACTTAAGCCAGGGTTTTATAGATGCTTGTTACCAGACTACTAGGCCTATAATCTTTTGGGTGGTTGGCATGAGTCTTCTTAGGTATCAAAGCCAAAAAAAGTGGCATTGATTCCAGGGCTTACTACATGATTGTCTGCAAATTCCTTAAAGACTTCAACTAAATCCTCTTTCAACACCTCCCAACAATCTTGATAGAAACCCATTGTAAATCCATCTGGGCCTAGAGCCTTGGATCTATCCATTAGAAAGACAACTTTCTTAATCTCTTCTTCGAAATCCCTTCCAACCACCTTGCCAATCCGTCCTCAATTTTTGGCCATTCCACCCCTTCCACAATTGCTCTCTCACTCAAAGGTCTTCTATAAATTGATTTGAAGTGGTCCACAAAATTTTGGCTATGTCATCCTGGTTGGTAATCACCTCCTCTCCTATCTCTATCTTGGCCACAAGATTCTTTCTTCGTCTTCCATTTGCCAAGTCATGGAAAAATCTGGTGTTCCCATTGCCTTCCTTAATCCACTTGTGTCTAGATTTTTGTCTCCAACTGATTTCTTCCCTCAATAACACCTCTTCCAAATCCTTTTTCAATTGTCTCCTTAACACTCTGTCATCTTGGATTAACCCAATTTGAGATTCCTTTACATCCAAGTTTTCTATTCGAGATATTAGGAACATTTTTTGCTCCTCAATTCTACCAAATTGATCTCTATTCCACTCTTTTATTTTGGCTCTCAACATCTTTAACTTTTTATGAAACATGATCCCCTTCCAACTTACCCCCCTCACATCCTCACCCCACCATTCCTTCACTTTTTCACAAATTCTGATGGGTAAGCCACATATTTTCGAATCTAAAAGGTTTGGTTCTAGTAGGAAAAGACTCGGTACCTATCTGGATAGGACAGTGATCAAAGGTGACCCTAGGTAATCCTCTAGCAACCAAGTTTTCCCTACTGTTCTCCCAGGCTAGGTTAAATAAGAATCTGTCCAACTTTGAACACAAAGGGGTTTCCTGAAAGTTGGACCAAGTGTAACTGGCTTGCAGCAGAGGTATTTCCTTCAACTCACAATTTTCAATAAAACCATTAAATCTCCTCATGCTTATTGTAATTACCTGTTGGGGATTACTGGTTTCTTCAGAGAATCACTCAAGGCTTGTTTCATAGATCATGCTCTTCTCACTATCCTGCATGAGGTCATACATTTGTTAGTTCTGTCATTTCCAGGGAAGACCCCAACATGAACTTATGTTAGCAACCTGACAGTAACACTTTGTTATTCAGGTTTGGAACTGGCCATGCAAGACGGTAGCTTGACTCTGGTTTGAGTTGGAAAGTTGTTATTAATCAGATATGTTTTTTTTTGTTTTTTGCACTTTAAGATTTATTTCTATAATTTTATACAACTCTGCCTCTAGAAAGTTTCTGAAGAAATATGCCTATAGACTTGGGAATATCATGTGGCCCATCTTGAAATGAGGGTTAATCCATATTTTTGTCTTTAACCTGGTTGATCTATTTAGCTATTCAGAAAAACCACTGAAGTTCTATTTGTTTCTTGTAGTTTTTCAATACATGGGTTCTATTTTTGCTTTTATTAGCCAGTTAACAGTGACATTTCAATCCTATCGGTTCTAATCTCCTCTTTATACAAGACATGAAACAGAGTTGGTTTCATGTTAGTTTGCATGGCTTAAAGCCATCCAGTCATTGGTTAAAAAGAATGGAAACATGTTCATTTCTTCAGTTCTAAAATGACCTCATTCCAGTATTCTATAGGTAACTGGTAGAGGCTCCATTTTGGATGTTGAACCTGTGTGAAGAGTGTAAAGAAAATTCAAATGAAGTTATTTGATATTATATAACAATCTTTCCTTAAAATAATAGGTTATTATTCAGAAAATAATGAGATATTATCATCATCATCATCATCATCATCATCATCATCATCATCCATATTCATGAGGGTTTGGCAAAAGTTTTAATGCTGGCTACCAACCGTCACCCCTCCTTTATCCAAGCTTGAGAGTGGCAGTGTAAGACAAGCTCACACTGATGGAGTTAGGGATATTATTATGAGAAACTTTTATTGCAAAGCTGGAGCAGAAAGGAATATTGGTGTAACAATACTGGCTCTTTACACTGAATTTCTCAAATATTCAAACTTTGGGTTTATTATGAGAACCTAATGAAGTCATTGTATTTTGTGTATATGATATTCTCAAGTAGTTTTGTCCTTGTTTAGCATCATACATCTTGTAGTGTAGTTTTTGTCTTCTCTAATTTTCTTTTTCCTATTTGTAGCTAACAGAAAGGCTTCTTCAGTATCTAATAGAAGCAATGGCAAGGATACCATTGCAAGCCTATTGGCTTCTCTAATGGAAGTAGTGCGAACAACTGTAGCATGTGAATGTGTTTATGTTCGAGCAATGGTCATTAAGTCTTTGATTTGGATGCAAAGTCCACATGAATCATTTGAAGAACTAGAATCCATTATTGCATCTGAGCTCTCTGATCCAGCTTGGCCGTCGGCAATGTTGAATGACATCTTACTTACATTGCATGCAAGGTTTAAGGTATTGGATATGTTCTAATGAAAAATTATTTTTTTTTATTCTCATTTCCCTCTAAATGTGCTTATTTTTTCTTGGAAATCATAGCATAATTCATTCAATTAATTCCCAATTTTCTGTTTCTTGGTTTCTTTAGCTGGGGATCACTCAGCTAAGGGCTGTTGCAGTGGAAAATTCTTATCTGTATATCTTATCAAGAGTAAAAACTATAACAGCTATTTATAGATATTAGATGTCTATGGTGAGGACCCATTACTATTTAAAAGGATAACCATACCCTTATGATTAATGTCTTGGAAAATGACAAACTCTCTACAAGTATTAGGCGGTACGATATGTGCTAGAATTCTAAGTTGAGCCAGTTCTTATGCATGCTGTGAACCGAATTGAGAGCAAAGAGAAAACAGAATTAAGGCTGTAAGAATAGTCGACCCCCACCCCAAAGAGTCTCTTTTATATTAATGTGATGAAAGGTATGTACAGTTACAAGAATGCCCTTACAGGGCTGAAAGATAAGAACAAATAAAATAATAAGAGTACGATACTGTACTTAAGAACAGTATCAGTTTGCCCTTAAGAACTGATGCGTAGACATCAGCATCAGTTTGCCCTTAAGAACAAGGTGTCGACTTTTAGTCATGGCCTTGGTGAAGATGTCGGCAATCTACATGTGAGAGGCTACATGAGGAAGAGATATGGACCCTGCAACAAGAAGGTCTCTAATAAAGTGACAATCCACCTCGATATGTTTAGTCATCTCACGAAAGACAGGATCAGATGCGACCTTGATAGCATTGGTGTTATCAGCATACAGAGGGATAGGAGTAGGAAGAGGAGTAACAAGATCCATGAAAAGAGACTTCATCCAAACAATCTCGCTACATGCAGAAGACATAGCTCTATACTCCGCTTCAGTAGAAGAGTTGGAGACAGTTTGTTGTTTCTTGCACTTCTAAGAGATGAGAGAGTCACCCATGAAGACACACCACCCAGTAGTGGATCGGTGAGTGTCAGGACAACCAGCCCAATCGGCATCAACATAAATCCTCAACTGTATGGATGATGAGGAAGAGAAAAATTGTCCTTGAGAGGTTGTGTCTCGAACATAACGGATGATGTGGCGAACAACAGTGATATGAGGTTGTCGTGGGGCAGAGACAAACTGACCGGTGACCTGAACATCATGTGAAATATTAGGCCTGGTCATAGTGAGATAGATCAGAGAGCCAACAAGCTGACAGTACAAAGTAGCATTAGGAAGGAGGTGGCCTTCGTATTTAGATAGTTTGACATTCAGCTCTAGGGGAGTATCAACATGTTTCTCATCAGTAATTCCAGCTAATTTGATGAGATCAGAGGCATATTGTTATTGACAAATGAAATACCCTCGACTGCTACGATGGACCTTCAAACCCAAGATGTAAGAGGACCCAGGTCCTTCATGTGAAATGAATTATGAAGTAAGGACTTTAGCTCACAAATCCCATCATGACCATCCCTAGTTAAAAGCATGTCACCAACATACAATAAGAGGATAGTGATACCCTGGGGTCTTCTCTTAACATAGAGAGAGTAGTCAGAGGAACACTACTTATACTCATCTGCAACAACAACATCCCGGAAGTGGTCAAACCAAGCCCTGGGTGCTTGCTTCAGACCACATAGAGACTTCTTTAGGCGACAGACACGTGAAGGATCACTGCAATATCCAGGCGGAGGTTTCATGTAGATTGTCTCCTTTAGTTCACCATGAACAAAAGCATTCTTCACATCTAGATGGTAAACAGTCTAGGAAGGAACAACAGATATGGCCATAAGAGTCCGAATTGTGGTGATCTTAGCAACTGGGGCAAATGTTTCTTCATAATCAATCCCATATTCCTGACTGTATCCTTGGGCAACTAACCGGGCCTTATATCGATCAAGGAAACCATCTGACTTCAGTTTGATCGTATAGACCCAACGACTTCCAACAATAGAAGCATCTAGAGGAGCTAGCACAAGATCCCAAGTATCATTCTCATGGAGGGCTTGAATTTCGGCATCCATGGCTTCTTTCCATTGAGAACTTCTAATGGCTTGCTGATTAGATCTAGGGGTATCTGTGAAGAAAGTATAACAGAAAAGGAACTATGGTTTGAAGGAAGACCATAGCGGTTAGGAGGTCGAGAAATACGGGTAGAACGACGAAGTGGAATAACCAAACTACTATCTGAAATAGGAGGATCTTGGGTCAAAGTATCACTTACAGGGGGTACCGAGGAGGGATGCTCTGGATCGGGTGGAAGGGGGGTTGTAGGTGCAGGGATCGAGACACGTCGTCGCTTGCGGGTGAAGACAATAAAATCTCTCTCAGTGGAGGAAGTAGTTGTGTTGTCTGAATCAAAATCTTGCAAAACAGAGATGAAAGGAGTAGACAATCTAGCAATCCCAACAAAGAAAGAGATATGTTCAAGAAACACAACATTCCGGGAAATCCGAATACGACGAATAGCAGGATCATAGCACAAAAATCCTTTGTGGTTAGGACTATATCCCACAAAGGCACACATAGCAGACTGAGCAATTAGTTTAGATTGTTCACGAACAAGAAGATGTACAAAACAAAGACAACTAAAAACATGAAGACTAAAGAAATCTCGGGGATGACCAAAAAGTTTTTGGAAGGGAGAACTGTTGCCTAGAACAAAGGAGGGAAGAAAATTGATCAAATACACAACTGTACTGGCTACTTCTATCCGAAACGAAGTTGGAGCATGAGATTCTTGTAGTAATGTCCGCACAACACTGAGAATATGTCCATTCTTCCGTTCAGCCACACCATTCTAATGTGGTGTGTCTGGGCAGTTGCGCTGAGACTAAATTCCATAACTCTTAAACTAGCCCTAAAAGTCTTAATCTCTATATTCTCCCCTTGAATCTGAGGGGAGGATAGTCACATTGCACTTGAACCGATTTTGCACCATAATATGTGTTAGAGAATATCAACCTATTCAAAGACCTCATCTAACAGCTTGCGCTTTTAGGTTGAATGGTTCTTTGAGATGGTATTAGAGCCAGGTTTGACCAAGTGGTCTAGTGTTTGATTCTCATTACCCCCAATTATAATTAATTAAGTTTCCGCACAAGATATGGGTGAGCTTGTTCTTGTTCACACTTCAAGCCCAATGGGCTTTCGTGTGAGGGGGTGTGTTAGAGAATATCTACCTATTCAAAGACCTCATCTAACAGTATGAAATAATTTAAATGTGCCAAAGACTTCTGATTTGTGCCGCAAAAAATAAATCCAAGTATATCTGATACAATCATCTATAAACAATACAAAATATTTGTATCCCAATCGTGAAGTAATAGAAGCAGACCAAACATCACTATGTGTTATCTCAAAAGGTTTAGTGGCATGTTCAGATGTATAAAGAAATGGTAAAACATGACTTTTACTGAAATAGCATGTAGTGCAAGAAACATCAAAAGCATGAACTGGAGGAATTTTATTCTTAATCAAACTAGAGTCAAACAAAAACTTTAACTTTTGGGAATATGGACGACCCAACCATTTATGCCATAAATCCCAAACATTATTTCTATAATTCAACAAAGAATCAGACAAAGAAGAACTAAGTAAAGTTGAGGATGCTCCTGATTGAGATCTCTTGAACTCCAGCGCAAACAGACGGCCCAACCTATGCCCCTTCCCTTTCACCTTCCTAGTGTATCGGTCATGTATCAAGCAACCATCATGAGAAAAGGTGAGAACATTTCCTACATCAACAAGTTGGCCAACAAAAATCAGTTGTAGTAAGGTTAGGTACTAAGAGGGTTTTGGAGAGAGGGAAGGATCTAGTTGGTGACGGTTTAAGGGACAAATCATTGCTACCAATGATGTCTAACTTTTCACCATTGGCAGTAATAATATGTTTATGGTGAGTTTCAATGGAAGGATTTGGGTGATTGAGGTAGGCTCCTGTCATATGATTGGTGGCACCTGTCATATAATCTAAGCATGTGAAGGAGAAGAACAATATGCAGAGAACTTACCAGACAAGCCAATAGCATAGAAAGCAAAGGAAATAGCAGAAGATACCAAATGTCGAACCTTTTCTTCATCCATGACACCTGTTGAATCACCTTTCACTGAAGAATCACCCTTGGTGGATATATTGTCAGTTGCTTGACTATCTGTTGCCTGATAGGCCCGGGGTTGAGTCTTTTCCTGAGAACCCTTAGCTGGTCGGATTGGACAGTCTGGAATGATGTGACCATGTTGCTTGCAATAGGTGTACACATTCTTCTTCTTACAGTGAGATGCAATGTGTCCAAAACCCTTACACTCATAGCATTGAGTTTTGAAGAAATCCTTGGAGGTTGGCTTCTTACCTCCATGAGCAACAAAGGTTGTTTCAGCCCCAACTTCAGTCATCTTCCCCTCAAACCCGGCTGCAGTGAGTAGTTTAGTCACTTCCCTCAAAAGTTCCCCTAAAACAGAATCCATTTCTGGAAGTGTTCCCCTACTCAGTATGTTGGACCTAATTATCTCATATTCAGGTCTAAGTCTCATCAAGAATTGAGTCACCTTTCTCTTCTCAAAGTGCTTCTGGAGATATTTCACACACTCTTTTGGATCCAAGGGTTTAATGTGAACAATCTCATATTCAGCCCATAAATCAAGAAAACATTTGTATCCTCCTATCTCCTTCGCTATAAGAAAATCTTTCTGTTTTCTTTCTCCTCATAGGTACATCTCATATTGTGCATAACAAAAAAAAATACATTTGGAGGCCTTAGGATCAAATTTGGAATGATGAGGGCCAAGAATCTGAACAAAACAAGTACAACCAAAGGTTTTAAGGGGAACGGTAAACAACTCTTTATCAGGATATAGAAGGGTAAATGGAGGTTTCATGTCAAGAACCCGTGAAGGAACTCGGTTGATGAGATACACTACTGTAAAAATAGCATCTCCCAAAAAATATATAGGCACATTGGAATTAAACATGATGCTTCTAGTCACCTCCAATATGTGTCCATTCTTTCTCTTAGCAACCCCATTCTACTGTGGTGTATGAGGACAAGTACTCTGGTGGATAATCCCATGGTTAAGTAAATAAGAGGCTAATGGTTTTGCAAAATATTCTTTTGCATTATCGGATCTAAAAATTTTGATTTTGACCCCAAACTGGGTTAAAATCATCTGATGAAAGAGTCAAGGCAGGAACCTCATCTTGAGAATGCATAAGGTAAACCCAAGAAAAACGGGTACAGTCATCAACAAACAACAAGAAATATCTATATCCCCCCGTACCAGTGATGTGATAAGGTCCCCAAACATCGGTATGCACAATGTCAAAAGGAATACTACTTCTTTTATTACTCAATGAATAGGTTGTTCTACAATGCTTTGCAAGCTCACAACTTTCACATCTCAAATTGGACATCTGAACAGACTCAAACAAATTAGGAAACAAACTCTTCAAAGACCGAAAAGATAAATGACCCAACCGATTATGCCAAAGCATAACCTTACTAATAGACTAAGAAACAAAAGACCTCCTAGCTTCACTATCTTCCCAAGAGCTCCCTCCAAGAAGATAGATCTCATTCGTCTCACAGCCAGTCCCAATCACCTTCCTTGTCTCCAAATCCTGAAAAACACATCGATTAGGGAAAGAAGTTACTAAACAGTTCTAGTTTTTTGTAATGCTACTAACTAAAAGCAAGTTAGTACTAAGTTTAGGAACATGCAAAACTGAAGACAAGGAAATGGCATTAGACAATTTGATGTCTCCCTTACTAAAAATAGGAACAAGGGAACCATCAGCAATGGACACTTTGTCTTTGCCAGAAGATAAGTGCTAGGTAGTAAACAGTGATGGCAAGCCAATCATATGGTCAGATGCACCTGAGTCTATTACCCAACAATGTTCAGTGTTACTTGGAGGTGAAGCATGATAAGTTGAGGCCCAAGTACCTGAATGAGCAAAAGCTGATGTGGAAGGAGCTGAAGGCAGTTGAGGTGATGGAGCTGAATTGCCAACTTCATTTTCCAACTGAGTCAGAGCAGCCTAGATAGCAGCTAGGGTGGCTAGGGGTGTACCTCTTGTGCCCGATGAGGTTGCACAATTAGTATTAACAACCATATTAGCATTACCCCTTTTGTTCTTGAGTTTTGCTGAAACTAGATGAGGATGCAATTTCCAACAGGTGTCTTTAGTATGCTTAGGTTTCTTGCAATGTTCACATATTAGGTCCTGCTTGTCCTCCTTCTTCATATCCCTCTCCTTGTCACCCCCAGACTTAGGTTTAACTACTGCCAAGGCTGATTCAAAGGGCTAATGCTACAACATAACCTTTCTCCCAGTTTCTTCACTATGCATTAAGGAATAGGCTTGTGATAGGATCACACTATCTATTGTCAGTAGTTGCCATATCACAATATCATATTCATAATTCAGACCAGCTAGGAACTCAAAAGCCCTATTAGTTTCAACCTGCTTTCTGTAAGTCTGTGCATCCTTCTGACTTTCCCACGCAAGGTTGAGAACATTATTAACCTCACATTTCATTTCATAAGCCCTAGCAACATTAAGGGGTTCGGAGTAGGTCTCTTTCATGACATCCCAAATTTCCTTAGCTGTTTTTGCCCACAAATAGTTCCCGATGATATGTGGCTGCATAGAGTTGTACAACCATGTCATAACCAAATAGTTCTCCTGAATCCATTTGGCATAAATTTGGTCCTCCCTAATTAGTTCCTTCACATCTCCCAACAAATAGTTCAGTTTTCCTCTACCCCCAATGGTCAACATGGCCGATTGGGCCCATTCTAAGTAGTTTGATCCATCAAACTTAATCTGAAAGTTTTTCTCAGACATGCTACCAGAACTGCCAGCACCAAAAACACCTTCCCCTTGATTCTTAAACTCCATTCTTGGTTAAGAATTAATCAAAAAACACCTTTTTAACTACTGTAATAAGAGAAATTGCTCCCAAAAACTTATAACAGTCGGCCTAGGTCTTCTAGAGAGCAAAAGAAAAAAAAAAGATTGAATGGAAACAAGTCCAACTACTGCCCTGGAATCAACAACAGTCCTGAATTTTAGGGTTTTCTCTCAAAACCATAAAAACAACAGGTGAAAAAGAGAAAATTTCCCAGCTGCACTCTCAGAATAAACAAAGATGATCTTTTCTAATGTCGATCTCAAGGAAAATGGCTTAGTTTATGAAAAAGTTCTGGCCGCCACCTTCTAATTGATGCAAAACCTTAATCTTGAGGATCCAAACCTTCTTTTGATTCTTCCTGATCATTGGAACTCTCCAAGGCTCTACAATCTCCTTAGTAGCAGCCGCACACTGCCAGTAACCTCCAAGAATCAGCCGATTCTCCTTTTCTACTGAAAAACTTCCAAACCTAGGAAGTTCTCATGTAGTTGTCCTGATTAGACTAGTATAAGAACTCCTAGGTTGGCTCTGATACCAAGTAGTCGAACAAGACTACAATCTGTCTTAGGTTCAAATGAAAAACAAGTACAGATTGAAGAGAAGAAGAGAGGAGAAGAAAAGAACTCAAAGGAGAATTCAGAAAAGAGAGAGAGAAGGTCTTGAGCAATAGCCGACCCACTCCTATGATTTATTTAATATTCGACTAACTGTAAAAGAGCTGAATTACCCTTATTGCTTACATGGAAAAATAATAAAAGAAAAGTAATAGTAAAAGAACTGAAATAAGTACCAACTAACACACTGACATAACTAACATAACTAACTGTTCACTACTGCCATACAAATACGGTGAGGACCACATCAGTGGGGTCCACATCAGTGTTCTCTACAGATACTTCTATTAACCCGAACCACAGGATTAATGCTTTGAATGGTAAGATGGTTAAAGATGTTGGGAGATATTAGAGGATGGTAGGCCAATTATTATATTTATGTATGACACATCCAGCCATTTCCTCTGTTGTTAGTGTTGTGAGTTAGTATATGCATTATCCTCAGATTCAGCACTGGGAAGCCATTGATAAGATACTTGCATACCTGAAGAAGCATTCGAGCAAAGGAATTATTCTATTCTCAAATCATGGGAATTTGAAACTGGAGTTCTATACAGATGCAGATTGGGCAGATTGTTTAGATGACAGGAGATCCACATTAGGGGTATGCATCTTTGTGGGAGGAAAAATTGGTTTCAAGAGTAAAAAACAGTAAATGGTGGCTAGGTTAAGTGCAAAGGCTGAATATAGATCTATGGCCCTGTACCTTTGTGGGAGGAAAATTTTGTTTCATGGAAGATTAAAAAACAGTAAATGGTGGCTAGGTCAAGTGCAAAGGCTGAATGTAGATCTATGGCTCATGGTGTTTTAGAATTACTTTGGGTTAGATCCTTGCTGATTGAGATTGCCCACAATCCAGTTCAGCATGATAGGACAAAGCACATTGAGGTTGATAGACACTTCATAAGAGAAAGGGTGACAACCGGAGAAGTCTGCTTGCCTTATGTCTCCTCTGAGTTACAACTATCTAATGTCTTCATCAAAGGGGTTGCAAAGAACAAGCTTCGACAGGACTACACAAGTTGGGAATGTTTGGCATTTACTCTCAACTTTAAGGGGGGAGTATTGAGGATTTTGTGCAGATTTGTTTGTTGATTTTGTTTATTATTTGTTTAGATAGTAAGTGGGGACCACAACACTCTTGTTGGGACCCTTTGGAGTGATGTTTTTAAGTTTTTTTTTACAGTTTTGTGTTAAGCGCCCCATAAGGTAATATTAGTAATTGTACTTATTTTTACTTAAAAGTATAAATACCAATGGGAGAGGGTGGCCAGATCTGATTTGCTCTCTTCTTCCACAAGAAACTCGTCTTTTCTTTGATGATTTTTGATTCAGCAGATTTCTACTTGAACCTTGGTTATGTTTGATTGGACGAGAGATGGGGGGGCTTGGTTCTTGTACCATCTCATTAGGAAGCTAGGCCTTTGGTTGCGTGAGTGAACATCTCATTCCATTGTGTGCAAAAGTTGGCCAATTTTTTAGCTGTCTGCCTTGATAGAGTGGGTATTGTTTCGAGGAAGTTATATTGCAAGGCATCTATTCCTGATATGTAGGTGGTTTTTTTTTTTCCCTTTCTATTTTTTTCTGTCTTTAAGTAGGTCTTTCTTGGTCTTTTTGGGTTTGGTCTAGTTCTGTTCTTGAATTTCCTCTTTCCTGTAAATGATAGAATTTAGTTGTTCCTATTAGTATGACAAGGACCTTTCTAGAATAGTTAGCCTCATAAGAATTGCTTTCATCATTTTTAAAATCAGGAACAGTTAAACATTTTATTAATGGATAAAGTGTACTGTAGTGTGTCAGAATCCTCATATACAAATTCCCACCCTCAGGAATTATAATTTATACCCTAAAACATTTGACTTCGTTTACCCCTTGTTTTGCAAACCTGTGATGTTGCTCTGTTCTTGGTTACCTATATACAAGAATTGCTTTGGGCTTGATTATTGACTTCTAAATATCCTTCATAATGTAGAGATTATTTCTTAGATGTTGCACAATTAGTAGCTTGTAGAAGGTGAAGGGGATGGGAGATCCATCATATGGATGGCCGAACCTTGTATGAAGGTTGGGCGAATTTTCAAAAAAATTCTTTACTCCCAA
Organism: Nelumbo lutea; assembly: GCF_056320005.1. Lineage (NCBI taxonomy): Eukaryota > Viridiplantae > Streptophyta > Magnoliopsida > Proteales > Nelumbonaceae > Nelumbo > Nelumbo lutea. The sequence goes on along the minus strand of NC_142686.1, from coordinate 47,938,871 downwards.
CCGGGAATCCTATTCCCAGTTTACAAAATTGCATTTCCAAGGTTCGTTCTTGTAACCAAACCGGACCAAATCTGAAACCAAGATTAAGGAGGGATATACCTGATATGGAATCTACGCAAAAAAGCTCCTCCCAACGTAGGTGTTCACGCCCAAAGAGTGTACCAAATCCTCCCTCCATTGAGGATGACATAGCTTAGGATGAGGCAAGATCAACAGGTAGTTCTTCACCAAGAACTTGTGATTCTTTAGCAAGAATCGAGTGGGACAATGAGCACAACTTCTAAATTGTTTTTTCTGGCAAGAAACAATATCAAGATCGAATCTTGATCAAATACAAGAACTAGAGATTGAACAGGGTAGGGCAGCAAGAGCAGGAAGAAAAAGAGTTGAAGGCAAGATCAATCTAACTAAGTTGTCTTCTCTCTGTATTGAGTGAGTGTGTTTTCAAGGTTCGCCCTGATCCAAATCTCTATTTGTATCTGGACTCTTTAAGTGATTAGGATAATCCCTTATCTTATCTATAGATAAAGATCAACCTCCTTAATCAAATTAGGAGTTCCTTGATCCAAATCTTTATTTGGATCTGGACTCTTTAAGTGATAAGGATAATCCCTTATCCTTATCCGCTAATCCAAATCTCAGATCCACCCCTATTTAATTAGTCTAATTAAACCAGTTCGAAATGGGCTTTTAGGCCCATTAAGCTTTCAGTCTCACTTCCTCTTTAATGCTGGCTAGCTTGGCTCTCTTTGTATGGCGTGGGACCCTATCATTGATCTACACATCAGCCACATGGGTTCAGCCTAGCCTCTGTTACAAGGCCTGGTCGAATTCATTGTTGAAAACAGTGAACCCCCGAGTCCATCACTATGGACTCTTAATGGGCCCAACATTTACACTAAATGGTCCTTGGGTCCAGCCATCTTATGAAGGCCTAAGGACTGTGGGCAGATGCAAGATTAGCCCATCAGGTATAACCCTCAATAGTCTTACACTTAACTTCTCAGCCCATAATGATCAAACACTGCCCGACAAGAGAGGACCTCTCCCCCGACTACGACGTGCAGTGTTGCACTCTCTACTCATATGGATCTCGGGAATTAAAACCTTTTGCAAACATTTTGAAACCATAATATATATGTATATCACTATATAAATATATTTTGCAAAAACAAATTTCAACGGTTGAAATCAACTACCGGCAATTTAGGTTTCCATCAGAGAGAGTGCATCCCCGATCATTCACTTTGTCCGACAAAGGGGCTGATCCTGTCACTGTGATCACCCACTTAGATGAATTCTCGGACTATCCCAACATACCCAGGTTTTGACCCCCTCTAAGGATTTCATTGATTAGCATATCAAAAACAGTCCAATCCGATACCTAGTGCAGTATCATAATCGAGTCTAGGGGACAGGTGTAACATTCCAATTTTGCCCATCTATCTCCAAGGTCTAGGGCAATACTGGAATTTTGGTCTGGTTCAAGGTTTCAAGAAAACCCGCAATGCATGTACCTCAGGTCTCACCTTGGCAGTTGAGACAAGCCACCCCAACCAACTTGGTGGTACATTAGTGTTAGCCTTGGCAAGATAAATCTCCCCAAATCCATCCAACGGCTGTGAAGATTCTAAACTAACACGAGTCTCATATGTGTCCAGTTTAAGGGTATTACAAAGAAACACACCATAATAACATGAATCAAATATGTACTTTATTCATTTACAATAAGTTATAATGTACATCATGGTGATTGGAGCTAAGGACATGCACTGTCTAAATCAGATGTAAGTAGTGTACTCCCAAATTTCCATAACATGATCCAAAATCAGTTTGGGGTCAGAATCAAAAGATTTAGATCGGATAATGCACGGGATTATTTCAACCAAACTTTATCCCCATATTTTCAAAAAGAAGGGATTATCCATGAATCCTCCTACATTAATACTCCACAACAAAACGGAGTAGCAGAAAGGAAGAATCATCTTCTACTAGCTGCAACCCGAGCCTTACTTTTCCACCAGCATGTTCCAAAAACCTATTGGGGGGAAGTTGTGCTCACAGCCGCATACATTATAAATCGATTACCTTCGAGGGTGCTGGGATTTAAAACACCAATGGAAACACTTTCTCAATTTTATCTCGATCTACGTATAACAAATAATCTCACCCCAAGAATCTTTGAATGCACTGCTTTTGTCCATGTCCATAGCCATAATAGAGGGAAGTTAGATCCAAGAGTCGTCAAGTGTATTTTTGTGGGTTATTCGTCCACCCAAAAGGGTTATAAGTGTTACCACCCACCTACCAAAAAATTTTTTCTCTATTGATGTCACTTTTGAAGAAAAAGCACCATATTTCACTCAACCTTATCTTCAGGGGGAGTCCTTGTCATTCATTGAAGATAAGGACAGAGATTTGCTCCCGCTTGGTCTACCTACAGTTTATCAACACCCAAACTTAGCATCTATACCAGTTCAATCCGTATCTGCACCTATCGAACCACCTCAAACCAAACCAACTTCTTCACCCATTCATACCAGACCCATGACAGAGAATGATGAACTTTGTGATTCTATGAGATTGCAAGTATATTCAAGAGGAAGAGACCAGGATCCTAACTTGTGTAGGTTCAAGATTCAACTCCTAATCTTGAGAATGAGGTAAATACAATTCCAGAAATTTCTTCTAAATTAGCATCTGACCAAGATCTTCCTATTGCCCTTAGGAAAGGCACAAGAGAATGCACTAAACATCCCTTATATCCCTTAGCAAATTTTATGTCCTTTAAAAAATTCTCACCATTACATAGGAGTTTCCTAGTTAGTCTAAACACCATTCATATTCCTAATACTTTATCTAAGGCATTATCTGATGAGAAATGGAAAGACGCTATGAGAGAAGAGATGTGGGCTCTAGATAAGAATCAAACAAGGGAAATTGTTGACCTACCACCAGGAAAGAAACCCGTGGGTTGCAAGTGGGTTTTCACAATAAAGTACAAGTCAGATGGCTCTCTAGAAAGATACAAGGCAAGACTCGTGGCAAAGGGATATACACAAACCTATGGTGTTGACTATCAAGAGACATTCGCTCCAGTGACTAAGATGAATACGGTAAGAATTTTGTTGTCACTAGCAACTAACTTCGACTAGTACTTGGAGCAATTTGATGTAAAGAATGCTTTTCTTCACGGTAATTTAGAGGAGGAGATATACATGGACATTCCTCCGGGCTTCAAAGGAAATCTAAAAGGAAATAAAGTATGCAGGTTGAAGAAAGCACTGTATGGTCTCAAGCAATCACTTAGGGCATGGTTTGGAATATTTACTAAAGTTATGCTTGCCATCGGATACAAACAAAGTTAGGGAGATCATACACTCTTTATAAAGCATTCTGATGCTGGGGAAGTCACGGCTCTTCTGGTATATGTCGATGACATATTTGTGACAGGAAATGATGAAAAGGAGAAGGAAGCCTTGAGAAGACGCCTAGTCAGAGAATTCGAAATAAAAGAACTTGGGAGATTGAAGTATTTTCTAGGGATTGAAGTAGCTCATTCCAGAGAAGGCATCTTTATCTCACAACAAAAATATGTAACAGGTCTTCTAAGAGAGATAGGAAAGTTAGCATGCAAACCATCCTCCACACCAATTTAGCCAAATCACAAATTGGGAGAAGCAAATGAAGATCTAGCCGTGAATAGGGAAATGTACCAAAGATTAGTAGGAAAACTTATATATCTTGCCCATACAAGGCCAGACATAGCATATGTCGTGAGTGTGGTTAGCCAGTTTATGCACAACCCGAAAGAGGTTCACCTACAGGCGGTCTATAGGATACTACATTACCTAAAGGCTAATCCTGGCAAAGGAATTTTAAAAGAAATACTAGATTAGCACTAGTGGCATACACCAATGCAGATTATGCACGCTCTCCCATGGATAGGCGGTCCATTACAGGTTATTGTACGTTCCTTAGAGGAAATCTTGTGACATGGAGGAGTAAGAAGTAGAATGTGGTAGTTAGATCAAGTGCGGAGACAGAATTCAGGGCAATGGCTCAGGGAGTATGTAAATTACTATGGCTCAAGATAATTTTGGAAGACCTAAAGATTAGATGGGAAGGTCCAATGAGATTATTCTGTGATAACAAGTCAGCTATTAACATTACTCACAATCCCGTCCAACATGACAGGACAAAGCACACTAAGATAGATAGGCATTTCATAAAGGAAAAGTTGGATAGCAGATTAATTTGCACTCCATACGTCTCAACGAATGGTCAACTAGCAAATGTGCTGACAAAAGGGCTTTGCAGTGTGGCATTCCAAGGACTTATCTCCAAGCTGGGAATGAAAGATGCATATTCACTAGCTTGAGGGGGAGTGTTGGAAGGTGGAAGATTGACTCTCTGATTGATTCTCCATAATTTTAGGTCCATCAATTTAGGAAACATACATAAGTTAGTTTCCTAGAATCATGGGATATTAATTGGAGAATCCCACTAATATAGAAATTAGTTTTTTAGGAAAAGTTAGTTTCCTATTTTATCACCCTGTAAGTTAGCTCTGTAATTCCATATAAAGCTGTGTATATGCTCCTTCCAAGACAATACAATCAATTCATTTTTTCTCTCAAATTCTCACAGGGCCCTTAAGCTTATTGTCGTCCAATAGTTTGACGAATTGTCTGTTTGCCATTTCTGATAAAAGGCAAAGCAAATATTAGTCCACAACCTGATTTGATTCATGCTATGTACATAGATATGGCTTTTAATCTATGTTCCATTTTCATTTGTTCATCTTTGAGATTTCCCTCCTATCTCAGTGGCGGAGACTGTGAGCTGTCTCTGGAAATGTGGGAAACCACATAGAGTGCATGGAGCCAAATGTTTCAGTTGCATAACCCCACCACCTTCTATGAAGGATCACATAGAAGGTTCATTGCCATTTTAGGTTAAACCTTTCTGTCCAGTGAGTGCTTACCCATCATATTCGTGAACGCCAAGGTACCGTGAGAGTGTCTTCCATTTTAGGATAGGCCCCTCCCACATTGGTCTATGACGCCCCTATCATCTTACGAAACAATCCAACAGATCCAGCATCAAATGGATAGCCCAATTTTATGGTGCATTTCCTCATTACTGAAGAACCAATATTCATGCTAATGATGGAAGGCCTTTAGAGAGTTCATCATGTGAATCTCCCTATCACATGCACTCACATTTCAATGGAGGGAACGAAATATTATGCCCTAGTTGTATTTAGGTCAAACCAAAGTGGCTCCCACTGACTTTCTCAAAGCCAGATTTAAATGGGCCCTAAACGGCTAGGGTTCCGCACGGTTCCTCTTGGGGAAGAAGCTGATGTGGGCCCCACCAAACGGGGAGATCATCCAATGATCTTATGGACACCATGGCAATGATGTGCATTCAGCCATGGTGTGAGAAAGAGCCACTATCGAATTAATCATGGGCCAAGTACTTATGGTCAATGTACGTAGCACATCACACATCAATACATCACATGCATGAAACAAATTGATCCAATCAATTAAAAAATTTGTAAAACCCGTATTTAATTAGATTAAATCAGTATTAGCCCAATAGAGCCCATAATGTTATCATATAACATTATCTAGGTACATGGGGTGTAATGCAAAAGGTAGTTCGGCCCATGTAGCTAAATCAGGGCTGATTTAGTTTTATCATATTAAAATTGGGTTTTACAAAGGTGGGCCGAATTAAAACTTGAAGTGGGCCATCAACCCTCTGGCCTAAATCGAATTTGGGTTAGAAAAACCAACCCCATCGAACCAACAATTCAGTCCAACCAGTTTGGACCAAACCTGGTGTAAATCGGCCCAAGTTTTGGTGTCCAGTTCAAGATTTAATTCAAGAATAATGATCTGAAAATAAATTAATTCAAGATAATCAAATTATCAAGAAACTAAAATCAGAGGGTTGCACTGTGATTTTCTTGGATATCCTGCAAACCTGCAAAGAACAGTTAATCGCAAATTGCATAATTGATATCTGCAAAATCGCAGATCGCTGAACTTTCTTCTCCTCTATTGCACATTCCAGAAAATTGTCTAAAAAATTATTTACAGACCAAATTGAATAGAATTGAAATCGCAGGGTGTGCCATTCTTGGCACCATAAAGATTTGATCTCCATCACATGTGCAGCCCAAATATTCAAGAAACATTCACAGAACAATTCTATAAATATGACAAAATAATAAAGATTTATATTCCAGATCATTCGCCCATAATCTGGGAACCAATTCCCAGAAAAAACGCTAACTGCGCAAATCGGGTAGAATGCCTTCTGCCCATTTGCGTAGATTCAGATCTGATCCAATTTGGTTCAAGACTTAAACATGGCTCTAACACCACTGAAGGGGATGGGAGATCCATCATATGGATGGCCCAAACCTGTAGGAAGGTTGGGCAAAATTTCAAAAAATTTCCTTACTCCCATTCGAGAATCCTATTCCCAATTTAGAAAACTGCATTTTCAAGGTTCGTTCTTGTAACCAAACTGGACCAAATCTGAAACCAAGATTAGGGAGGGATATACCTGATACGGAATCCATGCAAAAAAGCTCCTCCCAACATAAGTGTTCACGCCCAAAGAGTGTACCAAATCCTCCCTCCACTGAAGATGGCATGGCTTAGGATGAGGCAGGATCAGTAGGTAGTTCTTCACCAAGAACTTGTGATTCTTCAGCAAGAATCGAGTGGGACAGTGAGCACAGCTTCTAAATTGTTTCTTCTGACAAGAAACAATATCAAGATTGAATCTTGATCAAATCCAAGAATTGGAGATCGGACAGGGTAGGGCGGCAAGAGCAGGAAGAAAAAGAGTTGAAGGTAAGATCAATCTAATTGAGTTGTCTTCTCTCTGTATTGAGTGAGTGTGTTTTCAAGGTTTGCCCTGATCCAAATCTCTATTTGTATCTGGACTCTTTAAGTGATTAGGATAATCCCTTATCTTATCTATAGATAAAGATCAACCTTCTTAATCAAATTAGGAGTTCCTTGATCCAAATCTTTATTTGGATCTGGACTCTTTAAGTGATAAGGATAATCCCTTATCCTTATCCGCTAATCCAAATCTCAGATCCACCCCTATTTCATTAGTCTAATTAAACCAGTTCGAAATGGGCTTTTAGGCCCATTAAGCTTTCAGACTCACTTCTTCTTTAATGCTAGCTAGCTTGGCTCTCTTTGTATGGCGTGGGACCCTATCATTGATCTACACATCAGCCACATGGGTTCGGCCTAGCCTCTATTACAAGGCCTGGCCGAATTCATTGTTGAAAACAGTGAACCCCCGAGTCCATCACTATGGACTCTTAATGGGCCCAACATTTACACTAAATGGTCCTTGGGTCCAGACATCTTATGAAGGCCCAAGGACTGTGGGCAGATGCAAGATTAGCCCATTAGGTATAACCCTCAATGGTCTTACACTTAACCTCTTAACCCATAATGATCAAACACTACCCGACAAGAGAGGACCTCTCCCTCGGCTGTAAGGTGTAGTGTTGCACTCTCTACTCACATGGATCCCGGGAATTAAAACCTTTTGCAAACATTTTGAAACCATAATATATATATGTATATGTCTATATAAATATAGTTTACAAAAACATATTTCAACAGTTGAAATCAACTACCGGCAATTTAGGTTTCCATCAGAGAGAGTGCATCCTCGATCATTCACTTTGTCCGACAAAGGGGTGATCCTGTCCCTATGATCACCCACTTAGATGAATTCTCAGACTGTCCCAACATACCCTGGTTTTTACCCCCTCTAAGGATTTCACTGATTGGCATATCAAAGACAGTCCAATCCGACACCTAGTGCAATATCATAATCAAGTCTAGGGGTCAGGTGTAACATTCCTGTTTTGCCCGTCTATCTCCAAAGTCCAGAGCAATACTGAAATTTTGGTCCGATTCAGGGTTTCAAGAAAACCCACACTGCATGTACCTCAGGTCTCACCCTGGCAGCTGAGACAAGCCACCCCAACCAACTTGGTGGTACATCAGTGTCAGCCTTGGCAGGATAATTCTCCCCAGATCTATCCAATGGCTGTGAAGATTCTAAACTAACACGAGTCTCATATGTGTCCAGTTTAAGGGTATTACACAGAAACACACCATAATAACATGAATCAATTATGTAATTTATTCATTTACAATAAATGTCATAATGTACATCATGCTGATTGGAGCTAAGGGCATAAATTGTCTAACAGAAGGTTCACATTTACTAGATACTACTATATGAAGTCCTTTAGATATGCTTCCTATTATACTTGGTTCCATCTACTTTATCATAATGTTTGTTTTTTTCCCATGTTTTATTAGGCTACTCCAGATATGGCTGTCACTCTTCTTGAAATTGCAAGAATTTTTGCTACTAAAGTTCCAGGAAAGATTGATGCTGATGTTCTGCAGCTGCTATGGAAAGTAGGTTTGGGTATACCAAATCTTGGATTATGTTTTTCATTTTATGTTTAGACTTTGTGCTCAAATTTGTTGTCCTTTCTGATTGTGCTATAACCATGAGCTCATACTTGCCCAATATTTTCATTTTTCAAGCTGAAGAATGTTTGTCTCCCAAAGTTTAATAGGTATTGTAATTCATAATGTCTTATGAAAGTCTAAGTGGGTTGGTTTAAGAAGCTACATTTCATAACTCGAGGGGCTATCCCTTTTATAAAGTATAAACTATAATTTTGTTTCATCTTTTTAGATAACTGAAATTTTGTCTTCTATTGTCACATTCATTACTAGTGATGCAACAATATTTAGGACCTCTGAAGGAATTGAGAGCCTTATGAACTGAATTTGAAGCCATCTTTCTGGGGATCTACAGGTCAGCAAATATTCTGGCTGATGCTATGGCCAGATACTGGGTATCTTGTAAGAGGGAGCTGACTATGAGGCAAGGGGAGAGGGTATGCACCACCCTCACTAAAAGAACGCATGGTGTTTGATGTAGGTGGGGGGGTGATTGGGATGCTTGGCACATTGTGCTCTTGTAAATACTAAATATGCCTAATTCTTTTTTCATCTGACAACATTTCAATCATGCAATTACACACTTAGGGGTAGACCTAGCAATTCGGTTGAGTGGGTCGGGCTTGGGTTGGGTCAAGACACTTCGGGTTGATTTCGGGTTGGGTTGAATTTCGGGCTGGGTTATCAAATGCTAGACTCTAACCCTAAATGTTCGGGTTGGGGTTGACCCGTGGGTTAATTCAGGTCATCCCAAAAAATAACTGATTTAAAAAAATAAAGAAAAACTACATGAAATTTTCCAAAATTAAAGGAATTAACCTTAAAATTCCAAATATAAAATAAAAAAAACTTGAACATTTCACAATTTAAAGAGTAAACAATAAAGAATAAAGACTAAATAGAAAAAATTAAAGAGTGGAAACTTCTAACAATGCATATGTAGTCCCAATTAGACTTGACAATTTGGTCAGCAGGTTGACCCATGACACAACCCAACCCAACCCAGTTTTTTCTGGGTTGGGTCGGCTCGGGTCATTCTCACATTCAGGTAGCTAAATATGAGACCCTAACCCTGTTTTTTCAGGTTGGGTTGGGTTGGGTCAACTTTTTGCCAGGTCTACTTAAACTTTCTCTCAGTGAAACTATTAAAGTAGGTTGAGCTCCCTAATGCCTGAGTGGCATGTTGGATTGATTACCATATCCTTAAATATTTTATTGTATAACTACTTTATCCACTAAAAGATAAAGCAATAAATCATTCAGTTCGGCCACTTCAATCATTATCAAATGGCCCCTTAGATTGTTGCTGGTGATAGCATGTCTAGTTGCTGCATGAATACCCCTCAGCTTGTTTTTCTCCCCACCAAAGAAAAGGGGAAAGGTACTGTGGAGGTGTACATGGGCAGCAATCTTGTGGGGTGTGTGGGAAGAAAGAAATGATCTTCTTTTCAAGGAGAAGGAAGGACCTATTGAAGAACTGATTGACAACATCTCTATTTAAGTAGTGCATTGGGTTAAGACTCTAGATATCTTCTCTGATTTCACAATGGATGACATCCTTGGATAGTAAAACCTGTGGATAATTGGGCTTCTCCACCTTTGAGACACCCAAAACTTAACTTTGATGGTTGCAGCCTGGGTAATCCTAGGCCTTCAGGCATAGGTGGAGCAATCTGGGATGAAAATGATAATATTTTAGAACTCTTCTCAGGCCCTTTGGGAGTAGGAAACTCAATCCTGGCAGAGACTTGGGCAGCACTCACAGATCTGAGGCTAGCCTCCTTATTTAGGTTCTCCCTTATTGGTGTACTTAAACCTCTTTATCTAATTAATAAATTATTTGCTGTTACTCATAAAAAAACCATTGTGTTTATGTATTGTAAAATTATTACCATTTTAGAAGGGGAAATACAAGATATTTTTGGAAGTAAAAGAAAACTGTGGAATATTGTTAATATGTCATCATGGTTTGCAATGTTGATGATATTTGGCGATATATCCCTGAACTTTCCCCATTTGCTAGGTGGTGATACAAAATCTTCCAAGAATGTTTTTCTTCCCAAATATCCTCGATATTTTGCTGATATGTTGACAATATTTCAGATTTCATTGATAAACTATATATTTAAAACTTAAAATTTTAGAATATTATTGAAAAGTTTTCAATATTTCATTAGAGCCATCATAATTTTTTTAAAATGTTTTCCTGAAAGAACTAGCAGAGAATTGGTGATTAGATAATTGGCTTACTACTTTGATATGTTTCACTATAATTCCTAAGAAAAAGAAATGTGCATATAATTACAAAAGAGTATTCTCAATCTAATCAAAACATATAATAAAAAATAAAGGCAAAAGTTAAAATGGAAATAATTGATGGAGATAATAAGTTGGAGATTAAAGTCTAGAGGTAAATGACTAAAGGAGGGAGATGGGAATACCAAATTCTTTCATACCTTGGCAAATGGAATAAAGAGGAAGAGCACTATGGAGAGGCTGCAAAATGGAATGGAGAAATTCTTACAAGGGAGGAAGAGATAGCAAGAGCTTTTTACGATCATTTTAAAACCATTTGTGACAGCCTAGACAGAATGGGAGAGGACATTTTTTATTTTTAGTGGCAAACAGGGAGTAAAGAACTAATGTAAGAATTAGAGAGAAATTTTGAGGTCCAAAAAGTAAAAGATGTTGTTTTCTCAATGGAAAGATCTAAAGCCTCGAGTCCAGATGGCTTCGCAATGGCCTTTTACCAAGATTGCTGGGAAATCATAGGTGGTGACTTGATGGAGGTGTTCTTATAATTCTTTGAGAGAGGTAAGATTAATTTGAGTGCTAATGCCACCATTTTAGCATTGATTCCCAAAATGGTGGATGCAAGTCACTTAAATGATTTTAAACCCATTAGTCTGGTTGCTTGCATGTATAAGATCACTTTTTCTTCAAAATACATGTGTATTAAGGCAATAAATACATTAAAGAGGCACAAATAAATGCAAACAAAGAGATGGATTAATGGTAACAAGACAATACACATAAATAAGAGGTCTTGGGTTCAAGCCTTGTTATTAACATTTTGAAGTTTCTGTTCATGTTATGACCGAGGCAGTTTCATAGAACTGAGATCGGTTCACTGGTTTTCTGGTTAAATTGGCCATGATCTGGTTTTGGCGGTTTTTCATGAATTATGATTTTCAAGGTACAATAGAATCAGCCAAAGGGCCGATCACAGTTTAACCGGTTTGATTGGCTGGTCTAGTTTGATTTTCTAAACAATGGTAAATCCCAGTAGAAGGATCGGATTACTGCATACAGAGAGTATCAAGCAAGAAAGAAAACAATTAGAGAGCAACCTGCTCTGATACCATGTCAGTTCCAGCCAAGAAGGTGAGAGAACAAGAGTGAGATACAAATTGGAGGGGTGTCTTTAGTATCACAATCCCAGAAAGAAAAATCTTCAACATAGGATACAAAGAAAGATCTTCAACAAGAATGAATAAAATACATTAGTGTACAAAAATTAGTATACAAAGAAAGATAAAATTACAATTTTAACCCCCATCTTCTCTACGAAAATAGGATATAGCTGTTGTTTTAGTGGTTCAGATAAGTCCTGTTCAAAGAGAAAGAGAAAAGAAAGAAGAAGAAGACGAAGAAGAAGAAGAAGAAGAAGGAAGAAAGCTGTTGAACTAGAGAGTTTTAACCCTCCTAGTCGACCATAATCTCTATTATATTAAAATAAGGTACAAAGTCAAATATACCCCTACTTAAGTATGGGACAAGAAAAATAGAAAATAAAACCGAATTGCCACATCATTACACTACTTAAACTATAATGAAAAGACTAAGTTACCCTTACTCGACCAACTCTAACAAGTCTTCCCATTGATCACCTGAACTCACGTGTTCTGTGCTTATCTCTCCAGTAAGGGCTTTCTCCCTCACAAAATGGCAATCAACCTTGTGTTTTGTCCTTTCATTGAAAACTGGAATAGATGAGATGTGGATTGCAGCTTGGTTGTCATAGTACAATTTCATAGGTTTGTTCATTGAGAATCCAACTTCTTGCAGAAGATTTTTCAGCCATACTAATTCACAAGTGGTGTGTGCCATGGCCTTGTGTTCAGCTTCAGCACTACTTGCCACAACAGTTTGCTTCTTATTCTTCCACGTCACCAGATTTCCTCTAAGAAATGCGCAATAACCTATAGTGGATCTCCTGTCAAACACCGAACCTGCCCAATCTACATCTATATACTCAACTATCTCAAGTCTTCCCCTTGGTTTGTACAACAACCCGCGACCTGGAGCTCCCTTCAAGTACCGTACAATTCTAAGAACTACATCCCAGTGAGGTACTCGAGGGTTTTAATTTGGCTCACCACACTAACAACAAAGGAGATGTCTGGTCTAGTAATGGTTAGGTGGCTCATCTTCCCCACTAACCGTCTATATCTTCTAGGATCATCAAACATTTCACATGAATCATTGCTCAACTTAGCATTTGGTTCTATGGGTGTTTTAGCATTTGGTTCTTTGGCACGAATTTATACATTTTTTCAACCTGGCGACTTCTATACCCAAGAAGTACTTCAACTTCCCAAGATCTTTTGTTTGGAAACGTCCTTGCAAAAAGGCCTTTAGTCTGTCAATCCCTAATCTACCATTACTAGTTATGACTATATCATGCACATAAACCACTAATAGAATCTTCCCGATTTCAGAATCATAGCTAAACATTGAGTGGTCAACCTGGCATTGTTTTATTCCAAAATTTTTCACCACTTCACTAAACTTCCCAAACCAAGCACGAGGAGACTGTTTTAACCCATAAATTGCCTTCTTGAGCCTACACACGTTACCATCCTCTCCCTGAGCAACAAACCCTGGTGGTTGCTCCATTTAGACCTCTTCCAAAAGGTCACCATGGAGGAAGATATTTTTAATGTCAAGCTCATACATAATTACCAAGGAAATCAAGACGCAAACTGAACCGATCTTAGCCACAAGGGAGAAGGTTTCCATATAATCCACCCCATATGACTAAGAATAACCTTTAGCAACCAGTCGGGCTTTCAACCATTCCACACTGCCATCTGGTGAATATTTAACAGTATACACCCATTTACAACCTACAACATGCTTACCAGGAGGAAGAGTGGTGAGCTCCCATGTGTGATTGTGTTGAAGAGCAGAGAGTTCCTCCTCCACTGCTTGATGCCACCTCGGTGAAGTAAGAGCCTCCTAGACATCCTTGGGTATAAATATAGAGGACAACAAAGAAACAAACTGGGTACAACTACATTTACCCTTTTGTAACGCAATGGGAAGATCAAGTTCAGAAGAGGTAGGCAACTTTGGAATAGGAGCAACTACAGGATCCACAGACGAGGTAGAAATCGAAGGAGGTGCTGGTGTTTGTTGATGAGTATACACATGCCGGATTGGTGGAGGAGGTGAAGGGTCAGACATAACAGGAACAACCGGAATGAGATCACCAACTGGAAAAGGAAGAGGGATCAATGGTGAAGAGGACAGTACATCAAAACCTGAGAAGAATGGCACGGACTAAAAAAATGTGACATCAGGGCAGACAAATGATTCTGAGTGGTAGGATTGTAACACTTATACCCTTTCTGGGCCCAAGAATAGCCAAGAAAGATACACTTAATAGAGCGTGCATCTAGCTTGTCTAAACCAGGGCCCAGATTATGAATAAAACACACACACCCAAAGACCCAGGGAGTTAATGGAAAGGGAGACAAAGTGGGAATCAAAATAAAAAAGAGAGATCGACCATGAAGAATGGAGGGCATCCGATTAATGAGAAAACAAGTCGTAAGCACTGTCACTCCAAAAACGTTTAGGAATGCTCATATGATGAAGGATAGATCGAGCAGTCTCAAGAAGATGACGGTTCTTTCGTTCAACCACCCCATTTTGTTGAAGGGTGGATGCACACGATGTCTGGTGAATGATGCCATGTTGTTCCAAATATTGTTGAAAGGAAGTAAGAAAGTATTTGTGACCATTATCAGAACGAAGAACTTTTATTGGGACACCAAAGTGCATACGTATTTCAGCATGGAATTTTTGAAAATAGAAGACAATTCACTCATTTCTTTCATTAAATAAATCCATGTGTATGAACTAAAGCAAAATGACTCAACATACGACTATCAACCCTAGAACTGAAGGAAACCCGATGGTGTTTCCCTTACTGACGCTACCCACACTGCAAAGAAGACAAATGACTCAAAGAAGGAACTAGTAGCTTGAGAGCCTTGAGAGATGGATGTCCCAACCAATAATGCCATTGAAGAGGAGTCAAGGAAGTTTGAAGTGCAACTAAAGATCCACCACTGTCAAGATAGTACAATCCTGGCTTCATGCCCTCCACCAATCTTCTACCCCGTCTTGAGATCTTGAAAAACACAAGATGAAGGGTAAAATGTGATAGAGCAATTAAGGGCCTTAGTTAATTTAGTAATAGACATGAGGTTGAATGGAAATTTAGGTACATATAGAACAGATGGTAAAGAAAGCGAAGCAGTGTCAACATTACCAACACCACAAATGGAGGAAGAAGAACCATTGGCCAAGGTAACAGTTTGTGATGTGGAAGTTTTAGAAAGGGAAGAAAACACACCTAGAGTCCTGGTCATGTGATTAGAGGCTCCAAAATTGATAAGCCAATGAGAAGGTTTGGATGCCAGACAGGCCATACCTGAGTGTGCAAGAGTAGCAATGTTATGTTGTGAAGTGGCCTGAAGGAAGCTCTCATACTCATCTCGTGGTACACTCATCATCCCCTTTCCCGGAAGCAAATGTAGATGTGGAAGGTGTTTGATTTGTCTGTTGGTGATCACTCACATCACCACCACCAACAATTGCATGATTAGCCCATGTAGAGGGTGGGCCATGTTGATCATAATAGAAATTAATCTTATGTCTGTCTTTGCCACAATGTGTACACTTTCTAGTAGTGTGTCTTCTTCCTCTACCATGGCCTCCCCCTGAGTCACAACCTCCACTAGTTCCACCACCACGACCGAACATGGGATTACCACGGCCTCCTCAAAATGTACGTCCTCCCCCTCTATTGCCACATCCACCTCCTCTCGCTACAACAAGCACAGATCTGTTAGATGTTGTGGTACTCTTTATGGGTCCCAAGGAAATCTTACGAAGCCAAGCAAAGACCTCCTCAAGTGTAGGAAGAGTAGAACCTCCCAATATTTGTGCTCTAACTGGTTATATTCTGATTTCAGCCCCACTAAGAACCTGGTTACATCAAGTTGCTCCCTTCGTTGTTGCTGAATTTTAACATTTGAAGTTAGGGGATGATAGACATTGAGTTCATTTCTGAGGTTCCTCATGCTAGCATAATACTCTTCAAGGGTTTGATTTCCTTGCTGCAAATTAAAATACTCCTAATAGAGCTGATACACTGTCGTAGTATTATCCTGTCCTAAATAGAGCTTTTTGGCATGTTCTCATATTTCCTTGGCTGTATCTAAGAACATAAAGTTTACACTTATCTTGGGTTCCATATTGTTCCATAGCCATGTCATGATTTGGGCATCCTCTTGTTCCCAATCATCAAACCTTGGAGAGTCAACTGATGGTCAACTGATGGTCTATCCTCCTTCACATGTTTCACCTTCCTCTTGCCCTTGAGAAAAACCTCCACCGATTTGGCCCATGGCACATAATTTTCAGCATTAAGTTTAATTGATGTCATCTGCACACCTAAATAGTCTGAGGGGATCACCACATTAGATTTCTGATCACCACCACCATTTCCAGTTGCTGCCATTATGTTCTCACAATACACTAGATTTCTCCTACTTCTGAATTATCAACAAACAAAAAGGACTTTTTCTATTCAATCAACACTGCTGCAATCTGCACATCACCTTATGGCATTTTCTTAAGCAACCACCATAAAAAAAACACTAACATATACCACCATTCAGACACATTCAGCCATCTCCTTCATAAAAAAACTGATTTCTCACACCACTACTGTTAACCACACTATTTCTCACATCACCATTCAAATACAAAGAAAGAAAAAACCCCTCTTGAAACTGCTCAGTAGAGGGTCTGTAACACAACAAACACCACCACACAACCACTAGGGCTGTCACTCATGGTGACAGCAATCTGAGAACTACTCACCTAGGGCTGCTGCACCTTCCTAACACCTGTAATGGGGATTGCAGCAGTCCTGGATCAACAAAAAAGGGTTGCTGCATCTTTCTACCTGTGTAACTGAGGTCGCGCCTCAGAGAAAAGGAGAAAAGAAGAAGAGAAGAGATCACAGGTCCAGGAACTTGAGATTGCAGCCTTCCTCTCTTTTATTTAGGGTTCTGATACCATGTTTTAGTGGTACAGATAAGTCATGTTCAAAGAGAAAGAGAAAGAAGAAGGAAGAAAGCTGTTGAACTAGAGAGTTTTAACCCTCCTAGTCGACTATAATCTCTATTATATTCAAAAAAGGGTACAAAGTCAAATATACCCCTACTTAAATATGGGACAAGAAAAATAAAAAGCAAAACAGAATTGCCACATCACTACACTAAAACTATAATGAAAAGACTAAGTTTCCCTTACTCGACCAACTCTAACAGCTGCTAATAGAGTGGATTTGCGCTATCTATTTATTAAAATTGCAGGATACTAAAACCTAACTAACATTTACATAATACAGTGTTCCATTAGCAATAATTAAAATAACATTAGAAATCATATTTAACTAATAACCAATCCTTTAACATTTTGACAGCCAGAATTAAATCTTGAAAAGAATGCATAATTAAGTATCATTTATTAGAACAACTTCTGAATAAGTCTAAGATCTCCAAAACAGATCTTCAACATTACATTCTTTACTGAGATCAAAGGAAGGTGGTTGTCTTAATTTTTTTTTAATGAACAATAAACAACTCAAAAATCAGATTAATTTTGGAGTGTGCATTTTAAGGCTCTTTTGACATGATTCGCTGATGCTAAATAGGTAAGGCAGTGACTTAGCTAGGCTAGGAAAAAGGGTTGCACTGCGATAGGGTAGCTTTTTGCAGGTTTATACTAGGGCTTAGACTATGGTGCACTCTGTTGCAATCCTGGCTGAGCAAGTCAATCTCCTAGGTGTCTCATGGCTGATGATTTAACTGCACTTTTTTAATCTTTAAGGTGACTTTTCCTTTCTGATATTTTTAATTAATTTATTTTTTTTACATAAATGGTCAACTTGGAAGTTGCTTATACCATTGTCACTAAGAGAACACATGGAATTAACTTTTATACCTGGACTACCTTTTGATAATGATGCAATATTTGTAACCTGTTGATGATAGTGTAGCATGTATTAATTTTTGGTTCACATGAATCTCATCCATGTACCTTTCCAGACATGCCTTGTTGGGGCTGGGCCAGGTGGCAAGCATACAGCTTTGGAAGCAGTCACAATAGTTCTTGATTTGCCACCACCGCAGCCTGGTTCAATGTCAGGACTTACTTCCCTAGATGGTGTATCTGCATCTGATCCAAAATCAGCTCTGGCATTACAGAGATTAGTGCAAGCAGCGGTAAGTGTAATATTTTTCTTTATGATTTAGTTAATTGAATCTCTAGCATCTTGTATATGATGTTGAAACAACTTTGGCTATATCTGTGACATTATATTCTCCAAGAGGCAATGCAATTATTATTATTATCGTTATTTTCATTTTCACTTTTGATCTTTGATTGATCACATGTGTAGGTATGGTTCCTTGGAGAAAATGCAAATTATGCTGCATCTGAATATGCTTGGGAATCTGCAACCCCTCCTGGTACTGCATTAATGATGTTAGATGCAGATAAAATGGTGGCTGCTGCTAGTTCTCGGAATCCCACCTTAGCAGGTGCATTAACTCGGCTCCAGAGGTGTGCTTTTAGTGGGAGCTGGGAGGTATCTATTTCAGTAAAACCCTTTTACATCTCTTTTTGAAAAGAAATACCAGAACAAAACCCCCTCTAGTTTTTCTTCACTAAACTCAACTCAACTAAGCTTTTCCCCAACTATAGGGGGTCAGCTACATGAATCCTTTTCCACCATTCCACTCTGTTTAGTTCAGTTGTAAACCAGAACAGCAACAACTTGTTATTTTTGAATTTAATCAATTATGAATCGCAAATGAACTTGCGAGGTTGTTGATTATCTACATGGTGGAAATGTTTTATTTTGTTTTATTTTTATTGGATTAGAATTTTTCACTTTCTTTGTAGTGAATGTTATAGGTGCTGCTATGTAACAGTTTTTTCTTCTATTGTGTTGGCTGCTCCAGGTTCGCATTATTGCTGCTCAAGCTTTAATAACCATGGCAATCAGGTCTGGTGAGCCTTTTAGGCTACAGATTTATGAATTCTTACATGCTTTATCATTAGGTGGAGTGCAGTCTCAATTCTCAGATATGCATCTTAGTAATGGAGAAGATCAAGGAGCTAGTGGTACTGGCCTTGGATCCTTGATAAGTCCCATGTTGAAGGTTCTTGATGAAATGTACATGGGACAAGATGACCTCATCAAGTAAGAGACATCTAACAACATTCGATGTTGGTGTTTGGTTTTACTCTCTGATGATTTGACCTTGACTAGGTTCATCATGGTTTGGCCCTGATATGTGTTTTATATGTTGAATATTTAGAGAAATACGGAATCATGATAATGCAAAAAAGGAGTGGTCAGATGAGGAGCTTAAGAAATTATATGAGACCCATGAGAAACTTCTTGATCAAGTTTCATTGTTTTGTTACGTACCAAGAGCAAAATATCTACCCTTGGGGCCAATAAGGTAATCTGTATCTTTGGCATGCATCATGTCCTTATTTGATATTACATTGTCAACATTCATATCGTACTGGGATAAAAATGAATCATTAGGACATTTGATCAATGAATAAGGAGGCAACCTCTTAATGACAAGATGAATCAAGTTACCTTGTCAAAAATGGATGAATTCTTCACTATTCCATTCTCTTCGCCTTATTTCAGCTAAGCGTTGATTATTTTATGATTCAATTTTCTTTTATATTCTTTCTTTTTTTCTTTTTTTCTTTGCATTTTTCCTGAAAGTAGATCTTTTTAGTTTCCCAAACTTATATTTGATAACTTTACTCAGGTTTGTAACACAGAATAATTTATTTGATAACATTACTCAGGTTGTCTATTACATGTGCAGTAAGATTCCTCTTCTGGACATTTTCCTACTCTCAACTGTATTACATGATTTTGGGTCCGCATTTTGAGTCCCAACTTTAATAGGGTCTAGATTAGGGATACTAGTTCTGACCTGATTAAGAACTGAACTGATTAGGTAAATACATATGCATAATAGCACATGATAAATATACTTCTCAACATTTCATACATGGCTCTCATGGTTTACCTTTAATAATTTCATATATGGTATAAAATTGTCATTTTATAAGGGACAAGATATTTTGAGAAGAGAGAACAAGACAATTAGCAGTATAATTGTCAAATTACCAAGCTAAAGGCTTGTTACTTATAATCGGGTCAGACCAGAAAAGCCTGATTAATCATAGGGTTGTTTCTGGGTCTATTGCTTATAGACCCCTAAAGGTCTAGGTCTAGGTATTTGCTCTTGATTTAAGACAAGGTTCAAAGTATCGGCATCATGTATCATATGGGGAAGCTTGGATATGGATATAAATACAGATACACATGGATATGATGGAAAGATATGGATCCACATGGATACATTAGGGAAATTCTTACAAATCTCAAAAATACATCAATAAAACTAAATCTAAGGTCATGAATAAGGTAACTTATGAAAAAAAAAACATGAATATGGTATAAACACATAAGAAATGCACACTTAATAGTTTATACTTTATATGAAGAAATATATTACAATTGATAATTCTGGGAGTCTAGAACATGTAGATATTATACAATAACTTTACTAATAATACATAAACAATATGTTTTTATATAAACAAATACATAAATCGTTACTTTTTTGCTATTTTTGTATAAATAATAACTCTATTTCTTCAAAAACCAATATGTTTTATTTGCTTATTTATTTATGATTAAAGTATTAGTTAATAACTTACAGAAATATATATTTTAGTTTAACAATATGTAAGGTCCATTAGAATTTCTAAGATACATATAATGTAAAATTCAGAATTTTAAATTAGTTGCTAAGAAAAATTATCATTTTTTACGTAAATTGATATTGGAGCAATGGGTGTGATAAATCATAAATAGAAATCATTTAATACATATATTTGCTTTTGTAATTTTTGTATTTTTCTTTTTTTTTTTTTTGAGAAAATGCATAAATCTGCTATACACCACAAATCTACATATTTTTGTGATTGAAACCCCAAAAGACATGCATCAATTGAATATGAATTATTTTCTTAGACAAAGAGCATGCCTGGTAAAATAAAAGAAAAATTACCTTCTCTTCTTCTTTTTCCATCTTTTTTTCTCTTTGTTTTGCAGGTTCGGAGAGAAGGAACAGTCCCCCACTGAGCTTAGGACAAGCAAACAAAAATCAAAAGTCTAAAAGGAATGAAAAATGAGTCAAAAATTTGAAAAGGCGGAGATTTTGCCAACTTGTGTTTGGTATACATTGGTGTTGGTCCATATCCATTGATATAACATGATACAATGCATTACACTGGATAAGGTATGGGCACGGGTGGAATTTTTGCTACTGCCCAATCCACCTGTGCCACATACCCATAAACAGCCTTATTTTCGATATTTTGAATCTTGGTTTGGGGCTAGGTGTACGCTGAGCTGCCCTAGACTTGACCCATTAATAGCCTTATTGTCATGTTTCACTAATGCTTCCGGTTGTGACAGAGCTTCATTGGACTATCAAAGTTAATTTCCTAACCCTCCCATGACCGATTTTACCATTACAATTCGGATACTCTCTATGATTCCTTGGTATCGAGCTTTGGCATTTGACCTGGCCACCGCTTAATGTTTCTTTCTTCTCTTTATACTAGGTTTTCTCCCACAAAAGTACAATCACCAGAAGTAGAGTGCATTGCCATGAACTGAACCAGCCTAGTTTATTTGACCATGATTAGAATGAAGGATAGGATGTCTTTGTTGGTGTACCCTTTAAAGTGACACAGAATTCTTTCAAATGCTTCCATATGAGGTGCCAAAGGCTGATGCATATATTAGCTTACCCCAGTCACAACATAAGAGATATCTGGTCAAGTTAA
Source organism: Nelumbo lutea (assembly GCF_056320005.1). Lineage (NCBI taxonomy): Eukaryota > Viridiplantae > Streptophyta > Magnoliopsida > Proteales > Nelumbonaceae > Nelumbo > Nelumbo lutea. The sequence goes on along the minus strand of NC_142686.1, from coordinate 47,917,065 downwards.
GCATAAATGTAAAAGCTTTACAACCAGTCTCTAAATATGCCTCTATTAGTAAGTACCTACCCCTAACCACAACAAAATTTATGATTTGGGTCTACAAGAGTCGGTCTAACTCCTAGTTTTCCACTATTCTTTCAAAAGTCCAAAACATGTTTCCTCAGATTTGGCAACTTCAATGCCCATAAAATAAATAACATCTCCAAGGCCTCTTATTTTAAACTCAATGGCAAGAAATTGCTTTAATTTGGTGGTCTTAGATGCATCATTACTTGTAACAACAATTTTGTCCACATAGACAATTGATACAATAAGAATTTTTTTTTTATCAATAACAGAAACTTTATTAAGACTTATGAAGCTTTAGGTACAATAAGGGGGAGATAAAGAGTCTTATCTCCCCATCAGTAAATTACAATGAAAGAATATTAAAAATTAGCCCAAAAAAAAGCGTCCCTATCCACCCCTTGCTTGGCCAAAAAAAACCCTTTTTGAATTGATATAATAAGAATTGCCACCCTTTTAATGAATAAAGTGTGGTTCTGATATGACCCAGAAATTTGACACGCAGTTCACAGACTTAGAGTAGCGTTCACACACTCGAACATCAACAAAAGAAACTAGTATTCATTCAACAGAAAACATTAACAGTTGGTCGGTTCTTCGAGAGACCGCCGGCTCTTCCAAACACTCACAATATTCTTTACTCAAAGAAAAACATACCACCCCCATCCCCCAAAGCCCCTTCTTATACTCTACTGATAGCATAACTGACTCCCTCTATAAATGCCCAGCTGGCCTAGTTATAAATGCCCAAACTCTTCTTATTCATAACTGGCATAGCTATAAATGCCCCAAGACTCTCCTTATTCCCTCCAGCTATAATTGCCCTCATGTGATTAATTGTTCAATTATTTCCCCCCCTTAGCTGATTGTTGACCTTTCCTCTTCCTGGCATTAATTGGGGCCTATCAGGTTCACATGTAACTGGTTAAGTCCAGTTCTTTGAATAACACTCCTAAACTTATCAAAATATGTTCCAAGTGATTGTTTCAGGTAATAGATAGACTTCCCTAGTCTACACACTATTCCTTCACTCTCAAGAACATGAATTCCATGTGGTAATTGTATGTGACTTCTTCCTGAAGATTTCTATTCAAAAAGGCATTCTTGACATCTCATTAAAATGGGAGCCAAGAATAGTAAGTACTTAAAAATTGCAGTGTCCAAATAGTTTAGCTATGGGAACAAAGGTTCCTTGATAATCTACTCTATACATTTGTGTGTAACCCTTATTTATTTATTTATTTATTTATTTATTTTATTGACAGATAATATAATTTCATTTCATTAATATAGATAGATATGTACAATGAGGATCCAAGAGAGGGGGTAGGCTTAGCCCCTTAATACAAATATTTCAATTGAGACCAATACAATTACCCCCTATTTACCTCTTGTTTGGCTAAAGAATTAGCAAACCCATTTGTAGCCCTTGGAACCTATTGAATTGCTAAGTCATTTCCCTTGTTAACCATTTAATCCTCGTAATAGCATCTCTATTAGTCCAAGCTGCCTTCTTCTCATCCTTTAACCAACCAACCACCACTTGGGAGCCCCCTTCAATAACCACCCTCTCCAAGTTCAATTCTTGCGTGTTTTGAACTCCATAAAGAACAACAAGCAATTCAGCTCTTGTTGAGTTCCCTATGCCAACAAGACCAAAAAATGAAGCTATTGTACTCCCATCCTTATCCCTAAACACCACTCCAATCCCCAAGGGGCCTGGGTTACCAAAACGGCTCCCATCAAAGCTTAATAAAGTTGTCTTCAGGTGGTTCCCAAAGCTTTTAAGTTTTGCTTTTCCTTGTTGACAATGCTGCGACTTCCCTCCACTTCCTTCTTAAGTAATCAAATTAACAAGGTGAAAACAGGTCTATAAATTAGATCTAATGAATCACATTTGTCATAATGCATTCCACTAGAGGTGTAAAATAGGTCATGCCGAGCCGGCACGGCATGGCCCATGGGCAGCCCACACAAAGTGCGGGCTATGTTGGGCCATGCCGCCCTCCCCTGGGATAATGTGGGGGTCAACTCGGCACGGCCCACGGCCCAGGCCCGTGCCTTTCGTGTTGTGTCGTAGGCCGGGCTGGCCCGTGGACAAGCCTTGGGCCAGGTCGGGCCATGCATCGGGCCAAAGCTATTTATTTAAAAAAATTGACAAAAAAAAAAACTTAAAATTTTAATTTTATATGAATTTTGATGTATACAATTGCTTATATATATAATAATTAAATAAATTAGTATAATAAAATAAAAAAATTATTTATTTTATTAATATATTATATACTATGTATTATTATATAATTATAATTTATATAATATTATATAAATATTTATAAATAATATATATGGGCTATGTCGCAAGCCGTGCTAGGCCAGGCTGCGGTTTGGGCTATGCCAGCATGTGGGTCGTGGACGGCACGGCCCTCTTGGTCGTGTCATGTCGGCTCAGCCCGTGGACCTAAAATCCTAGGCCCAACATGGCCTGTACAATTGTGCCACTCTTGGCACAGCCCACAAACCGTTGTGCTAGGCCTGTCGAAATTCATGCCAGGCCGCAGGCAGCACAGCCTGATTTATGCCTCTACATTTAACGATTGCTTCCATACTTCTTTCCTTTTCCTTGAATATTCTTGCATTCCTTTCTTCCCAAACTTCCCATGAAATAGTAGCTCTTGTACATCTCCACATTATTCTTCCTTTTTCCCTTGGCCAACGAAAAGTTCCAACTTCAAATAAACTGGCCAAGCTCGTAGGTAGATTCCACTTTGCTCCCAAAGAGAAGAATTATTCCCAGTTTCGCCATTTGCCTACAGGGTGTGCACCAGTTTGGAAGCAAACAAACATTTTTCTTCTTTTTTGCAACAAGTCCAGTGTATCAATATTTCCATTGAAAACCTCCCAACAAAAAGCCTCAATTTTTAGGGGAACAGGTTTACACCAAACTTCATGCACCAGGATAAAGGGAACAGGTGTAACCCTTTATAGTTAGCCTATGTTATATATTTTGATCAACCTATTTTGCACCCTATTGATTCTTTCCCTTGAGAAAGATCAGCAAACATCTAGAAGGTGTGACGCAACCTCTGTAACATTTTGAGAAATAAAAATAGTACAAACTTCCCTTACCCTTCACAATCTGCTATATGAATCACAAATTGTAGGTTTCTCTCAGAACAATAAACTCCAAAGTTGCAGTATCAAGAAAGGGGCCAACAAGCATTAGAGGTAAGATGAGGAAGAGAGAGAGCGATTTTTTTTTGGCCTGGACGGTAAATATAGGTGGAAAGCATCATCACTGAACTCCAATCCTTCACCAAATTTCAATGTAAAAAGACCAATAAAAACCCCATTATCTGTTTTTTTAGTTTTTACTAAAATTCTGAAAAAAAAAAGTAACATCATATAGCTTCACAAACAGCACCAAAATCTTCTAAAAGGAACCCTCTACCAGAATCTAGGGATTCATTCATTGCTTCTTGGTTGACCAACTACCTATAGTTGGTGATAAGAAGAACAAGATCCTGGGATTGCTTTGTTACCAAGTTGAGATTCTAAGGTTAAAAGAAGAGGAAAATAGAGAAAGAGGAATAGAAGAGGAGAGGAAGAGAGGTTTAGAATGAAAGAAAGATCTGTTAATTCAAAGTCTGGCAGTTGCCCTGTTTCATTGTCTTCTATAAAAGTAAGGAAAAAAAGAGATGTCCACTTAAGTAGAAAATACCTTGTTTTAGTTGGGTGAGGTGGGGGTTCTAAACCTCAATCTAGGATCAATTCTTGTCTTCCAGCATTTTGACATACTAATCACAGACCATCTCTGTATAAAGGGAAGAAAAAAAGAGATATGGTTGTTAAATATTTTTCCTTTTTTCTCAATATAAATGTTATGAGATCTTTCTTTTATCTGACATTATTTTTTTTCATCTCTTCCTTGCTATTTGTTACCTTTGAGGGTTCACCTTGGAATTTCTGTTGTTTTTGTCACTAGTGATTTAATCATGCATTTATTTTAACTTTGATATATTCTCCCATCTATATCTGTTTCTAAGCCCACCTTCATTATGTTGTGAGCAGCGCAAAACTCATAGACATTTATCGTACCCAGCACATAAGTGCATCAACTGGTCTGAATGATCCAGCTGTTGCTACAGGGATTTCTGACCTTGTCTATGAGTCTAAAGCAATGCCTGCTGAGCCTGATACACTTGATGATGACCTGGTAAATTCATGGGCTGCAAGCCTAGGTGATGATAGCTTGTGGGGAAATAATGCAACAGCAATGAACAGGGTGAGAAACTTAGCTGATATAGTATATAATTTTGGATATGCTATATGTTTTGAATCTAATATTATAGATTGGACTAGATGATTTGATTAAACCTTTGATATTCTCAATAATATTATTAATCAGGCCAAGATAATTGGAGAAGGTTCTAGCTCTCATAACCTTGTTGTGTTCTTGTGTTCTTGTAACTCTGCCCATGACTTAATAACATCTCTCATGGCTATGACCTTACTTCCCTTTGACTGTACAGAGGTGGTTAGGGTCCCAAATTGGCTTGCTTCCATGCATGGGAAATCTTCCCAGAGTTGCCAACTTAATATTGTTTCAGATCTCATCCTTCTTTATGTGCTTTCCATGTATCACACAGTTCAGAGGATGGATTCTTCCCATCCTCTACTGACTTATTTACTGAAGAACTAATCCATGGGAAGTTGGAAAACTGTGGGTTGTAAAGTTAAAGATATATGTAAATTTATTTTTTAACAGTATATGGTGCCCTTTAGAAATGTTTATCTTACCAGCTCTACTGACATGATTATTTTTATGAAGAACTTAGCCATGGGAAGTTGGTAAACTGTGGGTTGTGAAGTTGAAGATAACATGTAAATCTATTTTTTACAGTATATAGTGCCCTATAGAAATGTTAATCTTGCCATTTCTACATCTGTTGCTCTGGAAGTTTCTATTTAAGAGTTAACGTCTGATTAATGTTGGACAGCTTATGGAACATATTCCCTACTGTTTTTTTCTCAAGCCATCTGTGGTTTGTGTTTCTTTCTGAGATGTCTTGTTGGTCTTTCTCCACCTGGTGTTAGGTTAATGAATTTCTTGCCGGTGCGGGAACTGATGCTCCAGATGTTGACGAGGAGAACATTGTCTCTAGACCTTCAGTTGGTTATGATGATATGTGGGCAAAGACACTTTTAGAAGCTTCAGAACCCGAGGTATGAGCTTTGTCAAATCTCTTTCAGTTAGCCAAGAATAAAACAGGAAAACTGGGGTGCAGAACTGCACCAATCTCTGGAAGGCAGTGGATGAAAATAACCTAAATTTGATTTTACAGGAAGATGATGCAAGGTCATCTGGAACATCTTCTCCTGAGTCAACAGGATCAGTTGAGACTTCCATATCATCCCATTTTGGTGGGATGAGCTACCCATCATTGTTCAGTTCACGACCATCTGGTTATGGGGCTTCAAAAATCTCGGTATTGAACCACAAACACCATGGAATTGCTTATGGATCTTTTATCTACTTAAGAGAAATGGAGATGAGATTGAACTTGTGAAGTTCTTCCTTAGAACATCTTCTTCAAGATTACATTTTGAACCAATATTCCTGATCTTTCACCATGTGCTGGCTTTTGTATTCTGGAAATTGCCAGATTACATTGTTTAACACAAACACAACTGTATTATTTCATTAGCTGTATTTTATTAATAGAAGAACATAGAATAAGAAAAGAATATCATTTATAATAAAGAGAGGACTCAATTGTTAGGCTAGCATATGCTAGTAAGTTCTGAAAATCATAATCATTTCATAAATTGAAGGAGTTGAAAACAGTCCTAGAAGTAGGGACTGTGTTTGAAACAAAGGAAACTAGCAAGAGAAGATTAGAGAAGAAGAGAGAGCTGCGGCAAGAAGAGTTAGAGGATGAGAGTATCGAACGTAACCACCCTCTAACTCTCTAATACACTTTTATTAAGTTAATCTTTTAGTAATTACAAGAGAGGTCCTTAGCTGGACAAGAAATTACAAAAGAGGAACATAAAAGAGTATGGGCCCAGAATAAGGCCCATTACAGAGAAGAACATAAAGATAATATACAGTAACAGCCTATGGGCCATTCGGCCCATCTTCTCTACACTCCCCCTCAAGCTGAGCATAGATGTCAATCATGCCCAGCTTGCCAGTGTCATGATGAAGTCTTGCCTTGGAGATGCCTTTGGTGAGAAAGTCTGCCAATTGGCCTTCAGAGGTAACGAATGGAAGGCACACTTCTCTGGAGGAGACTCTTTCTCGGATAAAATGTCTATCAACTTCAATATGTTTGGTTTTATCATGTTGTACCGGGTTGTGAGCAATGTTGATGGCAGCCTGATTATCACAGTACAACATCATGGGTCTGTCATGATCAATCCCAAGTTCTTCCATTAAGGACCTTAGCCACAACAATTCCAAGACCCCATGTGCCATGGCCCTATACTCTGCTTCTACAGAAGATCTGGCCACAACAAATTGTTTCTTACTCCTCCAAGAGACAACATTACCAGCCACCAGACTGCAATATCCTGAAGTAGATCTTCTATCATCCGTATTTCCAGCCCAATCAGCATCCGTATAGGCTTCAAGTTTCAAGTGGTCATGCTTGGTAAAAAGGATTCCTTTCCCTGGAGAGCCTTTCAGATAGCACAAAATCCGTTCAGCTGCTGCCATATGAGTATCTCTAGGAGCATGCATGAATTGGCTAATGCAACTGACAGCATGTGCAATATTTGGTATAGTCATGCACAGGTACAGGAGCTTCCCAAGAAGTCTCTGAAAAACCCCTTTGTCTTCCAACAGAGTTCCATCTGTAGCTGAAAGTTTGTGACTCATATCAATGGGAGTTGCAGCTGGTCTTGCACCCAGTTTTCTAGTTTCAGACAATAAATCAAGAACATATTTCATTTGGGAAATAAGGATCCCATCCTTGGATCTGGCAACTTCTATGCCAAGGAAGTATCTCAACTCCCCCAGATCCTTAATCTCAAATTCTGTACGGAGGAAAGACTTAAGAGCCAGAATGCCTGAGGCATCATCACCAGTCACTATAATGTCATCAACATACACAATGAGATACACTGCCAAAGATCTACTTTTCTTCACAAACAGAGTATGATCCGACTGTGTCTGAACATAGCCGAATTTAACAAATGCAGCTCTAAATCTCTCAAACCAGGCTCTAGGAGATTGCTTGAGACCATAAAGAGATTTCTTCAATCTGCATACTTTTCCTTGCATATCTTTCCCATACATCCCTGGGGGAAGGCACATGTAGACTTCCTCATGTAAGTCACTATTCAGGAATGCATTCTTTACATCCAACTGATAGAGAGGCCAATCAAAGTGAACTGCCAGAGATAAAAGAACCCTCACAGATGCTATCTTGGCAACAGGGGCAAAAGTCTCCAGGTAGTCAATCCCATATGTCTGTATATACCCTTTTGCAACAAGCCTAGCCTTGTACCTCTCAATAGTTCCATCAGCTCTGTATTTAATGGTGAAAACCCACTTGCACCCAACCGGATCCTTCCCTTCAGGAAAATCCACCACCTCCCAAGTACCATTTGCATGTAGAGCATCCATTTCGGTTTCCATGGCATCTCTCCATTCTGGAATTCCAAGAGCTTCTGAGACAGACCTAGGAATGGGGTTAGAAGCAACAGAAGAAAGATAGGCAAAGTATGAAGGAGAAAGCAGGTCATAAAAAAGGTGTTTGGAAATGCAGTGTGTAGTGCACTTCCGCTTCCCTTTCCTAACAGCAATGGGGACATCAAGGTCTGGAAAAGATGATTCCAAAGGAGTTGAAGCAGTACCTGTTATCTCATCTGTGATTGGGAATGTATGAGCTTCATCTGTTGTAAGGGAAACCACTTGCTCATTCCTGGATCTCTGCCTTTGATACACTTTGGGATTATGGATAGGGCAAGGGGGTAAAGAAATAGGGTCCCCTGGACAAGAGGTATGAAGTGACTGATCCTCCCTTGACTCATTTGGTGAGGATACAGGTTTGTCAAGAGACTCAACTGGGACAGGAAGAGGAAGAGCAAAAACTTGTGACAAACTCTCCCCCTGTGGTCAAAGTCCATCCTGAGAGGAACTATAAAAAGGGGAAAGTTCATTAAAGGTAACATCCATAGAGACATGTCGGGTGCCAATCTTTGGATCAAAACAACTATATCCCTTTTGTGTGGGGGAGTAACCAAGGAAGATACATTTGTGGGCTTTCAGTTCAAACTTGTGTCTTTGCACACTTGGAATGTGAACATAGCAGGTACAGCCAAACACACGAAGAGGAATTGGGAAGAGATCCTTGTCTGGATGAAGAAGACTGAAGGGGGATTTAAACCCTAGAACCCTGGATGGCTTACGGTTTATGAGATAGGTAGCAGTAAGTACAGCATCACCCCAAAATCTTGTGGGAACATGTGAGGCAAACAAAAGGCTCCTTGCAACTTCAACAATATGTCTATTTTTTCTCTTAGCAACTCCATTTTGTTTAGGGGTTCTAACACAGGAGCTTTGATGAATAACCCCCATGTCTGAAAGATACAAGGATAAACTCTTCTCAAAGTACTCTTTTGCATTGTCAGATCTGAAAACCTTAATTCTGGTACCAAATTGAGTTAGAACAAGCTCATGAAATTGCCTCACAAGTCTTGGGACTTCATCCCGGGATTTTATTAAGTATATCTAGGTGAAGGGATGAGAGATCCATCCCATGGACGCCCAAAGATTGCGGAATAAGGGGCGAATTTCAAAAATTTTTCTCTCCCTTCAACTGGGAATCACATTCCCAATTTAGAAAATCATATTTTCAATGATCATTCTTGAACCTTAAACTGAACCAGATCTGAACCAAAAGGAATAGGAGAGAATTATACCTGATACGGAGAAGTAATATCTCCCAACGAAGGTGTTCACGCCCAAGGAAGGATCCAAAGACTGCTCCCACTGAAGATGGCACAATGCAAGATGGAGCAGAATCAGCAGTGTTCTTCCCCAAGAACTCTGTCCTTCGCAAGAATCAGTAGAATGGTACGTGAGCACAGCTTCTTTTACAATCATTTCTCAAAGAACTGATGTCAAGATCCAATCTTGACTTCTCCCACAACTGGAGATCGAACTGGCAAACAAGGCGGCAAGAACAGGGAGGCGGCAAGAGAGTATTCGCAGGGTGCAGAATTCTCTCTTCTTGATTTCAGCACTAAAGAGGATCTGATGTTATCTCCTAAAGGCTGTCGCCCCCTCCTTCTTTTGTTAACTTAAAAGATCAGCTTCTAATCCCATTAGGAGCTGCTTATCCAAATCATATTTGGATCAGCCTTCTCTTCTAGTGATAAGGATAAACCCTTATCTTATCTGCAGATTAGATTAGCTTTCTCCTAATCCCATTAGGAGGTTTCTAGATCTGAATCACATTCAGATCTGGACTCTCTGAGTGGATAGGATTAAGACCCTATCCTATCTGCTAATCAATCTCAGAATTCGCCCCTTTAATTAACTAAATAAATAGCCCAGTTCGAAATGGGCTTTAGGCCCATTAAGCTTATGTGCTCACTTAACCTTCCTAACTGCTGCCCAGTTGGGCTTCCTTGTATGGCATGGGACCCAAGCATTGATCTACACATCAGCCACATGGGTCCGGCCCAGCCTTTGTTACAAGGCCTGGTCGAATACACTATTAAAGACAGTGCACCCCCTGAAACCCATCGAATGGGCTCTATGGGCCCAACACTTACCCTAAGTGGTCCCTGGGCCAAGCCACCTTGTAACACCCAGGGACTATGGGCAGATGCAAGATTAGCCCATCAGGTATTATCCTCAATGGTCTTACACTTAACCTCTCAGCCCTTAATGATCATACACTGCTCGACAAGAGAGGACCTCTCCCTCGGCTGCAAGGAACAGTGTTGCACTCTCCACTTATATGGATCCCGGGAATTAAAACCTTTTTGCAAACATTTTAGAAACCATAATATATATACTTTTATATCTCATATAAAATATACTTTGCAAAACAAATCTCAACGGTTGAAATCGGCTACCGGCAGTCTTGGTTTCCAACAGTGAGAGTGCATCCCCGATCATTACCTTTGCCCGACAAAGGGGCTGATCTTGTCACTATGATCACTCACTCAGATGAATTCTCAGATTGTCCCAACATACCCAGGTTTTGACCCCCGCTAAGGATCTCACTGATTGGTACATCAAAGACAGCCCGATCCGACACCTAGTGCAGTATCATAATCGAGTCTAGGGGTCGGGTGTAACTTTCCAGTTTTGCCCATCAATCTCCAAGGTCCAGGGCAATACTAGAAATCTGGTCCAGCTCAAAGATTCAATTAATCCCACACTTTATGTGCCTAGGGTCTCACCCCGGTAGCTGAGACAAGCCACCCCAACCGACTTGGTGGCACCACAGTGTCAGCCTTGTCAGGATAGGTCTCCCCAGACCGACCCACTGGCTGTGAGCATTCTAAACTAACACGGGTCTCAATAAGTGTCCAGTTTAAGGGTATTACACAGAAACATACCAAGGGAACATGAATCAAATATGCACTTTTATTCATTTACAATAAACTCATAAAGTACATCAATTTTGATTGAAGCTAAGGGCATACAAAACTGTCTAACACCAGGTGAATCCAGAGAAGTCATCAATGAACAAGATAAAATATCTGTAACCCCCCATAGAGGATAAATGGTATGGCCCCCACACATCAGAGTGCACAATATGAAAAAGAAAAGATGATCTTTTATTGCTCACAGGGTAATTTTTTCTACAATGCTTTGACAACTGACAGGACTCACAATTGAGACTGGACACACTGACTTCCTTAAACAGTTTTGGAAACAAATGGCTTAAAGCAGAAAAAGGTAAATGACCCAACCGACAATGACTCAACATAATTTGACTAACAGACTCTGAAAAAGTAGAACCAAAAGCAACATTCTTGGGATGATCAAAGCATTGGCCAGGGGTGTCGAGCAAGTATATTCCATTCGCTTCATGACCACTCCCAATCACCTTCTGAGACTTCAGGTCCTGAAACACACAGTGAGAAGGGAAAAAGGTTACACAACAATTCAATGATTTGGTCAGGCTACTTATAGATAACAAATTGGTATTTAATTTAGGCACATGAAGAGTGGAAGGTAAGAGTAAGGAGTTTGTAGCCTTGACAATTCCCTTGCCGGAAATAGGGGCAAGAGAACCATCAGCTAAGGTGATTTTGTCACGGCCAGGAAGTAAATCATATGAAACAAATAAAGTGGAAAGGTTGGTCATGTAATCAGAAGCACCTGAGTCTATGATCCAAGGGGTTTTGTGTTTACCTGAGGTGGATGCATGGTTAGCGGAAGCCCTTATACCTGAGTAAGCAAAGGCAATGGTGGCTGAACTTCCAGAAGGGATGGATGATGAAGATGCACCTTCAAGCTGACTGATCATCTTTCCAAACTTCTCATATTCAGCTTTCATGGCTGCCAACTGTGCACTGGTAGATTCAACCTCTGTATCTGTGCCTGTGGCTGCATGTGCACTTCCTGTATTTCTACTATCATTCTTCTTCTGGAATCTGATAGGTACAAGATTGGGATGCAACTTCCAGCACTTGTCCTTTGAATGTTTTGGCTTCTTACAATATTCACACACCACTTCTTTCCTTCTTGAGCCACTGTGAGCTTCTGTAACCCCTTTGGGTTTAATTCTCATATTTGCAAAATGATCATTAATACCAACTCCTTGAACCTGCACTTGCCTTCTACTTTCTTCACTGCTGACCAGAGTATATGCTTGTGAGAATGAAACATCTTCCTTGGACAAGATGTTTTGCTTTGTAATATCATATTCAGAATTCATTCCTGTCAAGAACTTAAACACCCTATTCCGTTCGACCAATTTTCTGTATGTTTCAGCATCCTTAGGGGTATCCCAAGTCACAGCCTCTATCAAATCAATCTCTTGTCATATAGATCTTAAGATTGAGAAGTATGTTGCAAGTGACTTCTCCCCTTGTCTTAGATTTTTCACATCACTTCTCTATTTGTAAGCTCTAGCAACATTCAACTTCTGGGAATAAGTTTTTGCAACACTATCCCAGATCTCTTTAGCCGAATTCATCCACAGATAATGTTGGCTGATCTGTGGCTGCATTGAGTTCACAAGCCACCCAATTACAGTGTAGTTCTCTTGTACCCATCTCTCATAAGATGGATCATCCTCTGGAGGAGCCTTCTTGCTCTCAGAAATAAAACCCCATTTTCCTTTGCTACAAATATGGATTTTCACTGATTGTGACCAAGCTAAGTAATTTGTCCCATCAAGCTTGACTGTAGTTACAGCTAGTGTTCTTGTTTTCAAAGTAATCTGCCCATATTCAGTAGTGTTCTTGTTTTCAAAGTTTGAGAAATCCATCATGCAAAGTTCGGTGATAGTTCTTTTATTTTTCTGTTTCAGCCTCCAAAAGACACCCAGCAACCTCCAAACACAAGATATTTCTGATTCTAACAGCCGATGTCTCAAGAGGAAGACAAAAGAAATACAATCCTTGAGAGACCTTCTGTCGAACACTCGGTGTGCAATACTTAACAGCCCACTGTTTACTGTTTCAGCCTTCAAAGTATAGGGCACTGTTTACTGTTTCAGCCTTCAAGAAGGGGCTGGAATGTAGATGAGACTAGTACCTCTTAGTTTTAACAGTCTCAGCAACTTCCCAACCCAATAATCAGCTGAATAGGACCTCCAAAAACAACCCAATAATCAGCCATGATGGCTATTGGAGGAAGGGGAAAACTAGGTTACCTCTTGGGAGATGTGAAAGAGCCTTCTAAGGAGGACCCAACATACACCAAGTGGGTTCAAGAGAACTACTTGGTTATGGCATAGCTGTGTAATTCTATGCAACCACATATCAGCCGAAATTACTTGTGGGCAAAGACAGCCAAGGAGATATGGGATGTTGTGAAAGAAACCTATTCCCAACCCCTTAATGTTGCCAGAGCCTATCAACTGAAGTGTGAGGTGAACAGCCTTAAACAAGGAGAGAAGCCAGTTTCTGTCTACTTCTCTACCTTGAAATCCTTGTGGCATGAGATTAACCATCTAGAGACCCTTGAGTGGGAGAGTCCCAAAGATGCACAGACTCAGAAAGCAAGTCGAGACAAATAGGGTGTTTGAGTTTTTGACTGGCTTGAATTCAGAATATGACATTGTGCGGCAACAGATACTGACCAGAGATAGTGTGACCCTCTCTCAAGCATACTCCCTAGTGCATAGTGAAGAGACTAGGAGAAAAGTCATGATGCAGCCTCAGCCCCCTTTCCCAGCCCTGACAACTGTTAAACCTAAGTCAGGGGGTGATCCTTGTTGGAAGCTACATCCTCACTTGGTCCCAACAAAACTAAGAAATAAGAAGGGTAATGCTCATGTGAGCATGAACACTGATTCAGCATCCTCATCAAGCACATCCCTAGAGACCTTAGCCGCTGTTCGGGTTGCTCTCATACAGTTGGAAAAGGAAGTTGGGAGTTCAGCTCAGCCGTCTCAATCACCATCAGCCCCTGCCAAATCTACATTTGCACATTCAGCATCCTCATCAAGCACATCCCTAGAGACCTTAGCCGCTGTTCGGGTTGCTCTCATACAGTTGGAAAAGGAAGTTGGGAGTTCAGCTCAGCCGTCTCAATCACCATCAGCCCCTGCCACATCTGCATTTGCACATTCAGGTACTTGAGCCTCAGTTTACCATGCTTCAACTCTAGGTAATACTGACCACTACTGAGTAATAGATTCAGGTGCATCCGACCATATGACTAGCTTGCCATCACTTGCCCTATGACCGAGATAGAGTATCCATAGCTGATGGCTCTCTTGTTCCCATTTCGGGCAAGGGTGACATCAAGCTATCAGATACTATCTCTTTATCTTCTATCTTGCATGTTCCTAAGCTTGATACTAACCTGCTTTCAATCAATAGTATTACCAAACACATGAACTGTTCAGTAACATTTTTCCCTGACCGATGTGTTTTTCAGGACTTGGAGACGAGGAAGGTGATTGGGACTGGCCGTGAGACGAACGGGATCTATTTGCTTGGAGAGAGTTCTCGTCGGGAGGAGTCAGTGGATAAGAAGTCTTTTGTTTCTCAGTCTGTGAGTCCGGTTATGCTTTGGCATAATCGATTAGGTCATTTGTCTTTCAGGTCTTTGAAGAGTCTGTTTCCTGCTTTATTTGAGTATGTTGAATTATCAAAGTTGAGGTGTGAGAGTTGTGAGTTTGCCAAACATTGTAGAACTTCTTATTCTTTGAGTAATAAAAGGAGTAATTCTTCTTTTGATATTGTGCATACTGATGTTTGGGGCCATATCACATCTCTTCTATGGGTGGGTACAAATATTTTCTACTGTTTGTTGATGACCATACCCGCTTTTCTTGGGTCTATCTTATGCGTTCTCGGGATGAGGTTCCTGCTATGACCCAAAACTTCCATCAAATGATTCTCACTCAGTTTGGGGCCAAAATCAAAGTCCTTAGATCTGATAATGCAAAGGAATACTTTGCTAAGCCATTGACCTCCTACCTTCTTAGCCATGGAGTTATTCACCAGAGCACTTGCCCTCATACACCGCAGCAGAATGGCGTTGCCGAAAGGAAGAATAGGCACATCTTGGAGGTGGCTAGAAGCATTATGTTTACCTCTAATGTACCTATTCGCTTCTAGGGTGATGCTATCCTCACGGCAGTATATCTCATTAATCGAGTTCCTTCCTAGGTTCTTGATATGAAAACCCCTTTTTCCCTTCTATACCCAGACGGGGAGTTGTTCATTGTTCCTCTTAAAACCTTTGGTTGTACCTGTTTTGTTTAGCTTTTCGGGCCTCATCATTCCAAGTTTGAACCTAAGGCCTCCAAATGCATTTTCCTCGGTTATGCACAAACTCAAAAGGGTTATTGCTGCTATGATCCGGTTTCAGGGAAAAGGTTTGTCTCCATGGATGTCACCTTCTTTGAGGAGACACCCTATTATCCTAGGGTTTCTCCTCAGGGGGAGAGCAGTGAGAGTGGGATTTTGAGTCTCTTTCCTCAGGGGGAGCGCAGTGGGAGTGGGGTTGTTCCTTTACCTATTTCACTGGGTGATGAAGGCTGTAGTGGTGAGGGTGGTCAGAGGGATCAGGAGTTGAGAGTCTATCACAGGCGATGCAGACAGGTTGATCCTAGTCATCGGCAGTCCCGGCCAGTTCCAGTTCCTTCCGTGGCTCCTGATCCAGAACCTACTGAGACACCTTCCACTGTTGCAACTTCCCCTCCTGTGGATGACCTTGATCTCCCTATTGCCGTCCGCAAAGGGAAACGGAATTGCCAATGTCCCTATTCCAAGAACAGTGCAAGAAGCCTTATCAGTTCTAGAATGGAAAGATGCAATGCAAGTCAAAATGGATGCCCTGTTGAAGAATAATACGTGGGCACTGGTTGACCTACCAAAAGGAAAGAAACCGGTTGGATGTAGATGGGTATTCACTGTGAAGCATAATGTTGATGGCTCTATTGAAAGGTACAAAGCCCAGCTGGTCACAAAGGGGTTCACCCAGACTTATGGTATAGACTACTTGGAGACCTTTGCCCCAGTAGCCAAGATGACCACCATTCGAGTTCTGTTATCCCTTGCAACAAATCATTCTTGGCCCTTGTATGGTTTGAAGCAGTCACCTAGAGTCTGGTTTGATAGGTTCAGATTAGCTCTTGGAAAGTTCGGTTATGTACAGGCCCAGTCAGATCATACATTGTTCATCAAGAGGGTGGAGTCCTCTCTGACACTACTTGCAGTATATGTTGATGATATTGTGGTGACAGGAAATGGTAGCCATGAGATTGAGTCCCTCAAACAGCTCCATCAAGAGTTTGAGGTGAAAGATCTTGGTGCACTACGGTATCTTTTGGGTATTGAGGTTGCTAGATCTAAACAGGGGATTTTTATCTCTCAGAGAAAATATGTTCTAGATCTGTTGGCGGAAACTGGAAAGTTGGGTGTTAAGCCTACTGATACACCCATTGAACAGAATCACAAGATTAGTGCAGAGGGCGGGGAGCCTCTTGAAGACAAAGTTATGTTCCAACGGTTGGTTGGAAAGCTCCTATATCTCTGCCTCACTCGGCCAGATATCAGTTATGCAGTTAGTGTTGTTAGCCAGTACATGCATTCCTCTAGAACTTCTCATCGCCTTGCGGCAGAGAGAATATTAGCATACTTGAATAGATGCCCGGTAGAGGTATACTGCTCAAGAACAATAATCACATGAAGGTGGAGGCCTATACAGATGCCGATTGGGCTGGGAATGTTGATGACAGAAGGTCTACCTCTGGATATTGTGCCCTTGTGGGAGGTAACCTTGTCTCTTGGAGGAGTAAGAATCAGAGTGTTGTTTCCCGCTCTAGTGCTGAAGCGGAATACAGGTCAATGGCTAACGGAGTGGCTGAAATCTTATGGCTGAGATCACTACTTGAAGAGTTGGGTATTGACTATGAAAAGCCCTTAATGCTGTATTGTGATAATCAAGCAGCTATTAATATAGCCCACAACCTAGTGCAGCATGACAAAACTAAACATATCGAAGTTGATCGACATTTTGTGCGAGAGAGGGTCACATCACAAGAAGTGTGTCTTCCGTATATCACATCTAATATGCAGCTCGCGGATATCCTTAGCAAGGTTGTACCAAGGAAGAAGTTAGAGACAGACCTATCCAAGTTGGGAATGATAAATATCTACTCCCAACTTGAGGGGGAGTATAGAGAACACTGATGTGGGCCCCACAGCAGTGGTCCCCACTGTGTTTGTAGGACAGCATGTGTAGTTATTTGTTTCAGTCATAGTAGTGTCAGTTGGGGTCAGTTTGTTATTTCAGTTTTTATTTACTGTATTTGTCATGTAAGTACTAAGGGCAGATCTGTCCTTTCCTCTATGTGCTGAACATAACCTATAAATACTAAGAGAGTGGCGGCGGCAGATGTGTTAGAATCTGTCCCTCCTTTCAAACCCTTGTGTTCTTCTGTTTCTCTTCTCTTCCTTCTCTTTCTTACTTTTCTTCTGCTTTTCTAAACCTAAAATCTATTAGGGTTCAAGACTGATTGCAGTCTTGATCTTCTACTAGCACTAGAACGAGAAACAACATTTTGTTTCTTACTCCTCCAATAGACAAGATTACCTCCTACAAAAAAACAATATCCTGAGGTAGATCTTCTATCATCAACACACCCAACCCAATCAGCATCTATGTAAACTTCTATCTTCATGTGATCATTATTCTTGAATTGAACACCTCTACCTGGGCACCTCTTCAAATATGCCAATATCCTCTCAACTGCAAGTAGATGAGTAGTTCTAGGAGAATGCGTATACTAATTAACAACACTGATTGCATAACTGATGTCCGGTCGTGTGAGACAAAGATAGAGGAGTTTTCCAACTAACCATTGGAACATAGCTTTATCTTCAAGGGGCTCTCCACCCTTTGCACTGATCTTATAATTTTGTTCAATAGGTGTGTCAGCAGGCTTAACGCCCAACTTCCTAGTTTCTTCCAACAGGTCAAGAACATATGTTCTTTGAGAAACAAAAATCCCATGCTTTGACCTAACTACCTCAATACCCAATAAGTATCATAGTTATCCCAGATCTTTTACCTCACACTCTTGATGAAGGAGTTGCTTAAGAGACTCAATCTCACTGTTATCACTCCCTGTCACTACAATATCATCCACATATATAGCAAGCAAGGTTAAGGAAGAATCCACTTTCTCAATAAACAACGTGTGATCTGACTAGGCCTATACATAACCAAACTTTTCAAGGGCTTATCTGAATTTATCAAACCAAGCTCTGGGGGACTGTTTTAGTACATACAAGGCTTTGTTCAGCTAGCAAACCTTCTTTCCTGTTTCTGCACCATAAAATCCAAGAGGCAACTACATGTAAACTTCTTCCTACAAGTCTTCGTTGAGGAAGGCATTTTTAACATCCATCTAAAACAAAGGCCAAGAGTAACTGGCTGCAAGATATAATAAAACTCTGATACTGATAATCTTTTCTACTGATGCAAAAGTCTCCAAGTAGTCGATACTATGTGTAGATTAGGTCGTGACCTGCTCTGATACCATGTGAGAATTTGAGAGAAAAAATGAATTGATTGTATTGTCTTGGAAGGAGCATATATACAGCTTTAGATAGAATTACAGAGCTAACTTATAGAGTGATAAAATAGGAAACTAACTTTTCCTAGAAAACTAATTTCTATGTCAGTGGGATTCTCCAATTAATATCCTATGATTTTAGGATATCCCATGATTCTAGGAAACTAACTTATGTATGTTTCCTAAACTGATGGACCTAAAATTATGGAGAATCAATCAGAGAGTCAATCTTCTACTTTCCAACAGTATCATTTGGTGAAGTGGGATTGGGTGTGTAGGGACAAACAAGATGGGGAGGTTGGGGATTAGAAGGGTAAGATAATTTAATAAAGCACAATTAGGAAATCGGTTGTAGAGATTTGAGAGTGAAAGAGAGTCTTTGTGGAGGAAGTTGATTGCATGCAAGTACGGATTTGTGAATTTTCAGTGGGATTCAAAGGAGGTGAAGTCTTCTATGGAGTTTGTGTATGGAAAGGAATTTCACTCAGATTTCTTGAATTATGTTTCTTATATTGTTGGAAATGGGTCAAATGTAAAATTTTTGTAGGATGATTGGTTGGGAGTTGGAAAGTTATGTGAGCCATGTCCAAGATTGTATAGTTTCAGCAGAAAAAATATATCAATTACCCAATGCTATGAAGTTGTTCAGGGTTCTTTTGTTGGGTGCCCAAAATTTAGAAGGCTGCTTTTTGACCGGGAGGTGGAGGAATGTAAATTGCAAGCCACAGAGATGCAAGTAGAAAGGGGGGATGCAAGGTGGTGGAAGGAGAGTAGAAATGGAATGTTCTCTTGAAGTTGTTTACAGAGCCTTCGCAAGAAATCAAGTTGAAAAGGCAGAGGTTAAAGATATTTGGGGCAATCCTATTCCATCCAGAGTTGAGGCTTTTGTATGGTTGGTTGTGTTGGACAGCATTCTCCATCCAAGATCATATTAAAGAGCAGGGGTATTCAGTTGGCAACAAAGTGTTATTTGTGTCTGTTTGAGGAAGATTGTCTTCACTTTTGTTTTGGTCGTTGCTACTCGAAGATCATTTAGTGTTACTTTTTTATCTGTTCAAAATGGATTTATGAACTCCAAGATCACTGAAAGAATTTTTTTATCTTTGGCCCACTTTGTATGAAACCAGAAAAGCAAAGATAGTTTGGAGTTGTGTTCCTTTTGCAATTTGTTGGGAGCTTTGGAAGGAGAGTAACAGAAGAATATTTGAAAACCACAACAAGTGTCACAATTGTCTTGCTTCAATCATTGGGAGCAGGATTCTGGATTGGATCATGATTCTGCCAGATTTTCTGGATGATATCAAGGACTCTTTTGGGGCTGTTTTTTTGTCAGTGTTAGTTGGAATTGGGGAGCTGAAAGACTTGTATGATTTTCTTGTTGTATGTTTTCCTTGTTTTGTTTTTCTTTCTGCTTGTCGGGTGATTTCTAATCAACCCTTAGCTGTACTTTCCTTTAATCATTAATGAAATTTCTTTTTATTTATTACCAAAAAATATTTGATTGTAAGAGATTATATTCACACAACTCTAATTGTTTATGACAGGAGAAATTATCAGCACCAGCTGCCAGCAGATTTAGTGGTCCCTCTGTTGGTTCTGCATCAAAATCCGAGGGTCTTGGTTCTCCGGTTAGATCCTATGTATGCTTCATTCCAATTGGCTTATACTATATGATGATATCTGCAAACACTAACTATTCCATCTTCAGGCTAGAGAAGACCCTCCATCATATTCACCATCTGTTACGCAGAGATATGAGTCATTTGAGAACTCACTAGCTGGGCATGGCACGCAAAGTTTTGGATCACAAGATGATGAACCAAGTTCTTCCGAAAATCCACAGTTTGGAAAAGCACTTTATGACTTCACTGCTGGTGGTGATGACGAGGTAAGTTAACCTTTTGAGTGAAAAAGTAAAATCTAAGATACCCATGTTTTCAGCAAGAAGGATGACTCAGTGTAGTCAAAGTATCATCTAGGCAACCATCCTGGCATTTTTTGAGGCCTATCACCTAGGTGACATCATAATGGGGACAAACAAGTGATTATGCTCCCTTTCATGTATCAATACAAGCATGTGCAACCAATTTTGGCTTACTATGAGTCTCTTAATCCGTATGTGTACTTTTGCATTGAACCATGGAAGTTATCTTGTCATTTTTTATTCAAAAATCGTGTAAGCTATCATTAAATCATTTATTGATTTATTTTGTAATTTAGTAGCTTATAGTTAATATGTGATTGCATAATAGATGTGTAATTTAGTAGCTTATGTGTGTATGTATGTATGTAATGTATGGTTGTTTGTGGTTATTTATAGCAACACCTAGTTTGGGCCTAGGCATCAGATCACTTGGAATAAGATGGGATCTATGGTTCAGTTTTTCCCATCCAGCCAGGTCTCATTGAAAAGTAATTTCACTAGATATTTTAGACTGAGAATTTTTTGGGGACAATCTTTCTGCAGCTCAACCTGACAGCAGGAGAGGAAGTTGAAATAGAATACGAGGTGGATGGATGGTTCTATGTAAGTATACTAAGAGGTGTTAAAATCCATGTCATCAATAAATCTGAATTGGAATTAGTACCACTGATTTATTGGCCATTCATATTTCAGGTCAAGAAGAAACGCCCTGGAAGGGATGGAAAAATGGCTGGTTTGGTACCTGTCCTGTATGTTAGTCAATCTTGATATAATGGGAATTATCTTTACAAAGGTTTTACTGTCTCCTGTCTACATTTTATTTGGTCATCTTCTCCCTTTTCTCATACCTTGTGAGTGACGTTCAAACCCTTCAATTATTATTTTTTTTTTTTCTGTGAGAGTTCAACCCTACAATTATGAGTTCTTTATACTCTACAACTTTCCAGCTGTTGTTTTTTCTTCCCCCGTAAGCTAAACTTTTCCTCATTAGTAGGCAATGGTAGTGAGAGCTTGAGAGCTTGAGAGCTTGAATTTGACATTGCATTTCTCATCTTTAATTTCTCTTCTCCCTTTGATTCACCAAGGTCGTCACTTCCTTTTTTTTTTCTCTCCATTAGCACCCCCTCCCTCTTTTATAGAATTATCTAGTGCTTGCACCTTTTTTGGTTATGGTTCTTATTTGTAGGCAAATTTCTCCTCAGCTTTCTCTTTTTGTGTATTCAATCTGTTTGTCTTTGCAATTAATTTGCTGGCGTACTCTCACAATTGTAACTTCATACTTCTTAAATGAGTAATCACTGTAGAAGCTTGATATTTCCCCAGCAATGGTGATGGTTTTTTGTATTCAACGGAATCAATTAATATATTTCTGTTTGAAGCTTGAAAATAAATTGTTGGATCTCTCTTTTTTTTAGCACTCCAGATCCATCCAGCATTTATTCTGTTTGAAACAAACAACCAGAATCATTCAGATAATTATTTATGAGTTTTGGTGACAACAAGAACATTGCATCGTGGAACAGTGCTAAACATACATATCCATCAGATTTGTTCTAGAGTCTGCCTAGGTTGCATTAATTTATGAAAACTATTGGTCCGTGTAGTGTGTATTGGGGTGTTGGGGATTACACAGGATGGATTGCAAGATCTTTATTTATTTCTTTACTTTTCTATTCAAGCCTTAAAGGAATCTTCTTTTCTGGAGAGTGCACACAAAGTGCTTCAAGATATTCTATGAAATATCAAACATGTCCGGTGATGATTTAGAAAATTCTGTAATATATACTTGTTGAGCAATCTTTTTCAACAATGAATTTACATTTCAATCCCAGTCTCAATGTCTAATTGGAAATTGTGTCATGACCGTCCCAAATTTTGATATGGAGAGAGGTAATAATATTTTATACCAGATAATTTTGAGAAGTAAAGCAGTTCGACAGCAGAAACCATGGAGAAAGTGGAGATTATTACCTAGTTACCTGTTTTGGTAAAGTTAAATTGTCCATCTAATTAATTTTCCATCAAGAAGTAAAACATAAAAATAAAAAACTTCATCAAATCTAGGTTCAAAATGTTGATATGATACAGGGTGTTTAATTATCAGATTTTAAAGGAGTTGTGCATGGTTTAATATGGTGTATAATATTATCTATGTTCGTTCTGTATTGGTGGATATGAACCAACGTTCGTTCTGTATCAACCAAAAAATAAAAACAAAAAATAGAAAAATAAAGAATTGCTAAAATATATATATATCCATGCATTGCCTATTTGTCCCAATATTTTGAGAGTAAATCTATGATGCGGGAAAGATATGGTATGGAAAGAGTTTTGACCAATTAAAACCCACCCATGAATTTTGATAAAAAAAAAAAAAAAAAACCCTTATTTGCTACCACGTTTATGATTCCATCTTATTGGTTAGTTGTTTTTCAGATATCAGTTGAGTATATCTTGGTAGTTCATACTCTGCATAAAATTATTGAGATGTGTTTCTTGTTTGTTTATATTGATGCATTTATAGGATTTATTAGTAGTACATGCATTTGCATGGGGAAATTTTAAATTACAAAGACGAATTATTATTATTATTTAAACTTTGTATTCCATTTCTGGAATCATATGATGAATATACAACATTAGAGATTTTTCCAAATGTTTTCGATAAAATTTTGTACTTAATTTTTTTTGTGCTCCATCTTTATTTAAAATATTTACTATTCAATTATCGCATCATGAGTTTCTTTAAAAAGTTGGATCATTGACCCACCATCTAAATAATAAAATAGCATTGCTTTCTGATTAGTTTTAAATTATATATTTCATTGATATTATATAAATAATTACTTATCACACTTGATTTTTATTTGATATAATTAGTATATTTTTTATATATTATTTTGATTATTTGTACTTCTTTATTTTTTTTAAGATTTATTATTTAACTATCATATCATTGATTAATCTATTTGACCCAAACCACTAAACCACCACCCGAAAAGAAAAATAGTTTGATTTTTAGGTTGACATTAAATTTTGTGTTACATCTCCATCATTAATAAAATTATTTCTTATGTATAATATTTATTTTTGTTCAATATAATGATTGCATAATATTAGAGATGTGCCCAATATTTTATTTTTTATAAGTATATAACACTAAATATGTTCCCTTGTTTCTCTATTTTTTTTATTTTAGTGATTCTTTGTTTTTTCTGTTTTTAAAAATTCTATTATTTGATTATGATATCATTTTATTTCTATGTTGATTTTAAATTTGTATTTTCTGTTTCCTAAGCGTATCCATGCATTGCCTATTTGTCCCAATATTTTGAGGGTAAATCTATGATGCGGGAAAGATATGGTATGGAAAGAGTTTTGACCAATTAAAATCCACCCATGAATTTTGATAAAAAAAACCCGTATTTGCTACCATGTTTATGATTCCATCTTATTGGTCAGTTGTTTTTCAAATATCAATTGAGTATATCTTGGTAGTTCATACTCTGCATAAAATTATTGAGATGTGTTTCTTGTTTGTTTATATTGATGCATTTATAGGATTTATTAGTTTTTAAGTACTAGTAATTAAGTACATGCATTTATAGGATTTACTAATAAATAAAATTAATTTTTATTTAATATGATGAATATACAACACTAGAAATGTTCTCAAATGTTTTTGATAAAATTTTGTACTTCTTCATTTTTTTTGTGCTCTATCTTTATTTAAAATATTTATTATTCAATTATCGCATCATGAGTTTCTTTAAAAAATTGGATCATTGGCCCACCATCTAAATAATAAAATAACATTGCTTTCTGATTAGTTTTAAATTATTATTTCATTTAAATTATATAAATAATTACTTATCACACTTGATTTTTATTTGATATAATTACTATATATTTTTATATATTATTTTGATCATTTGTACTTTTTTATTTTTTTTTAGATGTATTATTTAACTATCATATCATTGATTAATCTATTTGACCCAAACCAGTAAACCACCACCCGAAAAGAAAAATAGTTTGATTTCTAGGTTGACATTAAATTTTGTATTACATCTCCATCATTGATAAAATTATTTCTTATGTATAATACTTATTTTTGTTCGATATAATGATTGCACAATATTAGAGATGTGCCCAATATTTTATTTTTTATAAATATATAACATTAAATATGTGCCCTAATGTTTATCTTTTTTTTTTAGTGATTCTTTGTATTTTTTGTTTTTAAAATTTTTATTATTTGATTATGATATCATTTTATTTCTATATTGATTTTAAATTTGATATTTCATTTTCATCATTAATAAAAATACTTCTTACATTTCATACTTATTTTTGTTTAGTATAATGAATATACAATATTAGAGATATGCCCAATTCTTTTTTTGTATTATATATTTTATTATTTAATCATGATATTATTTATTAACCAATTTGACCCCAAATGATTGAATACTTGAATTGCTTACCCACCGGAGGGAAGAAAATGGTTTTGTTTTTGAATTGCTTTTCAAAATATTTATTTTTATACTATTAAAATTAATATTATTGATTTAATTAGTTTAATTTAATGATAAGAAAAAAATATCTTAAATATAGGATGCGATAAGAGAATATACCTTAGATATGAGATTTAATGAGGGAGAATAAGAAAATAGTTTTATTTCCAATTAATTTTAAATTTTAAGAAAATTTCCTGATTAATACCTTGTACTCTGGCTCGAGTGACAATTTGGTCCCCAAACTTTAAAATGAGACAACTCAATACTCGAACTTTTCAAATGCAACAATTCCATACCTATCGTTAACTCAACCAGTGCCATCACGTGACACCATATTCAAATTAAATAATTATAAAATGCCAAAGTTACCATTATTGATAATTTTTGGATCTTTTTATCCGTTTCTTTTTAAACAAATAAAAGAAGGGTAAAAGACTAGCTCATCTTCAGTACTGGGTTGGAAGACCGGCGAGGATCTGAGCATGCGGACGGCTCCCTGTTAGAAGACCAGTGAAGAGGATCTCCGATCTGAAGGTAAGCTGTTGCGATCACTCCCTATCCTCCTTCATTGCTGACTGACGAAGGAGGGCCATTTTTTTCATGATTGTTGCTGGTTCATTGGGAGTGATGGCAAGAACTTAAGAGCCTGGTAGATGTTGGCTATGTTGTAGAAAGGCAACAGGGAGCTGCTGCAAGAAACAATGAACTAGCAACAATCAAGAAAACAAAATTAAGAATTAATAAAATGATTTAATGAAACAGACACTCTGAGAGAGAGAGAGACCTGTCAATTCGCTCCCTGAGCCTGAGAAGAAGTTTATCGATATCGTCCTCAACAACCTTGACGATGCTATCCATGAGCAGCTTCTTGTCATCAACACCAAGTTTTGTAATGTCAACCTCATTTCGAACAACCCTTCCACTATCCAGGACCTGCGTCAGCATTCCCCTATTCAAATAGTCGTATGTAGGGAGCCTCTCGATAGCAGCCCATTTCAGCTCCCCCTCATCTTCTCCATGCCTCCCGCTCAAACTAAAAACATCCGGTACAGCGCTCCAGACCTACCGACTCATTGAGCCCCAACTTCTCCGGCTACTCGGCGATCTCGCTAGATCGTCACCATCCAAAGCTGAAGCCATTGTTGAAACTCCTGATAAACCTTTTGGAGTCATTGTGACCCGAACATATACTTATGTTACCTGATGAATTCAAATCACAAATAACTTATCCGAATTGCCAACTGTGTGACTTCATATTCGCCCCAAAACTCAACAGAAACTAGCTTATTTGCGTGCAAAATGCGTGCCTCCCCAAGCTGCAACAATTCGTTGAAAAATTTGACTCCTCAATCCTCTATTCCGCCTCGTATGATTATATTGATTCAAAACAATAAAAAAGACTAAGCAAAAATGAACCGCTTTTCTCTGGACAAGGATCCAAATCGCTGCCAATCCCCCACTCCTCTTCTTCCAAACAGCAATCCTTACTATTAGTCTATCCCGCACAAACAGAGCAACCCTTTTTTTATAGTTCTTTGACGCTTAGTCAACTCTCACTGAAATGAACAAAACATCACTATACAGATTCAGACGATATTTACTTTGAAAATGGGTGTGAAAATCTCAGGATGAAAGTTGAGTATGTACTACAAAACTGGGTGTTCACTTATGGTTGTAGGAGATGAGATAAACTATGGAACTGATAGATGTTCTAGATCCGTGTTTACTTGGCTTGTATATGTTGTAAGATTATCACAAAGCGGTAAATAGGGAGACCTAACTCCTCCTCTACAAATCAAAACCAGTGCTTAAGCACCGCCAGAGCAGTAAATGGCAATCCTTCCAGTTACTCTAGCCCACACAAACAGAGTGACCCTCTTTTTGTAGTTTTTACCCTTAGTCAACTCTCCTCTGAAAAGAACAGAACATCGCTAGACAGATTCGGACAATGTTATACTCTGCAATGTTTCTCTTGGGCTTCTCTTCTCAGAGAAGGATTGCAGAGAGAGAGATTTTGAGAAAAAAAAAAAAGTTTTGCCGGCGTGTCAAAGATTACTACTCTTTAGTCTTTAGAGAGAGAAAAGAAGGTTCGATCAGTCAACGGTAGAGAAAATCAGAGCTTTCCCGCAGCAACTGAAACGCCTAAAATGAGACTCTGGAACTGAATTCCGATGGAGTGAATCCGAGCTTTTCTGGCGGCCTATTCCTCTCATCAGCACCGGCGGGGAGAACTGTGCTATTTGGAAGATTAGAGCAGTGAACAGTGGTTTCCACTCGTAGTGAAAGGTTATTATAGTGGAGGTCATTTTTGTCATTTCGAAAATGACTCAAAGTCGGTTATTGAAAATGAGATGGGTATTTGTGTCTTTTTATGTGCTGGTTGACGGTCCATTAACGACAGGTACTGATCCGGAAATTTTATAGTGCAATGACCAAATTGTCACTCGAGCCAAAGTACAGGGTATTGATCGGGAAATTTCCCTAAATTTTATATTCTATTTTCAACATTAATAAAAATATTTATTATTTTTTCATACTTATTATTGTTTAATATGCTGAATATATGATGTTAAAAATGTTTCTAGTTTTTTTTTAATTTTAATTTTCTTTTTTACATTTTATCTATTATTGAATTTTATCATTTAATTGTGATAACATGGATTGGCCCATTTGACCTAAAGTGGTTTAATTTCTTACCCACTTAGACGAAAACACTATCCCTTGAGATAGATTTTAAAGTATAAGTTTTTATATTAGTGAAATTATTAGTTTATTATGTATTAATTTAATTAATAAAATTTAATGATGAGAATAAACAAAAATGTCTTAAATATATGATTAAGTGAAGGTGAATGCAAGTTAATACCTTAAATATTGGATTTAATGAGAAGAGATTGAATGCATTAAATAACATAAAATTATCTCTTTTCAACTCATTTAATATCAATTACAAATTATCCTATTTGCCCTCATTTTTTATCAATAAATTAAATAGAGATAAATGTTGTACTCAAAAAATTCCAAAAATATTATTGAGGCTATCTTTGGTATTTAAAGTAGTATAAATAGATATCCTAATCACCCCACCATATCCAAGATTATCCAAGCATACATGTCCCAGACGATTGCAAAATGGTTTAATTGACTAACGTGCCTCTGATCTTAAATTCCGTTCTCTTTTTCTTTTCACAAAGATCTTAAAATTCCAATTTCCAGTATGTGGCAAGAGGACCCTAGACCTAATTCCATATGTGGTTACAGATAGCTTTTGGGTCATCTGTGACACAGAGCCATAACACATAAGTCAGTTCCGTCAGATCCTGACCGGCCAGGTGGTTGAACTGGTGCCCATTTTGACTTTTGACTTTTCCAAATAAAATCATCTAAGAATCTGGTCCACTGACCTTTCTGGTTTTCTGTCCAGTCTGATGAGATCTGCTTCTGTCAGGGCAAACCTGTGCCCATGAATAAGGTACGTAAGGAGATATGCAACTTGGGAAAATCTCCCATGAAAAGGTACGTAAGGAGATATTATCAATGCAAGGCAATCAAGACTGCTCAAACGGGCTTTTCCCTGACAGAAGCCGATCTCCAGTCTGATAACATTGCCATAAATGAGTCCAGGAGCCTTGCAACTTGCCACGTTTCCTTATTTCAAAATGTGATCCATCATTTAATTGAATTTTTTGGGGATTCGATTATGATACCAGAAAAAAAATTGTAACCTATCAACCCGTATCATAAAAGTTGTAAGCAGTCAGGTGGTATTTATCAAAATTCACCCCAAATGGCTGTCCAGCAGCATAGATTACATCGTTTAATGAACGGATCCCAGTTAAAAATTGACAATGCCAAAAATCAACAAAATGATTAGGCAACTATTCGTTAAGATTTGTTTTTTTATCAATAACAAGAAATTTCATTAACAGAATAAATTTAACTGGAGGGGAGCTAAACTATCTTAACTTCCTAAAGATGTCGCCAGACACCCAAAAAAGAAGAAAAAGTGAAAAACAATTACACCGAGCCCAGAAAACAGAATCCTTATTCACCCCTTGCCTGCTAACCCATCTGCAAAAGAATTGCTGTTCTCTTTACCCATGTGCATTTAACTTCATTGTCCGTAATCAGCCACTTAAACTTTCTTTTTTCATTGCTGTAGTTTCAGAGCCTATAGTTCTCTTTAACCAGTTCATTAACTGGAGGGGAGCTAAACTATCTTAACTTCCTAAAGATGTCGCCAGACACCCAAAAAAGAAGAAAAAGTGAAAAACAATTACACCGGAGCCCAGAAAACAGAATCCTTATTCACCCCTTGCCTGCTAACCCATCTGCAAAAGAATTGCTGTTCTCTTTACCCATGTGCATTTAACTTCATTGTCCGTAATCAGCCACTTAAACTTTCTTTTTTCATTGCTGTAGTTTCAGAGCCTATAGTTCTCTTTAACCAGTTCATTACGATCTCAGAATCTCCTATAACCAGCTTATTGATATTCGTGTCTTCAGCTTTTTGCACCCCTCCCAAGGCTGCTAGTACCTCGGTCCTCAAACAATTTCCCACTTCTACTGGGCCAGAGAACATAGTTATCACATTCCCTTCCTCGTTCCTTAGAACTCCCCCAATACAAGAAGGCCTGAATTTCTCATACTACTATTATTCGTGAAGATTCACTTCAAACTTAGCAGAAACTTTGCTCCACCATCCAACTAAATGCAGTAAAATCCTCCCTCAGCTGTTGGTTTAGAAAGAAACCACCCAAAGGTTCTGGTTCTGCCCCGATTAATCCCCTCCTCAGATCCAAAACCAAGTTTCAAACAGACTTCCAATTCCTCATCTTTAGGTGACAATATCCAAAGCCTCATGCTATGATTGCCGTCCCAAAAACAACCTAAGTCGCTTATATGATTCCAAGTTTTGATAAGGAATATTATGGATTCATACACAATGGGTAAGGTGACGATGAGAATAAGCTGGTGGAGTTCAATAATAATGGTGATGTGGATTGTATGAAGCATGGAAATGCACAGCGAATCAGTCACACAAAACATATAAATTCTCAAGGAGAGTTTGTATAAACAAGGCCATCTTATGATTGACACATAAATGAAATATAAATCTTACAACAGGAAGAGATTATTACACAGGCTACTGGGCATAACGAATAGAAATGGAGTCACTGAGGATGAAATCACTCCAATGTGTTGCTTTTGAGCTCTTTTTCAGTGGCAGCAGCAAAGTGGGATCACCATAGACCATACTAAGCACACTGAAAACCAGTACTGTCAGTTGTGATGATTCTCTTGTTTTGTGTGACTAGAAGGCAACTGGTGTCTTTACATTTGAACCATCTTGGAACCTTCTTCTCTTCTTTCTTCCATATTTTTGCAGTCAAGGACTTGAACAGGCTCCTCACATAAGTTGCCACTGCAGTGACAAGTTCTCTGCAGAAGAAAATAAAAAACACACTCTGAAGTAGTCACAAGACAAACAAAAGGTAGCGACCAATCTATGGTCCTACAAACTGATATTGTCAGCGAAGGAAAGCAAAATCACCCCTGGAAAGAAATACCAAAGGAATGCATGCTATTTCTAGCAGAATGTATATAATACTGATTTCTTCCGTGAGACACCTTCAACTCATGTTTAAATCCATAAGCTAATAATTAAGTCATTACACAGGTAGATGTGTTAATCATAACTCCACCATGGAAAGCTATTTGACACTGATATTCTGTTACTAAGCTGTCTAGATATGTAATAATATATGTGCAATATATTGTAACTGACGGTTGTTCCTAAATCAGTTTTTTTTGGCCTGTATTCAGACGCTGTGTTTTGCCCATTGAAATTCTAAGGAGCATAAATGATTCCCAAGGAAATAACAAGTCAAGCGCACCTAGACACCTACCTGGCTTAAAGCAGGAAGAGAATTAAATTCAGGTATATAATACCAAAAGACAATAAATACCCACAATACTAGAAGAGAGCAATATACCCAGTATCTATTGCTATCAAAAAGAAATTTCACATCATTGTGTTAGTTTTAACTTAGGAACTTAGACAAAACCCAGTTGAGCCATTTTCAGGGCCATTGCCAAATGTTGGTTCCGGCTATATGGAATCTTGGAAGGGGTGCACCGGATAATGGACCCAACCTTTGCCATATCCAAAAGTGGCTGATCCCATAATTGAACTCATATGTTCACACTTGTCACTTGACATTTTACCATTGCACCAAGCAATTTCAGGATTAACCATGAATCTCCTCCATCCATCTAATTAAGAGTTTTCCTTGATTCAACAACTTGGAAAGCTATGGCTCCTCTTTCTATGTATAGGGGTGTAAGAAACTGGCCTTACATTTGTAAAGTAATAAATTCTACCAACACCCAAACTAATCAAGAGAACTTCATAATTTGTCCATGACATGAATAAGATCAACCAAGTCATATTTCCATGGCAATGGCAACAAGATACCAACTAACCAGTTTCTAAACTTTTGGAAAAAGGAAATAGAAAATAAAGAAGGAAAAGGAATATTGTACTTACAGTGGAGAGCAAGGAGATCGGCCACCATTTATGTAATACAAAAACAAGTACGAATCATAATGTTGACCCTTGATGTAATAAAAATTTGACAACCTTCGTATGCACTTGAACATCATTTTGTGGTAGAAACGAATGGCTGGATCATTGTAAGCAATGACATGCAAGTAGACTGCTTGACAAGTAGGAATATTTGATGCATATTTGATAACCTCTCGAATAAGTGAAGTAGCTGCACATCCAACAGCATGAACCATTTAGTAGGTCAAAGAGGAATTCATAAAACAAAGAACAGACTAGAAGAAAACTCTCACCTATTCCAAGATTTCTATAAGACTCTACTACACCCAGCGTCAGAATATAAACAAGTGTTTGATCTGTCCATGAAGAGTCACATCTAAGCATATCTGCTATCTGTCAGGTAAATAATTGGTTACAACAAATCATTACCATTGAACACAAAAAAAAAAAAAATATATCAGTATATTTTTCTCATGACAAAGATAGAGGCTCACTTCACTTTCTTTAGCTGGGATAGTACGAGTAGTGACAAATCCAATAAGTTCATCACTTTGACAGCCAGGCCTATTACGGTCAACAGCCCCCCATGAAACAATATCACAGCCATTGACTACATTTAGGAAGAATTCGGACTCATACCTGAAAACAACATCCTCACAAATAAAGTCATAATGTTTTATGTATATTGAATATGTGCACAGACCTGCGAAAGCATCATCTTGGAGAATTTTACCTGATGGGAAATAGATCTGCATGTATGTGCTCAAGAACTTCAAGATCAGATGGCATTATAGGCCTATAAACAATATTTGGACAAAGTTGGGCCTTTGGGTCCACCATTGAAGATTATGGTGCTAAACCCCTTCAAGCATAAGATTTTTTGGAGAACATATAGAAGAAATTCTGTCTCCATTTACATCATTTCTCCAATAGCAGCCATGAAATTGTTGGAAAGCATGGAAACACTTTGTTTTCCCATGTTTCCTGTAATCATGAAGGGAAGAAGCAAATTAAGTAGGATGTTAACTGATGCCTAAAAACCAAATAGAAGCTTCCTCATATAATTGGAGATATATACAACTTATAGTTGCTAATTTCTCCCAACTTCATGCAGGCAGCTACTCAACAAATATACAGTCCCTTGTAGATGACCAAAAATCTAATTCCTGCTGCAGCAGGTATGTAAAAATTTAACACAATGGTCAAAAAGCAAATTCCATCAAATTGACATATCTTGATCAAGTTTTGTTTTTATTTTCTTCTTTTCTTTATTGGCATTCACCAATTTTTTCAACATTTCCACAATAAAGCATGTCTAAATTTGAACTACGTTGTCACCCTTCTAGGGTTTCAGGTATGAAACAAAGAAGAAGAATTTGGGAGGGTGTCCCCACCCCCAAAGAGTATGTTTTACTGAGCAGGGCAAAGGATATGTACAAGTACATAAATACCCCTTACTACGTGGGCAGATTACAAAATAGCCTATATACATTCTATTGTAATACAACGAGACCTACCAATACAAGAATAAAATAACAATAGAATCCAACCCTATCTACATGCATATTCCTCCTTTTCTTGATGCTGGTGATGCAGCTTTATCCACCATAGGGGCCAGGTGCTATACGCTAGACCTAGTCACTGGGTTAGCAACAGGGTGCACATAGGGCCCACTGGGACACAATGTGGGGAACCTGCCTTTCCACATTTTGATCCTGTATCTCCTAAATACGAGGGATGCCTTACAGCCAACTCGACAAAAGTGGATTGGCACTACGTATACATCCTCAAGTATTCCTTTTTTAGGTAACTACTGATTTCATTAATATATAAAAGAGTTATAAGAGTCTCATGAAAAAAGAAAGATGCAAACTATGCCAAGCAGCCAAGGAGACAAAAACAAACCAATACATCAATGTCTCAAGTCTCATTCCATAGATTCTTTATGACCAATCTGATCATGCCCCTAAATTATTTCAGTACCAAAGCCCATTCCACAAGGTTAAGCATTCCCATTCACATCATTTATCACCCCAAAATTGTACCTTCTCTCCATTCCCAACTCACAATTCAAGATAAAATTATTATCACTAGCCACTGGATCTCCATTCAGTTGCTCATCTTGTCTTAAGCATGGTTTTTTTTTCTCCCTTTATGAAATTTTAGCAACATAAAAGACTAGATCAACCAGACTTTTCCTTATGTCTTCTTTGCAAAAGGGCAACATTGAAGGGGCCCTTTAAAATTCTTATCTCGTTAGCAATAGATCCATGTAGCCAACATCAGGATATTAGAGAAGAAAAATGGGATGCTGATTGACCCTTTTCTGCAAAAGTAAAGCATCATAAATGGATCTATTATTTTGGTCCTTTAAAGTGCTTGTTTTGCTAGCAATAGATGCATATTAGGGTTATTTTTTTGAGAAAAAAGGTAAAGAATGTATTTCATTAAAAGGAAATATAATTACAAAGACCTGCAAAATAGATGCATATTAGAGTTATCATAAAAGAAAAATGGGATACAGATGAATCCTTTTTGTGAAAGAAAGAGTGAATGAACGAATCTTTTCCATTTACAATTTACGTAAGAAGGCTTATTATCATATACTATGCCTTTGACAGTTTGACTGCAGTGAAGTTTTAATAGCTGAATCACTTCTTAAATGTAAGTTACATCTGATAATAAATAGAGTAATGAAAGTTCAGAGTCTTCTGAGGATTTAGAACTCTGCCATCAAGAAAAGCCAAAACAAAGATGAACATAATCTATAAAGAAAGGGGGCTAATGTCAATCCCTATTCTAAACCAGTACTGCTGAAATCTCACTGAACTACTGAATTAAATTTTGTTGTTTTAATTCTCCATTTGTCTATGCCTTTTGTTGTTTTAAAGATGAACATGATCTATAAACAAAGGAGGCTAATGTCAATCCCTATTCTAAACCAGTATACAAAAGGCACTCAAAATCACCAATAATCACTACTGAACTACTTAATAAGACAGCCTAGCAAAAAAACAACTTACTAAGACAGACATAATGATAGAAGGTGTCTTATAATGATTAACATCAAACAATAAAAGCAAAGAAGTCCCAATCAGAATCATAAGTGCCATAAAAATTTGACAAACATTGTTGTTTTTCCTAGTAATGATACCTTTCGACCATATCGAAAACACCAACGTAATGATTGAAGGGAAAGAAACAAGAAGTAACTAATCACAAGGCATAGACAAACCAATCAAAATAACCTAAATGGAGAATTAAAACAACAAAATTTAAACCATTATCACACAAGATATTGATCGTATCCAACATGACAATCCCTCAGCTTTGAAAACACCAAATTCAGCAGCTTAGCTATAAAATAACAAAAAGGAAATTAAGAAAAATAAGTTAACGGGATCTTGGAAGAGCCAGGTCCGTCAAATGACTGAACAAACAGAACTCACCGATTTCCCATTATATCATCTGAGTCTCTAGACCACAGTTCATTCTGACCATACCCACAATCATGAAATGGCATGAAACCCACTTCCAGAAAAGCCATTATCATAAGAATCACTTAACAGAGATCCAATTTCCCAGTACTAAAACACAAAAACCACGGATTTCAGTGTTTTAGTAACTCTAAAGGAAAATTAGTAAGGACAAAAAGAAAAGGAAAAGAAACCCAATTCAGAAACACCCACACTCTTGATCAACCAGTGACGAAGATGAAACAGGTGGATCAATAAATTAAAATAACTGAAATTCAAATCGGTAAGTATAAGTTTCACGTCAAACAAAACGAGACCCAGATGATAATTTACCAGCCGGATCAAAAACAGAAACTCGTACCTTATTTCTGGGACGCCAAAAAGGATCAACGTTCGAAGAATTAGGACAGACGAGACCCAGATGATAATTTACCAGCCGGATCAAAAACAGAAACTCGTACCTTATTTCTGGGACGCCAAAAAGGATCAACGTTCGAAGAATTAGGACTTTCAGAAGAAAAGAATTGACGGTGATGTTGTATTCTACTATTGTTCTTCCCCTGCGAATTCGTCTTTGGCAACTGGAATAAATGCGAGCACGTGGGTGTTTCGGGCGTTTCCCAGATTTGGATTCTGATTTCCGAAAGCCGACTCGCAGCTCGGCCTACCTCTAGTGGTTTAGGAAGCGGGTTTTTCCGGTAAGCCCATACCCACTAGGACTGTATATAAAATCTGAAACTCCGGAGCCCGATTCGACAATCCGATCCGATTATCGGATTTGGATGTGCTGTACGTAATTGGATTTGGATTTTGAAATCTCGTCAATATAACAGTCGAATCAGAATTGGATTTAACTTCAATCCGATTAAATTCATTATGTTAATATATAAGGGAGAATGACCAACCATCCGACATCAGAATTTTATAGCCCTAAACTACAAGGGAATGCATCTGACCGCAAATTGATGTCAAATTCATGGGCAGAATGCGGTTTATAGGGGGAGAGAGCTAATAGTAGGGGGCTGGAATTCAGAATTCTGCATGGTCTGTATTCGCACTTGTCCGTATATATAATAAATTTAGTATGTTTGGATTTAACTTTAATCCGATTAAATTCATTATGTTATATATAATAAATTCAGTATGGTATATTTACATTAATTTATTATATATAAAAATTAAAAGGTAATTAATTTTTTAATTTTTTTATATTTTAAAAAATTAAAAAGAATCTATTAGAATTCTAATTTGAATCCATGATCTTCAAATCCAATCGAGCTTTTATGAAATCTGATTGCAATCCGATCCATTTACAGCCCCAAACTTGTCGTGCTCACAAAACGAATTACATTTGAAGTGAATTGTCTTACTCTGGATCCACACGAGAATGGAGGAAGCGGGTGTGGATCACAAATTTATAAACGGGCCCATTTGGACCCATTTATAAATGGGCTCATTTGAATAGCATTCTAAATTCTGGAATCTGGATTATAGACTACCGTGTCTTTTGTAAAAGGGGTGAAATAATCTGGATTCTAGACTAGCGTGTCTTTTATAAACGGGCCCATTTGGACCCATTTATAAATGGGCTCATTCAAATCATCTAAGAAAACAAAAGTTTTTATTGTAAATGGTATGATATGTATCAATTTTGAATTCGCGCCGAAATAATGAACATAGAGAAAGGAATCAAGCTGCTGATTGACTAGTTAATATGGGCCATAGGGGTCAACCTCATTAAAAATAAGGCTCAAAATCATGTATCAGTGCATAATAAGGAGTCCTTGAGGATTTCACGTATTTCACGGGGTAGACGGACCTAAAACCTACCACTGACCTATTTTTCAAAAAAAAAAAAAATGGAGCAAGGTTCAAAGTACTGATACAACCCTACTTTGAAACGCATGACACGCAAAAATTGTATATAACACATGAATACTTTGAACCATGGTGGAGAGTCGAAACTGAGATGAGGCAGAGGACAAGTCACAAGCACGAGCTGAGCTGAACAAACCTCCGTCCTGCTTGGAGCAATGTCAGTTTGCTGAGGAGAGCTCTAATAGTACAAGGACAAAGTTGAGGATTGGGTTGGATCATAGCAGAAATGAAATCAAGGATTTTGCGAGTGAAAGCTACATATATCACCATCATATGTTCCTGTGACTCCTATCTGGTATCAAACTTGAACAAGACAAGAAAAAAACAGCACAAATGGGAGGTTGCAGCGTTGCAGGGTTGTCATGTTGAATCTTGTTGCTCCCCTTCAATAGAGTGCCAAAGTGGGGCACCCATATCTATCATCAACGCTCAGTTAAGGCTGCAACTTGGGTCGGGTTGGTGCTTGGGTTAGGGTTAGGGTTGAAATTTATGAATCCGACTTTATTTTGGGTTGGATTAGGATTGATCCCTCAGGCAACCCAACCCAATCCAAATCTGACCCTATAGTATATATCATATATAAATATCTTTACTACTTTAAAAAGCACGAATGGCCTCAAGGATATTTCTATAATTTTTTATGACAAAATTCATCCCTCTGTATTTAAATTTATTGATAAAAAAATGGAGGCAAATAGAATAATTGATTAGTGATATTAAATGAGTTGAAAATATGTTATTTTAAGATATTTATTGTAAGGCTTGAGTGTTCCTTGTAACTGGTGCTAGTGGAACAGTTTCAGCTACTAATTCTTTCTTTCTTTCTTTTCTTATTGTTCTTATCCTAGGATATGCCGCCAGGGGCATACTTATATTTTTGCCTTTTTATAAAGATTAATATAAATAGAAGACTGGCGGCTACTAGTAGTGAGTTTTTCTTTTCTTTCTATCATTCGTACCTCTCTTTTCTCTCTCTCTCTCTCTCTCTCATCACAAGAAACAACATGGTATCAGAGCGGAATTTCTGGGCTGGAGAAGACCTACAATCCTAGCACTAGTCTTTCCAAAGGGGATTGGACGTGGCTACTTTTGTTTCGAAAGAGAAAAACAAAAAACCCAAGCGACAGCTTATGTTTTCAATTTTCTCTGGCAGTTGTGCTTGCAGAAACCCTAGTAAGTCCTGCTGTTGTACTTCTGCTAAAACCCTAGTGGCCCCATGCGATAGTTACTGAAAACCCTAGCTGTGTCTGGCCGTGGGATGGTGCTGGTCTGTTGAAACCCTAATCCAAGGAGGGTGTTGATGGTGCAATGAAACCCTAGCAGGTTCTGATCTAGTGATGAACAAGTTTGGTTCTAATCAAAGGAGGGTGTTGATGGTGCAATGAAACCCTAGCAGGTTCTGATCTAGTGCTGAACAGGTGTGGTTTTGTTTCAGTTTATCTCAGTATTCTTTATCCAATGGTGTGTAGGGCTTATGCCTTGATTATATGATTACTAGTTTGAATAATTGGATGGTTAGAGTGGGGGAATCACAATCAAACTGACAATAATGTCTGTATTGGTGGTGCTGAACCGATGACTGGACTATTTATTGTTCTGTTTGGACGTTGTAGTGACTGATCTCTCATTCTCAGCAGTAGTTCTTGTGCTCTCAGCAATATTCAATAGTTTGTTGCTCACATTCTAAGAGTAAACCTTGAGTTGCTACATTCCAGTTGTGGCGGTTGTGTTGTTAGGTGGCATTTGGACTGGTTGGTTGCAATTTTCAATGGCAAATCATGAACTGACCTCATTGGGGAACACCTCAACCCGCAACACAGTAGGTATGGGAGGTGAAACCATGGTTTTTTCCATGCCAATTACCCCCTTGAATGGTCTAAACTACCTGGGGTGGGCCAAGAGTGTAAAACTCTATGTAACAGCAAGGGGTAAGGCCAGTTACATCAATGGAAGGGTGAAAGAACCCAAGGGTGATACAGCTGAACATGATAGGTGGGACCAAGAAAACAGTATGGTGATGTCTTGGCTCCTCACAGCTATGGAACCTGATGTGAAGAAGAACTTTATGTGGGCAGACACCGCCAGTGAGATCTGGGAACAGGCCAGAAGTACCTATTCTGAGCAAAGGCATTATGCCAAGATTTACCAACTACAAGTTGAGTCCTCTACCTGTAAACAAGGAAACCGTAGCTTGTCCTCATATTATTCAACTCTTACCTCCATATGGAAGGAGTTGGACCATTATCAGGCCATAGAGTGGAAGCACAATGATGATGCTAAGTCCTACAGGAAGTTGATCTCTCAACAACGAGTGTTTGCTTTCTTGTTAGGGCTGAACCCTGTATATGAACCATAGTCCCTCTAAGAAGCTGGTCGCGGAGGGTGCCTCCGCATAGCTAGTTAGCAGGCTGAGGTCTCGTTCGTTAACGGAATTAACCATACAAATCGCTCCACCAACTAAGAACGACCATGCACCACCACCCATAGAATCAAGAAAGAGCTCTCCGTCTGTCAATCCTTACTATGTCTGGACCTGGTAAGTTTCCCCGTGTTGAGTCAAATTAAGCCACAGGCTCCACTCCTGGTGGTGCCCTTCCATCAATTCCTTTAAGTTTCAGCCTTGCGACCATACTCCCCCCAGAACCCGTATGTCATCAACCGCATGCCCTCCAAAGTATTGAATTACATGGCCCCTCATCAGTTACTATACCCTTAGTCACCTTTATTTTCCATCCCCATGAGAGCCTTTGGTTGTCGGGCCTTTGTCCATGATTTGTCTCCATCTAGAGGTAAGTTAAACCCTCGGTCCATTCCTTGTGTCTTCCTGGGGTACCCATCCTCTCAAAAGGGGTATCAGTGTTTTGATCCTGTCAGTCGTAAATACTTTGTGTCTATAGATGTGCCCTTCTTTGAGTCCAAGTCATTCTTCACCCCTTCTCTTCCTTCTATTCTGGACCTCACTCCCTTCTGTGTCTTCCAGTGTACTCGTCGGAGAGATCAACAGTGTGATAGAAATGTGGAGCAGCCAAACACTGAGCAACTGACATCATCAGAATCCCAGGAGGTAAGTCCAACCGCTAACCCTTCTCCCACTGTGGATGACCTAGACATCCCTATTACTCAACGAAAGGAAGTCAGGTCGTGCACTACCAAACACCCCATTACCCACTTTGTTTCCTATGACCA
Organism: Nelumbo lutea; assembly: GCF_056320005.1. Lineage (NCBI taxonomy): Eukaryota > Viridiplantae > Streptophyta > Magnoliopsida > Proteales > Nelumbonaceae > Nelumbo > Nelumbo lutea. The sequence continues at coordinate 47,877,214 of NC_142686.1, read as the reverse complement.
CGTCTCTCCCTCGTACCGAGCCTTCCTATCGGCAGTTGACTGCATCCCTGTTCCCAAGAATGTTGCAGAAGCCTTAAAATACCATGAGTGGATAGATTTCATGAAGGAAGAGATTGATGCCCCCCACAAAAATCAAACTTGGGAATTGGTGGATCCTCCAGAGGGGAAAGAACCCGTGGGGTGCAAATGGGTGTTCAAAGTTAAGCACAAGGCAGATGGAACAGTTGAAAGGTACAAAGCAAGACTAGTAGCCAAAGGGTACACACAGGTATATGGAGTTGACTATGATGAGGCTTTTGCCCCAGTGGCTAAGATGAACTCGATTAGGGTTCTCATATCCTTAGCTGCTAACTTTGACTGGGAATCGCATCAACTGGACATAAAGAATGTCTTCCTGAATGGTGACTTGGAAGAAGTGTTATACATGGTTCAACCTCCTGGATTCTCTGCCAAGGGAGGGGAAAACAAGGTGTGCAAGCTACAGAAGTCTCTCTACGGCTTAAAACAGTCTCCTAGAGCCTGATTCAGTAAGTTTCACATGGCAGTTCAAGAGATGGGGTTATAGTGCCAGTCTGACGATACACTTTTTTTGAAGAGATGTCAGGAGCAGGTTGTCGCATTGATAGTGTATGTAGACGATATCATCATTACAAGGAGTTGGAGTTCAGAGATACAGAAATTGAAACAATTCCTTGCATCCAAATTTGAAGTGAAAGATCTAGGACTCCTAAAGTATTTCCTTGGGATCGAAGTTGCTTGTTCAAAAAGGGGTATCTTTGTTTCTCAAAGGAAATACACCCTTGATCTATTACGGGATACAAATAAGTTAGGTGCAAGGGTGGCAAACACTCCTATGGATGCGGACCACAAGCTAGGTATTGGTGAACCTCTAAAAGATGTAAAGTAGTTTCAAAGGTTAGTGGGAAAGTTGATTTATCTATCCATGACCCGTCCAGATATTGCCTATTCAGTTGGAGTTCTGAGCCAGTTTATGCACTCTCGTAAGAAGCTACACATGGAGGCAGCAGAAAGAGTCTTTAGATACCTGAAGAAACATCCAGGAACAGGCCTACTATTCAGTAAACACAATCACCTAAAAGTGGAAGTCTTTACAGATGCTGACTGGGCAGGAGTCGTGGATGATAGAAAGTCCACTAGTGGGTATTGCACATTTGTGGGAGGAAATCTAGTGACCTGAAAGAGCAAGAAGCAAAGTGTGGTAGCAAGATCAAGTGCAGAAGCTGAGTATGGAGCTATGGCACATGGGGTGGCTGAAGACCTTTGGCTAAAGAACCTCCTAGGTGAGCTTGGAGTTGCTATTCATAATCCTATGTCTCTTTACTGTGACAACAAGGCTGCAATAAACATCGCCAACAACCCGGTCCTACATGAGAGGACTAAGCATATTGAGGTGGATAAGCACTTCATAAGAGAGAAACTAGAAAAAAGGGAAATTTGTATCCTTATGTCAACTCCAAGGAACAACTTGCTAATGTCCTCACAAAAGGACTTCCATGTTCACGTCACAATGAGGTATGCGACAAGCTGGGCATGATAGACATCTTCAACCTAACTTGAGGGGGAGTGTTGTAAGGCTTGAGTGTTCCATGTAACTGATGTTAGTGGGACAGTTTCAGCTACTAGTCCTTTCTTTCTTTCTTTTCTTATTGTTCTTATCCTAGGATATTGCCGCCAAGGGCATACTTGTATTTTTGCCTTTTTATAAAGATTAATATAAATAGAAGACCGGTGGTTGCCAGTAGTGAGTTTTTCTTTTCTTTCTATCATCTGCACCTCTCTTTCTCTCTCTCTCTCAGTCATACCAAGAAATAACAATATTCAATGCATTCAATTCCCTCTCACTAAATCCAACATTTAAGTTATTAACTTGCATTCATGTTCATTGAATTATATATTTAAGCCATTTTTTGTTTCTTCTCATCATTAAGTTCTATTAAATAAATTCATACTTAATAAATTAATAGTTCCAATAACATAAAAGCTTATACTTTTAAAATCTACCTAGAAAAAATAGTATTTTCATCTAGGTGGTGGTAAGAAATTAAACCATTTTGGGTCATATGGGTCAATCCATATTACCACGGTTAAATAATAAAATCCAAAAATAGATAAAATGAAAACAATAAAATAAAAAAAAATGGGAACATTTTTAACATACATATTAAACAATAATAAGTATGATTAATAAGAAATGTTTTTATTAATGATGGAAATGGAATGTAAAATTTAAAACAATTGTCAATAAAAATATTTACCTATTCTCTCTCACTAAATCCTATATTTAAGATATATTTTTCTTATCATTAAATTCTTGTAATTAAATCCACAATATTAATTTTAATAGTATAAAAATAAATATTTTGAAAATTAATTTGAAAAAAAAATCGCTTTCTTCCCTCCCGATAGTGGGCAAGCAATTCAACCATTTGGAATCAAATGGATTAATAAATAATGTCATAATTAAATAATAAAAATTTAAAATAAAAAGTATGAAATATTAGAAGTATTTTTATTAATGATGAAAATAGAATGCCAAATTTAAAATCTACCTAGAAATGAAATGATGTCATAGTTAAATAATAAAATTTTTAAAAATAGAAAAAAATTTGGGCACATATAATGTTATATATTTATAAATAAAATAAATTATTGGGTACACCTCTAATATTACGCATTCATTATATTGAACAAAAATAAGTATTATCCATAATAATAATTTTATCAATGATGGAATGTAATACACAATTTAATGTCAACCTAAAAATCAAACTATTTTTCCTTTTGGGTGGTGGGTTAGTGGCTTGGGTCAAATGGTATCATAGGCAAAAAAAAAAATAAGTGTGATAAGTAAAAATTATTTTATATAATGTAAGTAAAATATATAGTTTAAAGGGAAAATTATAATCAAAGTTGGTTTTACATTTAAAATAAAGTTGCATGTTGGTCCAAAAACCAACAAAACTCTGAAAATTGACTCTACATTTCAAATTATAAAAACCCCCACCATGTCATCCCCACCATGTCATTGGAGGCTTATGTGACTGTTGCCAACATAGGACTCTTAATCCATGTTGAACACAACAAAAAGCCTATACAAAAAATAGGTTTTTAGTTTCTCTCCCACTCTCTCTATCTCTCAATCTCTTTCCCTTCTCTCTCACTCTCACAATCATCTTAACCTCCCGCTCCCTCTGTTTCTCCCACTCTTTCAACTTCAGTATGTAGTCAAATCAAAATCTCTCTCTCTCTCTCTCTCTCTCTATCTATCTATCTATATATATATATTGTTCTCCCTCACTCTCCCTCTCGATCAATCTCTATCGTTTTTCCTCAGTCTCTTTTTCATTCCCACTCTCATTCTTTATTTTATTTTCTTACAAACTTATACAATATTAATCAGACCATATAAAAGAACTAAAGGGACCAACCACTTGTACAATCAAGTTATAAATTTCTATCAAGTTGGTGTAAATTTCATAGCAAAGAGTTTCTTGTGAATTTTTATCAAACTGGTGTAATGATTTTTGAACCATACCAAGTTGGCCTCATGTTCTTTTATACAATATGATTAATATCATATAAGTGTGTAAGAAAAATAAGAATAAAAAAAAATCAACAAGAGAGGGAGCGAGAGAGAAACTAGAGAGAACAATAGAAATTAAGGGAGAAGGAGATATCGATTGAGAAAGAAAATGAGAGATATTGATGGAGAATGATAGGTAGAGAGAGAATAAGAGAAATTGATAGAGAGAATATAAATATAGAAACCAAAAACCATTTTTATTTATTTCAAATCACACAATCATTTAGTAGAGAAAGACAACTATGATAGTGAGAAAGTGGGAGGGAGATTAAGAGAGAGAGAGAGAGAGAGAGAGAGCGAGAGAGCGTATGAGAAACTAAAAACCCCTTTTTTATTTTCCAATCACACAACATTAAAGGGCAATTTCAGTATAAGTTTTTTGTTGTGTCCAACATGGCTTAAGAGTCTCATGTTGGCAACAATCACATATAGACGCTAGATCTCCCGCCCACGAGAACTCTACCGACACCCACCCACAATACACTACCCCTCGTGAACTGGGAACATCTCCCCCTACATAATACTATGCAGAGGATGAAATGTTCTCCATGTGTGGCTGCGATAAACGTGGGTAAGAGATTTGGACTCCCACATATAAGCCTCTGATGATATGGTAAGGGCTTTTATAATTTGAAATGTAGAACTGGTTCTTGGAGCTTTGTTGGTTTTTGGACCAACTTGTAGCCTAATTTAAAACTAATCCGAAAGCAAAACTATTTTCTTATCTAGATGGTGGGTCAATGATTCAACTTTTCAAAGAAACCCATGATGTCATAATTGAATATTAAATATTAAAAAAAGATAGAAACCAAAAATGAAAATGTACAAAATTTTGTCCAAAACATTTGAGAACATTTCTAATGTTATATATTCGTCATATTAAATAAAAATATTTGTTAAAATAAAAGTTATTTTATTTATGATGGAAATGGAATACAAAATTTAATAATAATAATAATAATAATAATAATAATAATAATAATAATAATTGTTATTTGCTACAAGCATTTAAGTTTAATTATTTTTAAGCATATTTTCATTTTTGTTAATTTTCAATTTCTATCTCATCTATGATATATCTAAAATTCAAGTAATTAATATGAAGAAAAGTTTCCCACGTGTGACACATGTGCTTAATTACTAGTGCGTGTGTGTGTATGTGTGTGTATGATTTTATATATTTATATATATATATATATATATATATATATATATATATATATATATATATATATATATGTATGTATAATCATACATTGATTTGTTTATATGCATGGCAGTTGTATAGCCCCCACCACATACTATCATTTAATTCTTTTAAGATAATCACTTCACTTAATCCTAATTGAAAATATTAAAACCTTAATAACATGTTTTTATGTATTTTGAATATTTTATTCTTTATCTCCTCTTTGTTGTTTGCCACCCATAGCTTGTTGCCCATAAAAGATCTATTATAAGTCATAACTCATAATAAACTATAGTTATTTCAAACACTTATTTTCTGAATTTTGTACTTAAGGCTATGTTTGGAAACAATGCAAATGAAGTGTAAATCCCAATTCATGTTAATTTGCACTCTAGTTCACTTTTGCTTGTGTTTGGCAACATATTCATTGATAAATGACAGAAAACATATTTTCCAATGCATATTTACATTGATAATAAGATGTAAAAGTACATCAATAAAAAAGAAGTAAATTTGCATTCAACTAGGCTTTTGATAAAAAAAAAAAAGCCTGTGCTTTATTGAAATTCGTGTTTGCATCCATTAAAGTTAAAAGTCTGTTTGGTAAGAAGGTAAATTTGTCAGTGCAAAACTAACCCAACATTGCAATTTATATGGACCATTTTACACTCTACCTATTTGCATTCATACTTATTTGCATCGTTTCCAAATGCAGCTTAAAGAACCAGTAAAAACATCAACAAAGAAATACTAATAAGACATAGGATTAATACATGTAGTGAAAGTTGAGTTAAGAAGTTCCACGAGATTTTAAAGGATGAGAAGAAGGTTGGGTTGGGCCCAACCCAACCCGAAGTTGACTTCAGGTTGGGTTGGATTGGGTTAAGGTTGAAAGAATTTAGTTAGAGTTAGGGTTAGGGTTGGGTAGGTCGGGTTGGATTAGGGTTAGGGTTGGGGGTTTAGAACTTAGTGTTGGACTAGGGTTGGATTCAACCCGACCTAACCCAGCCCGACTTGCAGCCCTATTCTCAGTTAAGTTAGTCTGCCTTAGGGCCTACATTGCCTGGTCCAGGGCCCATCTAGAAGTTTTTCTTCCAAGCCCAGCCCAGTCTGAACCCACACCTTGAGCCCAGTACCTAAAATCTTAGGCCCAAAATGTCTGGCATGGCCCGGACTGAGCCCAGGAGTATATAATCAGGATTCGAGCATGGTGTGCAGGCCTGGCTGAGGCATCTCAAAATCCTATTACCATATTTTGATACAAATATCTTTTTAGGCTATGTTTGGTTTGAAGGAAAAGGTAGGGAAAAGAAAGGAAACGTAACTACGTAAGGTTACCCTATTTTTTCCATCAAACCAAAAGCACCTTTAGGCTTCATGTGAATATCCCACCCCACACCCCTGGCCGTAGTGCAGCCCAAATACTCCACAAATAATCCTTGAAATGAAAGGAGGATTGCCAATACAAGTGTGGCCTTCAATTACATTACCTCTTTCTACAAGACTATCCGCAGCTTGATTCCCTTCTCGGCAATTCCGGAAGACCATCTTGTGTATATATTATAAATAAGGCTCAAAGTATTGACATATTTTTCTCACTAAGAAAAAAAGGGAAGAATGACTGATCAGCCCGACTCAGACTTTAGCCCCATCATACAGGGGATGAATCTTGACCGTGGATTGATGCCAAATCCACGGGCAGGATACAATTTATAGGAAAGCTACTAATAGACTATGGGGGGCTGTAATTCAGGATCACCAATACGCTAATTAGTGGGATTTAGGACATGTGATGTGGATACATTCGGTAGTTAATAGCCTTCCTAGACATGCTCAGATTCAAAGCTTTGACAATTGGAACATTCTGCATGCATCCATGAGTATCAGCCCTTTGAAATGCACAATAAGCAAACTTGTGATCATGCATAGCGATACTTAGAACCATGCTTTTAGGCTCCGCTTGTTTGCAGCGCAAATCTAAATCTGATTGCATCCAGTTCAGATTCCTTTTTGCATTTGTGGTGAATGCAATCTTACACCCCCCAAAAACTGAAAAAAAAATTTACATCACCTTCCTGCTACCTTCAACCTCTCTCATAAAACTAGGACAACTTCAATTTACTCCCAATTTCACTCCTCCCAATGAAACAAAACAAAGTAAAATCTGAAATAAATAAAAGCAAACCAGAATTTAATTCAGCCTATCAAGTTTTTTGGTATTAAACTCGATCCATTTACCCTACTTTGCACCTGCGCAAATGAAATTTGAACTACAAATAAACACAACATTACTAACTAATAAAAGCTCTTTCTACCATGAAAACTAGTTATTTGGAGGTTCTTTAACCAACTAATGCAACACCTATTTACAAGCAACACCATTTATTTGTACCATTAATACTAGTTATTTGACGGCTGACTACATTTTCTTAACCCAATTCATCTGAGAATCAGATCACTGGAACCAGGCTTCCACATATAAGATGTGCAAGCTTGTTAGGTAGGCAGGCCGGCCCAAAAGACAGAGAACACCTTTGGGATTTGGTGGCAAGGCGCCTGCTATCTTGGTGACTCACAAGTCATAACCAAGAACTTAATGGGAGGAGGAAGAAATTTGAGAAGATACCCTCCTTACAAGGCAATGATCATCCACATTTGAAAATGACTGAATTCTCAAGAGACCAAATTTTTGCACTTCACCGGAGGGTAAGGTTATCCAGTGGATGAATCCGCCAGTGCATATCCTGCCTAGCCAATAGGTGAGGTCAGGATACAGCCCAATGATGATGTGACATCACAACTGAATAATCTGAAGATCAAAATGCAGTTAAGCATATTTATATGTGAAGGAATCACATTTGCAGTGAAGTAAAAATTCAGATACCTGGCTCCCTAATGCATTATAAATTTCAGAAACTCCTAGCTGTAGATTATATGACTAACCTGGCTCCCCAATGCCTAATGAATATTCCACTGACACATACCAGTCATCAGTGGATATGGAAAAGAAAATATATACACTGCAGTACTGAACCACGAAGAAGAAATTGAATGCTAATTGTCTATAAACAATACAGATTATACAAATGCAACAACAGTGAGGTAGAACTATATTCTGATGGCAAATAGGAACCAAACCCACGACCCAGACCTCAGGGCTAAGAGCTCCTCTCAGTTGATCTGGGGCTTCCACCTCAACCTACACCAGATTCGCTTGAGAAAGCATTGCTAAAATTGAAGGAAGAACAATAAAACCTTCAAATCAGAGCTCGGGATCGGTCTTCAATCAATCATAACTTATTGAAAAATTTGAGAATTACTCTTTGCTGCCTGATCTGAAGCAGAAGCAAGGCCTTGCAACATTCTTACTATCTCAGTTGTATCTTCTAAATAATACTTAGCCTTACTCGGTTTCTGACCAACAGTGCAGGCAAACACTTCAGCTACTGGAGAGAGAGAAGGGCCCGCCATGGCACTAGTAATCACCTCAAACATGTCTTCATCTGATCGATCATCACCAATGCACAGTATAAAATCAGGAAGCATTCCCTTCTGTTGCATTGTTGCTAAGAGGCGCTCAGCTACAACACCCTTACTGACACCCTATACCACAGGATCAGAAATAGAAAATTTTCAGATTCCAACAGAAACCATAATAGCAACAGTAGAAGAACAATGAATATTAATTAGTGATCATTTATGATATCAAAATTCTAAAAATAATTGAGCATTACCCAGAAAGTCCAAGTGAAATAAAAAATATGGATTACTTAGAGAAATTAATCATTTATACCACTACATAATGGTGAATGTTGTAAATGTATAATCACCATTATATGGGTCCATCAAAAGTATCTCCTGGCTAGATAGCGCCGACAAGATCCCATGAACACATACAAACAGAGACTGGGCAAAGCTACTCATTTGAATATGACTCTCTTATATTCTCCAAGTCAAAAAAAAAAAAAAGGTGCATGTAGCGCACAAAAGATTAGATCAAATTTAGATAGGAATATATCTGAATCTGACCCAGTAAGAATATGGGAGATCTAAATTTGATTCAATATCTGGAAGGTGCATAGAACATGGATTCAAATCTGATTTATTATTTATATATCTGGATATACAAATTGATTTGAAGCTTCAGAAATCCACATAAAACTAGCATAAATCTACAAAGGTAAATATAAAACCAGAAGATGTATATTGTAAATAGGAAAAACAAAGTTACATAAATCCCAAATCTCACATAATCTTAAAGAACTTTAATCAAGCAATATCCATATTCAATCTGATTAATAGACAAATCAGATTTTCAAATCCAATTCAATCTGATTATGGCTAAATGGATATCAGAATCTGACATAAACATATTGCATTGGAATTCAAATTAGATTTAATCCAATCCATTTTCAGCCCTAGGTGCTTACTGACATGCCCCATCCCACTTTCTTCATTTCTACAGCTTTTAAGAAGGTGCATAAATCAATAAATCAAATTGTTGCAGTCATCAAAATGACTTATATCTTGAGCCTGAACCATCTAAGATGTGATCATTGAAACAAGTCAGTAACCCTCTGCATTCCCTTTAAACCCTTACATGTGTCAGAACTCGGAATAATACTAGCATATTATTATTACCTATATAAGAGAATGGCCCCTTTTTCCAAGAAAAGGCCAAAGGTTAGGTCATATCCGGTGCACCCCTTCCAAGGCCCTGGATTGCCAGGACCAACAATGGATAATGGTTACTATCTATATAAAAGAAGATAAACCTCACCTCATCTTGTTACAACTTACAGGAATACGGTAAGCTTTAGTAAGACAATTTTGTAAATTGTTCTGTACACTGACCAAGGTAGACCAGTACAATCCGATTGTCAAGTAAGCCTAGAATCATTTAAAAATGTTAGGCTATTTGGAATGTTCGATGGACACTTCTAGAAGGCTTTTTATGATAGGAAAAGTGTTGAGCATTCTAGAGATTTCTAGAATATTCCTAGAACTTACAGGAATATGGTAAGCTTTAGTAAGACAATTTTGTAAATTGTTTTGTACACTGACCAAGGTAGACCAGTACAATCCGATTGTCAAGTAAGCCTAGAATTATTTAAAAATGTTAGGCTATTTGGAATGTTCGATGGACACTTCTAGAAGGCTTTTTATGATAGGAAAAGTGTTGAGCATTCTAGAGATTTCTAGAATATTCCTAGAAATTGTTTTCAAACATGAAGTATTATTGTGTGATGAACTATTCGGTTGATCTATTAGAATCATTTGCACTTTCTATGAGTTTAAATTTTGCTTGAACTCACCCTATCATGTAGTTTTGACAATTTGGATCAACATAATAATTTAAAAGGATCTACCCATGCCTCCTTTATCATCACTTAAAATTGCATGCTATATTTTTGCATATTTCACAATTTTTTCACTCTTTCCACCATGTCTATAATTTTTACAACATTTCCAACAAGTTTCCTTTATTTGGATGATTGATATTTCCACCAACATTGAAATTTTTAACCTTGTTGCTATACATAGCTAGCCAACCTCTAGTGGTGTCTTCTATGGAGAAAGGATTAAAGAGTCAAAGTTTTAACCCAACGAACCACTCTAATGTTGATGCTTCTAGGCCAAGCTTTTGGTCTTTCCATAAAAAAATGGGTTTATTGGATGCAAATATTGATTTCCTTTTTAAGTTTTCTTTATTGATGCATCATGAATCTTGAGCATTTCTGCTATCCAGCTTTAACTTATTCAAGTGGATACTGACGTCAGCCAATTCCATGGTAAATAGACTAGTCAAGGACCATTAGGGAGGAGGTAGTTGTATCGAGGATCTCTTCCCCCCACCGCTCTCCCAAGAGAATAGTAATTAATAATTTATTGATGACCATGTGGTTGTGGCTTGCTCATTCTAGGTCTTGTTTTTTATCCTTTCCTGGTTTTGTAGTTGGATATTTTCTCTCCTTTTCATTTAGCACACTTGTTCTTTCTATTTTGCTTCTTAATTCTGTCAAATTTCCAGGTCTGGGTAGACCCAGTCCTGAATGGATAAATGAATATACAGAAACACTTCCAGGCTGACCCAATTATTAATTGGAACTATCAGGTCTGACCTGGAAAGACATGATTATAAGTTAAAAGTATACATCTCTACAATAAACCTGCAAATTTGTTAAATTGGCATATTTGAATATGATCATATTACAAGTAAACCATGAGAAAGACAGGTATTATAATGGGCTATCTTTGCAATATGCTAATATACATATATAAATTGTATGTATATAGTTGGTGCAGGTTATAATCTGTTCAGAATAACCAAAGCTGATCCCATTCCCAACCAACTGTAGTTGGGACAAAATACCGAAACCCAAAACCAACCCAATTATTATTGGGATATGTAATGCAGACACAGACCCTATATAACTGGGTTAGGTCAGTTTGGTTCTGTCAGGTCTACCAGATCCATTGATAGTGCCATTGTTACTTACCCAAAAAAAAAAAAAAATCCACTGATTTGATACTTCTCCTTCTTTCACATCTCTTATGTATAAGGAGTATCCTTTTTAGAATATGTAAAAGTAAAACCAGATTGTAAGCAACTCCATTTTGGAATTATAAGCTTTTTTCCTATGAGCTTCATGTTGAAGCAAATATAAAGGTTATGGCTTAAGGTGTAGGTCTATTCAATAGCTCTTCTAATAATGTAAACACCTCCAATATAAATATGTACTGGAGTGTAAGCTTCATAATACCAACCTGAGGCTTAACTTCAACAATGTGTTGGCCACTCTTCACAGAGACTGGCTCATTGGCAAGAACACCTTCTAGGTGATCAAGAAGTTCTTTAGCCTGGCATGACCCAAAATCTGGATCCGCATACTGGTAGTGCCAAACCAGTGCACTCTCTTTGCTTTCTATTGTAGAACCATCAGTTGTCTCAGTGTAAAGCTTCATCACAGGCTCTGCTACCTGCTTCCAGTCAAAATCTGCCATAGAGACACAAGTTTCCCACTCTCCATCATGATTTGGCCTGAAGAGCAGACATTCAATTTGGGTTTAATAGAATTGACAAAAGGAAGGGTTGAGCTCTATTTAGTGGTAAGGCTGAAGAATACAGACATTTTAAAAGATAAATAAAATATGCAAACAGATGTTGCATTCTCTTTTGCAACACAAGCAGAAAGAATTACAACAATCAACTAAGGAACCCTAAAATATCAAAGTGTAAAAATGCAAAGGACTAGCCAGACCAACTGATATGTCAGAGGTATCTAAGACCAAAGCAATCTCAAGTGGTCAACGCCAACCACCAAATCTCCATAGTAATTTCAGATTTCAGGACATCTTCCAAAGTCCATATTATCTTTTCCAACCAGAAAACCTCCTAGTTAGACCCATCAAATGGTTGGTTCATCCCCTCACATGAATGATAAGTGTATGGTTATAAGTGTACTAATGGTCATACTGGTTAAATAAACATAATTTAGATTCAAAAAAGATTTTCAGAATGTTTACATATCAAGTCACAACTCGAGCAATTTTACATAAATCAGAGGTAGATTAACACTTATGAGGCATAATTTTGTCACATGCAGGAATACTGTTAACTAAAGATATTTTTTGTAAGCAACATGCATTTTACAAGTCAACCTTGATGTGCCAAGATAACATAACTCACTTCACTGTTGGGATAAACAATTGCACATATGCAGGAACTGCTGATATTAAAAGAAAAAAAAAAAAAAAACAGAGTACTTATATTCTACAGCTAAACAATGTTCTATCTGGATCTAAAAGTGAGAAATACCAATCAAGGAGTAAAATGAGTGTATACATACCTCATAAAGTAGCCATGCTCTGCTGCAAGTCCGAGCTTTTCACAAGGAGAAAACCAATCAGTAAGAGTTTTTTTGTCTCTTCCACTAACTAGGAAAACTACATTCTTGGGATCTCTGCACAAGCTGTTCAAGATATTGACTGACTCAGGATTTGGGGTTTTGTTGATTGATGTCTGTGGCATCATGGTACCATCATAATCTAGGAGAATTGCCCGATTCTTGGTTCTCTTGTAAGCAGAAACTATATGCTCAACTGAAAGCTTCCTGAAACTATGGTCAAGAGCAATTACTCTAAACCCTAAACCAAAACCAATGCCCCAGCACCTCCTCCTGAGATGGTCCATACATGCCCTTTGGAGATCCTGCAAAAAGCTCTGTGCCCAGTACCCAACATCATGTGTACTTACATACCTATAGTGCTTCTCATGCCGTAATTGTTTCTCAGGTTCAGGAGTGACTAAGGCAGAGTCCATAGCTTCAGCCACAGCATCGATGTTCCATGGGTTCACACGGATGGCCCCACTGAGTGATGGTGAGCATCCAATGAACTCTGACACCACTAGCATGCTCTTCTTTGGAGACGATGAATCCAATTGCAAGGTTTCATCTAATTTTTTATTCCCTTGACGGGTTATAATGTATTCATAGGGTATGAGATTCATTCCATCTCTTACTGCTGTAACAAGACAACACTCAGCAATCATGTAATAGGCAATTCTCTCATAGAACTGAAGTGGGGCATCAATCAAAATTACAGGTTTGTAGCCCGGCCTCCCAAATGTTTCATTGATCCTTTTTGCTGTGGAATAAGTCTCAGACTGAACCTCCTGAACATCCTTCCCTCGGCCTCTGGCAGGGTTTGCAATTTGAACCAACACAACCTTCCCCCTCCAATCAGGATGCTGTATAAGCAACTGTTCCATAGCCAACAGTTTCAAGCTGATCCCTTTGAAGATGTCCATGTCATCCACACCAAGCAACACCATTTTACCCCTAAACTGCTCCTGTAATGCTGCAACCTTAGCTTCAGTCTCTGGAAGGTTCATAACAGATTGAAGCTGGCCCATATGAATCCCAACAGGAAGAATTTTAATGCTGACAGTGCGACCAAAGTATTCAAGCCCAATGTAGCCCCGTTTAGACTGATAAGCAAGGCCTAGCATTCTACTACAGCATGAAAGGAAGTGCCTGGCATAATCAAATGTATGAAAACCAATTAAGTCAGAGTTTAGGAGTGCTCGGAGAAGCTCATCTCTTACAGGAAGTGTCCGGTATATCTCAGATGATGGAAAGGGACTATGGAGGAAGAACCCAAGCTTTACCCTATTAAACCTTTTCCGCAAAAAGGTTGGCAACACCATCAAATGGTAGTCGTGCACCCACACAAAATCATCATCAGGACTTATCACTTCCATCACCTTGTCTGCAAAAATCTTGTTGACAGAAACATAAGCTTGCCAGAGAGATCTATCAAAACGCCCACCAAGATCTGGAGAGAGAGGAAGCATGTAATGAAACAGAGGCCATAGTTGTTGTTTACAAAAACCATGATAGAATTTACTGAAGAGATCTGGAGGAATAAATGCAGGGACGCACTTAAAGGTCTCAAGTAGTGTCTGTGCAACATCATCCTGTTCACTTAGGTCAATTTCCTCTCTCAAACAACCGATGTAGATGACTTCAACATCTTCTCCAAGGCCATCCTTTAATTGCAGAAGGAGGGAATCCTCATCCCAGCTGAAATTCAATCCTCCATCACCATCACCATCAGATCTTCGGTGTACCCGGAGTGGAAGCTGGTTTCCCACAATAATCATCCTCTCCTGAGACACAGAAGATGGCACATCCGAGCTGACACTGTTGCTATTATCATCATCTAATTCAGACATGATCCCAGCCACAGTCATCACTCTCGGAAGCCTCTTTCCTACTCGACCAAAGGATGGAGAATCACCAGAGACAAGGTCCAAAAGGTTGGAATATGATCTTGAAACCATTGTGGAGAATGACAAAACTCCTGGCTATTTGAATATGCAGAGAAGTCCTTTGTTTCCTTTATGTCCCAGTTTACACAATCAAGCTCTACAAAATCCCATTAAGAAAATAAAATCAGAATTCCGAACATTGGAGACAAAAAAAAAAAAAAAAAGCTCTAAAATCTTCTTTAAAGTATGGCAGATAATTTAAATACAAAATTACCAATAATTAGAGCAAGACAAAATAAAAAATCCTCTGAATTCTTTCAAGTCCTCTAGGTCCTCCAAAAAGTATTCAATAAAAACTCTCTACACTCTATTGATAAATCAAAGTTATGAGTTTCTAAATTGACATGATAGCCCTAAAAACGATAGCCCGATTTTCCACAGAAAAAAAAATAAGAAAATTACTACGGGACTCCCTAATACGTATTAACAACGGCAGAGGTACCAGAGGTCTAAATACTCTAAGAAGAAAGGCAGACGAAAACGCTACTTGCAAATCTTCAACCAAAGAACACTGTGAGAAGAACCCAGAAAATTTTATGCAAACTGAGGACTATTTCGAGCTTTCAGAGAAACCCAGCAGCTAAAATAAACCGAAATCCATACTTGTTAACAATTTCCACATAAACACACAATCAAGCAGCATTAGGATGACCCATCGATACAACAAAATCTCCCAGCGGAGCTAAAGAAATCAGGACCCACAGTATAACTTCCATTACACAGCGTAGATCTAAAAATAAAAATTAGCTAAATTTTCTACAACTCATGAACCCATCTATCCACCACCCACCCACAACTAAAGATGGAGAGAGAGAAAGAGGAATAACTCAGAACTGAAGGGTCATGCAGAAAAACTAATAAAATGTTGATAACAACTGTTAGAAGAGTGCAAAGTGCAAAAGTGGCAGAAAGTGGTATCCAATATGGGAGCCTGGGAGGTAAGAATTAAGAATAACAAGAAAGATAAGCTTTAACAAGTGAAGAGAGAATTTACCATTGCCATTGAAGGCGTGAAGCGAAAGGAATGGAAAACAACTAGAGATTCCTTCTTCCCCCCGGGACACAAATGGCAAGAGCAACCGACCTTCGTCTTTTACTCCTTTGTTTTATTTCACTCTTTTTTGCATCCGACAGCAAATAAAAATAAAAAATAAGAAGGAAAGGAAATATTAAAAGCATTTGACTCTCTTACTCGATACCTCTCACACCCAGTCACCCAAGGAGAGAGTGTGGATGATGTCTGGATGATGGGAGTGATGAGAGAAGGCAGAGAGAACAGTGAGCTCCATTACTCCGCTCCTAACCTTGGTTAACTGTACTACTTCTTGTATGTACGGCAACGTGCCAACCTAACTCTTGTCCAACTTGCCAGTCGCTCTTAGTTGTGAGCATGGGTTGGCTTGGTTAGGTTTGGAAATTCGGCCCCCTTCCAAGTTTTTAAAATCGGAAATTATTCTATAAAGGTTGGTTTCAGAGCCTCCTTTTGGCCTTGGCGATTCTCGGAATGGTTTCAACTTTCAACTTTTTCTTTCTATACTCTTCCCTTGAAAAATGAAACATATTCTTTAAAAACTTGATTTTGAATTATGATAATATATAATTTAAAATGTATATTATTTTTATTGATTAAATTAAATAGTTTAATATATAGAGTATCATAATATATTAATTTATAGTTTAAAATTAATTATTATAGTTTAAATTTTATTAATATTATGTTTACATTATTTATTATACACAATCAAATATTAAAATGAAAA
The DNA here is from genome assembly GCF_056320005.1 of Nelumbo lutea. Taxonomy (NCBI): domain Eukaryota; kingdom Viridiplantae; phylum Streptophyta; class Magnoliopsida; order Proteales; family Nelumbonaceae; genus Nelumbo; species Nelumbo lutea. The sequence continues at coordinate 47,860,826 of NC_142686.1, read as the reverse complement.
CAAATGATCAAATCGCTTAATTAATTCAACGGTCAAGGGAGATCATAGCTTTTGTAACCATAAAGTGCTTGGGTTCAAAATTTCATATCCTTAAAAATATTTTACTATTTATTTCAAGGCAACTTCAGTTCCACCAAGGCCAGTTCATCAAGTTGGTTCAAGTAGGATAAATCCCTAGACCTTAGAACGGACCTGGGTGGGGGGTCAATTCCAAGAATTTGGAACCAGACCCTACCTTGTAATAGATTGGATAGGATCAATTCAAGGTCGGTTCCATTCAGTTGACCATTTTCTCACCCCTAGTCGCTCCTATACCCAATCAAATATTAAAATGAAATCAAATGATCAAATCACTTAATTAATTCAATGATTAAGGGAGACCATAGCTTTTATAACCATAAAATGCTTGGATTCAAAATTTCACATCCTTAAAAATATTTTGCAATTTATTACAAGACAACTTCAGTTCCACCAAGGCCAGTTCATCAAGTTGATTCAAATAGGATAAATCCCTAGACCTTAGAACGGACCTAGGTGGGGGTCAATTCCAAGAATTCGGAACCAGACCCTACCTCGTAATATATTGAATAGGATCAATAATTCAAGGTCAGCTCCATTCAGCTTCAGGTAGAACTTGACCATTTTCTCACCCCTAATCGCTTTTATACCCTTTGGCCTTTGAGGTCTTTGCTCGACCGGATTTACATTGTGCTATAATCCTATAATACAGTAAATAGAAATATGCAAGTATCCATATACCAATATGAATTGGTGTAAAAGGCACGTGCTATGCACATATATACATGATGACGAAGGAAAAAACCAAACAATATGATAATGATGAGGGCAGATTCTATCCTCACAAAACTGTGCTCACACTACCATTTTCACAACCCTTTTCAGCTGTGAGAATAGTGTAAGCATAATTTTGTGAGTACCAAATCCGATTTCAATAATGATTCATTTAAATTTTATTAACTTGCATACATATATGGAAATAGATATATAGATCCTTAAAATGTTTGGAATAAAAAATCCGATATACAATTTCTTTATCTATCAAAACTTTTGAAGTATTTTTCGTATACCCCTAACTCTTATAGCCCCTTAATTTGCAAAAAATCATTTCTTTCTCATAGATGTTATTAAAGGAGATAAAACCATTTTAATTTACTTTTTCTCATTTCATCACCTTTTAGAGTTATTCTTAAATTCGTTTGAATAATTTTGTTTCTAGTTTTTTCACTTATTCATTTTAGTATATGCACTTCTGCCACACTCATTTTTTTAGACATATTGTTTCTTGACTATCCAATACTTTTATTATGTATAACATAGCTAATATTATAATTATTTTCTAGATTTTTTTTAATTTAAGTGATATTTGCCTATCATACAAAACTCTAAATGCAATTCTCCATTTTGCCCATCCTATTCTAATTAGACACATCTGATATTATATATTCATTATAACAGATAAAAGTGAAATAAAAAATAATCATTTTTATAAAAATATAAATAAAATTATAGAAAATTTTAGTCATATATCATCATCATCATTATCACTATTTAAAATAAAATATAAAAAGTTTCATAAACAATATGTCAATTTCTATGGCACCAAAAAGTTATAATACTTGAAAAATGTTAACCCATCCTAAATCCATTTAAATCAAGGGAAAATTCCTGATAGGTACCCTATACCTTAGGCTGAATGCCAATTTAGTACACAAACTTTAAAAATAACAATCTAGTACCCGAACTTTTGAAATGCAACAATTTAGTACCCACCGTTAATGACCTGTCCGTTATCTATACCATGTGACTTCATGTGAGATTTAATATTTTTGAAAATGTCAAAATTACCCTTAAAATACACTATTCATTTATCTTCTCTATGTGCTCTCCAGGACTCACCTTCTTTACACCACTCAGAAGTTCAGTCCCTACTTCTGTCCTCACAAACCTATATATGGGATAAGTCCTACATTTCTTAATCATGTTTGGTATGGGAAAATCGCCATTGTCCAATCTCTCCCTGGCCTTGTCTACCTCCCAATCTCGCCTTCAATTCCTCTTGAAATACAAGTATCCGTTTAAATATTGAGTACCCGTTGTCAGTCTCCCCTTCCTCTTTTGGAGATTCCTGAATCGACTTTTCCACCAGGACTTCCCGCAGTTGGAGGAGTAGAGCATATGATGGGTTCGTCGGATCGTCGAGGTAGGAGAACACAGGTTGGTGTTCGATAACCTGCAAGACTTCCTTCTCGCAGAAATGGGTTTCGAGCATCAACCCGTCTTCACCCGTGTACAGTCTTCCTTATTACTCGGTTGACGATATGTTTCATCACTTCCCTCATGTTCTCCTCGATCAATCGCCTGGCAAAGTGCCACCATATACGTTGCTGACATGAGCTTTAAGATCTATATGGTTTCTGCACTCTTCCTTGCGAAGATCAAACCGAGGGAGTTGACGTCCTGGTTATGTTGTTCTGCGTTTTGGACATGCGTGGTGACTGGGATGGCCAGGTATTGAAGCTCCGAGCAATAGGCTGCCATGGCGATCTCCAAACCTTTGAACCCGTAGTCCAGGCTCGGGTTGGGCACACCACTCAGATTGGAAGGCAATCCATTGTTGTAGTAATCACAGACGAGCTCGGATAATTGAGCAAACATGAGCTTCCCAATGGCTGCGATGGCAATCCTGAGGTTATCCATCAAGACCCCGATTGGAGTTCCTTGGAAATTCCCTCCGTGCAGAGCCATGTCGCGAGCCACATCAATCAATGGGTTGTCGTTAACAGAGTTGTTGCTCGCTCGATAGAGTGAGTCGCCATGCGAATCACTTCAATCTGTGGCCCATGCCATTGAGGGGAGGTCCTGAGCGCGTAGTGATCCTGCTTGGGCTTTGTAAGCGGGTTCTTCTCGTGACGTGCCTTTGCCTCTTTCATGTAGTCGCTCTCATCTAGAAGGAACTCCATGATGGCCGCCAATTCGATTTGACCAAGATGGTGCTTCAGCTCGTGGGTCAGCGGATCAGTAAACTCAGGCTTCCTGTGCATGACTTCGCAGAACAAGGCCGAGAGTACTTCAATAAGGAGAGCCAATATATTGGCATCAAAACAAACTGTGGCAGCAACAGCAGAACCGACTGCAGTCCCATTCACCAGAGCTATACCTTCCTTAGCCTGCAGCTCAAACGGAGAAGGGATTCTAGCTCGCTTCAATGCCTCCAAGGTCGTGATTTCTTCGTCGTCCGGGGTGACTACTTCCGAGTTATGCCTGTCGGTTAGTAAGCCTGCAATGTAAGACAGTGGCACGAGATCACTAGAGGCAGTGATAGTCCCTCTCAAAGGCAACTTAGGAATCAAGTTTTGGTTCATGAGCTTGGACATGGCTTCCAATATCTCCCACCTTATCCCGGAGTAACCTTCATCATCGTGTTTGTGCGAACAAGCATTGCCGCTTTGGCGTAACTAGAAGGAGGATTCTCCTTCCCAGTGACACCGGGCGGCCAGCTCATCGCCCAAAGACATCCAAGCTGCCTCTGCCAAGGCCGCCATTGCCACATTCGGCGAGCAACCATTGAAAAGTAGTCATGAAGTCAACGCCGAAGGCGGGCCTAGCGAACGGGAACCGGAGTTTCTTCCAATCACTCACTCCCCATCTCTCACCACCACGTCCGAAGACACCCAAGAATTCTCAGTTTCTCCGTCCATAGATGAAGAGGGCAGCCCATTTCGGCCTGCCCGACCTATTCTTGGACCTCAGCAGCAATCAAATCGACAGGTTTGGCTTCTGTTCGCCTCTGCTTTCACCGAGAGAAGCCGACTTTGGATTCCAGATGGAGGAGCCATTCTTATGGGAGTATAGGACTACTAGCTAGAACTAGAAGACACCCCTAGCCCAACTTCTTCTCCCTCTGTCCATTCAGGAAACAGCTCATTCCATTTAGGAAATTGGAAAATCGGCTTATTGGGTTTGTTATGCCGTGCTACTCAAGTCCAGATGTCCACTTTTTTTTCAGAAGAAGATTTATTGCAGAGTTTGACAGTGGAGGAGAATTCTCCATGTCTCCATGTCTAGTTTGCTAACATGCGCAGATGCCGTGGAGTAACAGATTCTTACACCATGTTACAGTGATCAGATGGCACATTGGCAGGCAATCTTTGTTCTGTATACTGAAGGAAGACGTTCTGACCTTCCCAAGGTTATCTGTGAGTGTAAATGTGATTTTCATAGGGTTCGTTTTGATTTTAGCGGATAGGTTGATAAAGAAAATTAGGTGATAATTCAAGGGCATTTTCATCTAGTTAATTGTCGCGTTTCGAAAGTTCGGGTACTAGATTGTCGCATTTTAATGTTTGAGAAATTAGCACTTGGCCTAAAGTATAGGGTACCTATTGGGAATTTTCCCTTAAATCAATACCAAATGATTGGTTACTAATTGGATGGTACTAGTTGATTGGTTCTTTACCTACATTTTTGGTACCATAGTAAAAATAAATAAAGTTAACTTATTTTATGAAGTCAATTAATCAAAGCAGTTGGGTTATAATTGATCCAATTAAATAATAAATTATTTCCCTTTGTTCAAGATCATGTAAGGTTTTTGAAGCATTGGTAGATAGAACTCTTGGGAAAACTTACTAAAGTAAGTACATTTACCCATATTTTTTTATTTCCCATGTAAATAATGCAATAACCATTTTAGTCATAAAAATTCATTGTTAAAATGGGCATTTTTGTCTCATTCAAGTATTAACAACTTCCCCCTAGGTGCGAAAGTTATTTACCCACCTATGAGATGGGTATCACTTGCTCCCAAGATAAACTTTCCTTAGTCCCCCCATAAATGTAAAAAAAGAACATGAACTTTTTGGTCAATTAGAATCAAAATCCCATTGACCAACTTTCCTTCTTAAAATCCATAAAAAAAACACCTTCTTAAACCTTACATGATCAGTATACGTAAGGCGTGGTCTAAGGCATATGGCAATGGGGGTGTTCATGTCTGGTTTATCAGAAATTGGAGGTGATTAATTTGTATAATCATTAATATATGGGACCCGCAAATGTTTTATGTAATAATCATATTTACACAAAACTTCCCAAATGATCTTTTTGTTTTTGTTTTTTCCGTTTTCTACAAAGATCTCTCAAAACCATACATTACCATATGGTCTCGATCTTCAAAAACCGACTCTCAAAAGATCAATGGGTGAAAATCTTTGATACCGAAAAGATAATGGTATCGAAAGAATTTTGACCCATCAAAGCACCTTGCAATTAAATTTTGATGAATACCCTCTCAGTTTTTTTGATTGGCTGTAAATTTTTTTTGATATCATAGTCGCACCCTTTAATACTATGCTGAGCTTCTGAAAGATCTCCCTCAAAACACTTTCCAAACAGCACCTTAATTGTACATACCTACTTTAACTTTTCAGCGATCCAGTTTGGAAACTACATTTCATATTGCTTTGTCATCTAAAATTCCATAATATTCATATCATACACATACTTACCTACCCTGCTTTCGTCATAAGAACTTTAGGGTGTCTCATGTCGCCACGTGTAGTATGTTCTAAAGTAAATTCAGGCGAATTAAGATCGACCATTTTCAGGTTTTTGATGGATAGGGTGAATTTTTTTTTATGGTATTTTTGGTGTATTCTTTTGCCGTTCGATTGTTATCTTTTTCCATTGGTTTTTCCATGGAAGACTTGAATACCATGGTTCCGTCTTTGTTCTTTCTCTATGATTTGTTCTTCAATGGCTTTGATTTGAAGAAGGTTGAAGATGTTGTCGTTACTAACATCGATCTGAACAGTGACATCTATTCTAGGAAGATATATGTAATGCTTTTATTAACAATATTATTTTTGGGAGTATCTTCTTCCATGGGATGCATTCTAGTGTGGTGTATTCCAGTGAGTTGTTCTTCAGTGAAGAGGAATATTTTTTGTTCTGGCATAATTTTTCTGGTGCAGCCCAATCTTTTCCGTTCAGTCTTCGGCACTGTCCAGCCTTTCAGTTATCGGAGGAGCCCTTTTGGCACTTTTTTCAGACCATCATCATTTAGCGGGGACGTGGCCTTTTTCTTGCCTCATGCCTAGGGACAGTTTTCCATGGAAGGAATTTACATTTGCAACATAACTGTTACGTCTAAGCTTGGGTGAGACAATGGTTGGCTTTCTCCTTTTCACCTTTCAAGTCTGAAGTATTTGGTTGTGATTGCCTTGAAAGGGGTGACTTTAGCACTCTTTTTCTATGTATCTCCGTTTTTTGGAGTTTCTTGGTGAGTTTTTACTCTATTAGAGGTCGGTCCTCCTTTATTGGCATTTTCATCTTTTTGCGAGTTCGCAAAGTGCTTACAAAAATTTCTTCCAGTGCTCAGGATTTCTTTCTATATCAGCAATTTGTTTTAGGTTTATCTTTTCATTTTCTTTGTTTACTATTGTTGATTGTGCTCTCATGGGTTGTATTTGACAATCATATTTTATCCCTATAAATCATCCTCCACCATTAATCTACTGCATTGTGTCATTTCAAGTGGGTCCCACAATAAGGTATAGAATTAAAACAAAAAATGCGTAGGAAGAATTTGGTTATAGGACCAAATTTTATGTTAATATTTAAAAAATTATAAAATTCAATTCATTTGTGAAATTAGCCATGTGATCTCTCCTTTATTTTCATAATTTTCTTTTTCTTTTTATCTTTTTTTTCTAATACATGATTAATTACTACACTCCACCTATATCTTCTAACTTTTCCAATTCCTAAAACTTCAATGTTAAGGGTTCTATTTTCAAAAAAGAAAAGGGAAAGTTCCTTATCAGTACCCTCTACTTTGGCTTAAGTGATAATTTGGTCCTCGAATTTTAAAATGCAACAATTTAGTACCCGAACTTTTAAAATATGACAATCCAATAGCCAAACTTTCAAAATGTGGCAATCCAATACCTGTCGTAAACCAATCCGTTAATCAGTCATTAAGTGACATTTGAAAAGTCAAAAATGCCCTAAGAATGTTATCTAATTCTCTTTATCAACCATCCAAACATTGACAATAAAATGAATAGTCCCAAATTCTAGATTCTTCTATATAGTCACCAACCTTTTTGAATAGAAGAAGCTAGGATTTGGGACTGTTCAATTTTTTGTCAATGTTTGGATGGTTGATAAAGAGAATTAGATGGCATTCGAATGGCATTTTTGACTTTTCAAATGCCATTTAATGGATGATTAACGGACTGGTTAACGACAGGTACTGGATTGTCACATTTTGAAAGTTCATGTACTAGATTGTCGCATTTTAAAGTTTGGGGACCAAATTGTCACTTGAGCCAAAGTACAGGGTATTGATCGGGAATTTTCCTAAAAGAAAAGAAAATTGGCACATCAACAGTAAAATGTATTATTTTTGCAGTTGTTTTAGTTTCAGAAAACAAAACCATTCACATTGATATTTTCAAAAAGTTTACAGAACATAATGCTATTTTCAAAGTGCTGAGTTTTGGACAAGACAAGAATACTTTTTTATTTTTAGGTATTTGGCGATTCGCCTGAATCTCCTATAGGGGTCATTTGAGTAGTACAGTACCACAATTATAACCCCCTCCCCAAATTTGGTAGTAGCAGGATTTCCCATCTTTACTAGAATTAGACCTGTTCATGGGCCAGGCCGAGCTTTTACTCTACATAAACAGGATTTTGTTAGGCCCAAACCCGAGCCTGACTTGACCAATGGGCCTACAACTAGGGCCAGAGCCCGAGCATGAGCCTGACCTAACAAAAAGATGGCTTTTTGTTAACGAGTTCAAATCACCTATCAAAAGACAAACCAACAAAAATACAATTCATTAACCCCCCCCCCCCCTCTCGTTCCAAAGATGACCAAAAAGCAGCCCCATGCAACTCTACTAACACACCTGAAAATTCAAGAAGAAATAGACCTAGTCCAAAATTCTTCTCCCAATGAGAAGAAATGCAGAACCACACAATTTTAGCTTTCTTACACCCATTTATCTGCCTTTTGTTTCTAATCCTGTTGGGTTAACTGGTTTATCAATTTCTGCAAAGTGAGAGATCAGATGACATGTTTACAAGATAAACAATGACTACCAAATACAACATTTCGGGTTGTCTAAACTTGTTTACAAGATAAACAAAAGGAGAAACTAGAAGAAAAATCCCCAGAATAATTTCGTAAATCGTAATAGAAGAGAGAAAGGGAAAACAATAATTTGGGAATAGAACAAAAGGGCAAACTTAACAAGAGAGGGAGAGAAAGGACTCATTGCCGATGCCTGAGTTTTCCGGTGTCTGAGTTCATGTCTAAGGAACGAGCCTAAGCTGAGATTTTGAGAATGAGTGAGAAGATGAACCATGAAGAGAGAGAGAGAGAGAGAGAGAGAGAGAGAGAGAGAGAGGACTCACCGCCAGAGTTCATTGGTGGCGCCGGTGAGAGTGTTTGCCGGACTCGCCTCTGAAGGTGTTCGTCGGTGAGATTCGATAAGTGAGAACTGAGAGTGTTTACCTGTGAGTCTGTGACTGTGAGTGAAAAGTGAGATTCGACTAAGTGAGAAGAGAAGAGAGGGGTTAGGAATTAAGATATTTAGGATTAACTTGCATAAAGATCGGATCGGGTCGTGCTATTTTGATAAATCCCGTGCCCGACTTGAAAAAAATTCAAGCCAGGCTTTTAGGCCCAAGGTCAAGCCAGAGGGCTCAAATTTTTGTTCAAGCCCGTCTGGGGACCGAACCGGCCCGTTGGGCTACCCGGCCCATGAACAGGTCTAACTGGAATGAATCGGCTAACATACCAACTGAGCCACCCCTCAGTTGGTTGACAAGAATACCTTAGACACTACTTTGAATGTGATTATTAAAACTTAATTCAACCTTATTCATTTTCAGTAACCACACAACCCTTTTTCTTACAAAGATGATAATAGCGGGATTAGAATCACTACTGGGACAATTCATCCAACGTACCAACTGGGCTACCTACCCCTCGGTTGGCCCTCTCATGTCGATTAGGTGTGCAATTTGGGTTGAGAATTTATAATAATAATAATAATAATAATAATAATAATAATAATAATAATAATATAACCTTGACCCAAAGCCAATTTGGTTCATAAAAAATGAATTCGATGTAGTTGGAATTCTTCAAATGGACTTGCAACATTAACGTCCATAGGGCATAGGGGACCTCTCAGGTGTATTATGACAAAACTCACAATGTTCTTTAAGACTGATTTTGGTTTGAAAGAAATAGTATGAAAACAAAGGAAAAGATAAGATAGCCCGTACAAACCAAACACAACCTAATCGTCCCATGAGAATTTTGGTCCACGGCTTCCTTAGTGAACTTTAGGTGAAAGGATTGTTTTGGCATTTTTTCGCATTCTTTTTTTCTTTTATACTATGCCTTGAATTTATGTGGTGAGATGCAAAGTATTTTTCTGATATCATCGAGGAAGCAGGGGGAAAAAAACAAAAAATAACTAAACAAACAATATTTGATGAAAGAAACTGAATTGTTTCATATCTAATCTGGTTGTTAGTTATTTGGTTAGAGTCCACTTTCATTAGTAGCCATTCAATGGGTGTAGACTGGCTGCATCAGGGCCCATCAGTCATGTGGAAAAACTAGGATGACATATTTGGTTTTGATTGGCCAACGTTGCCTAGGCTACATCCTTTGGGTTGCAGGAGGCAACTCGTCAATCAAAACAAGGAATTTGGCTAAATACAAGGTTTTAAAAAATGACTACAGAACCGTTTTAACCACCGGTTTCTAGGTCAGTGATTCGATAATCTTGTTCAAATAGATGGCCCATTCTAATATAAAAAAATAGTTAAAATAGAAAATGGTTAAAAACCATTATTCGGATCGATATTTCAACTGCTCAGTCACTAAGTTGTTAACTAAGACAACAGTTTTTAGCCAAGGAACATATAAAGGGTAAAACAAAACCAATTACTTAAATGATTCTCAGGCCGAACAGTCTGATCACTTGGATCAATAACCGTTTGAAAATATTGGCTAAACATACCATAACAATTGAAAAGGATTTAATTAGTAATAAATATCCTACATCAATGTTTTCAAAACCAACCCGAATGTTAAATTGTTTGTCTCAAGGTCGTAGGTCACTCTCATTTGATCATCTATGTTAAACAAGTCAGACCATCATGCACATTAACATATTATATTATATTATATTATATGAATAAAATAATATATAATTATATTTTAATGTAATATAAGTATATATACTATTATTTTTAATTATATTATATACTTACATATAATTTTTTGTTTAATTTATTTTTATTTCAATTTAATTTTTGATGGAGAGCGATCCGGCTGGTCTTAGCTGTCAACGATTTCGCCTCTGAGCTGAAGCGACGGGGAGCCTGAAACGGGAAAGATGAGGGAACTCCGGGGGGAACCCGGTGAGATAACTCCGAAGCTCAAGTTAGTAATCTCTCAAAGGCAAAGTATAGACCAGATGGCGCAAAGTTCACATACCTTGTTGTTGGGGGTAGGGGGCCTTTTATAATCACTTCACGGACTCGCTCCGAAGCCCTTGTCAGGTCGGGTATGATTACCCTTGCATCTGTCAGTTCGGGTGTCGTCCTTTCTGTTGGGATAGAACCGTCACTGCCTTTTTTCGGAACCGTCTCCGTAACTGGAGATGGCGGTGCCAATAGGCGGTGGCAGGTGACCGTTTGGAGTGCGGCTGTCAAGCGTCTGATCCCAAGTCAGTCAGGTGTGCCGCCCTTGGGTACGAAATTCCTCGGTGTCAGGCATAGTATGGTTTGTCTGGTTTTGGTGTCCTGAGGGCGATGTGGTGGAGTGGTGAGCGAGGCGAAGTCTTGAGTTCGAAGGTATGCCCTATACTTCTATAGGACAGGTCAGTTCGGCGAGGTGTATCCCGAACTGTTATAAGGCAGGCCAGTTCGGCGAGGTGTATCCCGAACTGTTACAAGGCAGGCCAGTTCGGCGAGGTGTATCCCGAACTGTTACAAGGCAGGCCAGTTCGGCGAGGTGTATCCCGAACTGTTACAAGGCAGGCCAGTTCGGCGAGGTGTATCCCGAACTGATAGGTAGGCTAGTTTGGCAAAGTGTATCCTGAACTGTTATAAGGCAGGCCAGTTCGGCGAGGTGTGTCCCGAACTGTTACATGCAGGCTAGTTCGGATTACTGTCCGGTTTGGGGCCAAGGGTGAGTTCAGGCCCCTAGTAGGGAGTTCGGACTGCTGGTTTCTCTCCTTGGTGCTCACGCCTTAGGCGTGCTTTTGTGTCGAGCTGTTGCCTTTGCCACGTGTTGCATAACTGCGAAGTCGGGCTAAATCTTCCTTCATCAATTGCCCCCCACTCCTCGCGCCAAGGGTCTTGCCCTGGCGCGGGGAGTTTTGCGAGGTGGTAGGTGGATTTGTCCCGTTCTTTGAATCTTGACTGCACGAGGTGCTTTGCCAGGGTTCTTCGGTTTTCTGGAGCATCCGAGAAGGTGGGAGACGTGCCTACTGCCCATAAATGTTGACAGACGTGGCAGCGCGCGTTTATTTTAAATTTCAAAAAATCGCGCCGCTGGGATGTGATAGCGGGTCTTTCAATTTTGAAAAAAACACGCCACTAACGTTTTGAAGGGATGTGTGCTGCCTATTTTGTCAATTGTAGGGAGACGTGCGTCATGTTGTCAGTTTCAGAAAGACGTGCGCTAGTGCGACGTTGATTTCAAAAATACGTGCGCTGACGTTTCGCTCTTTTCGGAAAGACGTGTGTCAATCACGTCTCGATCTCAGGGGACGTGCGGTCAGCGCAAATGCAGGCCATCGAATTGTCTTTGATCTGCACTGTTGGTTCTTGGTTACTGTAGCTATAAATAGTAGGGGACCCCTGTTGATTTGTCACTTCTGCGGTTTGCCTCTTGAGCTCGCATCCAACTTTTCAGCTCACGCCCAGGTTTTTCAGTTCGCGTCTAGGCTGGTTACTTAGCCTTCAAGGTTTTTGGCTTGTTCCTATCTCCGGAGCCTTCAAAACTTTCTTCCGGTGAGTACCTTCCTGAATCCACCTGTAGGCCGAGCCGCTTCGAGCAGTTTGGCGTCTACCTCTCGCCAAGGTCGGATGCTAGATAGGTTTGGTCCTTCGACCATGATGCCCAAGGGGATCCAATCTATACTTATGTCTTACAATCTGCCTGGGGGGTATACATATTTCATTCCTTCGGGTAGCTTTCCTTGGGAACACGGTCCTGATGAGATCGTGATTTTTCGAGAGCAGCTCGTTGCGGGGTTGCGAATGCCTTTCCACCCCCTTCTCGTCGAGGTCATAAACCACTTCGGCGTCACCATTGGCCAGCTTCATCCGAACTCTATTCGGAATCTGGTGGGGACAGTCTCCCTCTTTTGTGAACAGAACTTCCCTTTAGACTTGGAGATATTCTCCTCTATCTTGATGCTCAAGAAGCAAGCGGGTTCTCTTCCTGGGGGAAGACGGGCGTATTACCTTTCTCCTCGCCTGGGCTTTAAGCTTCTGCATGAATTTTCTAATAAGGTCTTGGCGTGGAAGCGGGATTACTTCGGGGTGCGAAGTGCACAAGGGTGGCCTTTTCAGACCGGGTAGGGTGAGGCCGCTCCTGATTCTGGTGTCACTCTCAATAAAGAGACGGTGAAGGGCCTCCGACAATGGGCACGGCAAGGTTTAAAGTGCCATTAGTACTTAACGGAGGCCAAGCTTATTGTGGCTGGCCTGAGTTCGGGTAGGTTTCTTGTTTGCTTTGTTCCTTCGTTTTTTCTGATGTCGAACTATTTTCTGCAGGTGTGATGGACGTAGAGAGAACTCGTGGGGGGTGCCTGTTCCAAGGCATGAAGAGGAGGAAGCGGGTCGCCAAGTGAACTCGTACCGAGCTGCCCCCAGATGAGGAGCCTCAAGTTCCAGGCCACACGACAGAGGATCTGCCCAGGGAGCCCGAGGTGGCTCCTCTGATGCATGAAGCGGCCGGGGTGACTTATGTTGAGACCACTCACACGGGTGCTCCTACCTACTCCAGTGCTCCTGCTCACTCTGGGTCCACTCATACGCGGGTTGGGCCCTCAGGTTCGGGAGCTCAAGGGGAGTTCAGGAGCGTGTTGATGCCGAACTACGCTCTTCAGAAGAGTAGGGAGGCTACTTTCCCCGAGGAGATCGCGGCGTGGACCGATCTTCCTTTGAATCAGGTCGTTTGTCATGTCGTAACTCATGCTATGGTGGTAAGTCAAATTTCGTCTGCCTTCTTCATTTTCTATCCTTCTTGCTGTTGTCGCTTACTTGTTTCTTTTGGTAGGTGAATTCTTCAATTCACGCCTTAGCACCCCAGGTGGAGAGGAGCTCGCGACAGGTGCGAGCTGCTGAGGCAGCCGCTCATGCTGCTGAAGAGGCTTTCCGTGCAGTCGAGGCGAATACCCGAGCTGCTGAGGTGGCCGCTTATGCTGCCGAAGAGGCTGCTCGTGTCGCCATGGCCAGACAGGCGATGTCTCAGCGGGATGCCGAGGCCATGGGGGTAGTCGTCAAGCACATGGCGAACTTGAGGTTGGACCTGCAACATCAAGTCGAATATCTTCAAGAGGACATCAGGGAGAAAATGCAGATTTTTCCCAAGGTATTGAAGATGCCAAGAAGAAGGCCGTTGAAGACTATATTGTCTCTCCGCGTTTTGACGACCTGATGGTGGATTCTTACAGAAGGGGATTCAAGCTGAGCCGGTGGATGATCCGAAACACGTACCCCGACCTCGACGTTAGTGCCATATCCACTTCGCATATAACTTAGGAGATGGCCAATGCTGCCGATGGCGAGCCGGATTCTGAAGGAGAGGTAGGGCCTTCGGGTGTTGTTGAAGTGCCTTCTGATGGAGAAGAAGTAGCTCCGGGCATGTAATTTTTTTTTTTTTGAAATGCCTTCTGATGGCCAATGTACTCTCCTTTTTCTTGCAACAGAATAGAAAAGTGTTCTTTTTCCCGAACTAATTCTTTGTCGAATTGATAATATGCCATTGTTTCTTGTCCGGGTTATTGTACTTACGCAACCTATTTCGGCCCCAAGGCCCTTGTAGCTCTGTGTCATGGCCCTAAGGCCCTTGTAGCGATTTCGTCCACTTCGCTTGGCGGTTTATAGGTAGTATCGCATTAAGTTAGCAATGTTCCACGCTCGGGGTACTTGTTTGCCTTCTAAGGTTTCGAGCTCGTATGCCCCCCCCCCCCCGAGCGCTCTCTTTACTTTATAGGGCCCTTCCCAATTTAGACCAAGTTTGCCCACGCCGGGTTCGGGCATCATAATCTTACGAAGGACCAGATCGCCGACCCGGAAGCTTCGCTGCTTTACTCTAGCGTTGTAGTAGTGAGCTACCTGTTGCTGGTAGGCCGCTGTCCGGATGTGTGCGAGGTCCCTTACCTCGTCCAGTAGGTCAAGGTTGGTGCGTAACTCATCTCCGTTTGTCTGATCGTCATATGTTTCTAGTCGCAATGTTGGTACTTCGATTTCTGCCGGGATTACTGCTTCAATATCGTAGGTGAGGTTGAAGGGGGTTTCTCCCGTGGTGGTTTTTTCTGTAGTTCGATGAGCCCACAAAACACTTGGTAGCTCTTCTACCCACAATCCCTTCGCTCGATATAGACGTGCTTTCAGTCCGCGTAGGATGGCTCTATTCACTACTTCTGTCTGACTGTTTGCCTGCGGGTGCGCGACTGATGTGAAGTACCCGAGGTAACCCGAAGCAACATACTATGTTCTTCCAAAAGAAGTTCTGTATGTTTTGGGTCGTAACTGTTGCCAAAGGTTCGGCTTCTATCCACTTCGTGAAGTAATCCACTGCCACAACTAGGAATTTTCTCCCACCTGTTGCTGGCAGGAATGGCCCCAGGAGGTCGATGCCCCATTGTGCAAATGGCCACGGACTGGCGAGGTATTTGAGGTCGAAAGCAGGCTGATGATGAATATTGGCATGCTTCTGACACTTGTCACATTTTCTGACGAGCTCGACAGCTTCTTCCTTCATCGTTGGCCAGTAGTATCCTTGTCGAAGTGCTTTTTGGGTGAGTGCTCTACCCCCTAAGTGTCTGCCGCACAGACCTTCATGAGTGTCACAGAGTACGAACTCAGCTTCGGCAGGTTGTAGGCAACGCAAGTAGGGGAGCGTGTAGGACCGTTGGTACAACCGTTCGTCAATTATGATGTATTTGGCTGTCTGGCGCTGCACCCTCTTGGTCGCATTGCATTCTGCAGGGAAGGTTCCGTCTAGCAAGAAGCTCGCGAGTGGGTCGATCCAGCTCGGCTCTGCTTCGAGGACGGGAGCGACCTCCTCTGCCCCATCGAGAATACTAGGCCGAGGCAAGTCCTCTATGTACACGGTTCTCATGTTGTTGTGGCTTGTGCTGGCTAACCGGGACAGTGTCGGCCTCAGTGTTTTCTGACCTCGAGATTTGCCTAATGAAGTGTGAATGGAAGTTGAGTAGGGCCTCTTTTACTTTCACCAAGTATGCGATCATGGAGAGCTCGCGTGCTTCGTACTCGCCCATAACTTGGTTGACCATGAGCTGGGAATCGCTGCAGATGACCAAGTGCTTTGCTCTTACCTTTTGTGCTAGGTTCAGCCCAGCTATCAGTGCTTCGTATTCTGCCTCGTTATTAGATGCCACAAACTCAAAGCGTAGTGCGTATTCCAATTTTGTGCCGCCCGGGCCGCATAAGACTATTCCAGCACCGCTGCCTTGCTAGTTCGAGGAACCATCTACGTGAAGGATCCAGGGCTCCTCATCCCAGTTCGCGTTTCGCCTGACCAGGAGAGGTGCCACATTGGTTGCTACTTCACAGGGCTCAGACTCTATTGGCTTGGGAGCTTTGGGTTCGCCTGAACTGGGGACCTTGGGCTCAACCTGTTGAGGGGCTTCGAGGCTGAAAGTGCACTCGGCGATAAAATCTACCAAAGCTTGGGCTTTAATTGCGGTCCGTGGTTTGTACTGGAGATCGTACTCGCTAAGTTCGATGTCCCACTTCATCAGCCGACCGAAGACCTCGGGCTTCAGCAAGACTTGTCTTAGGGGTTTGTCGGTTAAGACAACGACGGTGTGAGCTTGGAAGAATGGGCAGAGTTTTCAAGCTGAAATCACCAGTGCGTACGCTATTTTTTCTATCTGCGGGTATCTCGTCTCTGCTCCCTGCAGAATTTTACTAATGTAATAGACGGGTTGCTGGACCCGATCTACTTCCTTTACTAGTACCAAACTGACCACCTCGTCGCTCGCCGAGAGGTACAGTTCTAAGACCTCGCCCTCCTTGGGTCTAGCTAAGGTTGGTACAGTGGCGAGGTAGGTTTTTAGCTCGTCGAATGCGAGCTGGCAATATCGGGTCCATTCGAACCCTTTGCCTTTGATTGCCTTAAAGAAAGGCAGGCAGCGGTTTGTCGATTTTGACATGAAGCGGCTTAGAGCGGCTATGCGACCGTTTAGCCTTTGAACTTCTTTTACTTTTCGGGGTGGTCTCATATCAAGGATGGCCTTTATTTTGTCCGGGTTGGCCTCAATACTACGCCGGTTGACAATGTATCCTAGAAACTTACCCGAGGTGACACCGAAGACACACTTGTTTGGGTTTAGTCTCATTTTATACTGACGCAGAATTTGGAAGACATAATCCAAGTCTTTTATTAATTCCTGCGAGAACTGTTTTTTAACGACCATGTCGTCTACATAACATTCCATTTTCGTGCCGATTAAGGGCCGAAAAAAGCTTATTTACAAGCTTTAGAAGGTCGCCCCAGCATTCTTTAGCCCGAAGGGCATGACCTTGTAACAGTACAGGCTGAACTCGGTAATGAAGCTGGTTTTTTCTTCGTCGGATTGGTCCATCTTGATTTGGTTGTAGCCTGAGTAGGCATCTAGGAAGCTTAGCAACTCATGTCCCGAGGTCGCGTCCACAAGGCGGTCAATTTGGGGCAGGGGGAAGATGTCTTTTGGGCAAGCTCGGTTAAGGTCGGTGTAGTCGACGCACATGCGCCACTTGTCGTTAGCTTTTTTCACCAACACTAGGTTGGCTACCCAGCTCGGGTAATGAACTTCCCTTATGAAGTCCACAGTGAGGAGCTTTTCGACTTCTTCGTCGGCCGCCCTCCAGCGCTCCGGGGCTAAGTTGCATTTCTTCTGTCTAATGGGTCTGACTACAAGGTCAGTGTTAAGCTTGTGAGTTATAAGGTAAGGGTCAATACCAGGCATATCTGTCGCGGACCATGCAAAAATATCTAAATTTTGGAGTAAGAAACTCACCAGTTCAGTTCGCAAAGGCTCCTTGACGGAAGCACCGATCTGTAATGTTCGCGTTGGATCTGTAGCCGAGGCTGGGACTGCGACTGCTTCCTCAGTGGGCAAAGCTCGTTCCTCTTCCTGCTCCGCAGGCCGCTCCAGTTTGAGGTTGTCGACTGCTTGGTTTTCCCTTTAGGGCGGCAACATAGCATTTGCGGGACTCAAGTTAGTCACCCCGCGCTACCCCCACACCGAAGTCCGTTGGGAACTTCATTGCCAGATAATAGGTGGAGACCACTGCATGCAGAATATGCGTAATTGGTCGCCCTATTATGGTGTTGTATAGGGAGGGAGTCGCGACCACCAGAAAATCGTGGTTGAGTCTTATCGCGCATGGCCATGTGCCGACTTCCACAGGTATTGTTATCTTCCCTAGGGGCCTGACTTCCTCTCCGCTGAAGCCCACTAGAGGAGTGTGCACAGGTTTCAACTCGCTTTTCTGCAACTGTAATTGGTCGAACACCGATTTGAATAGGATATCCGCTGAACTGCCTGAGTCTACCAATACGCGTCGAACTTCGAAGTCGCTGATCCTTAGCTTTATGAAGAACACGTCATCGTGGGGGTAGTGAACACCTCGTGTGTCATCTTTTGTAAAAAAGATCGGTTCTTCTGTCTTCGGCCTCTTGGGAGGGTTCTGCTCCTCGGGCTGCTTCGTGAACTGACGTCTATGCTGCTACCGAAGTGCATCCTGCCACCACCGAACCACCCACTATCACATGGATGGTTCCCCGGACTGGCCTCTCTTCTGGGGGAGGTCGCTGCAAGGCTTCGGCCGGTCTGCTGCTCGGCTCGGGGACATCCTTCCCGTGTTCCCCTTGCTGACCTGCTTTATTATTATTGTCATAATGTACAAAATTTCTCAAGTACCCACGACGGATGAATCCCTCTATCCCGTCATGGGGATTATTACATTGTTCAGTGCTATGACCGTGATCTTTATGAAAACTACAATATAAATTTTTGTTCCTCTCGTTTGGATTGCTCTTTAGACGAGGTGGCCACTTTATGTAGGGAGCGTCCTTGATCGTCATCAAGATCTATGTCCGCCTTGTGTTCAATGGCGTGTAGTCCGTCCGAACTTCTAAGGGAGCTCGGGACGGCTGGCTTGGCTTCACCTCTCGGTTCTGGCTTCTTCTATCGCTAGGGTTGGAGGGCTCGCCTTCTCTTTTTCTTTTTTCAACCCCACCTTCGGCTCTCTGGTTGATCTCTTCCTCTGTTCTCATAAACTTGTCTGCGAGCTTGAGGAAGTCGGCCACGGTTGCTGGCTGGTTGGCCACCATGTGCTAGTTGAATTCTTTGTGCGTCACCCCTCTTTTGGCCGTAGCGAGCTGTAATGCGGGGTCTAACCGAGGGATCTGCAAGCATGCTTCATTGAACCGCTTGATGTAGCTCCGGATGGGTTCTCCCTCTCTTTGGATTACCCCGAAGATACTTTCCTCGATTCTAGGGCACCTCTTGCTGGTAACAAAGTGCACAGTGAAGATCTGCACGAACTGGGCCCAGCTTCTTATTCACCCGGAAGCTAGGTTCCGGTACCAGGTGCGGACCACCCCTCTGAAGGTGGTGGTGAAGACCACGCACATGCATGACTCGCTGGCCTTAGCGAGGTGCATTTGCGACTGGAATGTGTCGACGTGGTTGTTGGGGTCAAAGGACCCACCATACTTGTCCAGAGATGGGAGTTTGAAATCTCTAAGCAAGGGGACTGCCAGAAGTTCTACTGAAAGGGGGGAAGGAACTGAGAGAATGGGGATGGTTTTTACCTCGCCCAAGCTCGTTTCTTCCTTGCCTCTGAGCTCGGGTAGCACACGGGTAGCAGTTCGGCGACTTCGCCGGTGCCTTCTTTAAGTGGGCCTGGTGCTGGCGCTGCTCACCTTCGTGTTGCCGAGCTAGATGGGCCCGGAATGCTGGCCTACTGCTAGGGCGCTGAACCGGTTCTCTGTGAGTGGGAACTCGGGCTTGGAGCGCCGAGGTGATTTTGTGGGCGAGGTTCTTGACCCACCCGCGAGTTGCGAGGCAGGGGTGATCTTTCTTTGCTTTTGGCCTGGGGATGAGGCCTGACTATTAGGGGGGTTCGGGGGTTGGGAAGCTTCTCCTTGGTGAGGTCGTCCACCTTGAGGGGAGGCCTTAACCGGCTTTGAAACAAGGTGCCGGGGGGGAATAGTGGCTGGTTTAAGGGTGGCTGAGGGAACTGTTGCTGGTAATGGTGTTGGGAGAGGTGGTGCAATACCTGGTGCTGCTGGAGTCGGTGCTACTGGAATTGTTGCATTTGGGCCTGCATTGCCCGCATGCATTGCATTAGATCATCCAGTTGGTTCTGGCGGGTTGCCAGTGGAACAACAGTTGGTTCTGCGAAGTTCGTTTCAATGGGGAGTGGAAGAGGAATGTTCAACGAATGAGTGTTCAGAGGCGCCACTGCCTGTGGCACATTCAAACTGGGGATCCCATCCACTAAAAGGGGGATGGTGAACTGCCCAATGCACAAAGCTGGAACATTGAGTTGCTCTCCGGTAGTGGCTATTTCTGTTCCATGTCTGGCACTGTTGGAGGAGGCCATTTTGGTGTTGGAGTGGGTGTTGGAGTTTGTGAAAGAAGGGTAGGTAAGAGAGATTTAGAGGGAGGCTTTTAGAAATGTTCTCACAGACGGCGCCAATTGATGGAGTGCGATCCGGCCGGTCTTAGCTGTCAACGATTTCGCCTCTGAGCTGGAGCGACGGGGAGCCTGAAACGGGAAAGATGAGGGAACTCTAGGGGGAACCCAGTGAGATAACTCCGAAGCTCAAGTTAGTAATCTCTCAAAGGCAAAGTATAGACCAAATGGTGCAAAGTTCACATACCTTGTTGTTGGGGGTAGGGGGCCTTTTATAATCACTTCGTGCACTCACTACGAAGCCCTTGTCAGGTTGGGTATGATTACCCTTGCATCTGTCAGTTCGGGTGTCATCCTTTTTGTTGGGACAGAATCGTCACTGCCTTTTGTCGGAACCGTCTCTGTAACTGGAGATGGCGGTGTCAAGAGGCGGTGGCAGGTGGCCATTTGGAGTGCGGCTGTCAAGCGTTAGATCCCAAGTCAGTCGGGTGCGCCACCCTTGGGTACGGTTTGTTTGGTTTTGGTGTCCTGAGGGCGATGTGGTGGAGTGGTGAGCGAGGCGAAGTCTTGAGTTCGAAGGTATGCCCTGTACTGCTATAGGGCAAGTCAGTTCGGCGAGGTGTATCCCGAACTGTTACAAGGTAGGCCAGTTCGGCGAGGTGTATCCCGAACTGTTACAAGGCAGGCCAGTTCAACGAGGTGTATCCCGAACTAATAGGTAGGCCAGTTCGGCGAGGTGTATCCCAAACTATTATAAGGCATGCCAGTTCGGCGAGGTGTGTCCCGAACTGTTACATGCAGGCCAGTTCGGATTACTGTTTGGTTTGGGGCCAAGGATGAGTTCGGGCCCTTAGTAGGGAGTTCAGACCGCTAGTTTCTCCCCTGGGTGCTCGCGCCTTAGGCGTGCTTTTGTGCCGAGCTGTTGCCTTTGCCACGTGTTGCATAACTGTGAGGCCGGGCCAAATCTTCCTTCATCAAATTTATTTATAAAAATACTAAAATTTGGATTATAGGCCAAAAAAGGGTTTATTTTGACAAAAATATTGAGACAAGGTACATTAGAATGCATAAATATAGAAAAAGCTACCCAAAATTAATATAAAATCACCCTAATCAAATAACCAATCTTTATGGTCTCTAATGAAGGGTAATTTGGTCCTCCAATGATATCATGACATGTGGCATCTCAGAACAACTGGTTGATACCTTGGCACCACGTAAGCATATCACCTTGGACAATTTATAATTGTGTCAGTAACCTCGGGGCCACCCCAGTAGACCAAACTACGAACAGCTAGATGGGACCTCAGGTTGGTGTATGATGCAACCTATTTCCACTGGACTATCCTAGTCCTGTCAAGACGTTAGGTTAGCATGAGAAGCGGTCTGCTTCTGCCGACTTGACCTGAGTTCAACTAGTGACCTATCAGATCTCCCCCTTGAGTGAGTTATTGTCTCCAATTTCTTTGGGATCATAATGCTCGTTCATTAGACCTGTCTATCCGCACCGTCTGCATTGCAGTTGATCGGGCGAATCTTATCCCTCTGCGTGGATCACATAACTAGTTGAGAGATCGCCTCCGAACATGGCAGACACGGTTTCTCAAGAATTTCATATGCATTAAAAGAAGCTCCCGGTTTCTTATGCCTATATAAAGGCGTCCCCTCCCTCAGAGAAAGGACACATGAGATTCAGCTTGCTAATACTCTAACTATCTTGCTCTCTAGTTCTCTCCCAAATCTCCAACTCGATGACTTAAGCATCGGAGTGCCCACCCTAAGTAAAGTGGCTCAAATACTCTCATATTCTCTCTTTGCAGGTCGACCCAATGAACCAAAATTTCAACACATCTCATTGACTAACCCGTGACCTAATAAGCAGGTCAAATAGATCAACGATTCAATTGATTGGATCATATGTTTTTTTTTACCAAATGAAGGGTTTTTGAAAATGCTATATATTCACTAGTGACTTGTTGGTTTAGGCCCATACCCGCCTACCCAAACCGCTAGGAGTTAGAACCCACGGGGCCAGACCGAGGTGGTTGGTTACTCTCGCTTCCTTGTTCATCACATGAGTTGACCGATCAAGCGCTGTGCGTCGCGTCTGCTCCGGGGGACATTATTGGAAACAACTCGTCGTACTGTGTTGCACAAATAAATTTGACTCGAAATGCCCCTCCCTCTAGAAAGTTTTTTCAAGGACTGAGGTAGAGGCTGTGTTTGAAGTTTGAGCAAACACTTTTTCTGTGTTTTTTTTGAAAGATGAACAAACACTTTTTGAATAAGTATTTAGGGTTCGTTTGGTTGATAGGCAGAATTGGAATCGGAATCGAAATCGAAATCCTCCGGAATCAAAATCTAAAAAGTCCATTCCCATAATCTATTTGATTCAGACAGAAATGGGAATGAAAATTAAAATCAGCGAAAATGAGATTTTATTCCCAAGGGAGGGGCAGGGAATGGCCATTCTCTCAAATGGGGGAATGCCATTCCAGCAAGAATGGAAATGAGATTCTGATTCCGTCCAACCAAACAGTTAAAATCGGAATAACCCATTCCAACCGATTCCAGACCTCTATTCTTGCAAACCAAACGGACCCTTAATTAAATAACACATTTGAATATTTGATGTGATGTTGTGAATGGAATTTTTTATATAAAGAGGCTTCTTCACAACGTGAGAAACCAAACACCAACGTATCCGTTTCTTCTAAACATACATTTTCGGTTTTGGGGTGAAAAAGCGCTATTTCTTTTCTAAGAAAAAGGCTTTTTTTATGATTAGAGGGAATTGAACCCGACGTGAATCGAACACGCAACCTTCTGATCTGGAGTCAGACGCGCTACCATTGCGCCACGGATCCGTTGTTGTAACCTATTCGATAATCATACTTTTCATCAGTAAATGCAAGAAAAAAGTTACGGAAAAGATATGGAATGGAAAGAGTTTTTCACATACCATTTTTGCAGTTTTGCCTCGTGAAAAGTATCCATCCACCACATTCCATTTCTATTTTGAAACTAGAAATAAGAAATGGGTTGTTATTTGTTAACGAGATTTCTCAAGCTCTAAGAAAACGAAAAAGGTTGTCTTTGATCGCAGTGCAAATTTGTTTCTACTGGTATAATTATAAATGCATGAGAGTGCAAATGTAAAAAATGTAAATTTTTGTTTAATTTTATTTTGGATTTTATTTTATTCTACTTAGTATCTTAATTTATTTTATTTGTACTGCAACCAAATAAAATAAATTAAAACTTGAAACAAAAATATGACAGAATTTATACTCAAATCATTTGCACTCACGATTTTGCATTAATGAAAATTTATTTGCATTGCAAACAGACACAGCAAAAGAAAAAACAACCTGCATAAGGAACATCCTATTAGTTGCTGAACCAGCAACTATTTTGTATTTATGTTTGCTTTCTTCCCGGGGTGGGGCAGAGAAGGGTGTAAATGAAACCCACCGGCCATACCACAGAGTTCCACAGGTTTGACACCATGCCTCCATGCCTCCACGCCTCCCATTTGGAGGGGTGCTTCAGTGACCATTTCAACTATTGGGTCTGAAAAAACACTTACTTTAAACAGGGACAGTATAAATATTTTTAGAATGACATAGCAGGCCAAGAGAAGGCATAAAGGAAATAAGCACTTAAAAATAAGCTTAAAATTTGAGCTTTTCAAATAAATGCTTATTCTTCCAAATACAATAAGTATTTATTGGTGTGGTCCTGGCCTAAAATAAGTGCTTATTCGAATAAATACTTATTTTTAAGCACTCCCAAACTTAGTCTAATACCTCTATAGAATTCCTTATCATACAATTTTGTTTAGGGAAAATTCCACTTTAGTACCCTGAACTTTAGGGGGTAGTGTCAAGTTAATATCCAAACTTTCAAACATTTCACTGTAGTAGCTAAACTTTCAAGAAGTGTCAAGTTGGTCCATGCTGTTAACCAACCATCAGTTATTTGTTGAAAATGTCAAAACCACCCTTCAAAAGAAGACATTGTTCATTGTCTTCCACCTTGAGACTAAACCGGTTGAGGTGTTTGAGATTCTATTCTTCTACCTTTAGATCTGAAACACATTCTTGTCTAATTATTTCTTTGCTTTCAGTTATTGCTTCCCTCTATCATATTTCATGTTTTTCTTTCTTTTTCAAGGTAGAAGACAATGAACAAAGCCTTCTTTTGAAGAGTAGTTTTGACATTTTCAACAGATAACTAACGGTTAGTTAACGGCAGGGATCAACTTGACACATTTTGAAAGTTTAGGTATTGCAGTGACACGTTTGAAAGTCCGGGTACTAACTTGACACTACCCCCAAAATTCAGGATAATAAAGTGGAATTTTTCCTTTATTTATAACATAGATATCTTTTGTTAATTTAGTGGTAATGATTATAAAAGAAGTGGTCCACATATGACATTTTCATTTTTTATCCTAATTATTTTTAAATGACATAAATACCCTTGATTTATTTCTCTCTCCTATTTCATTGCATATTTCATATTCAATCATCTCAAAACCCATCAACAATTTGATTATCAACCAGCAGTTCAATTTTATTAAATGAATAGGCCTATATTTGGAATTTTGGTTCAAAGGATGGAGGTGAACAGAGAGGTGTCATTGTAATCTTGTAAACACTGCTAGTTTTCTAATATAACAAGGGGGCTTTAGACTTTAGAGATATCTAAGAATCAATTAAGAGAAAATCAGTAAAGTGGAGTCTATTAGATAATAACCCATAAAGAAAATGGCTTGCTTCACCTGGATTTGGGTTGTTTTCCATAAAAAAAAAAAAAAAAAAGTGGGGGACACCTAGTAGGGTTTTATGATTTGATCGAAGAGAATAAAATGTGAGGTCCCCCCTCAATATAAACCCAAAAGAGACTACAATTTGTTCTAAGTCAGGAGATATTTGATACATCTTAGCCAATTTTTTATTAGGAAAAGAACAATAGGGGACCTTTTCTTTGTGACTTTGCATAAGGAACCTAAGCTTATCGGCTTATCCTTTCTTTAAAAGCCCTATTCTTTTCCCTTTATCTTATCTTTGTTTTGGAGGGTATATATATGTGGAGGGTTTTCTAGTTGGCTGAGCATCTCCTCTTACCACATGGTTATGCTTGATTTGATAGAAATATAATTAAGAAAGAAAGACAGTTATTAATAAATTGTGTGAAATTCCTTTCTCTCTCATTTCCTCTCAAACCAATCACAGAATAGTTCTAATTTTTTTTAAGAAGAAATAGTAAAAGATCTACTAGTTAGATTATTATATTTATATTACTATACTAAGTGAAAAAGGAACTTGGTCTTTTCATGGTGAGTCTCCAATCACATTTGCCAACCCTTTCTTCTTAATTACTCATCTTCTAAAATGATCCTAAAAGAATCAAGACTTAAAAATAGGTCAGGACATATACACGACAGCTGTAAAAGATAATTGTTAAACAATGGATAAATGTCCCAGTTGGTTCAACAGATAAAGTCAGTTCATGTAATTCTCACTCACCTAGGATCAGACCTTGCCTTCAGGCTCCAACTCCCCCTTTCCAAAAAGATGATAAAAGAAAAAGTTCTCCCAAGAAAGAGAAGGAATAATGCTAACCATAAATAGTGTACCCATATGCCCCCATCTCTTATACTTTTAATAAAAATGACTCTTCCATTTTTTCCAATGATCCAATAGTTGAGATGATGGTCACTTGGCATAACTCCATAAGAAAAGACATAAGATCAAACTGGTGGAATTTGCAGGTTTTCTGTGGCATGACCAGTGGATCGCACATGCACTCTGCTCCCTCCCTTTCCAATTCACTCCAAATAGTTTGTTTGTGCAAAATTGCACATTCTGCTTTTTAGTTATTTTTTAATAGAACTTATCCTTCTATTTTTTCAATGAGCCAATAGTTAAGATGGTTGCTTGGTATTACTCCACAAGAAAAGGCACAGGATCAGACACATGGTATGCAGGCTTTCTATGGCATGGCCAATGGGACTCGCATGCACCCATACCTGCCCCACCTCTGAGCCCAAACTGACAGACTAACCCAACTATTGTAATATCAAAAGAAAAAGCCATTTTGCTTTCACAATGGGTCTGCATCTGCTGTGACCTTGGTTGCAGTAAAATCTTGTAAGTCTCAATTAAATATGAACACACCCAGAGCCAGAGGTTTAACCAAAAACAGATCACCTAGTGTCTTGAATTTTGAAGCAAACAGAGAATATGTCAGTGTTTTTGTTGGGTGGTGGCAGATTTTGTTGTAAGAGATGTGAGCTCTCAAATGATGCCCAACTCATCTTTCACTATTAAATAAGGCACAAGTCAAAGACATTCATGAAAGAAGAGAAGAGGAGATGGATGTCATGTATGTAAATTGAGCAACATAATATAATAGAATCAACATCAAGTTCCATACTACTTGGGCTGTCTTTGTTGTCATTGTTGTTTCTACATAAGACGTTTTAGGTTGATTGATAATACAATTATTATTTGAGGTTGGTTGTTTATAGTTGAAACAGGCATATATATCTTAAACCTATACAAAATTTGTAAAGGTTTTCTTACATTTTCCTTCCTTTCCTTACTTTTTCCTTTAAACCAAACACAGCCTAAAAATCAATGTGTGGGAGGCTGTTTTAAGAAATTTTTTATTTTTTATTTAGGTGAAGTCTAATCATTTTATCCAAATTGATTCTCAATTGTGATGTGATGATACATCCCTCGTCAATTCATATAGATCAACCCAAAACATTTCAAATAGAAATGGCAATAGAACCAAACACAACCTTGACCCTATTGCAAAATGCAACCTAACAAGACCAAATATAACAAACTGTATATTGACAAACTGTATATTGCATATTGTCATCTGATATTATTGACCCATAATATCAAAGCCTCTAAGGTATCAAAATGATATTTTACCACAAGGGCTCTTTGTAATATTGTTCTAATTGGAAAAAAATAATTCCTGCAATGCAAATTTAACCTTATCATTTTTTTTTTCTTTTTGCATGGCCATTCTTGACCTCCAACCCATATCACACTTAAAAAATTTTTAATATTTTATTAGGCTGTTCTTATCTAATTAGAAGGAAATTTCATCTCTAGTTTCTTATGAGTTTTCTGAGTGATAATTTTGAGTATGAGTCATGGATTTTATGGATGAAGAAATGCACTTACTGGTCCATTACCACAACCTTTCTATGCTCAACCACTACTAACTAAAAATTTGCTTAGTTAATTGACACAATCAAAACAAGAAAGTCTCAACTGACTAGATGTTGCATTCAAGTAAATTCCACATGCAAGACTTTGATCAAAGCTGATTGGGGGTGATTGAGGCAGATGAATATCGGCCAGCCAGGAGCTGCCAAGTACAGTGTTGAGGCCTGAAGGCCCCCTCCTTGCTTCAAGGTGAAGGGAGGATTTGATGCCAAATCTTTGGAAACACTTAAGAATACTATTATCAGCAGGCTAGTTGGTGCCTTCAAAAGTAGAAATGGTTTCTTCTTGTGGTGGAGACCGGCGAGAGAGGACACATCGACAACCTCAGCCTCAATTTAATCAAGTCCCACCCAACACACAAGACAAAATAGTTACCAGATACCAGATGTGAGTGTGGTGATATGTATTGTTGAAAGCCTATATGAGTCTGACAACAAACATGACGACCTACCTCTCACTTCCTGCTGAAGACAAATAGTAAATGGGTGGCCTATAATACATAAATGGAAGAAGATAGCTAGATGTCATCCTCACTATCATTATCAGTTTTTGCCTCCCCACCAAGCCAACCACGCCATCTTTTTATCGCCACTTTGGTGGCTCTTCAAGTTGGAGATAAGAGAATAAATGCTAGCTACTGTCTTGCCATAGAGAGAAAGAAAGCATAAAGAACCACGATGGTGCTTAGCACATACGTTGCATGTGAGATATTAATTACTTGAATATTGAATAAATTGTTAAGATAGAAATTAAAAATTAATAAAAATAACAATATGATTAAAAATAAACTTAAATATTTGTAGAAAATAACAATTATTATTATTATTATTATTATTATTATTATTATTATTATTATTATTATTATTATTAAATTTTGTATTGCATTTTTATCATAAATAAAAATAATTTATTTTAACAATTATTTTATTTAATATGATGAATATATAACATTAGAAATGTTCTCAAATGTTTTTGACAAAATTTTGTATATTTTCATTTTTGGTGTTCTATCATTTTTTAAATATTTATTATTCAATTATGACATCATGGGTTTCTTTGAAAAGTTGGATCATTGACCCACCATCTAAATAAGAAAATAGCTTTGCTTTTGGATTAACTTTAAATTAGGGGAAAATATAGTCGGAGCCAGCTATACATTTAAAATTAGGCTACAAGTTGGTCTATAAACCAACAATCTGACAACCGACTTTACATTTCAAATTATAAAAACCCTCACCATGTAATCGGATGTTTATATGGTTGTTGCCAACATGGGACTCTTAATCCATATTGGACACAACAAAAAGCTTATATTTGACTATGACATCATTTCATTTCAATGTAGATTTTAAATTTAGCAATCCATTTTTATCATTAATAAAAATACTTCTTACATTTCATAGTTATTTATTTTAATTTTTTATTATTTAATTATGACATTATTTATTAATCCATTTGACCCCAATGGTCGAATTGCTTGCCCACCACCGGGAGGGAAGAAAATGGTTTTGTTTTCGAAATGTTTATTTTTATACTACTAAAATTAATATTGTGGATTTAGTTACAAGAACTTCATGATGAGAAAATATATCTTAAATATAGGATTTAATGAGTAGAATAGGAAAATGTTTTTTTTTTATTTCTAATTGGTTTTAAATTTACAATTCATTTCCATCATTAATAAAAACATTTCTTATTTATCATACTTATAATTGTTTAATATGTATGTTAAAAATGTTGTCAATTTTTAATTGGAGTCGATTACGTGGCGATTCGGGTTGTTAGCCCTGAGTTGATGCTTCGATTCTTTAGTTTCGAACTGGATTGGATACCGAGGTACCTAGACGCCGATGTGAGTTTTGGGCTAAGGTGGCTGAATACCCGAGCTCAAATGTTGCGAACTAGGCTTGCCAGGCTGAGCTATCATCCCTTAATCAAGTTGAATCCACGTGTCCCCTTCTCGGTAGGTCGGACCAAATCACCCTTCATCAATTGTCCCCACTCCCCGAGCTAGGGGTCTCAATCCGATGCAGGGAGTTCATGACGAGTCCAAGTGGATTTGGCACGAGGTCTAGACGGCTTGATGGGCAAATCGTTGGTCAGACATGTTCAACCACCCAGCTCAACTCAGAAATAATCCAGGTCGCGTCTGAGTTATGTGCGGATGTCATGCCGTTTATAAACTCTACGGATGTCAAAACGCGCGCTAAATCGATTTCAGCCTTAGGGGTCGTGCAACTAGTTTCCTTAAGAGTCATTGGATCATGTTGATCTCAGCCGTTGATCCCCGGGTATACTGGCTATAAATAGGGGCCAAGGAGCTCATTTTCTTCGCACAAGTCCGCAAATCTGCAATCTTTGAGGTCACATTCAAGTCTTTCCGAGGTTGCTTTCCTTTCTTCGGTCTTCCTTTTGGTGAGTCTTCCTTTGCTTTTTCTTTTCAATTTCGTGTCTTTTTAGCACATCTAGCTTTAGCTTTAGTTTTGATTCCGTGGATCCTCGTCCTACTGAGGAGGTTACTTTGGGCCAGGATGCGGTTCATGGTCCTCCCAAGGTGAACTCACCTCGGCAGGAGCAAGAGGCCTCAAGTAACCTAGCTTCCACCTCACATCGAGGTTGGTTGCCAGATAACTTCGGCCCGTCGACAATGACGACGGACAGGCTCCTAACCCTAGTAGCTCGGTACAGACTTCCCAACAACTTTGTGTATAGCATCCCCTTAGGTAACTTCCCTTGGGATCATGGTCACGACGAGATCGTGATCTTCGAAGAGCAGCTCGCAGCTGGTCGTCTTTGCCTTCCACTTCACCCTCTCATAGTCGAGATTGTAAAGTTTTTCAACATCACCATAGATCAATTACATCCGAACTCTATCCGCAATGTCGTAGGGACCATTTCACTTTTCCATGATTACAATCTTCCCCTTGACCTCGACGTTTTTTTTCTTCTATTCTTTCCATAAAGAAGAATTCGTCTTATGTTTTGCTCAAGCACAGGCAAACTTACTATCTATCACCTCATCCCGATTACAAACTTTTGCACAAGCTCCCTAACAAGGTCCCGGCCTAAAAAAAGGCACTATTTTGTGGTCCGCAACACTTAGGAGTGGCCTTTCTCAACTCATTGGAGGGCAACCATCCAGGACCCCAGTGTTAGGTTGGACCTGAAGACAAGGGAGGCACTCCGATCTTAGGCGGAGCTCGGCCTAAAGTTTGAAGACTTCGTGACCAAGGAGAAGCTCATGCAGGCCGGTCTGAGACTTGGTAGGTCACTGTTTGCTGCACTTTTTCTTTGTTTTACTTTGGTACTACATCTAACAGCTCATTTTTTGTTGTAGCAATCATGGACATCCCCGCCAACAAACTCTTTGGGAGTATGAAGAAGGGGAAGAAGAAGAGAGCCACCAAGAAGGCTCACGTTGAGCCCCCACCAGCTGTCATTCCAGAGCCCGAGCAGCCATCAACTTCTGATCAGCCTCCTATGATAGATTTGGTCAAAGAGGACTCGGGAAAGCCCTCCCCACCCAGCGTGCCTGAGGAAGCTACATCTTTGGAGCCCGTTCTGCCAGTCGTCGCTTTTTCGGGCAGTGATGATGCAGTTCGAAGTATCTTGACTCTGAAATTTGGCATTCTCAAGAGCAAAGGCGCGGTATTTGCTAAGGAGGTCATTAGTTTGGCTGAATTTCTAGTTGCTCAACTCGGATCCTGAGCAACTACTCACTGCATGGTGGTAAGTTCTCGGACTTGTCTCTTCAATCTGTCTTGTACTTGGATTTTTGTATGCTGATGCTTGTTTTCTTCTCTTGGCAGGTGAATTCCACCATCCACGCCTTGGCTTATTAGTCCAAGATAAACTTGAAGCGGGCCCTCGGAGCTGAGGAGTCTTCCCGGAAAGCTCACACCGAACTGAACTTAGCTCATAACAAGAATAACCAGCTGAAGAACAATGCGCGGGCTATGAAGGAGCTACTTACTTTGTTAATGTCGAAGAAGAAGGAGCTCGAGGAGCGTGAAGCAGCATTGAAGAGGGAGGTGGAGAACCCCGAGGCTCATGTGAAGGAACGAACCAAGCTACTTCTTCAGGCGATGGAAGAGGCCAAGGCTAAGGCTGTCGAGGAGAACAACTCCTCGGCGAAGTTTCAGAAGGAAATGGTCGAGGTAGGTACGGTGAGCTACCGCAAAGGGTTCAAACTTAGCAGGTGCTTGACCCGACGTAAATTTCCCCAACTCGACCCCAGTGTCATAACCACTTCGAGGATCATAGAGGAGATGGCCGTTGAAGCTGCCCAAGATTCGGACTCCAAAGCAAAAAGTGACGGTGACCTGCTTGATGAAGATGAGGAGACCGGTGCTGGCGAGAGCCGCATGGAGACGGATCCTCCTGCCGAAACCTCCAGTAAGGATGAGGAGCCTCGAAGTGACTAGATGCCTCTTCTCTTGGACCCCCCTTTTGTAATACACCGAGCTCAGTATATTGTAACTTTTTTTTTTTGTATCTGAAATTCCATATCAATGAAATACAAATGTTTTTACAATCTTTGTGTGTAAAAAATTCTTTTTTCTTCTAAGTGTAGATAACTTCCAAGCTGGTGAACTAAACCAAATAGGAGTGAATTTTTTTCTAAATGTAGGTTACTTCGAACTCAGGTTGTCGATATTCAATGCTCAAGGTACCTACTTCTCTTCTAAAGTCTTGATCTCATACGTGCCTTCCCCGAACACCCGTCTTACTCGGTACAAACCTTCCCAATTTGGTCCGAGATTACCAACGCCGAGCTCAGGTACCATAACCTTCTGAAGAACTATGTCGTCGACACGGAAGTGTTGTCATCTGACCCGGGCACTATAGTACCAAGCTACTTCTGTTGGTAAGCTGCAGTTCGGATGTAAGCCCGGTCTCGTACCTCTTCTACCAGGTCTAGGATGGTATGGAGCTCGTCATCATTCGTCTCCTTGTCATAAGCCTCCAACCATAGTGTAGGCACCTCGATTTCCACTGGGATCACCACTTTTGTGCCATAAGTGAGGTTGAAAGGGGTTTCACCTATGGTGGTCTTAATGGTAGTTCGGTAGGCCCAAAGGACACTAGGCAGTTCATCTACCCACAACCCCTTGGCTCGAGCTAAGCGAGCTTTCAATCAGCGAAGTATCACTTCGTTAGTGACATCTACTTGTTCGTTCGCCTGGGGATGTGCCACCGATGTGAAATTTTGTTGAATTCCCATTCCGGCACACTAGTTTTGAAACTTGATATCCTCGAACTGGTTACCATTATCGGAGATGAGTACCCGAGGTAGCCCGAAGCGACATACTATGTTTTTCCAAAAGAAATTTTGTATGTTGCTGGCCGTGATTGTTACCAAAGGTTCGGCTTCCACCCACTTCATAAAGTAGTTTACCGCTACGACTAGAAACCTCCTCTGTCCTATCGTTGGTGGGAAAGGGCCAAGAATGTCGATTCCCCACTACGCAAAGGGCCATGGGCTAGTGAGGCATTTCATATCAGCAGCGGATCGATGGTGGACGTTGGTGTGCCTCTGACACCTATCACACTTCTTGACGAGCTCGAGTGCATCTGCCTTCATCGTGGGCTAGTAATAGCTTTACTACAACGCTTTCTGTGCGAGAGCTCTGCCCCCCAAGTGTCCGCCGCACAAGCCTTCATGGGTGTCACAGAGTACCTGCTCGGCCTTTGAGGGTTGCAAGCAGTGCAAGTAAGGGAGCGTGAAAGATCTTCTGTACAACTGTTTGTCTATAAGGACATACTTAGTTGATTGGCGCTCTACCCTTCATGCCACATTGTGTTCTACAAGTAGGGTCCCGTGAAGTAGATAACTTATGAGTGGGTCGATCTTGCTCGGTTCCGCTTGTGATACGGGAGCGACCTCTTCTGCCCCCCGAGAATGCTAGGCCGAGGTAAATCCTCAATGTACATGGTCTGCATGGTGTTACTGCTCATACTAGCTAGTCGGGACAAGGTGTCAACCTTAGCATTCTCGGACCTTGGGATCACGAGCTTCGTACTCACCAGTAACTTGGTTGACCACCAATTGTGAGTTGTTGCATATGACGAGCTGTTTTGCCTTCATTTCCCTTGCTAGGGTTAACCCGACGACCAATGCTTCATATTCTGCTTTGTTGTTTGATGTCGCAAATCCGAACCGAAGTGCGTATTCCAACTTCACCTTGCTTGGACCGTACAGAATCAATCCTGCACCGCTTCCCTACTGGTTGGACTAACCGTCAACGTGGAGAATCCAAGGTTCCTCGTCCTAATTCGGTCCTGCTCTAACTGGGACCGGCGCCGCACTGGTTGAAGCGTTCGTCGTGTATTCGAGGTCTGTCACCTTGGGGGTCACGGTACTGAACATGCATTTCACTACAAAATTGGCCAAGGCTTGGGCTTTGATTGCCGTCTGAGGCTCATACTGGATATCGTACTCGCTTAGTTCGATAGACCACTTCGTCAATCTGCCAAACACCTCGGGTTTGAGTAGAATATCCTTCAGAGGTTTGTTAGTGAGGACAACGACAGTGTGGGCCTGGATGTACAGGCGAAGCTTGCGAGCTGCTATGATTAGCGTGTACGCTAATTTCTCGATCTCCAGGTACCTAGTTTTTGCGTCCTACAAAACCTTACTAATATAGTAGATGGGTCATTAGACCCGATCTACTTCTTTGATTAGTACCGAGCTGACCACCTCGTCGTTCATGGAGAGGTACAACTTTAATACGTCCCCTTCCTCAGGGCAGCTATCCGGCCAGTCAACCTCAAACCTCTTTTATTTTGCGGGGTGGTCTCATATCTTGGATGGCTTTTATTATATTTGGGTTGGCTTTGATGCCACGTCGGTTGACTATATAGCCTAAGAATTTTCCCGAGGTGACTCTGAAGACGCACTTGTTTGGATTTGACTTCATGTTAAATTTTTGCAAAATTTCAAAAACGCTTTTTAAATCATTCAACAAGAAATTTGAAAACTAGGTCTTCATGACCATTTCATCAACATAACACTATTTTATTGCCGATTAACAGCTCAAAAATTTTATTTACAAGGCGTTGAAAGGTTGCCCTGACATTTTTTAGTCCAAAGGCCATGATCTTGTAATAGTACAACCCGAGCTCGGTTATGAAGGCGGTATTCTCTTCGTCAGCAGGTCCATCCTAATCTGGTTGTAATAGGAATAGGCATCCAGGAAGCTTAGAAACTCATGCCCTGAGGTCGCGTCCACTAGGCGGTCGATCTTAGACAGCGGGAAGCAATCTTTCAGGCAGGTTCTATTCAGGTCGGTGTAATCGATGCACATGCGCCACTTGCCATTGGCCTTTTTTACCAGAACTGGGTTAGCCACCCAGTTCGGGTAATGGACTTCCCTAATGAAGTCTGCCGCTAGGAGCTTCCCGACCTCTTCATCGACTACCCTCCAATGTTCCGGGGTGAGGTTGCGCTTCTTCTGCCTTACTGGCCTGACAAAAGGGTCAATGTTCAATTTGTGAGTTATAACTTTTGAATCAATTATGGGCTTCTCTGCCGCGAACCAAGCAAAAATGTCTAAATGTTCAAGTAAAAAACTTACTAGCTGGGAGCGGAGTGGTTCGTTGATCGAGGCACCAATTTAGAGAGTCTCGGTTGATTCGTCAACAGAGACCAGTATGGGGACCATCTCCTCTGTCGGGACAGCTCGCTCGTCAGTGTACTCCACAGGTCGCTCGAGCTTGACATCTTCTGCTAGCTTCACCTTCCCTTTAAAAGCAGCTACGTAGCATTTGCACGATTCAATCTGGTCACCTCACATGACTACCACCCCGTAATCAGTCGAGAACTTCATCACCAGATAGTAAGTGGATACTACCGCACTTAGAACATGCATGATGGGACGACCTACTATGGCGTTGTAGGGGGAGGTAGTCGCAACTACCAGGAAGGTGTGCTCAAACCTTACGATGTTTGGCCACATGCTAGCTTCTACTGGTACTGTGACTTACCCGAGAGGTCTGACCTCCTCGCCGTTGAACCCTACTAAAGGGGTGTCTGCCGGTTTTAGTTCACTCAGTCGTAGCTAAAATTTGCCGAACGTCTCTTTGAAGAGTATGTTGGCCGAGCTACCCAAGTCTACCAGTATCTGCTTTACTTCAAAGTCATTGATCTGTAACTTTACTACCAGGGCATCGTCATGAGGATACTGGATCCCGCGTGCATCGTTTTCAGTAAAATATATCGGTCCTTCAAGCCAAGGTCATTTTAATGGGTTTTCTTCTTCGTTTTCTAGCTCGAGCATTGAGGTCCTCCCAGCTGCCAAGGTACACTCGTGATAATGGACCCATTGGTAATCATGTTAATTACCCCGCGGGTCGGTCTCTCTTCTGGCAACTGTCATGGCGGTTGCTCGTTTTGCTTGCTGTCGATATGTCTATCTTCTATCTTCACGCAAGATGAAATTCTTCTGGTATCCTCGTTGGATGAGTTCCTCGATCTCATCGTGAAGGTTCTTGCAGTTCTTTGTATTGTGCCCGTGATATCGATGAAAGTGGCAATACACATTCGGGCTCCTTGTTACTGTGTCTCCTCTTAACCTGGGAGGTCATTTGACGAAGGAGGAATCCTGTATGGCCATTAGGATCTCTCCTCTTTTGGCATTCAGGGGTGTGTAGTTCGTTCTCTCCATAGGAGGGGTCCTGGAGCGCCGACCTGACTTAAGAGATCGCGAAGGGGACCGACTTCTGGAGTTGTTTATTCCCCTGGTTGGTGACTTGCTTTTCTTCCTCTTCTGTCCACCACTGCTCGTTCCTTCACTTTCTCTCTTCCTCTTCTCCGATGGTGGGTTATCAACCTTCTGATTGATCTCCTCCTCGGTGCCAATGAACTGGTCTGCGAGCTTTAGGAACTCGGTATTGTCCTTCAGTTTGTTTGCTACAACATGCCATTTGAACTCCCTATGGGTAATTCCCTTCTTGGCTACAATAAGACTCACAACCGGCTCAAGGTCTAGTATCTGTAGGCAGGTGTCATTGAAGTGTTTGATGTAGCTCCTAATCGATTCTCCTTCCCTATGAACCACATTGAGAAGGCTTTCTTGGGACTTCAGACATTTTTTGCTAGTGATGAAATGTGCAGTGAACGAATCAGCGAATTGGGACTAGCTTTTGATCGATCCTGGCGTAAGGTTCCAATACCAGGTTCGAACTACCCCTTTGAAGGTAGTGGAGAAGGCTACACACATGCAAGACTCATCAGCCCCAGCTAGGTGCATCTGGGACTGGAAAGAGTCCACATGGTCGTTAGGATCTAAGGACCCATCGTAGTTGTCTAATGGGGGCATCTTGAAGTCTTTTGGCATCGGGGCCGCCAAGATCTCGGGAGATAGGGGAGGCAACCTACAAAGTAGTGGAGGAGCGGCCTTTGTAGCCATCGAGCTCGCTTCTTCCTTACCTTTGGTTTTCCCTTCTCATTGGCTTGGCTTTGCTAGCTGGCTGTTCAGAGCCGAGGTACGGCGTACCTTGCAATGTCTCCGCTGTTGTTTCTTCACTGGCTTGATGTTGGTGCTACTGATTTCAGTTTGATCTAGTACTACAGCCCTGTCGTGAGGTAGATCCTGGTTTCTCAAGGGATTCTAGGGCTGACTATCACAAGGGACGAAGAGGTCTTGTCTCGAGTTCGTGCTCCAAACTCCGAACTAGTTATCTGCCCACGAGCCATCGTTCTCTTGCTGTGAGTGCTGAGGCGGATTCAGTTGACTATCCCCATACCTATTCCTGAGATTTCCTTGTGAAGCCAGTGGAGTGTGTTGACCGTCTCTCCTCCCTCGGGGTGAGACCTGACTCTTGAGAGGAATCAGTGCTTGTGAAGTCTCTTCGCCCCGATGGGGGATTGGTTGATGTTCTGGTTAACTCTGAGGCAATTCGGATTCTGATCGTGATGGGACCCTGGGTGCCAAGGTGGAACCGACTGCTGATTTGGTTGTAGGGGAGGGAACTGGTGTTGATATGGCTGATAGAGGTAATATTATTGGTATTGCTGAAATTGCTGGACCTGCTGCATCTGGATCTGAATGGCCCATCCGCATTGAACAAGGTCGTGAAACTAGGAACTCCCCACTCTGGGAGGAACCACGAAGGGTTCAAAGAAAATTGCACCTACCATTGGGGAAAGCGGGGTGCTCACTTGTGCGGTGCTCGGTAGTGCAGTTAATGATGGGACTCCAGACGTTGTGAGCGGAATGGTGAACTGTCTGAAGCACACCATAAGAGCTTGGGGAAAGGTTGGCTATTGGGCTTGCCCCCCGATGGTGTTCATCTCAACGCTTTTCCCAGTGTGGCTAGAGGATGCCATTGAAGTTGAAGTTGCAAAGAGGTAGGAATGACATTTCGATTGTTTCCCACAGACGACGCCAATTGATGGTGCGTAATTTGACTACTCCTAGCTGGAGGACAATTCGGACTCCAGGTGGACGGTGAGCTGGATCGATCTACAAAACAATCTATCAAAGAACCCGGGGTGGCTAACCCAGCGAGGTCACTCCGATGGTTAAGTTAGTATGTTGTAGATGTGAGTTGAGTGCTTGAGAGCTTGAGTGCTAGAGAGTAGAGTAATCGCGCGTACCTTTGCCTTGAGGTTCCCGTCTTTATATACTAGAGTAGTCGTGGGTCTCATGAAAGAGCTCCGAGATCTCTGAGGTGTGGAGATAGGGTTCGTTCCGCTTCCGAATGAGCACTACACAGATAAGGCTTATCATTTCACTTCCAACTCCAGCGAAGCCAGGATGAGTCCTTATCGTGATCTCGAGAGATTCAGGATCTGTTGGAGAGACCTTTGGAGTTGGTTACGTGGTGATTCAAGTTGTTAGACCTGAGCTGATACTTCGATTCTTTAGTTTCGAACTGGATTGGATACCGAGGTGCCTAGACGCCGAGGTGAGTTTTGGGCCAAGGTGGCAGAATACCCGAGCTCAAATTTTGTGGACTAGGCTTGCCAGGCTGAGCTGCCATCCCTTAATCAAGTCGCGTCCACGTTTCCCCTTCTTGCTCGGTCGGGCCAAATCACCCTTCATCAACTTAAATATATGATTCAATGAAAATGAATGCAAGTTAATAATTTAAATGTTGGATTTAATGGGAGAGAGTTGAATGCATTGAATATCTTATAATTACATCTTTTAAACTTATTTAATATCAAGAACCAAATACCTTATTTGCCCTTATTTTTTATCAATAAATTTAAATATAGAGGGATAAATTTTGAACTTAGAAAATTCCAAAAATATTCTTGAGGCCATTAGTACTTTTTAAAGTAGTATATATATATATATATATATTGTTTTTTCACGATTGTGTTTGAGCATAGTTGGCAATTAATGCAACGTGCAACACCCCTCCAATACCATATTTGTAGTAAACACATTTAAGTTGTACTTGATATCATTGCTCTTTCTGCTACTTGAAATGTTTTGGGTTGATCAATAAAAATTTGTCATGTCAATTAATTTGATGTCTCAACTATAATTAAACATCAATTATATAGGTCTCACACATTCATTTTGCTGGCTGAATATGTTCCTCATCAATTTGTATTGATGAACCCGAAACATTTCAGGTAGAAACAGCAACGACACCAAATACAACCTTAACATGCTGACTAGGCATGTGAAGTGTAGTTTTTCCATTAAAACATTTTGTTACAAGAGAATATGACAAGTTATAAAAGTGGTTGTTGATGTGCCACACCATAGGTGGTCCAAAAATTTTATCAACACAGCTTCCAAGTCCCAACATGATCTATGGCCACATATTTAAAACAAGATTCCGTTTGAGAAATATAACCTTAAGATGTGTAACATAAACCATATTGGAAGTTGTTCTGTTTAAGGGTGGATTCAAATCGAGACGAGTCAAATATTTGGCTATTCGAGTTTGGCTTGCAGGAATAGTATCTAGCTCAAGGTCATTCGAGCTTGAAAATAAGAATTATATATACAAAAAATATTTATAAAAATTATTTTTATTTTACAAGAAAATAAGAATTATAAAATTTATTTACTATTATACATAAAAAAATATTATTATATATATAATAAAATTATTTATAATATGTGCGTATGTATATATATAAAGTAAAAATTATTTATTTAATACTAGGTTCACGAGCCTCACGAGCCAATCCTCACTAGGCTCAAGCTCAGCTCGATTAGCAAACTAGCCTATATATCAGGCTCGAATTCAGCTTGAAGCTCGATTTAAACCGAACTGAGCTCAAATAACTTGTAAAAGGCTCAGCTCGTGGCCACCCCTAGTGCTGTTAGTTGATCCAGACTCATCATAATTAGGGGCATTACATCAATGCTAACCCCCAAACTCTACTCCAGGTGGAGGGGTGGCCACCTTGAAATTTACTAATTAACCATTGTCAGAAGGAATACAGTGGAGGACTAGCCCACTTTGCGCCAAACCCAAAGAGAACAAATCTCTCCCTCACACACTCAACCCTATCTAACAAAGAAATAAACATTACAAAACAAATAAACAAACAGCAGAGAATCAACCAATAAAATAGTAGCTATTCCACATAGACATTTCAACAAACGCCCATATATTTCATTGTTTGGTTCAGGTGTTTATTGAAAAATCGGGCATGCCTTGTAAATCGGGACCCCACCAATTCATGAAATGTCAAATTTGGCATTTCATGCATCGGTGAACTGTTTCTCCCAATGGTTGACTGATTGGCGATTACGTGCATCCTATGTGGTGCATACCTGTCAGCAAATACATGAAAAACGGTGATGAAAATCACCTTACCAAACAGCATAG
This sequence comes from Nelumbo lutea, assembly GCF_056320005.1. Classification (NCBI taxonomy): domain Eukaryota; kingdom Viridiplantae; phylum Streptophyta; class Magnoliopsida; order Proteales; family Nelumbonaceae; genus Nelumbo; species Nelumbo lutea. The sequence continues at coordinate 47,820,819 of NC_142686.1, read as the reverse complement.
TGTTGCTCACTGTCTACGTAGCAGAAACACTCCCAAACAAAATTAAAATGTTTTTTTTTTTTGAAAAACGGGTCTTAAAAGCATGGGTGTTTTTTCTTGAAAATCAGTCCCAATAAATACCCATGCTTCCAAACACCATCCTAGAGAGCATTCGTGGAAGGCGAGAACCACTGCCAAACCTGCCTTCATCAATCCCCGTATTGGCATTTTTGCATGAATGGGTATAAATAAGTACAGTTTTTGCCTATTTATACTAAAATGCTGATGTGGCTAATTATTTAAATGTAAATACATATAAACACCAGGGCACCAAACACCCTCTAGCCCCAGGAGCCATGTGTTAATTCCAAAAAAACAAAAGCTAATCAAGGATGATTTTAACAAAATATAGTTAATCCATACTTTTTCGGCTATTCATATTATTAATTGTAGGCTCCTTTTGGACCCCACCTAAAATAAAATAATTTTATTGTTGTTTTCCTTTACAATTTGGAGCATAAGTCCATTGTCGGGTGAATGCTTTTTCTAAGTATATATGGACTGGTCTAAATATGTGTAACAGAATCAGAAGGATTTTTTTTTTTCTCAAGCATTTGATCTTTTGTCTCAATTAATTAAGAGGTGTGAAGGTGGACAACTAATCCAAGAATTTGAAAGAGAACTCCTGTAGAACTTTTCTTAATAGCCTGAAATGAACCCATTTCCGAAGATGATTATTTATGCTAAATCTTAAGCAGAATTAGAATTCAATAATCCCTCACTCCTGTGATTGCCTTACAAATGATGGCTGCAGAGAGCACCTGCTTGCTCTCATGAGTCATAATATTTAGGCTAGGCCAAAATATCACATGAAAGAAGACACGCACGGACTCATTTTATGTTGTCCCCTCATGCATGGTTTTCAAAACCGATCCGGTGACGGAATCGGTCAGGGGTCCGATTATTGGGTCGAACAGTCCGATTATTTAAATCGAATGTTTGGACCGTTTTGATAAAAATAAAAATGGTCAAAACCGTTCGAACGGTTAATCGTCCAGTTCAGAGGTTTATTGACCAAAATCAACGGTTTTGGGGGAAATTCAGTTTTAGGGAAAACAGAACCGGTCACTTGACCGGTTCCCGGTTTTTCTAATCCGATTGTCCGGTCCGGTCCAGTTTTGAAAACCATACCCTCATGTATTAAATATTAAAATAATCATGTTTAAATAGTCAAGATTTGATAATTGTCATGGCTCCCAAGCCTGTTTTAGTGGTTCATCCAAAATCCAAGTAGCATTCTGTGGTCAGTGTTGATCAGAAAAAAGAAAGAAAGAAAATTATCTTTTGACACAAGATGCTCTAACGTGGGTTCTCCCCCTTTTCATGTAAAAGGAATCAAACTTTGGCACCAACTCAACTCCTATTTATGATATAAACCTCCTCTTACAGCATGCAGCTCGTCAAAAAGAAGAAAGCTAAGCATAATAGGACACATGATGGAATGAAAGAAAATGCAAAAGATCCCCATTATTACCATCCAGTTTAGACTTGAGATGTGGATAGTGATAAAGAAGCTTTTCAGATGGGGAATTAGAAATAAAGTGATATAGATAAATAAACAAAATTAAATTAAAAGAATATAAAAGCAAAGAAGAAAACAGAAACTATAACTGGTTTCTCAGTTTTCAATTTTGATGCATCAGTTGACCAGTGGCTGAAGCTTGAGCAGCCCATTAAGCAATTTTCATGGCCAGGATGAGATGATTTGGGGCCCATCTGATTTGTAGCTTGTTTCTTGATTTCTAGCCATTCCTTGTGAAAGAGTAAAATAAATAACATGGTAGCAAAGAGGGTAGGACCCATTTCATATTGAAGTGGGACCCATTGCTGATACAGCTTTATTAACAATGTTGTCCACTAGGTTATGAGACTGAAAAATTCTGTCTAATGTATACAGCGAGGTGCACCAATAAATTTTAGTGGCTTCTTTACAATCGTCCATAGTGGAAAAGTGAATAAAATCCAAAATGGAAAAGGTTCTTTATCACCCATTTTCAACCTGTACTCCTGTGTACCTTTTCATGTACCATATTTTTATCAGGGGTGTACATGGGCCGAGTCTAAGCTGACCATTTATTGAGTCAAACCCAAGCCCAAGTCCAAGTCCTAGAATGGTGCACTTTCAGGTTTCAATACTGGTCCAGACTTTCCATTGGGCCCCCAACTAATTCTCTCCATAGTTACACCAGTCCTTCAACTTTCAAGTTCCTTTATGCAAAAGTTCTTCCTTGATCTCAAAATTGCAGTCCTTTGTAATAAGATTAAGTTCGGGTGTGGGCATCCGAGGACGCAGGACCCAAAAGAATGGTTTGGGGCCCATATTGTCATGGTCACGTGTTGAAAAATCAAAGCTGATATCAAAGCATGTGTTCTTCTACAGATATTAACTGGGATAAATCACCTTCCATGATCTCCACTATGATTTTTTCTTTTTTTCCCTAAGAAATCTAAAAAAAGACTACAAGACAGCTACAAATTAATGCATAAATAGATGATTAAGGATCATATATATACGGATACTGTGATCTTGACCCTACTTAAATGGGACCCATCTAACAGTGGGTCCTGATCCTCTATATATACAGCACACACAGTATACAACAGTAACAGTCCTTTCAGCCAAAAGCATGGTTACTGGAGTTGGGATTGTGGCCTTCAGAAACATTTCCCCTTGGTCCGTTTGGTTTATAGTCGGAATTGAAATCAGAATGGTCTATTCTCATTGTCTATTGCAGGAATGGGATTTCATTTCCAAGGGAGGGGTAGGGAATGGCCATTTCCTCAAATAAGAAAATGTCTTCCAGCAGGAATGGAAAATGGAATTCTGATTCTGTTCAACCAAACAGTTGGAATTGGAATAGCCCATTCCGATTCCAGTTCCAAACTCCTATTCCTGCGAATCAAACGGGCCCTAAAATTTTACAATTTTGAAGATGTTTCATGTGAATCCAAATCTGCGCCCTACAAGGGGGCACCCACAGTGTCCCATAGCACATCCCCACCATGTATTAGGAACATCTCCCGATGATGATATCATCGGGATTGATACTATCATTGGGAGATGTTCCCAATGCATGGCAGAGATGTGATGTGGACGTTGTGGGGCGCAGATGTGAACTCATTTCATGTACACATGGCTGAAATGAGCTCTGAGGTTGATGTGAGCCGCACTTTGTTAGGAGCATATCCGAACGGTGGTCATTGACTGTGTTGGAGTCCCAAACGGGGGGTAGATCCAAGTTATTGGGTGGGGTCGATGGGCCCAAGTTCTCGTAAAAACTATTGTTACTATTTTGTTGATCGAGTTAGCCCTAAATGGGAAAACTTTAACTATCAACACTACCTCACATAACAGCATGGTTTTAAAAAATGACCTAGAAATAGAATCGTTCTGGGTCGACGATTCGAACGTCTAGTTCGAATGGATGGCATGTTTTGATAAAAAATAAATAAAAATAAAAATAGCCAAAATCATTGAATGGGTTGACAAGTTGATTGGCTAGGTCAACGAGTTGTTGATTGATTCAACGATTTTGCCAGGGACTGGGTTTGGGGTAAAATAGAATCGGTTGCCTAAACGTTTCTCGAGCCAAACGTTCTGACCGTCCAAGTCAATGGCGATTCGAAAACCATGCATAACAGTGTATTCTCCATTAAAATGTTCACCCACTTAAGGTCTTGCTTTCTTACACTTGTTGACTTTGAGTTCTTGCATTTGGTTTGGTAAATGGCGGGATGCACTTTCAATCATCTTATTATATGTTATCTATGCATGGAATTAGGATTTACTTGTGTGAATTTGATAAACGTCGATGCCATTTGGTAAGTGTTTTTTGAAAGATCTTTCAAAAGATCTAATAGTTAAAAAATATAGTGAGCTTTTACATAATGATCTTGGCAGCCCAAAGATCGTTTAATTGGAGGCATGTCTTTCCATGCATCTTTTTGCATGAAGACAAGATGAAAAAAAGATGAGAAACTCCATTTCTAACTTCCCAAAAAGCAACTACCGAACATCTAAAAAGCCGACAGCTCGTGTGGAAAAACATACCAAATGAGGCTGACATATTTTAACTCCGTTATTTATTTCAAATTCAAAATTATAAAATAAAATGAATAAAATCCAAATTCAAATATGCCAGGGAGACCCAAGGGAGCATGAGCCCCCCTATGGTTCAAAAAATCCCCAACGTAATACAGCTTTCCATGTAAATTTTCCCCTCCCCCACTCTCAATCTCAATGGTTGCCCTCCCCCCTATGGACCCACCTATCCATACTTCATTTATGTTTTGGCCCCTCTTATAATAATTTTCTGGCTCCCCTCCTGTTAACACTCCCAAATCTCAAAGAAGGAATCCGTGATCACATCATGGATTTGTCGCAAGTTAAAAGATAGATAATATCTCCAAATCTTTCGTTTTTAAATATATACTTCTCTAATATATTTCCAACATTAAATAAAATCCTAGTATGGGTCTTCTGACTTCTTCACCACAAGATTGGGGGAATCGAGAATCAACAGCTGAAATCATTGACTATGAGCTTAGTTAATTTAAGATTTTGAACTTTTGATGAAGTCAATTGTCCACCACAGCGCACCTGATTCGAAACCTACGAGATTATCTGATGATAACTGGGATGGCTTCCATGGGCTTCAATAAAATGAACAGTGGCAGAGAATTGAAGGAGCAGATATTGAGCTCCCAATTTAGGGGAGAGCTAGCACTTGACATAAAAAATCCAATGGTAGGAGCAAAAACTTCGGTGATGGAAGAGTTGAATGTCGTGCTATTTCAGCTTTGCTTCGGTCAAACTTGAACATGGATACAAGTAATTGTAAACTAGGGGAAATAAGAGAGAAGAAGAATAAGGAGAGAGAGAGAGTTCTAGCTTGTTGGTTGGGAGGCGACAATGGAGGGAGTAGAGCAACAAATGAGGGGGAAGAAGAATGAAGAGAATTAACATTTTTCTTTTTTACGAATTTCAAAAAATTTATGAAAATATAATGTTTTCCAAACATTATATATATGTTTTCCAAACAAATACTGATGCTTTTGAACGGTTGATGATTAGAGGGGGTTGATCAATTGATCAATGATCTGATCAGATTTCTTTGACCTAACTGGTCTCACCGAGATCTGAACAATTGAAGAAGTCCTAATGATTTTAATGATTTTAGGCTGTTTGGTAATGATTGAAGTGGCTAAACCGAATGAATGAATTACTGTTTTGTGTTTTAGTTGATAAAAATATTTAAATAATTAAGAAACTTGAGGACATGCTAAGCGATCCAACCTTAGTTTCAGCTATGGAGGATAGGATAGGGATACAAATGAGGTATATCCAAATCTGATTTAATTACCTATAGATATATCCAAAAGAATCGGGGTGATTCAAGTTATATTCAATTTTTTTTATCCAATCCGATCCAAAATTTTGAGAGAGGGATATCCGGTTCTAGCAAAATAGGGTTAGATTTAAATTCGAATTGGGTCATGATCCAATTTGTTTGCACCTTTAATTGAGGAGCTCAAAGCCTCCTTAAAAATATTTTTTGGAAGCATTTTTTGAATTAAATAGGCTTTAAAAAAATCCACTATTTGAGATGGGATTTTTGAAAAAGAACTTTTTGGTATTTAGCTGATTAATAGTTTTTTTTTTTTTTTTTGTTCAAAGAAGCTTATTACAAATGTAAAATGCTAAATAGATTTTTTTTTTGCCTTCTCAATTCGTTTAGAACTTTTTGCCAAACAATTTTTTTTTTTTTTTTGACCAACTTTTACCTTCTCCAACGTAAAAAGCACTCAAAGTCCATTGGAGAAATACCTCCGAATGTAGCCTATAAAATGCATATGTACTTATCATTGTTTCTTGACATGACCCATGCAAAATATGTGGCATATCTATTTTTCTCTGTTTGTTCATTTTCCTCTTTCCTCTTACACGTGCCAATCAATTCACTACTATTTTTTTTTTTTTTGCCAAATAGAGCTTAAGCCTGAGCCTAAGGGTGTCAATGGACCGGTTTTGGATTGGACCCCATCCAGTCCAAAATCAATTTGAACGGATTGGACGGACTAACAAGACATATTGGATTGGATCAATCTGGTCCATAATATTCATTAGATTGGATTGGACCTGGTCCGTCCATAATAAATTTATATTGGATTGGATTGGATTAAGACAATATCTGGTCCAATGATATAAGATAGAATATAGGTGTCCATGGATTAGGTTTGAATTGAAACCAATCTAAATCAAAACAAGTTTGAACAATTGGGCTGTCCAGACATTGAATTGGATCAATCCAAAATGGTCCAAAACATTTATTGGACTGGATTGGACATGGTCCATTTATAATAAACTCACATTGGACTGGATCGGATTGGACCAAATACAGTCCAATTGACAACCCTACCTGAGCCTGGAGTACATAACATGGTCCCAGTCAGGCTTCCAGGCCCGTCACTAAATAAATTATATTTAATGTATAGTACTGTATATTATATCATTATATGATATATAATGTATGAATAGGTTGGGCCCAACCAGGAATTTCGTGGAAGAAAGTTGGGCTCTACTTCCAGGCTAGGTTAGAAATTATCACCCCTAATCCAAAGGCCATTTTGGCTATGTGCCCATCTTCATTTGAAAATCTAATGGGCCCTTAAAAAATAGCATTCTTTAACCGTTTGATACACAATGCAAAAAGGCCTTAAGGTAAGTTTCAATGGTATGTTAAACTCCATTTAGGGTTTATTTGGTTTATAGTCAGAATTGGAATTAAAATGGTTTGTTTCCATAATTTATTTGGTTCAAATAAGAATGATAATCAGAACTGAAATAAACTGAAATAGTGTTATATTCCTAAGGAAGGGGGAGGGAATGACTATTCTCTAAAATGGGGGAATGTCATTCTAGCAGGATTGGGAATAGGATTGCAATTCCACCTAACTAAAAAGTAGAAATTGGAATGACCCATTCGGATTTCAATTCCAGACCCCTATTCCTACCAATTAAATGGGCCCTTAACTCTAATAAAATGTCATCAGAAATGAGAACAAATCAACAAAAATGAATTTTCTAAACCTAACCCTAACTAGCATCCATTACAACTTGGGGTTGATGTATTGGTCGGATTTGAAAACCTTCTCACTATTGTACTTACTTAAGGGTATGTTTGGTGGCAATTGAAGTTGGAATTAGAATTATCTATTCCCATAGTTTCTTGGTCTAGATAGGAATCGGAATTGAAATCATTTGGAATGGGATTTCATTCCCAAGAGAGAGGAAGGGAAATGTCATTCCCTCAAATGAAATGCAATTTTCACCAGGGCTGAGTTCGGGCTCGGGCCTGGATATATTCTATTAATACAGAGGCAAAGCCCGACCCATAAACAGGTCTTACTTTTACATGATAGAGTTGGACTAGGATTTTACAAATTGCATCCAATTAATCTGTATTTGCCTATTTGATTTAAAAAAAAAGGGAAATTGTTCAAAACCCACCATCACTTTTTTTTAATTCTCTTAAACTCATGGTAACTTTTTAAAACGTCCAAAACTCGCCATATCGGTGAGATAACGGTAATTTAACTAATGAGAATCATTAATTTACTATTTTACCCTTCATTATCTCCTGCTTTCCTTTTTTCCTCTTCGATGACTTCTCCCTTCGCTCTGCCGCCTTCCGCCCTATTTTTTTCTCCCATCTATCGTCTCTCTCCTTATCTGCTAGCAATTCAATTCTAGATTCAACAATGAGATTGCCTTCCTTCAGAATCGAGGACCGAGTCTTATTCCCATACCATATTTTGCTGTTTGTCTCTAACACCAGGAGTACCGGTACTTGCAGTAGTCTTTCGTATCTGCTGCGCCTGCATTAGGATGGTGAATTGTTCTCTGTCAGTGGACCAATACGACGACTCACGATCAATTGTTCGGTGTCCGTTTCCGTCGGCGAATTTCTCAGTTGCGGTCAATTTGCGGAGACAGCATGGACGCAATGATGGGTGGTTTGTACAGATGGATAGGTCAGTTCAGTTATGGGAGACTCTAGTGTATGGTGCAGCTTTGGACAGGGGCACGGCTGTCGTCTTTGTCAAAGGCTTGAATCTTCGGTCGTACAGGGAATCGGATCCAACCCAATTAGAGCATGGTACACCATTAGTGTTGCTTCCCATTCCAATACCAACCATCGATCTGCTTCTTCTCGCGTTCCTCTGCCTTCGGTTGCTAAACTTTTTGACTCCAACAACAACTCAGAAGGCAATTATAGAAGAGTAGGACGAATAAGAGGAAGAAGTATGAACTTTGCGCGTGTACCATGCTCTGGAACCAAACCTCGTCGCTTCGGGAGTGGATTGTCTATCATGCCTGGCTTGGTGTGGAGCGCTGGTTCATCTATGACAACAACAGAGTGACAACATTAAGGAAGTAATCCACGAGCTAGACCTTGGCTTATTTCCGCTTCTCTTCTATTTTTAGTTTTCATCTCCCCGTCCCTCTCTGTGTAATTTTTTCTTTCTCTTGGCAGGATTATGTTCCAACTGTTTTTGATAACTTCAGTGCAAATATTGTGGTTGATAGCTAGACCGTGGATCGGATACCATCTGTGAAGAAGAATCATTAGATTCCTTCTATGAATCTGTGGATTGGGATTCTTCAGCATTTTCAGTATTTGAGTAAGTTTTTAGAGGTGAATTCATCTTCAAGTTGCTTACCTTCACTCTGTTCCATCCCTCTTTCTTTTTGCAATTAACCTCAATCGGAGGATTAGGTCTATAGTGAAGGAATTGAGGTCTTGGGGAAAGATAGTTGGTTTTGGGATTGTAAGGAGGAAGATACGGATCAACATCAAGAGGAGCGAAATCAAGGGAGGCCAAACAAGGCTTTGCACCAAATTTTTGGGTTTCTAACGTCTCTGATTTGCTTTTGCTTTCTAAACATACCTGAGAATGAAAAATTGCGTCAACTTCGTACCAGTCTCTTCAGTAGATTCCAATAGATCCATGCAATGCAAGTAAGAGGGGACATTTCGGTCAAAACAAATGTTTAATAGGTCAACTCACCATTCAGGGACAGTTTAGCCATGAAACATGCATTTAGGTTGACATGGACAACTTGAGTCATTGAATTTTAACGGTATTCTAATGGATGGTGAGTTTTAGAAAATAAAATCTCACTAACATGGTGAATTTTGGACATTGAAAAGTTATGAAGAATTTAAGAGAATTCATAAAAAGTGATGGCGGTTTTTAGATAATTTTCCAAAAAAAATATAAAAGAAAAGGAAACGGAAACCAAATAGTTTTAACAATCAGATTGCATGTTTATATCCATTCTGATTAAAATCCGAATCCAATTATATTACAATATGGAATCATACAACTGAGGGAAGTTCATCTCATCCTTCTCTCTTAGCCCCTAATTCTAGTGGCAATAGGATTTGATCCCAAATGTCTAAGATGAGGAGCTATCATCATCATCATCAAAGCCCACTAAATAATAGAAACACATAAGAGCATATAATTGTTTTATATTTTTAACTTTTTAAATAATTAATAATTATTTATCTTTTATATACTACTTTTGATAATTTTTATAATACAAAGATAATAAATAATTTCAAGTAGGGTTGTTCATCAAACTGATGAAACAAACCAACTTGACCCGAGTTGGTCAGTTTCTAGTATTTTCGATCAGCTTTGGTTTAACAATTTCCCAACCCAACCAAGTCAAATCAATTTTGCTTTAGCCATATGTAAATCGACCAAAATGGATCGAGTCACCCATATACATACATACATACATATATATATTTAATATGATTTTTTTAATACACGAAAGTGGGAAAATTACCATATTTCTTAGTTTAAAATATTTTATATCATAAACTTAATTTTTAATAATGTCACTATATATTTTTTAATTTAAATTATTTTTTTAGTTTAAAACTTTTGAATTGACTAACCAAACCAAAAATCGACCCAAACCAATACAACCCGAGTTGGCCGGTTTTCACTAATGGTTAGTCAGTTTCGGTTGACCAACTCCCGAACCTAACCAAGTCGATTTGGTTGGCCAAAATGCCTACAACTGAACCGAACCAACTTATGAACATTTCAAATTTCAGCTAAATTAATAGTCTAATTTCTAATAAATAACAATAGTTTAATCTCTAATATTTATTGAAAATTTATAGCAAAAATAAAAAATTATTGAAAATATATTGATAATGAAAATATAATAAATAACTAATAAAAATGCATTAACTACAAAAATACAATAAATACTAAATATATATATTAAATTAGTCAATAAATAGTGTAATATCAAATAATAGTTTAATCTCTAATAAAATTAACCAATAAATAATAAAAAATATACAATAAGTACAATAAATTAAATTTAAAAAGGTAAATAACAGTAGTTTAATCACCAATAATTATTAAAAATATTTTGTTAAATAACAAAGCAAAAATAGATTTATACATAATTATTGAAAATATGTTTATCACAAAAATGTATTATTTAGTATATATAAATATATAATAAATATAGGGGGTGATAAAAAAATTTAAGTGGCTAGCATCCAATTTAACGGTTAGAGTTTAGTGGAAAAGGAGACCAGCTAATGGAATGGCAGAATTTCTTGCCAACCTAGGGGTGCATAGTGATCAATTATTCCTGGTTAAGTTGTAATTCTCTGCATTGTTTTTTGAGGCAACATCTAGCGCCTCTATGTGGAATCTCTATTATCTAGTTTTTATTGTCTCATATTAACCATTCTTAATAAATCATTTTATTACTTATCAAAAAGATAAAAATGTATTAAGATTTTAAAATTATTATTAATAAATATTATTTTTTTAAAATTATTTTCTAAAATTATTAATTGATATAAATTTTCATTAATTAAAATGTTCATATCTCCACCACAGAACGTTCGACAGCACATCCCCGCCGTTTATTAGAAATATTTATTGATGATAATACCAGAACCGATGTTATCATCATTGTAAACATTTCTTGATATCTCATTCTATACATACATTAAGCCGCCACTAATTAGGAAACGTTAATAACTTAAAAAAAAAAAAACTAGGAAACGTTAGTACGTTACCTACTATATATATGCTGACATAATTGCTCTTATTGTGTTACTGTTCTGTCTGTTCGGTCCAAACTGTCTACTCTTCGGACTCTCTTTGGTCTTCTCTCTCCACCGCTTGAGCTAAGCTGCTGGTTCTGCAATCCCGGCATGAGAAAAGGAAGAAAAGAAAAAGATTTCCAACTTGAACGGGAATGGATTGTTAAACCTCCCAATCGTGACCAAAATATCCCACAACGACTCAATCCAGAAAACTTATCTGTCCTCGTTTCTCCTAAAGAAAACCCTGATTCCTCAGCTGTACCCACTTCGGATTTTGCCGCAAAGGCCCCAACAGTACAGTTGAATTGTCCGTATTCTAATGGGCTTAATCGTAATCGGATTACCGTCAAAAGTCCGGCTATCGATGCCCCTGAAGAAGGTAATTCTGTTCCGAGCAAGCAAAAAGAGGAAGAGGTAGAAGAAGAGAAATTGAAAGATGGACAAGCGTCTGTTTTGACGAGCAATTCGAATGATCAATCAATTGAGGATTGTGATTTATTTAAGGAGGATAGCAGTATTGAGAGTCGACTGGGAGAGCTCCAATTGAGTACTGAAGAGCCCGAATTATCAGATGAGCAGCTGAGAATCAATGACCAGTTGCAGGAGGAAGAGGTATTTCGATTATCTCTTAAATGCTAAGTAAATTCAGATAGCATACTTTTGGGTTGGGGAGCTTATAAGATTAATACATCCTTTCGTTGGAGGAATATACTTCTGTACTCTTGAATATAGCGAACCAGCTAACCAACGATCTTAAGCCAACTAAATGGGCACGGGTGCACTAATAATTTCCATTCCACCCTATCAAAAGCCATATCCATTGTTAAGTTGTGAGGGCTCAAATCAATTCTCACGACCTGAACCTTATCTATAGGTACCATGGTGTTAATAATCAGATAAGTTCAGTATCAACAGATTATAAACAAAGAATATAAACAATTCCTAACTCTGAACTGGAATAATTAAAAGAATGAATTGGGTCAGTCATAAAATAAACAGGATGTCAAGAACAGAGGACTTCCTGATGAGTTTGCAAAGTCAGGGTTTTCAATAAACAAAGTAGTATTACTGTCCACATTATTCCACTTACGTTCAATGACCAATAATCGTAATGTTAATATCGTGAGACTTATGCCGCATCCCTCTTTTTAAGTAATTGTTCATTGTATCATGAATCTACTGATTTTCTCCACCATATCTGCATTCTTATCCTAATGTTCCTTTTCTTTAAGTACCTTAAAAGGAGAATCATATTTAAGATGGCTCTTATAGAAGAAATTGCATTTTCCTGTCTGTTGGTCAACTTTGTTACCATTACTGGAATTTAAGCGCTTGTGAAAATTCAACTCATCTCTAACCTCAAGTCCCAACTATTTGGGTTGGCTATACTAATCTTGCCCTGCCAATGTGCTCTATCAAGAGCCATGTTTTCTGTCAAATTGTAAGTCCTCAGATCATTTTTTAGCACTTCAGGCTGTGTTCTTTGGTCTCCCCATTGCTCCTTTAGAGCCCTTTACTTGCACCAAGTTATTAATATTTACTAAAACTGCATGCATGTATTCTGTCTTAGTTTGAATTATCCTGATACCTTTTATTCTAATGCATTTCTCCATTGTTTTAGCTTTACATTCAGGTCTTCAGCTCATCTTTGGTGTTCATCAATTAATATTATATCCTTAACAAGCAACATACAGCCATAAAATGTTTAGTTGGTCCATCTAGAACTAATGCAAAAAGAAGATTGTAGCTTAGCATTTTATCTAGTTAATGAAACACCTTCATCCTAGGAGAGGATATATGATCTTTAGGTGAGGGAGATCTAATCTAAGTAGAGATCCATAAAGCTGTCTTGAGAAAAGATTATAAAGAATGTCACCAAACCTTCTATCAGGACATACATAAGCTACAGCTAAGTATTTTATCTAGTTAATGAAACACCTTCATCAGGAGAGGATATATGATCTTTAGGTGAGGGAGATCCAATCTCACTAAGTAGAGATCCATAAAGCAGTCTTGAGGAAAGGTTATAAAGAATGGCACCGAACCTTCTATCAGTACATATGTAAGCTACAGCTAACATGATTTGGCAATATGAACTATTATTGCTTTTTTCTCATATCCAAGTTGCGCTTTGCAGTTATTGGCAATGGAGGCCATATATGGGGAGAATGTTTTCATCCTTAACAGGAAGGAGGGCTTACGTTCTTTTCAGGTTTTGCGATAATTGCTTAACTCTCTATCTTGTCTACAGCTATAAAGAAGAAAATAGTCCGACACACGTCTGTTGTTTTGCAGATCCATATACATATTGAATCTCCTCATGAACTCACTGTATTTGCAAAGCTTAATTGCTCCAATGAAAAGTTGAAATTTGGAGGAAAAGGTGGTGACCCCATTACTGCAAGCAGTGCTTCAGATGAGTTTTCATACACATTCAAAGTCCAACATCTCCCACCAATTGTTTTGACATGTTTATTACCCAAATCATACCCGAGCCATACCTCTCCTTATTTTACCATCTCAATACAGTGGTTGGATTCTGCAAAGGTAGCTAGTCTTTGTAGCATGCTAGATTCAATATGGATGGAACAACCAAAGCAGGAGGTTATATACCCATGGGTGGAATGGCTGCGCAGCTCTTCTCTTTCTTATTTAGGGTTTGATAAAGAAATAGTCCTTGGTGCCTATGACATGCAAGATACCGGAGACAGGCATGCAATTTCAGGAATTATATCACCAGATGTTGTTATTCCTTCAATTATGAGTTATAATGCTGAAAAATGCCATGCGAGTTTTCTTCAAGATTTACATGAATGCTGCATCTGTTTTAGTGAATTTGCAGGTACCTTCCACTTTCCACTGTAAGATTTATACTGTTAAAGTTACATCTTATAGTATACTTGCACATATTTATCATATTTTTCAGAAGGAAATTATTATGCACCTTTTAGTTCATGCCAGAGTATAGAAACTTCAGTAGAATCAACTTTCTATAAATTCATCTTCATTATTCTAATGTCCGTCCTTGTACCATTCTAAGATGACCATGTATTTTTCACTGCATCCCTTAGAATAAATGGAAAATGTCTTAGAAGAGATGACCAGGTTTAACCTTGACCCTTCGAAGAAAATATTCTTAATAACTTACAAGGCTTACATGCAAAGTGGGCACAAAAATAAAGTAGCACATATACTAGGCATGATGTACAAGCATGTCTTTGAAATTCCATTGGATGTCATTCCTTCACATTTCAAAGCAGTGGAGTAAAGTATAGTCAGAAAACCATTAATGAAATCTCTTTTAAATGAAAATTTTGCATTAGTGTTTGGATTTCTCTTTATGTAATGTTTGTGGTGAATTCTCTTTACCTGATTGTAATCTTTTTTCTTTTTAACTAATTTTTCTCACTATAAAAAAAATCATGGTTTTTTTATGATCTGTTTATTGATACACCTCTATATCATTATCAGAAAGATGTTGATGTAGGCCCAAACATGATAATCATCAACACTAGAAGGCAAAAGATTTTATGGCAGTGTGTAAGAGGAGCTGTACTTTGGGAACTGGGGAGAGGAATGCAGGAACTTTTGAAGAAACTTACAAGACAACTGAGGAGGTGTGCGAGCTTCTAATGATAAGGGTAGCTCACTGTACATCAGTTTGTGATGTTCAGAGATGTTTCAGTGAATGGATTATTAAGAGAATGGCGGGTAGTTGGTGGCTTTCAAAGCACAAGACTACCAAGGCTAGTTGAGTGGTCCCCATCAACAGCTGGAAGGATTAAATTTAACTTTGATAGCTGTTGTTTGGGAAATCCAGGGGAATCGGGAGTCAGGGGTGTAGTGAGAGATGAAACTGTTAATATTCTTCTTAGTTTCTTGGGTCCAATTGGACATGAAATCTCTCTCAGGGATGAACTGTTTCCAGCCATTTAAAGGTTAAAATTGCAAAGAGTAAAGGGGCGAGAGTAGTGGACGTTGAGGGAGATTACCAAACAGCTATCTCTTGACTGAAGAATAGAGAAGAAATTCCATGGAGGATGAGGCCTTTAGCAAGACAAGCACTCTCCCTAGGGGGATCCCTTGAGCACCTCATTCAACTGGATACCTAGAAGTGCCAATTTGATGGCTGACACATTGGCTAGGGTGGTAGTGTCAAAGGATCGTCTAGAATGGTCTTGTCCATGGCCAGGCTGTAATTTGTAACTTGTTAGTCTTTCTTTTTGTTTAGATTCAACTTTGTACTTGACCTCTTATTCCTTTGGGGCCTGTTAGATGTATTCTGGGATTTTTCAGTTCCTTAAGAAAGGAATTTTACTAATAATAATAAAAAAAAAAAACTAGTCATGGGTCTATACGGTTTGATATGGCCTCAACAGATACTACTGTTCCTCAGATCCCCGCTTAAACTTCTTTTACTTTAATGGAATCGCTTTGTTAATATACAACTCAGCACAATAAATGTTTGTATGTCATGAGTGTCTTCACTGGAATCTTATATCCCTACACTTTGGGATGGTTTATCAGATCCTGTTTGGTTGTCCCATTTTGTCTAGACTTGCATCTTCTCAAATGTTGTGAAGTTATTTTCTGCTACATGGATTCACATCCTCTAGTGTCATCATTTTAATTCTGGAGAATGCCCTCAAAAAAATGCCAGGGTCCATGTCAAAGAATTTGTAGAAGTTTCTGTAAGCATAAGTTGTCTACCAAGTTGGAGTTACTCTAACTCTTCCTGTATCTGATTGAGTGCAGCACATTGTTGGAGTTGCTTATTACCCATGCCTTTTTTTCCCTTTTTTTGAGAAAGTAAGAGATTCATTAACAAAAAGAGATCTAATTACAAAGAGAAGCCATGTTAACCAAGGTTCTGTACATGGGGATACACAAAACGTGCATCAAAATTGTTGCTTGTTACCCATACTTAATGATGTCTTTTACACTGTTATTTTTATGTTTTCGAATGTCGGAAATGGCATTTATTGGTATTGGTATGCAAAGGTTATTTTTCTATTCATATTTACCAGAGAGGGGGACGAGAGTCAGAAATTATGAACTTAAATACACAAGTTTGTTGGCAAAAAAAAAAAAATACACAAGTTTGTTTAGGGAGAAAGGTTGATGCAGGCAAGGGGCTAGAAAGGCCAGGGGTAGACCAAAAAGGAGATGGGTTAAGGTAATTAGAAATGATTTAAGTGCCCATAATTTAACAATGCATATGGCATTAAACAGAATAGAATGGCAAAACAGGATTCATGTTGCCAACCCTATATAGTTCGGATAAGGTTTGGATGATGATGATGATGATGGTTGATGCAGGCACAGTCCAGAGAATCCAAAGCTTAGCTTTACTAGGCAAGCCTTACCATCTCTTTTTGGGCCAGTCCCATCACTTAAGGCCAATGGGCTCTTTAGAGACCCATAGTTGAGTTGAGATCAATATTATAGGCCCAAATCAGAAGAATATTCCAGAAGATTCTTAGGGATATATTTGTGCTTTTCTAATTTATTTGTTATTTTCTTGTCTTATTAGGTTGCTTGAATAGCAAGCTAGGATTAGGGCCTTGGGCTTTCTATAAATAGTTATGTTCTTTTTGTTTTGAAGTCAGTGAATCAATGAATAAGACGTAAAGTTTAGTTGTCTGCAACTCTTATCATGTTTGGGGGTAAATTCCTCCCTTTGGAAGCAGCAACACCATTTGCCCTTATCTCTCTCTCTCTCTCTCTCCCTCTCCCCAAATATCTGTGAAACCATCATTATAGAAACTGTCACTCTGAAGTCTAATCTACAGGGAATAAACTTCTCTCCTCGGGATTTCTAGGGTTTTGTGCCTGCCACAAAGGTCAAAGGTCCTATGTAAAGAAAGAAATACCTGAAACTCGTTCTTTGTGAAATTCATGTAAGAAACAGATTTCCTGGTAATTAAT
Organism: Nelumbo lutea; assembly: GCF_056320005.1. NCBI lineage: Eukaryota > Viridiplantae > Streptophyta > Magnoliopsida > Proteales > Nelumbonaceae > Nelumbo > Nelumbo lutea. The sequence continues at coordinate 47,803,696 of NC_142686.1, read as the reverse complement.
GCACTTAAAGCTTGCTTGCAATCTGATTAGAGGTAACTACAACAAGAATAAGAACCGTCTTGCAGATAGAAATACTAGAAACAGTTATTTCATGTCTAGTGCATTTTCAACATTTAAGTCAATCATGAAGGTAAAAATTAAGATTATGGTAATAGACACTAGCAAAGGTCCATTTGCATGGTCAAGCTATGTTAGGGATAATCAACATGTAGAGGATGTTGAATCTTATAGACTGTTCTAAAGTTAGAGACTTATCCAAGCCTTGTGCTTAGACTCAGAAATATCAATTAGTTAACTAGCATTTTGATACAAGCGCTGCTTAGGACACATTAAAAAGTTTTGGAGGATATGTGGACCCATAAGTCCATATCCTAGCCAGCCCAAGTATATGTGGAAAAGAGATTATATCCTATGAGATGATCATCTAGTTTTTATAGAATGCAAAATCCCAGTAATTAGAGAAGGTAAAATTCAAAACTTCTAATCAACCCTAATTCTGAAATTGCATAACATGAGAGAACAGTTTTCTCTCTTGAATCGTTTGGATCTATTGGACCATTGCAAGATCAAATCTTTAGATGAAAGAAATACCCGATCTTTGATGTCCACAAGTGCAAAGATCAAAGTGGTAGTCCACACCCAAGCTTTGATGCTCCCAAGAAAGACTACAATGAGTTGAAGATGGTGCAACTTTGATATTTGTAGCTTCAATTGATCTCCAAGAATTCCGGCAAGAAAGATGAGATGATTACCGTGATTTGGGTGGTCTTTCTCACTCAAAATGGTTCTGGAATCACTCTCTAATGGATGTTCGCAAGATCTGGTCGAATGGGATTCAAAACCCTAATGTCTCTCACAATAGATGGTTGGGTTCAGCTATGTCGGGAGAAAGAATGCATGGTTCGATCTTCCCACATTGATCCTTTTATAGACAAGGGAAGGGCGAAAAGAGTCCTCTCCTAATCCAAATCAGTTTCCTAAAATAATTAGAATAATCTTGGAGAGAATCTTGCTCATCTAATTCAGCCCAAATACTAGGCCTTTCTAGTTAAGTATCCTAGTCAAATTTTGTAACGAACTTTGACTTTCTCGTTGGTTGTTTAACTAGGTCTCTTTAGAAAGACTTCTAACCATCTTATAGTGTCCATTAAATCTTGAAAATCCATTTAATAATGGGAAACACCGGTTTGTATGGTGTGGGACCTACTACTAATGAGTGAACCAACTCTTAACTCTACTTACTTAACACTTAAGCTAGTGGGGCCAGCTACTTAAATCAATTAGTCCATGTTGCCAATTCGCCCATTTCTATTATGGGCTTTAGTGAATCAGCCCAATAAATGTCTAAACACTTATATACACTTGGGACGTTACCATCCTAAAGGCCTAAATCTGCATGTCTAATTGGTTCAGCCCCTGTAATTATCAGGTTAAATTAGCCCAACAAATCACTTGCAATTAATTTCTCTACTAGTAACACTCAATACTACATGTGAGGAAGGACTTTTCCCTCTCAGTCTTTATGACATGGTGTCCAACCTCCACCTCTAACAGATCTTCATGGATTATTCATGTAATCTTACTGCCGACAGGTTTAGGTATCCATCATGGGAAGCTGTACAGAGCATTCTCTATGTCTTAGTAGCAAATCACATTGATCATTAGTTGACATGCCATTCTTGAATACCCCAACATACCCTGGTATTTGACCTGAAAAGGATCTCATTGGTTCGCATATCAAAGATAAACACTCGGTACTAAGCCTAATACTAATATCAAGTCTAGGGATTAAATGCAACACCCAGTTGTTCCACTTATCACAAAGTCCAGGAACACAATGGGTTTGGTCTAGTTCAATGTTTCTTGCAAACACATATTTTCACACCTTAAGTCACAAATCCAAGTAGCTGAGACCCACTGCTCCACTACTTGGTAAGTGTGAGAATGACAACCTTCTTAGGATAAACTCCCCAGGTTCATCCACTAGTTGTGAACATTTAAGTCCATATTTTTTTATTAGAAAAAGAGGATTTTTATAAATTTAATAATTTAGTAACAAATTACAAGTGCTTTCTAGAGTATAACAATATTGAAAGGTCCCATAATACAAGGATCATCAGCCCTCTTTTTTGGCACAGCCAGCTACAGTTTTGCCCTTTGCTAGAGTGTTTGCCAATCCATTTGTTGTCCTTCTAGTCCACCCAAAAGTAGAGTTAAAGCTCCTAGCCAGTAAGTTAATCTCCCTGAAAGCGAATCTATACTTCCATGGTATTGAGTTTACTTGCTTATCCCAAGAGATGACCAATAGTGAGTCCCCTTCCACTTCCAACTCTCTAGCTTCTAATTGCACTACTAATTTCAATCCTTGCAGGAGTGCCATTATCTCTGCCTGAACCAAGTCTCCATACCCAATTGGTCTTGAGAACAACACCATAATTTTTCCATGATGATTTCTGAAAACTCCACCTATTCCAGCCCTCTCTGGGTTCCCAAAGGAGCTACCATCAAAGTTCAGCTTCAGTTTATTTGGCTCTAGAGGTTTCCAATCCATTTTGATAATTTCTTTATGAATTTCCATTTGTGCTACTTCCTTCCATTATCTTATTATGTCATTTGTTGAAACATCTTTGAAGAAATCTACTGTTTGTACCCAGTGTGCAGATCTGATTTTTATTGTTTCAATTTCTTCATCCTTAGATCAACATTTAAGTCCATGTTACAATAACTATATAGCCTTATACATAATACTAACATGAACTAAGGGGTAATTTAGCAGAACAAACCCATGACACATGAAATGAATGATCTCTTATTTATAATAAAGTCATGTACAATACATCAGTTGGGGCTAAGGGCATACACACTGTCTAACGTCGTATTCCTATTACTTAAAGGCTATGTTAGCCAGATATGGCAAGGGCATTGCTGGACATGTTGTTAGATATGAAACATACACTAAAAGTTGAAGTATCTGACACAATATGAAACCCTTATATTGGTATCCAGGTATCATAGCTAGGGCTACAAGTTGGGCTAGGTTAGATTTGGGTTGTGTTAGGGTTGACCCCTCGAGCAACCCGAACCCGACTCTATTGTGTACACATGTCTTTTGTGTGTGTGTGTGTGTGTGTGCTGATATATGATTTATCAAATATTTAAATTATTTGTTTGATCTTTTTAGTTCATTAGTTGTTATTAGTGATTTTCTTTCCATACTTTTCTGTTTTATTTTTTCAAAATTTCAAATTTCAATAGAGGATATTTCATGAGTCATAACTCATAATAGACTCTAATCATTTGAAGCATTTATCTTCTCACTTTTGTACTAAAAGAACTAATAGAAACACCAAACAAACAAAAACTAATAAAAAATAGGGTTGATATATGTCATGAAAATTGAGTCTAGATCTGAATTTGATGAATTTGAGAGATTGTATAAGATGGGAATAAGGCCTGGTTGGGCCCAATTCGAGCCCAACCCAACCTGAAGTCTCTTCAGGTTGGGTTGGATTGGGTTAGGGTTGAATGATTTTAGGTAGGGTTAGTGTTAGTGTTGAGTAAGTAGGGTTGAAGGTCGGGTTGGTCTCAATCTGACTTAACCCGGCTTGACTTGTATCATGTACTCATTTGTTGGAGGAGTCCAAACATAAGGGGCAGAAATCTTAAGTTGGTTTTTGTTGTTAGAGTTTGGTCTAAACCAGTTTTTTTTTTCTTCGATAAAAGTCTGGATTAACCTACTCTGAGTGAGAGACTAAGAGTCCCTGTTCCAATGGGAGAGGAAGCCTATGATGGGAGGATCTGCCCCATACATATATGTGAGAGGTCCCAGCTCTTCCACTTCCACTCGTTCTACTGAGACCTGCACAAAGGAAGAGTCCCCACCCCTTTGTGTGTCCAGTGATGGAGAGAGCTGAAGACCTTCTCAGTCTTTGGCATTTCACAATTGTCTTGGCTATTGGATTTGAGATGGAAGGTAAGTGATCCATCCCCTCTCTTGTTTCTTGCAATTTCTGTGTGTTAGAGATGGGTTCTTTGTGTTCATTAGCATTTTACATTTGTTTGATGATTTCCTATTGTTTTGGGAGTACTGATAATCTGAGGGTAGGTTCTTCATGATGACTTCTGAACATTATATGAAATAGCTGTTGACTGGGGAGTTCTAATGCAGGATTTCCATGAGGTTGTGGCTAATGAAGTGGTCTGGGATCCTTGATTTTTGAATCATGTTAACAGTTGGTAGGATGACATGCATATGGATCTTCTAGCAAGGTTCCAAATGTCCAACATTGTTCAAATAGAGATGATAGAAGGATCTAAGACCCAGACCCAGATGTCTTATTTTGAGTTTGCTCCTTTTACCTGACCTTAATTTGGTGTAAAACATAGCCTTGAAAATATGTTCCTTCATGTAGAAATCTCTTTTGTTTCTGTTAAGGCAAAGAGAGCATAACCCTAAAGAAAAGTAAATAGAACAATAACACAAGAATAGGAGCCTTAAGAGAAAAAAAAAAATAGAACTATAACACAAGAACATGACTTGTGTGCTTTGGCATGATGCTCGTGTTCATGGGCAAAGACAACCCAAAAAATCCACTAGTAAAGGTATACATTGCCATCCCTTTTGTTCTGCATAATATCTATCAAATTATGTATTTCTGTCAATTGGGGCTTGGTATTGTAAGGGACTTGAATGTCTGAATGTGTTGTGTGGGCTTTTTTTCTTCTACTGCTATTATTTTTATTTGCTTCTTTCTGTTAGGTTGAGAGCTTTGTAGAGGCAAGCTAAAAGTTTGTATAAAGGGTTTTTTTTTTCACCTTCTTATGCTATATTTGACAATATTTCTATTTTATGCAAGATTTTGTTCAGCCTAGACTATGTGGGTCTTTCTTCTTTATTATTTGCTATTATATTCTAACTACCATGGCCATTCTGGTACAGTTCAGCCCTTAATGAGCTCCTACTAGGAAATTTCTACTCTGTGTTTAGTGTGGTATAAGACTCCACAGCTCATTCACCTGCTTCTAAGCATACAGGGAATAAACCCCAAGGGGGAGGGGTGCTCTGTAACAATTTATATGAAGGTTCCAAATGGATGGTTAAATATGGGTAACCATATCCACAGGGATACAACTGATGTATGATTTTTAATGTAGTACCTTTTAATTTCATTAATAAAAGTAGAGTGTTAATCATTCAAAAAGAACCAATTTGCAGATACGTTGGCAAAGCATGGGGTGGGAAGGGAGCAAATGTTTTGGGCTATTTTTTAATTTCTTTCTTGGTTTCTTGGGAAGAGTTAAGTCATTTTACCTCTTCCCGGAGTGCTGTATGTAATCCTGTCTTTTATTTAATAATATGAGTTTCTGTTATTGATCAAAAAAAAAAAAAAACAAGGAACTTAATAGATTTTTTCTTTATATTTTTGAACTTTAACAAAAATGAAGGGTGGTTATTAATTTTCAACATGTAAGATGTAAATTAGTATAACCAAGGAAAACTTTTTGTGGAAATGTTGCATTGTTTATCTCACTTGAACATTTTGTAAAGAGATTGGGCCGAATGGGCCCTAGTATCTTCTCTTGTAATATATTTTCTTTTTCTTGTTAGCCAATGGGCCTGTTATTTCTTTTTGTTTGATCTCTTTATGTTACTACCTAGTTGGCCACCCACTTAAGGGCATACTTGTAATTACTTTAACATTAATTCTTAATAAAAGGGATTAGAGAAGAAAGGGAAGAATAATTCGAACCTTTCTTCTTCTTCCTCTTTTCGCCATCTTCTTCTCTTGTACTGCTGCTCTTACTTTTCTTCTTCCTTTTTCTCTCTAATTTTCAAATTTACACCTAATTTTTGAGGACTGATTTACATCTTGGTATCAGAGCAGGCCTCTTTCTTCCTTTTTTCTTCTTCCTCTTTTCCCATACACCCTTAGATTAAGAGAGTGCATGGAGAGGTAGGTTATCTATAGCTCAGAGGATCTCTGGCCTAGTTGGTAGAGGGTTTGGAGAATTTAAATCTGGCTGGATATTGCCAAGAAGTGATGTTGTTCTGTTGCTGCCCAAAACCCTAGCCGACTAGAGATTTTCGAAGGTACAGGTAAAGGTGAAGCTTTGGGTGTGGCGCTCTGTGCTTGGGAGGTGTCCTTTGACTCCTAAAGGAGGGCGGTTCAGATTTGGAAGAGATTGCGAAGCTCTGGTAGGAGCGGCTGCATCTTCTCTCTTCCTCTCCAACAATTGGGTGGAGTAAAACCCTAGTTTTCAAGCATCTGGGTTCTAGTTTGACTTCAAGCAAGTGAGTTCAAGCAAGTGTCGGTTTCCGGCCTTGGCTCAGTAGATTCCGTTTTGACTGGTGTGACCACAATCAAGCTAGATGGGACAAATTATCTTGCTTGGGCACAGTCTATAAGAATTTATGTCTGTAGTAGAGGAAAACTCGAGTATCTCACAGGTAGTAAAGTGAAACCCGAAGAGACAGACCTTGAATTTGAGAAATGGATGCAGGAGAACTATACTGTCATTGGATGGTTGGTCAACTCTATGCAACTTCATATAAGTCAGCATTATCTCTGGATGTCTTCGGCTAAGGAGATATTGGACAGTGTTACTGAGACCTATTCACAGAAGTTTAATGTAGCTAGAGTATACAAGTTGAAAAGTGACGTGAAGAACCTAAGACAGGGGGAGAAGAGTGTAGCAATCTACTACTCTATATTGAAATCCCTATGGCAAGAAATTGATGTTATGGAGACAGTTGTATGGGAGAGTAAGAATGATGTTGAATGTATAGGAAATTGGTGGAGAGAAATAGGGTGTTTGAATTTCTCACTGGACTCAACCCTGTGTTTGACATCATTAGGAAAAATATCTTGGCCAAAGATGAGGTTACTCTTTCCCAGGCATATGCTATGATAAGCAGTGAGGAGGTAGGCGGTAGGTTCAGCTGCAGAGTCCACCTACAAAATACTTTGCACATGCAGGAATAAAGCCAACGGGTCCTACTGAGAAAAAGGAACAGATATGTGAATATTGCAAGAAACCGAGGCATACAAAGGACACTTGCTGGAAGCTTCATCCCGAGCTTCTTCCTGATAGGTTTAAGAATAACAACAACTCTAAGAAGGGCAGTCAAGTAGGAAAGCCTAAGACAACTGATGTTGCTACAGTACCTGAACGAGGAAATAAGGAGAGTGAAGAAAAATCAAGCATTGAGCAGTTGGCAGCAATGAAGGTGGATTTTGAAAAGTATGGGAGGTTGTTAAATCACTTGGAAGCTACTGTTTCTTCATCGCACTCTTCCAGCAACACATCATCTTCATCTGCATTTGCTCACTCAGATATTCGTTCTTCTGCAAATCATGATTCAGTTTAAGGTAATCATAAAATCCCTTGGATTATTGATTCCAGTGCATTAGACCATATGACCAGCTTGTCTAATCTCTTCTGCTCATACCACCTTCTCTCTGGTAAAGAGAAAATATCCCTTGCTGATGGGTCTCTTGCTCCCATCTCTGGTAAAGGGGATATAAAGACCTCTGACACCCTTTATTTATCCTCTGTCCTCAATGTCCCTAAACTTAATACAAACCTTTTATCTGTTAGCAGCTTAACTAAATCCATGAATTGTAGTATAACTTTTTTCCCACTCATTGTGTTTTTCAAGACCTGCAATCTCAAAGGATGATTGGGAGTGGCCATGAGGCAAACGGAATATACTTGCTGGACACACCGGATAGAGCTTTTGGACCACCTCATGGAGTTGCCTTAGAGTCAGTTTTGTCAGAGTCAATTGACAAAGTCTTGTTATGTCACTTTCGGTTTGGTCATTTGTCTTTTTTTGCTTTGAGTCATTTGTTTCCAGATATGTTTAAGGGAGTGTCTTTATCGAGTCTTCATTGTGAGTCGTGTGAACTAAATCATTGTAGACATTCTTATTCAGTAAGAAATAAAAGATCTCTTTCTCCTTTTCATATTGTTCACTCTGACGTGTGGGGGCCATATCATTTGCCAACTATGGGGGGTTACAGGTACTTTATCATTTTTATTGATGACTACTCTCATTACACTTGGATTTATCTCATGAAATCTAGGGATGAAGTACCAGTTGTTGTGCAAAATTTTCATGAACTCATCCTGCCTTGGATGCTTTGCATAAGAACCATACCTGGGATATTGTTGACTTTCCTGAAGGGAAGGAACTAGTGGGTTGTAAATGGGTGTTTACCATTAAATATCACTCTGATGGATCTATTGAGAGGTTTAAGGCTAGGCTGGTTGCTAAAGGCTACACTCAGATGTATGGTATTGACTATCTTTAGACATTTGCTCCTGTAGCTAAGATGACCTCAGTCCGGGTTTTGTTATCTCTAGCCGCTACTTTTGATTGGCCCCTACACCAGTTTGATGTTAAAAATGCCTTCTTGAATGGAGACCTACATGAAGAGGTCTATATGTCTTTGCCTCCAGGGGTGTATGGGAAGGAAATGCAAGGCAAGGTGTGTAAATTGCAGAAATCTATTTATGGCCTCAAACAATCTCCTCAGGCCTGGTTTGAGAGGTTCAGGGCTGCTCTTGTCTCCTTTGGTTACACACAAACTCAATCTGATCATACCCTGTTCTTGAAGAGAAATGGCTCTCTGGTGACCTTCTTGATAGTTTATATTGATAATATTGTGCTCACGGGTAATGACACTCAAGAGGTCAGTAAACTAAAAAGATTTCTTAACTCTGAATTTGAGATCAAAGATTTGGGAGATCTTCGGTATTTTTTGGGCATTGAAGTTGCTAGATCTAAGGATGGTATCTTCATTTCTCAGCGTAAATATGTCCTTGACCTCCTTGCTGAGACTGGTAAATTTTGAGCTAAACCAATCTCCACTCTTATTAATCCCAATCATAAGTTTTCTGCCACAGATGATGACCTTTTATCTAATAAAGGGGTGTTTCAGAGACTGCTTGTTAAGTTGTTATATCTATGCATGACTCGGCCAGACATTTCCTATGAAGTAAGTGTTATTAGTCAATTTATGCATTCTCCCAGAGATACTCATTTAGCTGCTGCAGAAAGGGTTCTGTGTTACTTGAAAGGTACTCCAGGGAAAGGTATTCTATTTGCCAAACATTGACACATGAAGCTGGAAGCTTTCACTAATGCTGATTGGGCAAGATGTATTGATGATAGGAGATCCACCTCAGGTAATTGTGCTCTGGTCAATATCGCACATAATCCTGTTCAACATGATAGAACTAAGCACATTGAGGTTGATAGACATTTTATAAGGGAAAGAGTTTCCTCAGGAGAAGTTTGTTTTCCATTCATCACATCAGACGAATAATTGGCTGATATCTTGACCAAGGGAGTTCCGAGAGGGAAAATGACACTATATAAGCAAGCTAGGCATGATTGACATCTATGCTCAACTTGAGGGGGAGTGTAAAGAGGCTGGGCCGAATGGGTCCTAGTATCTTCTCTTGTAATATCTCTTTTTTCTCTTGTTAGTTAATGGGCCTGTTATTTCTTTTTGTTTGATCTCTTTATGTTACTACCTAGCTGTTTACCCACTTAAGGGCATACTTGTAATTACTTCACATTAATTCTTAATAAAAGGGATTAGAGAAGAAAGGGAAGAATAATTCGAACCTTTCTTCTTCTTCCTCCTCTTTCCGCCATCTTCTTCTCTTGTACTGCTGCTCTTACTTTTCTTCTTCCTTTTTCTCTCCAATTTTCAAATTTACTCCTAATTTTTGAGGACTGATTTACATCTCATTTTTTCCATAGATTGCTTTTACTTAGATTGTTTCTAGTTGTTAATATATAGATCTAATCACTAGAGTTAGTATCTGTATGAGCGCAAGGCAACAAAATTGTTCTACCCATATCACTGGATGTGGTATTGAAGTAATCGTTCTCTTTTCAGGCATAGAGTTTGTCAAATTACCATGCCAGCATTTCTTCTGCCGGAAATGCATGAAGACTTATTTGAACATGCATGTAAAGGAAGGCACCATAAACAAGTTGCTCTGCCTTGATGCAAAATGTGGAGGTCCAGTCCCACCTGGACTGTTGAAACTGCTGCTTGGGGATGAAGAGTTTGACCGTTGGGAGTCCTTACTGTTACAGAAAACACTTGACTCGATGTCTGATATAACCTATTGCCCAAGATGTGAAACAGCCTGCTTAGAAGATGATGACCAGCATGCTCAGTGCCCTAAGTGCTTTTTTAGCTTCTGTAGTCTTTGCAGAGAGCGGCGTCATGTAGGAATAGCATGTATGTCACCAGAAATGAAGCTTCGAATTTTGCAGGTAATGACTTAAGACATATTGTTGTATCATTGAAAGATGGCCTATTTTGACCCTCTTCCTAGCTAAATATAGAAAACCACTGTGCTAAATTGTTTGTCTGATTCCAACACTGTACAGACATGTTATTTCTTCCTGCTATCCTTTTCTTTTATCCCTGCCTTCTATTTCTGTTGTTTTTGTAGTCTATCTTGTGACATTCATGTTGAATCATATACTTGGGGTTGGGTACAAGGTGCCACTCTCACCATCTGGATGGGGTTGTTGTGGTTCAATTGACATTGAAACTATTGTTGGAAAGCCAGTAGCATGGTTGTTGTTTTAGGTTCCATGATGTTGGAACCCATGTTCATGATTCAGTGCTTTTTCAAGGTCCAGGCTTTTTTTTTTTCTCTTCTGTTACTGTTGGTGGTCATGATTATAGAATGAAAATATCTCATAGTACTTCATGTTGTATTATTCTTCGTCACCTGTTTTTAACAAATCTCTATGCATGGAAATATGACTCTAATGAGGGAAACTTATCCTCCTTGACTGTTCAGATTAATGGATGACAAGAGAGTTAAGTTTTATCACCAGAAGCTTAGCATTTTTTTTTTGTCATGGTGTTTTTGTAGTGATAGTTTTTTGTTTTGGCTATTTATTTGTTCATTTGTTTGGTTGGTTGATCAGCTGGAGGTTGGGGTATTTACAACTATCTATATCCTCTCGTGTATACAATATCTTTTTCTATTATCATTCAAACTTATCCTTTTTAAAAGAATTTCTCCAATTTGTATGTGTTAGAGTTAGCCGAATAAGGGTAGATTAGTCAACTCACCTCGGTTAAGTTATGAGCTTATGTGGCAGTCTTATTAGAGGTTCTCTGTCCCATACTTAAGTAGGGGCAGTTTAGTCCTTATACATTTAATTAGAAGCCTAATCACTATTAAGAGGTTGACTGATAGGGTTTAGCTATTAGGTTCGACAGTTCTTTCATCTTCTTCTTCTCTTCTTCTTCTTCTTCTCCTTCTCTTTCTTCTTCTCCTTACTGGTTCGGACTACTGTAGCAACAGTAGAAACATGGTATCAGAGCGTGACAACTTCAGCTCGTGACCTGTTTCAGTTCGTGACAACTTCAGTTCGTGCTTCAGTTCTCTCCCTTTTCTTCTCTAGGCTGTCAATAGAGAAAAGTGGTTCGTCCCAGGCCTGAAACATCACAGCTCTTCTTTTTTCTGGTGCACAGAACCTCCTTTCCTAAGAAAACAACTTCAGCAGTGAATGGTTGGCTGAAGCTCTCAAACGAAGGTTGGTTATCTCTCCTCTGTGTGATGTTGGTATTTCTGGGTTGAAAATCTTCAAGAACTTGAGAGGACTGATCAAAACCTAGAGAACTAGGTTGGTTGCTGCACTGGTTCTTGGAAAAATTCCAAGAACAAGCTGTGTTTACAGTGACCAAATGGTGTAAGGGCTGTTACTGTAGGTGGCCGAATGGTGCAAGGTGTAATGCAATGGTACTAGTTGAGTTTTTGTTGGTCTTGTGGTGCCCTCTTAAAAGCGTTAAAGCAGGTCTGTATTGTGTGTGACAGCTATGGCTGTGTGGTGGTGCTTGTGATGCACAAACTCTGTTGAGTAGTTGTAAGAGAGCTTGCATGTGGTTAGTAAGTGCTGAATTAATGTCAGTGTAGTCTGTGTTTTTTTTTTTTATGAAATCAGTAGTGGTGTGGATAAGAACAAAGGCGTGTGTATCTATCATTGTGTTTAGGGACTGCTGTAGGTTCTGGAACATCAAACTCTTGACAGCAACACTTAGTTGGTGATTGGGAATTCAGATTAGAGGCAACATTGAAAGAGTATCATGGCAGCAATGGGAAATGGCTGTAGTGATCAGAAACCTAGTGTGGTGGTTTCCTCTGACTATCTAGGTGTACAGATGACCTCAATTAAACTGAATGGTGAGAACTATGTTCCATGGGCCAAGTCGGTGGAAGTTTTTCTCAAGGCAAAGAGAAAAGTGAAGCATGTGAAAGAAGATAAACCGCCGGCTGACTCTCCAGGGTTTGATGATTGGGAACAGGAGGATGCTCAAATCATGACATGGCTATGGAACAGTATGGAACCCAAAATAAGTGCCAACTTCATGTTCTTAGATACAGCTAAGGACATATGGGAACATGCCAAGAAGCTGTATTCTGGGCAAGATAATACTACAAGGGTATATCAGCTCAATCAGGAGTACTTTGGTCTGCAACAAGGAAATAAAACCCTAGAAGAGTACTATGCCAGTATGAAGAATCTCAGAAATGAGCTCAATGTCTATCATCCTCTCACTCCAGATGTTAAGGTTCAGCAACAACAGAGGGAACAACTAGATGTCACAAGGTTCTTAGTGGGGTTGAAATCAGAGTATGAACCAGTTAGGGCCCAAATATTGGGAGGCTCTACCCTTCCTACACTTGAGGAAGTGTTTGCTCGGCTTCGCAGGATTTCTTTGGGATAAACAAAGAATCCCACACAGTCTGATGGATCAGCTTTTGTGACAGCCAGAGGAGGTGGACGTGGTACGAAAGGGGGAGGACATGCCTCCCGAGGAGGTCGTGGTGGTTCCATATTTGGACGTGGTGGTGGTCGTGACTCAGGGGGAGGCCGTGGCAAAGAAAAAGGCAGCTCTACAAGGAAGTGTACCCACTGTGGCAGGGAAAGACATTCCGTAAATTTCTGTTATGATCTTCATGGCCGCCCTCCCTCTAAATGGGCCAATCATGTTGTTGCTGGTGGGGTTGATGTCAGTGATAATCAATAGGCAGACCTAACTCCTTCCACATCTACATCTGTTTTCGGAAGGGAGATGGTGAGTGCACCGCATGATGAGTATGAGCGGTTCCTTCAGTCCACTTCACAGCACACTACTGCTACTCTTGCCTACTCAGGTATAGCTTGCCTGTCATCTAAAACCTCTCATTGGATTATTGAATCTGGAGCCTCTGATCACATAACCGGGACTCCAGGTGTGTTCTCTTCTCTCTCTGAAACTTCCACATCTCAAACTGTTACCCTTGCCAATGGTTCCTCCTCTCCCATCTGTGGTGTTGGCAATGTTGACATGGCTTCTCTTTCTTTATCATCTGTTCTATATGTCCCTAAGTTTCCATTCAATCTTATGTCTGTTATTAAATTAACCAAGACTCTTAACTGTTCTGTTACTTTTTTCCTTTCCTCTTGTGTTTTTCAGGATCTCAGGACGGGGAAGATTGGTGGGGGGCATGAAGCTGGTGGATTGTATTATCTTGACGGTGGTGGATCGTTAGTTGCACTTCAGACTTCACTCACTCCTCTACAGTGGCATTGTCGACTGGTGCATCCTTCTCTCAAAGCACTCAAGATACTAGTTCCGTCTTTGAGTCATTTGTCAGTGTTACAGTGTGAGTCGTGTCAGTTTGGGAAACATCGTCATGTTTCCTTCAGTCCTAGAGTTGAAAGTCGTATGTTGAGTCCTTTTGCTTTGGTTCATTCAAATGTTTGGGGCCCGATCAAAATAGTCTTATAATGGTTACAAGTATTTTGTCACTTTTATTGATGATTGTTCAAGAGTGACATGGATTTATTTAATGAAAGAAAGGAGTGAATTATTTTCCATTTTTCAAAAATTCCATGCTGAAATATGTAGAGAACACTGATGTGGGCCCCACAGCTACGGTCTCACTGTGTTCGTAGGGTAGAAGATGTTCTAGTCTGCCTAGGGTTAGCTATTGGTCATTTAGTTGTTTCAGTTGTTATTTATTTCAGTCTTTGTTTTACTCTATTTGTTATGTAAAGACTAAGGGCAGATCTGTCCTTTCCATGTAATGAGCATAACCTATAAATATTAATTAAAGTGGCGGCGGCAAAACATTAAGCTTCTGCTCCTCCTTTCAACCCTTGTGTTCTACTGCTTCTCCTCCCTCTTTCTCTTCTCTCCTCTTTCTTTCTTCTTATCTTCGATCCTGAGATTCATTAGGGTTCAAGACTGATAACAGTCCTGAACTTCTAGTTGGTATCAGAGCTAAGTTCTCTCATGTGAGTCTAGTCCAGCCGACCACATGAGAACCATCTAAGGCTGGAAGCTAAGAAAGCAGAGTTCGTTGACTGGTTCTTGGAGATCTCCAGAGGATTAGCAGCTGTTTGAAGAAGTGTCACAGTTGTAGCAAGTTGGTGATCAGGAAGAATCAGAGAAGGCTAGGGTTCGGGTAACCTTGGTAGGCAGCGAACTGCATTCTACTGTAAGTTTTTACTTTCTGAGAGAAGTAACATCAGAAAAGATAGGTTGGACCTGTCCAGTAAGGGTGGCCGAACTACTCTAGGGTTTTCTCTCTCTATTCTCTAGGGTTTCTCTAGGGTTTTGTCTTATCCCTACGACAAACCCTAGTATTAGGCCAAAACTTGTGATCTTATTCCTGTGGCATACCCTAGAATTCTCCTCAACATTGATCAGTTTTAGGGTTTCATATTAACCCTAATACAAACCTTATCCGTACGGCTTTTAGGACTGGTTAAAACCTCGAATTGGCTTTAGCATATCAGATTGCTCTTCAAACTGTGTCTCAGTCTTCTTTGGGGTTTCGAACACTTTCGAAGGGGTGAAAACAGTTCGGACTGTTGCTGTTGTATGTGGTTATTGATTTCAGATCAGTCTTATATATATTTCATGCACATCTATCGTGAGTACAGATTGGTTCTCTACTGATTTTGTGACTATTGTTAGGAGTTCTAGTGCTGGTTTTGACTGTAGTAACCATAATCTTTGATACTTCTGGTTCTTGACTGAAATGGAGTTTAGGAATCAGGCAGAAGGCAGTTTTGGGAACAACAGTTATGGTGGTGGTTCTGAGACAGGTTTTCAGATTACAACCGTTAAGTTTGATGGATCAAACTACTTGGAATGGGCCCAATCAGCCATGATGCTATTGGGGGAAGGGGCAAAGTAGGGTATCTCTTGGGAGATGTAGCAGAACCTTCCAAGGGAGACCCTATGTATACCAAGTGGGTCCAAGAAAACTACTTGGTTATGACATGGCTCTGTAATTCAATGCAGCCCCATATCAGCCGAAATTACTTATGGGCAAAGACAGCCAAGGAGATATGGAATGCGATGAAAGAGACTTACTCCCAACCCCTTAATGTTGCCAGAGCATATGAGTTGAAATGTGAGGTGGATGCCCTTAAACAAGGAGAGAAACCGGTGACGGTCTATTTCTCTAACTATCAGTCCCTGTGGCATGAGATTGATCACTTAGAGACTCTTGAGTGGGAGAGTCCCAAAGATGCTCAGATACATAGAAAGCACATTGAGACAAACAGAGTGTTTGAGTTTCTGGCAGGACTAAATTCAAAATATGATATTGTGAGGCAGTAGATCTTGATCAGAGATAGTGTGACCCTCTCTCAGGCATACTCCTTAGTGCACAGTGAAGAGACCAGGAGGAAAGTCATGATGCAACCTCAGCCACTTACACCTGCCTTGGTAGCTGTCAAACCCAAAACAGAGGGTGATTCAGAGAGGGACAGAAAGAAGGAAGATAAAAGGGATGTGGTGTGTGAGCATTGCAAGAAACCTAAACACACAAAAGAAACATGTTGGAAGCTGCATCCACAATTGGTCCCGGCAAAGTTGAGAAATAAAAGGAGTAATGCTCATGTGGCTACGACTACTGATTCAGCATCCTCATCTGGCACGAGAGGCACACCATTAGAGACCTTAGTTGCAGTTCGGGCAGCTCTAATACAATTGGAGAAGGAAGTTGGCAGTTCAGCTCAGTTACCGCAATCATCATAAGCTCCGGCTACATCGGCCTTTGCACACTCAGGTACTCGAGCCTCAGCCTACCATGCCTCCGCTCCAGGTACTACTAAACCGTGTTGGGTAATAGATTCAGGTGCATCTGACCATATGACCAGCTTGCCCTCTTTGTTTACTACTTATCACTTATCTTATGGTAGGGATAAAGTATCTATAGCTAATGGCTCTCTTGTCCCTATTTCTGGCAAGGGTGACATCAAACTGTCAGATACTATATCCTTGTCCTCTGTCTTGCATGTTCCTAAACTGGATACTAACCTCCTTTCCGTTAGTAGCATTACCAAACATTTGAACTGCTCAGTAACTTTCCTTCCTGACCGATGTGTTTTTCAGGACATGGAGACGAAGAAGGTGATTGGGACTGGCTGTGAGACGAATGGGATCTATCTGCTCGGGGAGAGTTCTCGTCGGGAAGAGTCAGTGGATAAGAAGTTACTTGTTTCTCAAGTTGCGAGTCCGGTTATGTTGTGGCATAACCGATTGGGTCATTTATCTTTTCGGTCCTTGAAGAGTCTGTTTCCTACTTTGTTTGAGTCTGTTGAGTCATCTCAGTTGAAGTGTGATTGTGAGTTGGCTAAACATTGTAGAAACTCTTATTCATTGAGTAATAAAAAGAGTAATAGTTCTTTTGATATTGTGCATACTGATGTTTGGGGGCCATATCACATTCCTTCTATAGGGGGGTACAGGTATTTTTTGCTATTTGTTGATGACCACACCCGTTTTTCATGGGTTTATCGTATGCGATCACGAGATGAGGTGCCTGTCCTGACCCAAAACTTCCACCAAATGATCCTAACACAATTTGATGACATGATAAAAGTGCTTAGATCTGATAATGCAAAGGAATACTTTGCTAAGCCATTGGCATCGTACCTCCTTAATCATGGGGTTATCCACCAGAGCGCGTGTCCTCATACACCTCAGCAGAATGGGGTTGCAGAGAGGAAGAATAGGCACATCTTGGAGGTGGCTAGAAGCATTATGTTTACCTCCAACGTCCCTATTCGCTTCTGGGGTGATGGTATCCTTACGGCGGTATATTTTATTAATCGGATTCCTTCTCGGATTCTTGATATGAAACCTCCTTTTTCCCTTCTATACTCCAATGAGGAGTTGTTCACTATTCCCCTCAAGACATTTGGTTGTACCTGTTTTGTTCAGCTTCTTGGTCCCAATCACTCCAAGTTTCAACCCAAGGCCTCCAAATGCATCTTTCTTGGTTATGCACAAACTCAAAAGGGTTATTGTTGTTATGATCCTGTCTCAGGGAAGAAGTTTGTATCCATGGATGTCACTTTCTTTGAGGAGACGCCCTACTATTCTCGGGTCTCTCCTCAGGGGGAGAGTAATGAGCGTGGAGATTTGGGTCTTTTTCTTCAGGGGGAGGAGGAGTGCAGTGAGGACAGGGTTAATACCTTTGGGGCTGTTCCTCTACCTATTCCAGTTGATGATGAGGGCTGTAGTGATGAGGGTTGTAGTAGTGAGGGTGGTCAAAGGGATCGGGAGTTGAGAGTCTATCATAGGCGATGCAGGCAGATTGATCCTGGTCATCAGCAGTCCCAGCCAGCTATAATCTCTTATGCGGCTCCAAGTCTAGATATTACAGTCCCAGGGCCCACAGAGACTCCTTCCATTGTTGCTACCTCACCCTCTGCAGATGACCTTGACCTTCCCATTGCCCTCCGTAAAGGAAAACGGCATTGCACCACATCTACAGCCCACTGCATCTCCCAGTTTTTGTCCTATGATCGCCTATCTCCTTCCTACAGGTCCTATCTCACCTCTGTTGCTGATGTCCCTATTCTGAGAACAGTGCAAGAATCCCTATCAGTCCCGGAGTGGAGAGGTGCAATGCAAGTTGAAATGGATGCCCTGTTGAAAAATAATACCTGGGAGCTAGTTGACTTGCCCAAAGGAAAGAAACCAGTTGGATGCAGGTGGGTATTTACTGTGAAGCATAATGCGGATGGTTCCATTGAGAGGTACAAAGCTCGGCTAGTTGTAAAGGGGTTCACTCAAACTTATGGTATAGATTACTTGGAGACATTTGCCCCAGTAGCCAAAATGACCACCATTCGGGTTCTATTATCTCTTGCAGCAAGCTACACTTGGCCTTTGTACCAAATGGATGTTAAGAATGCTTTCCTGAATGGGGACTTGCAGGAAGAGGTCTACATGCAGTTGCCTCCTGGATTCTATGATACAGAGCCAGGTAAGAAAGTTTGTTGGCTCAATAAGGCATTGTATGGTTTGAAGCAGTCACCTAGAGCTTGGTTCGATAGATTCGGACTAGCCCTTGGGAAGTTTGGTTATGTACAGGCCCAGTCAGATCATACACTGTTTGTCAAGAGGGTGGAGTCGTCACTGACACTACTTGCAGTTTATGTTGATGATATTGTGGTCACAGGAAACGACAACCATGAGATTGAGTCCCTCAAACAGCTCCTTCATCAAGAGTTTGAGGTGAAAGATCTGGGTACACTACGGTACTTTTTGGGTATTGAGGTTGCTAGATCTAAGTAGGGGACTTTGTCTCTCAGAGGAAATATGTGTTAGATCTCTTGGCTGAAACTGGAAAGCTAGGTGTCAAACCTACAGATACACCCATTGAACAGAACCACAGGATTAATGCAGAGAGTGGGGAGCTGCTTGAAGACAAAGTTATGTTCCAGCGGTTAGTGGGAAAGCTCCTATATCTATGCCTTACCCGACCAGACATCAGTTATGCCGTTAGTGTTATCAATCAGTACATGCATTCTCCTAGAACCACGCACTTTCTAGCAGCAGAAAGAATACTAGCATACTTGAAGAGATGCCCGGGTAGAGGTATACTGTTCAAGAACAATGACCACATGAAGGTGGAAGTCTATACGGATGCCGATTAGGCTGGGAGTGTTGATGACAGAAGGTCTACCTCTGGATATTATGCTCTTGTGGGAGGTAACCTGGTTTCTTGGCGGAGTAAGAAACAAAGTGTTGTCTCTCGATCCAGTGCTAAAGCTGAGTATAGGTCAATGGCTAATGAGTGGCTGAAATTCTTTGGCTGAGATCACTACTTGAGGAGTTGGGTGTTGAGTATGAGAAGCCCCTGATGCTGTATTGTGATAATCAAGCGGCTATTAATATAGCACACAACCCAGTGCAGCATGACAGGACTAAACATATTGAAGTTGATCGACACTTTGTACGAGAGAGGGTCTCATCACAAGAAGTATGTCTCCCATACATCACCTCCAAAATGCAACTGGCAAATATCCTCACTAAAGGTGTATCACGGAAGAAGCTAGAGGCAGATCTATCCAAGTTGGGAATGATAAACATTTATTCCCAACTTGAGGGGGAGTGTAGAGAACACTGATGTGGGCCCCACAACTACGGTCCCACTGTGTTCGTAGGGTAGAAGATGTTCTAGTCTGCCTAGGGTTAGCTATTGGTCATTTAGTTGTTTCAGTTGTTATTTATTTTAGTCTTTGTTTTACTCTATTTGTTACGTAAAGACTAAGGGCAGATCTGTCCTTTCCATGTAATGAGCATAACCTATAAATATTAATTAAAGTGGCGGCGGCAGAACATTAAGCTTCTGCTTCTCCTTTCAACCCTTGTGTTCTACTGCTTCTCCTCCCTCTTTCTCTTCTCTCCTCTTTCTTTCTTCTTATCTTCGATCCTGAGATTCATTAGGGTTCAAGACTGATAACAGTCCTGAACTTCTAGTAAATACATACACAATTTGGTGTTCCAATCAAAGTTCTTCGTTCAGATAATGGTCGTGAATATTTTCTAACTTCCTTTCAACAGTATTTAGAACAGCATAGCATCATTCATCAAACTTCTTGTGCATCCACTCCTTAACAAAATGGGGTGGCTGAACGGAAAAACCGTTATCTCCTTGAAACAGCTTGGTCTATTCTTCATCATATGAGTGTTCTTAAACGGTTTTGGAGTGATGCTATACTTACTGCGTGTTTCCTCATTAATCAGATGCCCTTCTTTATTCTTCATAGTTGGTCTCCCTTCTCTATCTTGTTCCCCACCTTGTCTCCCTTTCCATTACCACCCCGTATCTTTGGCTGTGTGTGCTTTGTTCACAATCTGAGCCCTGGAATAGACAAGTTGGATGCACGCTCCATTAAGTGTCTTTCTTGGTTACTCTCGGACTCAAAAAGGGTACAAGTGTTACAATCCCATTACTCGGAAGTGCTATGTCTGTCCTGATGTCACCTTTTTTGAGTTTGTTCCCTTCTTCTCAAGAACTAAAGCATCTTCGTCTCCACCTTTACTTCCTCTTCCTCTTCCGGTCAATGATCCCGTTCCGGGTGTTCCTGTTGGAGTTGACTCGTCACCTCATCCAGTACAGATCCCTACTGAACGACCACCAATTCGGCAAGTGTATACACGTCGAACGACACTAGCCCCTCCTCTAGCTTCTACCTTGTCCACGGATCCTGTCGTTGCTCCTGTTGCTGAACCCTCAGGAATTGACCTACCCATTGCCTTACGGAAAGGTAAACGTAGTTCTACTCTCCATCCCATTTCCAATTTTGTTTCAGTATCTCACATTTCCACCTCACATCACCAGTTTGTTTCACTATTGTCATCTATTTCCATACCTAACAATGTCCAAGAGGCTCTTAGTTCACCTGGGTGGAGGCAAGCAATGAAGGAGGAACTCTCTGCTCTTCAGCATACTCACACGTGGGAGCTCACTACTCTTCCTCCTGGTAAGCATGTTGTGGGTTGTAAATTGGTGTATACTGTTAAATACTTGCCAGATGGTAGTGTGGAGCGTCTGAAAGCCAGACTTGTTGCTAAAGTGTATTCACAGTTGTATGGAGTGGACTATATGGAGACCTTCTCTCCAGTGGCTAAGATTAGCTCTGTCCGTGTATTAATTTCCCTGGTAGTTATGTATGATTGGCCCTTATTTCAACTTGACATAAAAAATGCCTTCCTTCATGGTGACCTTATAGAGGATGTATATATGGAGCATCCACCTGGGTTTGTTGCTCAGGGGGAGGCTAGTAAGGTGTGCAGACTGAAAAAGGCAATTTATGGGTTGAAACAATTGCCTCGTGCTTGGTTCGGGAAGTTTAATGAAGTGGTGAAAAATTTTGGAATGAAATAATGCCAGGTTGATCACTCAGTGTTCAGCTATGACTCAGAAGCTGGAAATATTTTATTAGTGGTCTATGTGGATGATATTGTCATAACTGGCAGTGACAAATTGGGGATCGACAAACTCAAGGTTTTTCTGCAAAATCATTTTCAAACAAAAGACCTTGGGGCATTGAAGTATTTCTTGGGTATAGAAGTTGCTAGATCAAGACAAGGTGTAAACCTTTGCCAAAGAAAATATGTTCTCGATCTATTGAACGAAACAGGACTGTTAGGTGCAAAAACGGCTGAGACTTCTATGGAACCAAATTTTAAGTTGAGCAGTGATACAGGGGAAATATTTGATGATCCTAGAAGGTATAGACGACTAGTGGGGAAGCTGAACTATTTGACTATCACGAGACCAGACATCTCCTTTGCAGTCAGTGTGGTGAGCCAATTTATGCAGAACCCTCGTATATCTCACTAGGATGCAGTTCTTAGAATTGTAAGATATTTGAAGGGAGCTCCGGGCCGTGGGCTATTGTATAAACCAGGAGGAAACCTTGAAGTAGTAGGGTACACGGATGCAGATTGGGCGGGCTCTGTGTCTGATAGAAGATCTACTATAGGTTACTGCACATTTCTTGGAGGAAATCTTGTGACGTGGAAGAGTAAAAGGCAGACGGTTGTGGCTAGAAGCAGTGCTGAAGCCGAGTACAGAGCCATGGCACACACTACATGTGAATTAGTGTGGTTAAGGAATCTCCTACAAGAAATCGGGTTCCACATGGATAAACGTATGAAGTTTTACTGTGACAATCAAGCTGCGCTCCATATCTCATCCAACCCTGTTTTTCATGAGAGAACAAAGCACATAGAGATTGATTGCCACTTTGTGAGGGAGAAGGTTCTTACTGGAGAGATAAGCACAGAACATGTAAGCTCAGGTGATCAGTGGGCAGATTTGTTTACAAAAGCCTTAAGCTCAGGGAGAGTGAACTATATATGTAACAAGCTGGGATTATATGACATATATTCTCCAGCTTGAGGGGAATTATTAGAGTTATCCGAATAAAGGTAGATTAGTCAACTCACCTTGGTTAAGTTATGAGCTTATGTGGCAATCTTATTAGAGGTTCTCTGTCCCATACTTAAGTAGGGGTAGTTTAGTCCTTGTACATTTAATTAGAAGCCTAATCACTATTAAGAGGTCGATTGATAGGGTTTAGCTATTAGGTTCGACAGTTCTTCTTCTTCTTCTTCTCCTTCTCTTTCTTCTTCTCCTTATTGGTTCGGACTACTGTAGCAACAGTAGAAACAGTATGAATTAGGTTTTACCCATTGTTCATCAGTCTATGTTTCTTTGAGTTTTAAAGAAGTAAATGCCATTCGAACATGGGAAAGAAGTAAACCGTGTTTTCTGCTCATGGTGATGGTACCAAAAATGAAAGAGAAAAAGGGGGTCCCAAGATAATGCAATCAATTATTGATCTTCTTGGATGGACAAAGCTGGAGTGGCAAAAATCATTTTATCCATCATACCAATCATTTTCTCAATGACATTTGTTCAAGATAATATCTCATTATCAAAAGTTTCTCTTAGCATGGGCAGACCCAAGGGGGCATGGGGCGACCCCCCGCACCCTTTTCAAACCAACCAAAGATAAGTTAATTAAGTGTACAATCATGTAGGGGTGTCAAAGGAATTCAAAAATCCGATTTCGAATTTGAGATTCAACATAATCAAATCGAATTCGGATAATTCAAATATCTAACCTGTCCAATTCGGATATCCTATTCATACCGAATAGCTAATCGGATTCAAATTCGGATATGACTTGATTCAATTCGATAAATATCCAAATTCGACCGATTATTTAATTCTTATATATAATATATAAAACTTTTAAATGTTTTATATAATATATATAATAATTAAATTATATAAATAATTTATATACTTTATATAAATAAAAATTTTATTTTATATATTTATTAATTACCTAAAATAATTAATTAGTTGAATTTGAATCGAATCAAATATTCGTATATTTAATCGGATTCGAATTCGAATATTAATTTTCAATATCCGTCGGATATCAAATCGGATTCAGATTTTGAATTTTTTAATCAGATTCGAATTCGGATATTACCTGATCCAATTTGAATTCGATTCGTTTACACCCCTACATGCATGTTATAGAGTTCCCCAGTCATTCACAGTGACCTCTTGTATACATAACTCACCATCATCCAAGCCTTCTCCCAACTATATGGGGTTGGCTACATGAATCCTATATCATCATTCTATTCTATTTATTTATTTATTTTATCAGTGAACAGAGTAATTTCATTAGGTATGAAGAAATAAGTTACATCACAGATTTAAGAACAGATAAGAAACAAGACCACTTATCCAAGGAAACAAATTAACCCAAATCTGCCTAAAAAAATTGATCCCTGTGCACCCCTTGTTTTGCAAAGTATCTGCAAATCCATTTGCTGTTTATCTTAACCCAGTTGAAGCTTGCCTCAAGGTCCTTTGCTAAACTTTTGATTTCTCTGGTTAGATGTCTGAACTTCCACACACCCAGGCTGCTGTCATCCATCCAAGAATTTACTAATTTAGAGTCACCTTCTATTATGTAAATATCCACTGTTAAATTATTTATGCTTAAATCATTTCTTACTACTTTGACCTATATCCTTTTTGGTCTACCCCTACCCTTTCTACCTGTTCAGCTTGCAACAGATTACTTCTTATACATGCATAAGTACATATTTAAATATATGTTTGCATCTGTGCTATGCTATTACACATTTTTATATCATTCTATACATTCCAGATCTCCTACCCACTAACTTTTATCACATCCCTACTCACAAAACACTACCACCATGTATTGGGAACATCTCCCCATGAATGACAAGGGAGATATTCCCAATGCGCACCTGTAGTGTCCTGTGGATGGAGATGTGGGAAGAGTTTGTAGGCAGGAGACCCGAGCTCCATTATATATGTATATTGTGTTCAGGATGGCACTTAAAGTGGCTTGGGCAGGACACATAGTCATGGTTTGGCTATTTGGACCTCATAACTCAAAATGTTGGTGGACCCCATCTAAGGCATACCTACAGAAGGCAGCATGTTTAACAATTTGATTGGAATGGTTATAGCAGATTCATAAGTTGCTAGAACTCTTCTATCACCTAAACACGCACAAGATAGAGTCATATCAAGCTAAGTTTTTGGCCTAATGAATCCCCAATGTGGAACTTTTTTGGATCATAATCACATAAACTTCAGACACGTTCACATTAGAGGGCTATGCCATTTTGTTCATGTTGTAATTCCATCTCTTTGACTAATATCATATTATTATGTATATTTGCACATAGCTCATGGATTGGCCTGGTGGATGAAATTTTTACCACAGATGTTAAAAAATTTAAGGTAAAGAAAACATCTTTATTCATAGAACTCAGTGCCATATTGAAAAGCAAAACTAAACTACTCTATTGGTCATTTCCCCCCCATTTCAATTCGACTTTGAAATTTCAAGAACTCACTTCATTGGAATGTCCAATAGAACCAATGTCTATGGTGCTTTTGACAAATAATATAGATTCACCACATTGCCAAAGCTTAGGTCCATATCCACCCGACCCTGCCCAACACCCTGGAAAAGCTGGGATATTATTTGGTATCTTTCACAGTTTTTCTTTTTCTTTTTTTTTTCTGGTTTAAAACTGCCATTCATGCTCATAGATGCTCCTTCCTTCAACTGTTAGAGAAGTTTCAACATAATAGCCCTGCCACAGGGAGAAAGGAAGCCTTAATTTTTCAGTATAAGTTTCATTTATATTTATGTTGATCCCCCAAGAAAAGTCTTCTGGTTGTCACTTAGGATCATCAAATCCCTCTGTCTCTCTGGTATAGCTGTTTGGCCTGAAAAGCTGCTCTTATTGCCATCTAGAGAGAGTGTTGTGCACAAGATGAACCATCCTTGTCATTTGATAAATTAGTTTTTTGAGACTTTACAGTAATGCTTGCAGGAGCGTCAGAATTCATCTCAGATCAAGGATGAACAAAGGCGCAGGGAACATGAAATGATTAATGAGATTCTTAGTGTGAAGGAAATACTTCGTGATGCGAAGCAATGTCCATCTTGCAAGATGGCAATCTCTCGGACTGAAGGTTGCAACAAGATGGAATGCCAGAACTGTGGACAGTTCTTTTGTTACCGTTGTAACAAGGCAATTGATGGATATGACCACTTCAGGTTGCAGCTTAATTCTCAAGTTCAAAATTAATTTATTATGATCAATTTATTTGTGCATGTGTTCTTACTTACAAGTTACCAAACTAATAGTATTTTTCTAATGAAGAGATGGAACTTGTGAACTTTTCCCGCGTGATATGATCCAAATCTGGGTGGAACAGATGAATGAACGTCAGTTGTTAGGTCAGGTACAAGCTGAGCTCTTTGCAGATCGCCGTCACACATGCCCTAATTGTGGTCAAATGAATGCAAAGGTCAGTTGAAATCAATTATAGTTATCCTCATCTATTCAGTCTTGAACTTAGACCCGATGCTGTTAATGTTAAAGAATCTTAGTTTTGGGTTGTAACACTGGCAGCTTCTAAACTGTGAGTAAAAGCTATGATACCTGAATCCTTCATTTTACACCAAGGCTCCATTTGTTTTGAAGTAAAATAATTGAAACTGGTCAAATTTTTCCCTGTTCAATGTTTTGACATTTGGTTAATTGTTTGTTTTACGTGGTCAGTAGGTAAATTCCACTCATTTTACCAGCCAATTTACTCAGTTTAGGAAGTAAAATTTTACTTACAAACTGAGAAAATATTGTATTCACTTTGAGAAGAAAACTTTCATATGTTTATACCAATAAAATTCTGAAGCTGACAATCTAAAAGGGAAGAAAACTTTCATTTGGTTTAGAACAGGTGGGGCCCACAAATTTGGGATCAATAGGTAGAACCCTCATGTGGACCAACAATATTAGCCCTCACATGGGACAATTGATGAGGCCTACCTATGTGACCTATTTTCCCAATTGTATTTTTCATAAAATAAACAAAGACATAAAAATGAATAAAATTTGAACCAATTCAGAACCATTATTTTACTCAGTTGGATTTTACATAGGTAAAATCAGATTTACTTACACAACAAGTTGAGTGCAAAGTACCATGTCTGCTATTGTCTAGGGATACATGGGAATGGGTTCTGTTGGATCCACCATACTTATCTCGTGCTTGCTCGATGAGGCTTTGGTAAATTGTATATAATGACCATTTATTTTGACAGATAAGCAACATAAATAATTTATTCTTGTATTTTTAAAAGGCACTTTCATCTTGAAGTTTTTTTTAATCAATAACTGTTACATACATTCAACTTAGATGTAATAGTACAAAAGAAAGTCAATGAGAGACAAACCCTCTTATCTCTCCCCTTTAAATTTTAATCAAAAGTTACATCTGTGCCCAAAATAGTTGAATTCTCCCAACCCCTTGTTTGGCTAATGCATCAGCCATCGAATTAGCAGTTCTTTTTACCCAAAGTATTCCCAGTTCTATGTCCTTTGTGATCCATTTGAATTTTTTTCTTCTCATTGTTGTATTTCCACATCCTGCTTTCCTCATCAAGTAGCCAAGCCACTACCAAACTTTCATCTTGAAGTTGAAACTCGAATGTATGTAATGCTCCACTTTGGTCCTTATTCCCTGTAGACCTGAGTAGATTATTTGATTTGTTGGTGCAGTTTGTTCATTGTTGCATGTTCCCATTATGAGTATAATAATGAAATACAGCTAAATTGTTAAAGATAATTTGCTGCTTTCTGGAAAATTATGTCTTGCATTTCAATGTACAATTTTTGCAAAGATCTATACCCATGTGGGGGACCTATCTTAGCCAAACCCCATAACCCTATCCTTCAGGGTAAGATGGATCAGACTCCTATAAAATACATTCTAATTCATTCAGTTAAATCTGGAATTTTATTATTTATTATCAATAATGCTGATATCAAAACTATCTGCTTCATAGAGTCATGGTGGCAAATCATCTAATCCATTTATCAATCATCAATCTGTAGATTGTCATCCCTCTGTCATAAATATGTACTATATAATACATAAGGAAAGCACAAAAATGCTCATGGTTACTGCCATCAAACATTACAGATGAACTTAAAACATTTGGGCAGCCCCATGAGACTTATTTCTCTTGGGTAATGATTTATGTACTTGCTAACCTCCCAAAACCTTGCCATTTTATGTGGTTGTGTCTGTTGTCTGTTTTATCATCTTTTGTAGTGCCTTTGCAGCACTTAAGTTTCTACTGTCATAAGATATCTCTTTTATTGTGCTATTTTATCCACTTTTCTGGACTAAATTAAAGTCAAGTAAGCATGTATTTATCCTTGTTTTTCGTTTAGGTCGTAAAAAGCTAACCTTCATTAGATGAAAAAGGAAGAATTACAATCAACAGAGTGAAGACAATCCACCAAACAACCAGAAAACACAACATTTCCAAGTCTGAATTACCAAAAATATATATATATATATATATATATATATATATATATATATATATACACACATTGAGCCTCACTACTTTAGCCCAAGGTAGATCATAAATTAGACCCAAATGCTTCTCTATTAGCATCATTCAATTCTACCACAACCAAACAGCAAATTTCAGCACTTACTTTTCCTCAGTCTGAACCTTATCCTGAAAAAATATGCATTTCTTTTATCTCCAAATTCCCCAATAGACTGCAAACAGAATGATGCTCCAAAGGATTTCAGCATTTTAGTTTCCATAATGTTAGGGTAAGTAAAGAAGATATTTCCCGGTAACAAAAGAACAGATTTTTGAATATTAAACATTGAAAAAAATAAAACCCATATGAACTTTGATGAAAGCAGTGCGGGTAATCTAGGTCCCTTTGGAATTGGAGAGGTGTTTAGAGATAGTGAAGGTAGAATCATTGGCCTATTTTCAGACCCAATAGGAGTAGGGGACTCTGTAAGTGCTGAGGTTATAGTTGTCATGGAGGGACTGCAAAAGGAAAAAGACATGAATCTAAGAAAGCTAGTTATAGAAAGTGATTCAAAGTTGGTAGTGGAGTGACTGCAAAAGGAAGAAAAAGGATCTTGGGTCTTTAATAATGAAAAGAAGAGATTCAAGTGGTTGACACAAAATATGGATGTGAAATTCAGTTGGGTTAAAAGAACTGTAAATGGGTTTGCTGATGTATTAAAACAAGGGGTAGGAAGGAATCATTTATTTTGGGCTCGATTGTAATAGCAAAATTCTGCTGTGGAGAGTTAAGATAGTTTATCTCTCCATTTCTTGTATTGTTTTATATCTAATGGAATCCTGTTATTAATAAAAAAATGAAGAATTGTTTTACATCTTCCTCTTGCTCTTTGCACATAAAACTAACACTTGGCAACTGAAAACCCTTTGATTTTAGATGATTAAATGTTAGATTGATATCCAGAGCTAATAACCATGTAGATACCTTGAGAAGGCATGCTTAAACATAGAATCATTGCCCCAGTGTCTTGACACCATCTCCATAGCTGAGAGGTTTCAATTCAAGCTAAGACAGAGCATTCTTCATTTCTTGAGTATTGAAGTTGCCTATTCTTGTGGGGCATGTAGATTCTAGTCTAGCTTTTTCCCTAAGTGGGTCCCACAAGACAATATCCCTGTACCTTAAGTACCCTCTCCTAAAATGTAATAGGTTCACAGAGATCTCAAAAGCTGCCATAAAAGAACATAGAATCATTAATATGCCTAAACTGTTTGGGCAACATGTATTTGGGTTTGATGATATAATGCATTTGAATCTGTGGTTCTCACTACAATTTGTGTTTAATGGTCTCACTTGGTTCTGATTAGTATTGGTTCAATGGACCTGTCATTGCTTGCATTAATGGATTATCATGATAAACACACTGTTTATATAACTGAGTGATAAGAGTTCTCTTTTCTGTTCTTATTATTTTTAAACACAGGTAGGAAACAACAACCACATCTTTTGTTGGTCCTGTCAAAACCATTACTGCTACTTGTGTCGGAAGATTGTCCGGCGCAGCTCTCAGCATTATGGGCCCAGAGGTTGCAAGCAACATACAGTGGGATGACTCATAGGAGCTGCACCCAACTGTGCGGAGGAATGATTTTCAGCCATATAGTCCCAGTAACATTGGCATCAGCAGATGGTTAATTATATATCAAGAAAAAATCAGTCATCTCATCAGATAACAGATGGCAAGCTGTCTCACCATGCAAATTCATTTGATTTTTTTCCCATTTAACTATTTTTTATTGCATTGGTTGGTTCTTTGGTTGCTAAAAAAATGAAATAATTTGTATGCTATAGGGGTATGTTGTCTGGTCCCAGCTCCCCCCCCCCCGGAAAAAAAATTCTGGTAGTGTTGTCTTGTCATGCTTTTTCTCTTTTTCTCCTCCCTGTCAAATTGTTTGTTTGTGGTGGAAAATGAGCTACCCATAAATGAGATGCTTTCTCCTGCTGAGGTTTTGTATCAAAATTAAGTTGAAAATGCTTTGTGTGGAAATTATGATGATGAAGACTTATCCAAAAGTTTATTAATTTGTTTGCTTGGAAGGGTTCTTATTTATTTATAATTATTTTCTTTGTTTGTATGCTACAATTAGTGGAGTCTTTTCATTTAAGTTTTGTGTAGTGTTGAGCAAGAGCAAGAGAAGAGAAGAGAGGAGAGAAGAGAGGGAGAGAGGAGAGGAGAGTCGAGAGGACTGAAAGCCCCTACTGAACTCTATAGGCAAGTGCATGAGTTATTATTTATACTAGTCTAGTCGTACAACATAAAGAAGGAGAAAATTACAATAGTGCCCTTGTGGTACTAAACCTGGGTACAACAACACTTGTCAACACTCCCCCTCAAGTTGGAGCATAGATATCAATCTTGCCTAACTTGTCACTAAGATCATGATGTCTGGAATGATTTAGACCCTTTGTAAAGATGTTTGCAAGTTGGTTCTCAAAGTTGACATAGGGAGTACACACTTCGCCTGTGATGACTTTCTCTCTGATAAAATGCTTGTCAACTCCAATGTGTTTTGTTCTATCATGTAGCACTGGATTGGCAGCAATGCTTATAGCTGCTTTGTTATCACAGAATAGAGTCATAGGTTTGTCCACTGGGAAACCCAACTCACTCAACAAATTCTTT
Organism: Nelumbo lutea; assembly: GCF_056320005.1. NCBI lineage: Eukaryota > Viridiplantae > Streptophyta > Magnoliopsida > Proteales > Nelumbonaceae > Nelumbo > Nelumbo lutea. The sequence continues at coordinate 47,773,228 of NC_142686.1, read as the reverse complement.
ATCCACATGCCTTCAGCTACCCCATGGGCCATAGCACGATATTCAGCTTCAGCACTAGATCTAGCCACCACATTTTGCTTTTTACTCCTCCATGTAACAAGGTTTCCTCCTACAAAGGTGCGGTAGCCACTAGTAGACTTTCTGTCACTTTGGGATCTAGCCCAATCTGCATCTGTATAAACTTCAACTTTTAAATGCCCGTGCTTTTGAAATAACAGGCTAGCACCAAGAAACTTCTTTAGATATCAGAGGATTCTCTCTACTGCATCAAGATGAGAGGACCTAAGAGCATGCATGAACTGACTGAGGACACCAACAACATATGCAATGTCTGGGCGAGTCATAGAAAGGTATAACAATCTCCCTACAAGCCTCTGATACTGTTTCACATCCTTGAAAGGTACACCTTGGCTGTCACCTAATTTATGGTTGGGGTCAATGGGAGAGTCAACTAGCTTCACCCCCATCTTTCTAGTGTCCTGAAGTAAATAGGACATATTTCCTTTGAGAAATGAAGATACCCCTCTTTGATCAGGCAACTTCAATTCCAAGGAAGTATCTGGCAGGTCCTAAATCCTTCACTTCAAACTGAGTGGCAAGAAAAACCTTCAACCTCTGAATTTCATCCTCCCAATACCAGTAACAATTATGTCATCCACATATACAATTAGGGCAGCAATTTTACCTTCTCCTCTTTTCACAAACAATGTGTGATCTGATTGACATTGCTTGTATCCTTTCTGCTGAACTGCAACATGGAATTCACTGAATCAAGCTCTTGGTGATTGTTTCAACCCGTATAAGGACTTCTTCAACTTGCACACTTTCTGTTCATTGCCTTGAGCCAGAAAACCAAGGGGTTGAATCATGTAAACTTCCTCTTCAATGTCACCATTCAAGAATGCATTCTTGATGTCAAGCTGGTGTAGATCCCAATCCAGATTAACAGCAAGAGAGAAAAGAACTCTAATGGAGTTCATCTTGGCAACAGGGGCAAAAGTTTCTGCATAATCAACTCCATACACTTGAGTAAACCCCTTTTCCACTAAGAGAGCTTTATACCTCTCCACTATTCCATCAGCCCTATGCTTGACAATGAACACCCATTTACATCCAACTGGAACATTTCCCTTAGGAAGATCAACTGATTCCCATGTGCCATTTTTATGAAGGGCATTAATTTCTTCCTTCATGGCATTTGTCCATTCAAGAACTAAAAGAGCTTCTGCCACATTCTTGGGGATAGGGACACTGTCAATAGAGGTAAGGAAAGCACGGAATGAGGGTGAAATGTTCTCATAGGAAACAAAGTTGGAAGTGGGATGTTTAGTGGTGCACAATCTAACACCTTTCCTGTGAGCAATAGGACGGTCAAGGTCATTAGCAGCAAAGGAATCATTTTCAATAGAATCAGGAACGTCATTGGGAGCCAAGTTACCTGAGTGAGTATGATCCTCCCCCGAGGAGTCTGGTGGCACTGGAGGTACAGCTTCCGGATTCTCCACAGCTCTTGAATTTGGTTGGTCTTTGCGACAATGAGAAAAAACGCGAAAAGGCGGAGGATCAGGAAGAGAAGGGAGCTAAACCAGTTTCTCCTCACGCCTACACTCCCCTTGAGGAGAAACAGGAAAAAAAGGCTCATCTTCAAAGAAAGAAACATCTATGGAGACATAGAATTTTCGAGAAACAGGATCAAAACAATGGTACCCCTTTTGAGTAAAGGAGTAACCAAGAAACATGCAAGGGATAGCACGAGAATCCAATTTCCCACGGGTGGGAGACAAATTTTGGACAAAATACCGACAACCAAATACACAAGGAGGAATAGAAAGAAGGTGAGCCTTAGGAAAAAGAAGCTGATGCAGGGCTTTGTACTCTAACCAACGATAGGGCATACGGTTTATAAGGTAAGTAGAACAAAGAACAGCTTCAAGCCAAAAACATTTGAGGACATTCATATGAAGTAGTAAACCCCGAGCCACTTCAAGGAGATGTCGGTTCTTCCGTTCGGCCACACCATTTTGTTGTGGTGTGCGGGCACAAGAGCTCTGGTGAAGTGAACCACGCGAAGCAAAGAACTCCGTGAAGTCACTAAGAAAAAATTCTTTTGCATTGTCTGACTGAAAATTTTGAATTTCAGTCTGAAATTGAGTGAAGACCATCCGCTGGAAATCTTGAATGATTTTTGGTACTTCTTCCCTGGTTCGCATCGGATATACCCAAGTATATCTAGAATAATCATCAATGAGGGTAATGAAATACTTGTAGCCACTCTCAGATGGTAAAGTAACAGGGCCCCATACATCAGAATGAACAATGTGCAAAGGAGAATCAAATTTACTATTTTTCTGAAGAAAATGGGTTCTACAATGTTTACTTAACTGACACGTTTGGTAAGAAAAATCAGAAACAAACATTGACTTAAACAGATCTGGAAATACAACTTTCAAAGACTCAAAAGACAAATGACCAAGACGACAATGCCATAAATAGACTTTACTCTTACAGGACTGACTCATAGACTTTGTAACATGAAGACCAGCCTTATTCTCCAGCATGTAAAGTCCATCAACCATACGTCCCCTACCAATCGTCCTCCCTGAGGCCAGATCCTGAATCACACAATGAGAAGGGAAAAAAAGTCACTGAGCAATTCAAGGAATTAGGAACACTACTAACAGAGAACAAATTAATGGGAAATTTTGGAACATGAAGGACGTCAGAAAGGGTAAGACCAAGAGGAAGAGAGAGGGTTCCTTGACCAGCTATGGAAGTGTATGATCCATCAGCTAGTCTCTTTCAGAAAGAAGGTGATAGGTTTGAAAGTAAGAGGGCGTACCAATCATGTATTTTGACGCCTCCAAAATCAATGATCCATGGAGAGTCAGCGGTATGAGAAGCAACATGGAAAGTTGTGGCAGGGTTACTTGACGTAGATGCAAATGAGGTTGAGGGAGGAGCATCCATCTAACGAATTGCTCTACCATAGAGCTCTAAATGGTCACGGAAGGAATTCATAATATCCTCCCTTGGGTCAGATCCAGTGAGATGTGTCTGAATCATAGTAGAAATGGGGGGTTGATTCTCCTGAATAACCATGTTGGTCATGTGGTGTTTCTTCGTACCTTGCTATCCGGACCTCTTATTCACGTCTGAACCTTGCTTCTTAGTCAGATCTTGAGCCCATTTTGGTTTCCCATGAAGATCCCAACATGTATCTTTGGTGTGTCGGGGTTTCTGGCAATGAGTGCACCACAATTTATCCTTATCTTCTATTTTTTTTTCTGGAGACCTCATTTCCTGGAAGAAGATCCCACACTAGTAGAGACACCCCCTTTTGCTGCCAACACAACTGCATCCCCACCAGGGTTGTTCATCAGATTTCTTCTGCTCTCTTCAGATTGTACAAGAGCATAGACTTCCTGAACTGATGGGAGATCCTTAGAGCTGAGAATCTGTACTTTGATAGATTCATACATACGATTCAGACCATGTAAGAAGGCAAACACCCTTTGCTGAGAGACAAGTTTCTTGTACATTTTGGCATCCTCATCACACTTCCAATCCACACTTTGGTAATGGTCCAACTCCTTCCAGACAGAGGTCAAGTCAGAGTAATATATTGATAAACATCTCTCCCCTTGTCTATAAGTAGATGATACTGCCTACAGTTGATAAATCTTGGCATAGTGTCGCAATTCTGAATATGTAGATTTTTCTTGTTCCCAGATTTCATTTGCAGTTTCAGCCCACATGAAATTCTTCCTTATTTGATGTTGCATGGAAACCAAGAGCCAAGACATAACCATACTGTTCTCCTGATTCCATCTATCATGTTCAGCATTCCCAGAGGATGGTTCTTTGATTCTCCCATTAATATAGCTTATCTTCCCCCTTGCAGTGATGTATAACTTGATCCCTCTTGACCACTCTAGGTAATTTAAACCATCAAGAGGGACAACAGCCATAGGAAAGGATAGGTCACCCCCACCCATTCCATTCAGTATTGAGGAAACTCCATATGTGGCTGAATCTTCACTACTCATGATTTCAGGTTTAAGAAAAAAGCAGCAACCAAAGTGGTATTTCCGTACAGGGCTATTACAGAAGCAAGTCCTTCTGACCTACAGTTTCATTGGGAGCAAGACTGAACACTGTTGTTGCAGTACTGGAACAGGCCTGTATGACCTACGATTGTACAAAGGTCATATGACCCCCAACAGAATGGAAAAATACAGGGTAAAGTTCACCACACCCCTAATTGGCAGGCCTGGTAGCTGAACAGTCAATGACTGAGATCAATACAACATTTGCTTCAGGGCATCAATAGTCCATCAAAGGGGTAAAGAAATACAAAACAGATTCAGTTGAATACAGCTACTTTGTTAAAGAAATACAGTCCATCAACAGTCCATCAATCGGCTGAACAGTCAATCAATAAACAGTTAATCAGTAGGGCAACCAAACAGTAGATGAACAGTACCTCTTTTAACTTCAGATGATAGCCTCACTGTAAACCAGAACTCCCTCTACGAACCTCAGATGATAGCCTCTCTACAGTCGAACAGACAATGAATACAACTTCTGGGTTGGAAGATGAAAAGTCTCTATAACTTCTAGGTCGAACTGAATACAACAGATTAGTAGTTCGATGGATACAGCTATGGGAGATGAAAAGTCTCTATAACTTCTGGGTCGAACTGAATACGACTGATTATCAGTTCGATGGATACAGCTCTGGGAGATGAAGAGACTATCTGCTCGACATTGAACAACAGGTTTGCTTGACACCACCCTTCAGGCCTGGACGAGTTGCTCTGATACCATGTTGAGCAAGAGCAAGAGAAGAGAAGAGAAGAGAGGGAGAGAGGAGAGGAGAGTCGAGAGGACTGAAAGCCCCTACCGAACTCTGTAGGCGAGTGCATGAGTTATTATTTATACTAGTCTAGTCGTACAACATAAAGAAGGAGAAAATTACAACAGTACCCTTGCGGTACTAAACCTGGGTACAACATCTGTCAACGCATGTGAATTCACAGCATAGAGAAATGTATTAATGTCAAGTTGTTAGGAAAAACTGTGATGACCTTATTTGCAAGAGAAGTTGAAATTATTATTATTTCAATCTTTTATTAACAACAGGTTGTGTGATGCAGATAGAGCATACCCTTTTTACTCGCAGGTCCAAGTCCAACACCATAGGATCTCATATTGTTCTAAAGCCTAAAGCAATAGAAAAAAAAAAAACCAAAAATTACGACTTCAGAACAAAATTCATTGTTCTGTGGCCCATATCCTGTGGCTCAGTTCATAACGACATACCCCATGGTCTAAATGTAAACTCATTCCACCAGACATGTCATTAAAGAGCATAGAAGGGAAATTTTCTAGAATATATGCTGAGGAGATGATCTTTTATAGTCTTTTCTACAAACTTATACTGAAGAACCTTGCTTTGTAAGATGAGGTTACTTTCATTTATTTTTGTCTAAGATTAGTTGTGTACACTTTATGCTTAATTAATCAAAGAAATTCTGTTTGAATCTATAAAAAGCTTGTTGCTTGAGAGGAGAGATTTCTCTCACTTATGGTGTGCTTATATGGTGGTAGCAAGACTCTTATATGTCTTACCTTCACTTCTTTTTCTTGTTCTGTCTCTTCTTTCTTATTCTATTTGTTTCTTTCCCTTTTCTGACAAACATTCCCATTAAAATTTCTTGAAGTTCCTGCAGCTCGTGAGATATATTGTCTTTGTTCTGTCATATATGTTGGTTGGCATTTATACAATGTATTATTAAAGTGGTGCAAGGCTTTTCTGGGTTTAGCAAAGGTCATGGTGACTAAAATTATAGATCTAAACATAAAAGGCTAATGTGATGTTTTCAGTTTTCAAAACCAGACCGGACCAGATGGTCGGACCAGAAAAATCAGGAGCCAGTCACCTGATTGGTTCCGTATCACCCCAAAACTGCTTTTTGGCAAAAAAACATTGATTTGGTCAGCAAACCACTGACTCGAGTGGTTGAACCGTTGAACTGGACAGTGGTTTTTGGCTGTTTGTTTTTTTTCTTTCAATTTTTTGTCAGAACGGGCATCCATTCAGACCGGACAGTCAGACTGTCCGACTCTGAAACCAGTCCCCAGAATGGTTCCCTGTCCAGTCCGGTTTTAAAAACTCTGCCAAACGGTGACAATACTCTGTCAGCAATGATTCAAGTGTTCTTCCGATAGTGGTTCAATCGTCTCAAGACCAATGTCAATGTCAAGGATCTTAGTCCTGCGTGGGTGAAAATAGAACAACCTTATGGTATCAGAAAAATTGCAAAATTAGTTTTATTGATAATGGATGAGATAGTCATAAATCCTATCCAAAAATGAATCTTCTACTGGTTTCTTCTTCACTTCATTTAATATCTTCTATGCAAGCAAACATAGGTACATTTGTATATACCTACATAGTTAGGTCCGTATGAAATCATACTTGAGTTAATGGGACAATATTCCTAGTCTTCGGAATTTAAAATTCATGCACTACAATCATTAAGTCTCTCTCTCTCTCTCTCTCTCTCTCTCTCTCTCTCTCTCTCTCTCTCACTCATAGATGACATTTTTTACATTAGCTCGACCCTCTTTCTCACATTTAATACTCTAATTCCTTAAAAAATTACTAGGATAAAAAACAAAACAGAAATTGTGTAAGAGGTCTCGGAAACCTTGTGTCGATTGTGATGTTCCCTTGTTCTTGGTCCCATGCACACAATGCCCCACTCAAATCATTTGCACTTTCATATGTTTGCACCAGTGTAAATGAAACTGCATTGCAAACAGGGAAAGAAATGAAAAAGAAAATAGAGAGTCAAAAGCTCAACCTGTTTTCACATTATAGAGGGATTAAGGGTTGGAGACACAACCTGAGACCCACTGACCTTACCACAGAAAACCTCCGTTATACAGGTTTGATCCTGCACCTCCATGTTTGAGGAATTCTAAGTGACTATCTCAGCTACTGTGTTATAAGACTTCATTTGTCAGATTGTTTTGCAGGAGCTCCCCCTTCCATATTCTTGCGGCCTGCTCCATGACCATGAGCCTCGCCTAAACCCTCCTTAGCCACATCATATGATGCATGCAGCCCAACAAGCAAGTAATAGATAATCAAGATCAGTGTCCAAACCACAAACCTCACAAAAGATGGCACATCAAGTGAACCCAACAAATAATATTAACAGCAATAGTGGCTGATGGCAACCATGGAAACAACGGCACCCCCCATAGCTTAGGCTTCCTTGCCTCCTTAACCTTCACCTTCAGTCCTAAAGTTGCCAGAAACCAAATTGGCACTGTGATCACATAACCAATCCATCCCTTATCACTAGCTGCCCAATATACTGCTGTTGCAATAGATGAAACCAGTATCAATGTCAGGAACCCAACAAACATATTCCGGTCATGGTTCGACGTCGCACAGGCAATGTAGTACCGCCTCACGAGAAGGGCGACGGCGACGAGCGAAAAGATGAAAAGGGTAGAGATAGAGAGGAGGCTTGAGAGGACACTGAGATCAGTGAAGCAGCCTACAATGGAGTTGGCAATTGTCATGACAATTGTTGCATTCATTGGCGTCTTGAACTTCTTGTTGATGATGGCCAGCCATGGTGGGGCCATGTGAGTCCGCCCAATGTGAGTGAAATACCTGGCTTGACCAATGATGTTGGTCAGCAAAACTGCAGTCATACCCTTCAAGGCTCCTAAAGCAACCATGTACTTGACCCAGCGCATGCCTACGGCCTGGAAAGCTTCAGAGTATGGTGCATCAACATCTATTGCAGTGAATGGCAGCATGAGGCACAGAATGGCCCCAAGGAGGCAGTAAAGCACTATGGTGATCGACATGGAGACGACGAGGCCGATGGGGATGTCTCGGGCTGGTTTCTCGAGGCCGATGGGGATGTCTCGGGCTGGTTTCTTTGTCTCCTCGCCTAATGTTGCTACGCCATCGAAGCCAACGTAAGCAAAGAAGAGCACAGCTGAGGCTTTGAACACGCCCTTCACCCCATATGGAGCAAAGTTGCTGAAATTGGCGACGTTGGCCTTGGTAAGACCAAAGCAAACAATGAGGAGAAGAACAGTAATGTGGATTACAGATGCGACTACATTGAAGACAGAGGAGCCCTTTGTGCTGACAGAAGCCAAAACACCAATAATGGCCGAGATGGCCACCGAAATGGGGTCTAGATGATTGTAGTTCTTGTAGAGACCAGAGACCACTATGCGGAAGTCATCAGGCTCATGGTTACAAAGGGTGGCCAAGTATGACGTCCATGACCGCGCCACCGCAGCACCGGCCACGATGTACTCGAATAGGATGTTTCCGGCGGCAATGTAGGCTGCAAAATCACCAAGCTCCACCCTTAGATAGGCGAATGATCCTCCTGCCACCGGGATCTCGACAGCAAACTCGGTGTAACAGAACACGGAGAGCAGAGCAGAGATGCCAGACACGATGAAGGAGACTGTAACAGCAGGGCCAGCGTCCTTCCTTGCCTCGAGACCTGTCAATACGAATACCCCTGCACCCATTACAGAACTCAAACCGAACCAAATTAGATCCCACCATGACAGGCTTCTCTCCATCTCGTCCTGGCTTTGAGCCCTTACTTGATTAAGCTCAATGTCATCAACTGATCGAGCAAGCAGGCGGTCTTTGAGTCTGTCCTTTGTTTCACCTAATGCTTTGCCATAGCTCCACCAGCTCCGGAACGACTTCTCTGGAAAGAAATCATCTTTGGAGCAACAACATCCCTTCTCTTAGTTGCACTGCCATCATCACTAGTTCCACTACTGCTCTCTATGGTTGTCATATTTCTGCCAACATAGATACAAGAAATTAAATAAGTTGACTTCATCGAGAGCATTCAGAATATGCATAGTGGGAGAAGCTACTGCAGCAAATCGCTCAAAATCTAGCAACGTTTCCACTTCCTCTATCTACTCTCCACTTAGATCCCAGACCCACCGCTAATCAATCACTGTGTTGTGGTGGTGGTTGTTTAACGGAATGATAATCTTACATATATTATCGACTGGATCAACTCCACTAAGCTTTTCTACCTAAACAAAAAAAAAAAAAAAAAAAAAATCCACTAAGCTCTTTTTATGTTACTTTCTGAAACAAATGATGATTCATCTCGTTTGCATCCTCGTTTCATTCTTTTCGTTATTATCTATTACACGTTCCCATCCCATAAAAGTAATTTCTTTGCCTCCAAATTAAGCCCAAACCAACTTTTGATTAATCTTAAACCAGCCAACGTTTTAGGCTATGTATGTTTGGTTGGATAGAAAATAAAATTCGTTAGGTTATGTTTGGTTGCAGTGCAAATCTGAACCAGATAAAAATTTTGCATCTGTTTGTATGTACCTAATTATAATTTGCACCTTTACTCGCACAAAATTTGTACTTTTTTCTCATTTTTGAACCCGGTCACCATTTGTAATTAAAACTCCGTTTGTTTGCAATATAAATGCCAAACTGGGGTATTTATGCACCCCGGTTCACGTTTGCGAGTATTTGTTTGAAATGTAAAAAAGTAATGGTTATCAAAGCAAAAATGCATTTTCTGACAGTTTTGTACTTCAAAAAGAGAGCATTACTGTACCTATTTTTTGGATACAATTTTACATTCATTTGATAATTAACTTTTTGACCAGAGTTGAAGTATTGGAACATAAGATAGTTGGAGTATTTAATGATGGGCCCACACTTTTGCATCAATTTCAAGCAAACAGGATAAATGCAAAAACGGTTTAAAATGTGAGCCATATTTGCATTCATGAACCAAAAAATAGGTAAATATGTGGTGTACATATTTGCGTTTGCATTGCAAGCAAACGCAGCCTAAATTTTGCATATCAATTTGATGCAAAACTTGCATCACCCACCTTTCTCCTACCTCAATTTTCTCTCATATAAAATTACCAAGTAGGGAATTATATCATCTTACTTCCTACCTCACTCTCAAATAAATAACCACCCTCGTACTTCAATACTCTTGCCTATAAGAGGGGAAAACACTATTTTACTTCTTATTGTACTTTTCACAAACAAACAAGAGACAAAGTCAAATTTAAAGCAAAAGTAAACCAAAATTTATACTTTACCTATTTGCATAATTGCATCCCCATGCATTTACACCAATGGCTGTGTTTGGTTGCAGTGCAATTTTATTTGCACTACCACAAATGTATGGGGTGTAAATGAACAAAATGCAGAGTTTGGTTTAATTTTGTTTTGGATTTTACTTTATTCTGTTTTAGGTCTTATATTTTCCTTCATTTTTAATGCAATCAAATAATTTGCACTATTATAGTTTTGCATCACTGCAAATAAAGTTGCACTGCAACCAAACACAGCCAATAATATACATATAAAATTTGTATTGCAAATAAAGACAGACTTAAAATCAATTTAAGAAAATTACAAATACAAATATCATATATATATATATATATATATATATATATATGTACAGCCAGTATAAAACCTTAAGCCCTCTATATAATATATCTAAACTTTATATGTTTAGTTCTTTTTATGAGAAAGAGACATTCTAATCTTGATGTCAAGAGGGCTTCTTGGATAAGGATAAAGTACATTTATATTATAAAAAAAAAGAACCAAAAGATATTAATTAGTCAACAGGATTTTGGGTTTATTTACTTTTACTGTTTGGTCGGGCTCAGTTTAAGAAGAATAAACACAAATATATACAATATAAATACATATAAAATATCAAAATATAAGGTTTTACACTTTACACATTTGCATTTATACTCCTTCCAAACTAAACTGAGCCTTAATATTTATTCTTCTATCATCCTACCATTGCTGAAGAAGAAGGGATGCACACTTACCTTCAATTAGGCCACGATCGATGAAAGAGAGAAGCCAATGGAGAACGAAGAAATGTTAATGGGAGATTGCTTTATGGACTGAGGTATGAACTCTTTAAGCGGCAGGGCTTAGGAGCATCTTGACACGGCGACCACCGTCCCAGCAGTATCTTGACACGCTGTCCATTTGTTTCAATTTCAGAACACTCCATGTCCATGTTTTATTGGACCGTGTCATGTAGTTCTGACGAAATTACATTTGCTGTGACTATGGTCGCAGCATTTCCTTGCGACCCCCAATTAAATAGGAGCACATCAGCAATGAAAAATTAAAAGTGATTCTCGCGATGATAAAGAATTTATTCTCGTTGCTGACGTGTTCGTTTTTGATTGGGGGTAGCAAGAGAATGCTGCGACCGCTCGGGATGGTGGTGCAGCTAATTTAACTAGAGCTGGCATAGGCTATGCCCCCTCTCGTCTGATTGTTGGCATCAAGGTTTTTAAATCGAACCGGACAACGAACTGTTGAGGGTCTGTTTCCGGGTCAAATGGTTTTACCATTTGAATTAAATGGATGACCCATTCTCATAAAAAAATTAAAAAATTAAGAAATTTTAAAAAAACGGTCAAAAATCACCAGACAGCACGACTGCCTGAGTCAATGGTTTATTAACCAAATCAATAGTTTTTTGCCAAAAAACGATTCTAAGACAAAATGGGACCAATCAGGTGACCAATTTCTGGTTTTTTTGATTCAATCATCCGGTCCGGTTTTAAAAACCATGGTTGGCATTGATTTACAAATCTTGTCAGACTTGGAATCTCGGATTGAATCATTTCACTAGGATACAATAATATTAAAATATTTTATATTAAACAATCAATTTTAAAATATTATGCATATGAAAGTATTGAGTCAGGATCATTCTTTTCGGAGTTCAATTGTCATAAATTGAAATGTCGAGATTTAATTTAGTATCAATTTAATGATCTATTTATTAATATTATAAAATTTAACCAATATAAAAAATAAATACAAAACTCAATATAAGATTATATATTTAATAATATTAAAAATATGTAAATCAATTAACTTGGGTTGTTCATTCCCAACCAAAATATTCTATTTACTAGATTAAAAATATTAATTTAAAGTACTAATTCTCTCCAAAATCAATCTTATAGTGATCCAATATTTTATGAATTACATTAGAAAATTAATCTAATACAAAAAAAAATATAATGATTAAGAAAAAAAATTTTGTTGGATGTCCTCAACATTCTTAGACCTAATCTCTTTAATCGTATAATGAAAATATAAAATAGATAAAAATAAAAGAATATAGAAAATTAGCCATGTCTCTAATATTATATATCCATATATTAAATAAAAATAAGTGTGGTGAATGAGCTAAACCAAAAACCCTAGCTTGGTGATGGGTCATCCAATCGATACCAATTGAGTTGATAATAGATAGAAAACATTGATACGTTATTACTTGGTAAGGTTACAATCATAAAAGTCAACTGAGTAAAATTAATCAATTTATATTTGGATGTAACCCACATAGATGCATTTATAGGGGAAAAGGTTTGGATTTACATTTGGATTAATGCAAAATTAAGCTAATGGACAAATGCCTTAGAAATGAGAAGTTTTAAATAACTAGGACTTAATAATATGAGTTCACTAATTCATAACAATGAAAGATTGAGGAAGATGTCATCCAAAGAATTAGGCAAGATAGGAAAAATGGAGGGGTGCAAGCAAATACCATACACTTAGACTAAATAGGAAATTCTAAAAAATACAAGATTAGGAATGAAGTTATCCATAGGAACTTAGGAGTAGCTCCAATAGGTGATAAAATGAGAGAGAGTAGATTAAGATGGTTTGGGCACGTGCATAAAAGGCCACCAACCATACAAGTTAGAAGAAGTGATTTGTTATGCATTAAATGGGCTAAAGGTGCTCAAGATAGACCAAAAAAGGGCATTGGTAGAAGTACTAAGAAATTATTTTAAGCACTAATAATTTAACAAATGATATGGCATTAAATAAAATGGATTTCGGAAATAGGATTCATGTAACCAACCCCATATGATTGAGATAAGGCATGGATGATGATTTCTATTTAGATCTAATTATTAAGATGGACTAGATTGGATCCTAGTTATGGGTACACTCAAATCTTAATCTCATCTACTAAGGCAGCAAGGTCTAGTTATGGATTCATATTTTCCACATTACTAGATGTAGTTCTAGCATCTATGCCTTGTATTAGGTGTATATTGGAGGGTGGTTGATACACCTTTTTAAGGCTTTTCCCAAAGCTTTTGGTTCTAAAAATTGAACAACATTTAAATCAAGGACCCCTAACATATTTTTGAAAAAAAATACTTACTACTACAAGATTCAAAGTGTTGATACATCCTTCCATAAAAATACTTTGAACTTTGATCTTAACCACAAATTTGAGAGAGCCGATTGAAAATTCCAATTCGAGAGAAAAGAGATAAAATATTTCTTTAATAATCCCTAACTCTTAATTTCGTTTTGTTAGTGTAAAAGCTTTAAATTTTAGTTATAGCAAGGTTTGAACCTTGGCCATTTGATTTTAATAATCACAAGTGCGCCCATGAGCCACACATATTTGTTTGCTATAATTATACGTATTTTTAACCTTAAGTAAATTTACACTTTTCTTAATAAGTTACAAGTTTTTATTAACAAATGCTAGAATTAATTAATAAAATTTATATAATAATAAATATTAAAATTAATTATATTGGTTTTTGAAATTTGTCATTCACATTTTAAATTTTTTTTTGTTTTTTTTACATTTTTGTTATTCCATAATTTTTCAACGGTTACTAATTGTGTCCCGATATGTCACACTTTATATAAACCATTAAATTATGGTTTTGTACATTTAAATGACTTATTTACAATCATATAAAATATGTAAAAATAGTTAGTAATATATTTTTTAAAACTTATTTGAATTTTTACCATATTTATGCATATCTTAATTTTTCATCCGTATCCAAAGTGTATCACGATACATCTCTTAAAATTGCATTTCTGATACTTTGAACCTTAGTACTAACACTAATTGGATACAGCATTGAGACATTACCAAAAGCAATGAATCAATTTGGTTTCTTTGCTTGGTTTTTCACTTTCACACTAGAGTTTTAGAGTGGGTTTTGCCACCCGCGAGCTGGCATGATATGGGCCATGCCAGGCCCGATCCATTGTTGTAGCAACCAAGTTGTGTCCTGGCTCATCCCATACCCCAGGTCGTATTGAGCTTGGATTTTGAGACCTGCTAACATGGCACAACACGAACAAGTGGACTATGTTGGCATAGGCCTATGACCCAACCCGGTACAACCTGCTAGTATGGCATGGCCCACATACATACATACATACATACATACATACATTATTGTTATATATTAATATTATATATATATTCTCAACTTTTTAAATTTCATTTTATTATTTCATATATGAACAATTGTATACATCAAAATTCATATAGAATAAGATTTTTTTTAATTTCTTGATTATTTTGTTAATTTATTTTAAAATTTTCAATTTCTTTTAAATATATCTCTTGCAGCCCATCCTAGCCTGATACGAGCACACCAAGGCTCGTGCCATGGGTCATGTCGGGCCTAACCTTTGAAGGATTCCTAGCTAAGCAAGCACAATCCACCTAGGCCCATGTTGTCGACATGGCATGACTTGTTAAAGCAGCGGCAGCCCACAAAATCATGTCATACCAGCATGGCATGACCCACTTTATACCTCTATTTCAAATATGTTGTAAAGTGGATTTGTATCTCTCATATATATATAAGAAAGGCTTTGTTTGTTCATAATGCAATTTAATTTATATCTGTACTACTTTAAAAAGTACGAATGGCCTCAAGAATATTTCTAGAATTTTCTAAGGACAACATTTACCCCTCTATATTTGAATTTAATGATAAAAAATGAGGGCAAATAGGATAATTGGTTCTTGATATTAAATGAGTTAAAAAGATGTAATTTAAAGACATTCAATGCATTTAATCCCCTCTCATTAAATCCAACATTTAAGTTATTAACTTGCATTCATGTTCATTGAATCATATATTTAAGTCATTTTTATTTTTTATTATCATTAAGTTCTATTAATTAAATACATACTTAATAAATTAACAATTCCAATAAAATAAAAGCTTATATATTTAAAATCTACCTAGCAAATATGATGTTTTTATCTAAGCAGTGGTAAGAAATTAAATCATTTTGGGTCAAATGGGTTAATCCATGTTGCCAAAGATATTCAATGCATTCGATTCCCTCTCATTAAATCCAACATTTAAGTTATTAACTTGCATTCATGTTCATTGAGTCATATATTTAAGTCATTTTTATTTCTTCTCAATCATTAAGTTCTATTAATTAAATACATACTTAATAAATTAATAATTCCAATAACATAAAAGCTTATACATTTAAAATCTACCTAGCAAAAATAGTGTTTTCATCTAAGTGGTGGTAAGAAATTAAATCATTTTGGGTCAAATGGGTTAATCCATGCTGCCATGTTTAAATAATAAAATTAAAAAATAGATAAAATAAAAAATAAAAAATGGAAACATTTTTAACATACATATTAAACAATAATAAGTATGTTAAATAAGAAATGGTTTTATTAATGATGAAAATGGATTGTAAAATTTAAAACCAATTGGAAATAAAAATATTTTACTATTCCCTCTCATTAAATCCTATATTTAAAATATATTTTCTCATCATTAAATTCTTGTAATTAAATCCATAATATTAATTTTAATAGTATAAAAATAAATATTTTGAAAAGTAATTTGAAAACAAAACCATTTTCTTCCTTCCCGGTGGTGGGCATGCAATTTGACCATTTGGGGTCAAATGGATTAATAAATAATGTCATAATTAAATAATAAAAAATTAAAATAAATAACTATGAAATGTAAGAAGTATTTTTATTAATGATGAAAATGTAAAGCCAATTTCAAAATCTACCTAGAAATTAAATGATTTCACAATCAAATAATAAAATTTCTAATAATAGAAAATACAAAGAATCACAAAAATTAAAAAAAAAGATAAGAGAAAATTTAGGGTACATATCTAATTTATATATTTATAAAAAATAAAATATTGGGTACATCTCTAATATTGTACATTCATTATATTGAACAAAAATAAATTTTATACATAAAAAATAATTTTATCAATGATGAAAATGTAATACAAAATTTAATGTCAACCTTGAAATCAAACAATTTTTATTTTTAGATGGTGGGTTAGTGGTTTGAGTAAAATGATAGCATAGACAAACAAAAATTAAGTGTGATAAGTAAAAAAATATTTTTATGTAATGTAAATGAAATATATAATTTAAAGAAAAAATTATAGTCAAAGTCGATTGTGCATTTAAAATTAGGTTATAGGTTGGTCTAGAAACCAACCAAACTCTGAAAACCGGCTCTACATTTCAAATTATAAAAACCCCCGCCATGTCATTAGAGGCTTATGTGGTTGTTGCCAACATAAGACTCTTATTCCATGTTGGACACAACAAAAAACCTATACCAAAAATAGGTTTTCAGTTTCTCTTCCACTCCCTCTGTCTCTCGATCTCTCTCCCTTCTCTCTCTCACTCTTACAGTCATTTCTCGATCTCCCGCTCCCTCTGTCTCCCCCACTCTCTTTGCTTCAATCTATAGCCAAATCAAAACCTCTCAATTGTTCTCCCTCAATCTTTCTCATTCTTCTCCCTCACTCTCCCTCAATCTCTATCGTTC
This sequence comes from Nelumbo lutea, assembly GCF_056320005.1. Taxonomy (NCBI): domain Eukaryota; kingdom Viridiplantae; phylum Streptophyta; class Magnoliopsida; order Proteales; family Nelumbonaceae; genus Nelumbo; species Nelumbo lutea. Next base: position 47,756,488 of record NC_142686.1, on the reverse strand, counting down.
TCCAATTGGTGTAAATTTCATAGCCAAGAGTTTATTGTGAATTTTATCAAATTGGTGTAATAATTTTTGAACCATACCAAGTTGTTCTTTTATACGATCTGATTGGTACCATATAAGTGTGTAAGAAAATAAAAAAATAAAAAAAAAAACGAGAGAGTGAAAGGGAGAGAAACTGAGGGAGAATGGTAGAAATTAAGGGGAAAGGAGAGATCGACCGAGAAAGAGAATAAGAGAGACTGACGGAGAATGTTAGGTAGAGAGAGAGAATGAGAGAAATTAATATAGAGAACATAAATACAGAAACCAAAAACCATTTTTATTTATTTTCAAATCACATAGTCGTTGAGCAGATAAAGATGACTATGGGTGAAAGAGTGTGAGGGAGATTGAGAGAGAGAGAGAGAGAGAGAGACTAAAAACCCTTTTTTTATTTTTCAATCACCCAACATTAAAGGGAATTTTCTGTATAAGTTTTTTTATTATGTCCAATATGGATTAAGAGTCTCATGTTGGCAATAGCCACATAATCCTCTGATGACTTGGCGAGTGCTTTTATAACTTGAAATGTAGAACCGTTTGTTAGAGTTTTGTTGGTTTATGGATCAACTTGTAACCAAATTTTAAATGTACAGCCGGCTCCAACTATAATTTCCCCTAATTTAAAACTAATCCAAAAGCAACGCTATTTCGTATTTAGATGGTGGGTCAACGACCCAACTTTTCAAAAAAATGCATGATGTCATAATTGAATAATAAATATTTAAATTTATTTTTAATCATATTATTATTTTTTTTAATTTTTAATTTCTATCTTAACTATGATATATCTAAAATTTAAGTAATTAATATGAAGAAAAATTTCTCACGTGCCATGCATATGCTTAATTACTAGTTAATACAAATGCATGAAAGTTAAAATGAGAAGAGTACAAAGTCTAGTTCATGTTTGCATGGGAATTTACTTTACTTTTCTTTATGCATAATCTGCATTACATTCAAACGTAAAAGGCCCACCTAGGCAAAAAGAAATCACTCAAATCATTTGCAGTTTCATATTTTTGCACCAGTACAAATGAAATTGCATTTCAAACAAACCAGGCCACGGAAAAAACCATTGCATCTTTAGAATTCCTCTTAATTCAAAGGCTTTTTTCTCCACACTCCCAAATACCAATATATATGTATGCCGTACTCCGATTTCCACCCTATTCAAATTTAGAGAGTAGGAGAACGTCTAACAGGACAACAAATAGTAAACATTATAGATAATCTAGGGCATTTTCATTCTCTCAACCAACCAATGAGACTTCATTCTTGTCAGAATGTGTTGCAGGAGCTCCTCCTTCAATATTTTTGAGGTCTACCCCATGAGCCTCGCCCAAACCCTCCTTAGCCACATCATATGATGCATGCAGCCCAACAAGCAAGTAATAGATAATCAAGATCAGTGTCCAAACCACAAACCTCACAAAAGATGGCACATCAAGTGAACCCAACAAAAACATATTAACAGCAATAGTGGCTGATGGCAACCATGGAAACAACGGCACCCCCCATAGCTTAGGCTTCCTTGCCTCCTTAACTTTCACCTTCAGTCCTAAAGTTGCCAGAAACCAAATTGGCACTGTGATCATATAACCAATCCATCCCTTATCACTAGCTGCCCAATATACTGCTGTTGCAATAGATGAAACCAGTATCAATGTCAGGAACCCAACAAACACATTCCGGTCATGGTTCGACGTCACACCGGCAACGTAGTACCGCCTCACGAGAAGGGCGACGGCGACCAGCGAAAAGATGAAAAGGGTAGAGATAGAGAGGAGGTTTGAGAGGATGCTGAGATCAGTGAAGAAGCCTACAATGGAATTGGCAATTGTCATGACAATTGTGGCATTCATTGGCGTCCTGAACTTCTTGTTGATGATGGCTAGCCATGGCGGGGCCATGTGAGTCCGCCCAATGTGAGTGAAGTACCGAGCTTGACCAATGATGTTGGTTAGCAAGACTGTGGTCATACCCTTCAGTGCCCCCAAAGCAACTATGTACTTAACCCAGCGCATGCCGACGGCCTGGAATGCTTCAGAGTATGGCGCATTAACATCTATTGCAGTGAATGGCAGCATGAGGCACAGAGTGGTCCCAAGGAGGCAGTAAAACACTATAGTGATCAACATGGAGCCGACGAGGCCTATGGGGATGTCTCGGGCTGGTTTCTTTGTCTCCTCGCCCAGTGTCGCTACGCCATCGAAGCCAACGTAGGCAAAGAAGAGCACAGCTGAGGCTTTGAACACGCCCTTCACCCCATATGGAGCAAAGTTGCTGAAATTAGCGACGTTGGCTTTGGTAAGACCAACGCAAACAATGAGGAGAAGGACAGCAATATGGATTACAGATGCGACTACATTGAAGACAGAGGAGCCCTTTGTGCTGACAGTAGCCAAAACAGCAACAATGGCAGAGATAACCACTGAAATGGGGTCTAGGTGATTATAGTTCTTGTTGAGGCCAGAGACCACTACGCGGAAGTCATCAGGCTCATGGTTACAAAGGGTCGCGAAGTATGATGTCCACGAACGCGCCACCCCGGCACCGGCCACGATGTACTCGAATAGGATGTTTCCGGCGGCAATATAGGCTGCGAAGTCACCAAGCTCCACCCTTAGATAGGCAAATGAGCCTCCTGCCACCGGGATATCAACAGCGAACTCGGTGTAACAGAACACAGAGAGCAGAGCAGAGATGCCAGACACTACGAAGGAGATTACAACGGCAGGGCCAGCGTCATTCCTTGCCTCGAGACCTGTCAGCACGAAAATCCCTGCACCCATTACAGAACTCACACCGAACCAGATTAGATCCCACCAGGACAGGCTTTTCTTCATCTCGTTCTGGCTCCGGGCCCGCACTTGATTCAGCTCAATGTCATCAAGTGATCTGGCAAAGAGGCGATCTTTCAGTCTGGCCTTTGTTTCACCCAGTGCCTTGACATAGCTCCCCCAGTTCCGGAACGATTCCTCTGGAAAGAAATCATCTTTGGAGCACCAGCATCCCCTTCTCTTAGTTGCAGTACTACCAGTACCACCATCAGTTGCTCCACCACTGCCACCCGTGGTCGCCATAGCCCTGCAAACAGAGAAACTTGATCTTTAAGGTATATAAAGAAGCATTCAGCGATCAGTGCGCTGAGGGTTTCCCTCAAGTCTCAACCGCTGTCCCAGAGGAGCTTTTTCTCATATGCATAGAGAGCATCAGAAGCTACCACCAAAGGGGTTTCCTATACATACCAAGAATCAGAAAAAAACAGATGAGCTTTAACCGTTTGATATCTACATTTAGCACAAGAAGACAGATCTTCCTCTTTTCGGCAAGCTCTTCATATGGTAGAAGAAAGCCGCGGTTGTTTGTTGACTATGGGACATAGGGTCTTTGAAATGAAATAATTTAAGTTAGAAATGTATAAAGAACAGAGGCACTAATCTTTGGTTCGATTGCATATTGCCAAAAAGGATTCCCTACTCCCTACTTCATCGAGCGCATTCAAAATCCATGTTCTACTTCCATTTCCATTCAATCTCAGCTGGGCCAAGCCCACTGATCTCTTTCTACGTCACTTTCCGGAACAAATGATGATTCATCTTGTTCGGCATTCTCGTTTCATTCTTATCTGTTTACCTCCAAAGTCCAAGCCAACTTTCGATTACTTTGTACCAGCCAACCCTTAATGGTCCTTGTACTAGTCTACCAATTGAACCACCAAGGTTATGCTAGGAAGTAATTAATGGAAGGACTCCTGATAGAGTCTGATCGGTCCACTTGATGAATTACATCTAAATCACAAAAAAAAAAGGAAATAAAATTAACATGGGCCTCTCCTAATCAATAGGATTTGGGGTTTGTTTACTGGTAACGTTCAATCCTTGTCCCCTAGCAGACTACCATTGCTGATGATGAAGAAGAAGAGGAAAGAATGCAGAATTACCTTCAATTAGGCGAGGCCACGATGAAAGAGAGAATGCAAAAGAGAATGAAGAGATTAAAAGTAGGGCTCTCAATTCATGGAACCCATATTTTCTGGTTCTTCTACCCACGCCCTACCCAAGATAGCGATGTGTGAGTGCAATTCAGGGCGGGTAGAGAGTAGTAGGCTATAGGCAGGAAATCCAATTTGAACTGAGTGAGGACGCTAGGGCACGTATCTGTATTTTGACAGGATATCCATTTGTTTCAGAACATTGGGTGATGTAATTTCTTGGTGGGCTAATATGTCCAGGTTTTACTGGACCGGATAAGGATATCTGAGACGTTGGTGTGGCTTGGCACGAATTAGTGTGTAAATTTTATTTGACCAAAATACCCTTATTTTTGAATTTGGTGTCTAATTTTGAGGGCAATTTCAATTACCGCTTTCAATTCAGTTGTTTTTGGTAGTTTTATCTCATTAATTCCCTCTCAGTCTTATACTCACTAAATCTTGTTTTTGACTAAAATACCACCCATCTTTAATTTGGTTCTTTTTTATTATGAGGGTAAAAAGAGTAATTTAAGGTACTACTTTTTACTGTATTCAATTCTCTATCCTTAAAAGGGGTTGTTGGACAGCATGGTTGGTTTTGCTTATAAAACAAAAATAAATGCCATATAGAAAAATTATATTGTTTTTGGATTTTTGTACACACCTTATGTTTTATAATTAATGTATTAATTCCCTTTATCTCTCACTAAATTACACTATTAACTAAAATATCCCATTTATTACACTATTAACTAAAACACCCTATTTTTTGAATTTGGTCTCCTTCTAATTGTGAAGGTATAAAATGTAATTTGAATTATTACTTTTCAATTTATTCAATTTCCTCTCATTAAATATTATATATAAGGTAATAACTCACATTCCCTCTCATTCAATACACTTACCCGGGTAAGTGTTTCTCAAGAAAAACTTATACAGGTAACTGCATTTACATAGATAAATAACTTACCAAAAAATAAACGGAGCTTAAGGGGTTATCATATATTACCTTTTCTTGAATTTCAAGTATCTCTTCATTACGTGGGACCAAGGGCCAGCCTAGATCGAGATATTATATACAATAATATTATTATACATAATTTATGTTATATTTGTCATATGATAATAATATTTGTGTATAGAATTAGCATATACATATATCATGAATCAGGTATGAATTGAATACAAAATTTAAGCCCAAGCCCAAAAATTTGTTGACCAACCCAACTTACTGAGAGAGTTAAGAATATAGAATCGTAGAGCCTTTTAGGCCTCATTCATGTTTAGATATGTCATTTACTACTTAGGTAAATGTATTTATTTGGGCAAGTATTTACTGAGAAATACTAACCTAGATAATGCATTTATTGGTGTCTTTTATTTTCCAGGTAAACTTATATAATAGCCATTTAATCTAAAAATTGGCCATTATCTTATCATGCATTAACAATTTTCTGTACTGCTATAAAGCTTATTTGTACAATTCTTAGGAGGATATTACTTATCAGGTAAATGAGTCACTCGGAAATTGTTATTTTCATGGGATCCATTAATACTAAAACACGAATGCGGGTTTTTATTTTTTTTACTTTCCTTAAGCCCATCAACTTTCCCACTCCAATTTATTAGAAAACAAACGCCCCCTTATAGAGGCACAAGCGAAGTTCTATATCCTATTCTATTTTATGAATAAATAAAATTTAAATTTTACACTAAAAATATAATTTATTACATACATATGACGACTCTCCCTCTACATGTACCACTTAACTAGTAATATTAATAAAATATAAATTTTTTGGTATAAAGTCAGGAAAGCGGTTGAAAGAATTGAAACCGTGTTTCATCATTACTAACTAGTAACTACTAACTAATAAATCACTCAGTTTTCCTATGCCAAACACAGATGAAAAAAGGATCGAGTTGATAGAAACAAGAAACAAATAATAAACATTTACTAGGGGATCCGTGTGATACACAGGATTATTAAGTAAAAGTTAAATAATAGAATGGGTCATTTACTAAAATATTCCTTATAGATATATGGATTTACTAAAATCTACCTTATAATTAGCATTTTACTAAAACACCACTTATAATTTACAATGGATTTAATCAATCTTCTATTAGATAACAGTGGAAAATGACAGTGTTGACCCTAATATTCATTTAAATAAATTTAATCAAAAGAAAATAAAAGAAAAAATACAATTTTTGCCCTTAATAAGACACAAGCAACTACTCTATTGGCTATATTTGGTCAATTTTGTTTTCTGTACAAAAAAGTATTAAGGGTATTTTTGGAATAAAAAATTATGGGCCTAATGGCAAAACAAACACTCTTTAATTAAATGTTGATTAAGTAAATAAGTTATAAAATATATGGGATATTTTAGTAAAATAAAAACTATAAAGTAGGTTTAAGTAAATATGTAAAACTATAAATTGTTCTAGTAAATGACCCTAATAGAAACACATAAAGGTATACAATTGTTTTATATTTTCAACTTTTAAAATAATTAATAATAATTCATATTTTATATACTACTTTTAATTTTTTTTATAATATAAAAATAACAATAATTAATTTCAATTAGGTTTATTCATCAAATTGATGAAATCAACCAACCCAATCAATTCGATCCGAGTTGGTCAATTTTCTAGTATTTTAGGTCGACTTTGGTTCAAAAATTTTCCAATTCGACCAAGTTGGATCAGTTTCACTTTGGCCACTTGTAAATGGACCAAAATCGAATGACCTAACCATATATATATATATGTTATTTTAAATATAAATTTTAATATGAAAAGTGAAATATTTTCCATATTTCTTAATCTAAAGTGGTTTATATCATAAATATAATTTTTCAATTTACTTTTATTAATTGTACTATAACTTTTAAAACTAAATTTATTTTTTAAGTTTAAATCTTTTGAACCGACTAACCAAACCAAAAAATTGACCCAAACCAATACAACTTGAATGGGTTGATTTTCACATAAGGTCAGTCAATTTCAGCTAACAAACTCCCCAACCTGACCAGGTCAATTTGGTTGGCCAAATAACCTATGACTTAACCAAACCAACTCAATGAACACTTATAATTTCAGTTAAATCAATAGTCTCATATCTGATAAAAAACAATATTCTCATCTCTAATAAATATTTTAGTTATATATTTAAATATTTAAATAATCTATAAAATAATTAATCTTTTGTTATTTGAATTTTATTTATTTAAAACTATTACATTTAAATTGATAATGCAGAAAAAAAAACATAATTTAAATTATTAGTACATAATTTCATGATATATTTTGTAAAAATATAAAATTATTTTTTATATTATTAACAAAATGTTATTATATAATTTTGTTAGAATATTTAAATAATTCTTAAATTTTTTAATCCAAACTTTTCTTCAGATAGATATAGATAAAAAGTAGGGGAGAGGATAAATAGGAATTAGAGATAATTTAGAAGATAAGTTGGAATTGGAGATAATTTTGGAGAAAGTGGGGGATAGTGGGAAAGGTAGTTTAGGATAAATTTTAGGAGAAGAGAGTAATTAGGTTATTTGGAAGTACATCTCATTGGTTATTTCAAAAATGACATGGAATAAAAAAAAATAAAAAATTTAAAAAAATGAGAAAATTTATTGACCGCTTTGTTTTAACATATACTAGCGGGACCCGTGCGATATACGGGATTTATTAACATAAAGCTAAATAATAGAAAGGGTCATATAATAAATTACCCCAAATAGTTTCAAGGATTTACTAAAATCTATCGTATAGTTAGCATTTCACTAAAACACCACTTATAATTTGCAATGGATTTAATCAATCTTCCATTAGATGATAGTGTTGACCTTAATGTTCATTTAAATAAATTTAATCAAAATAAAATAAAAATAAAAATACCACCTTTGCCCTTAATAAGACACGGGCAACCACTCTATTGGCTATATTTGGTCAATTTTGTTTTTTATACAAAAAAGCATTAAGGGTATTTTTGGAATAAAAATCATGGGCCTAATGGCAAAACAAACACTTCTTAATGAAAAGTTAATTAAGTAAATATGTTGCAAAATATATGGGATGTTTTAGTAAAATGAAAACTATAAGGTAGGTTTAAGTAAATATGTAAAACTATAAGGTGTGTAAGAATGGCAACGGTGTGACGGTCTGTCACAGGTTTATCCTTGCCTACACTTGGCAAGCTTACGTTAGGGACATGACCATCATTTTTGTCTATAAGATTTTTGGGAGAACTGATGTCATCTTCAGGCAGACCACCAAAAGCTTAACGTACTCTTTGAGGAAGGGTGGTCCACCTCCTTGGGTGCCTAACCTTGGCACTCCTAGACCTTCATCCCCTTGCAGGGCGGCCCTGGTTAACGGCTAGCATGGCTACCAGGGTTCCACATGGGTGTAGACTTGCTCATGGGGACAATGTTGGATCAGCACTGCGCTGCCAATACTCAAGGGAGGCTTGGCATGCAGGCCTGGCTCAAGCATGTCTTTCACCACACCAGCCCCTTGCCCAAGCTGAGTGAGCTACCCCATTGCCCTTAGCACACGGGTGTGTTCTGGCCCAAGCAGTTGCCTATCATCATGGCACACAGGTGCTTGTCATCATTGGCATACAAGAAACCCTTCATATCGGTGCCAAGTCACCTCATCGGTGCATGGTCGCCTTGCATTATGGTTGTCCCCCTTCAGCACATAAGCGGTGCCTCCCATGGACCGGTCTGAGCCAGGAGAGTGCCCCGACCATTGGACTTGAGGTCATAATCCAGTGCTACTGACTTTGGTGGAGCCATCCTATCGGGCAACTCCTAGCCTCTAAGCGCAGAAAGGCTTGTCCTGGCCTACCTTGGCCTGGACGCCGCACGGGTTTCTTCCGCTGTAGAACTACCCCCGTGCAAGAGGCCATTCATTGTTCGTGTCCCCATTCCAATGACACTAAAACATCTTCCCTTGCGGGGGCAAACGCATTGGTTGTTGTCCTCATGCGGGGGCAGACGTGTGAGCCTTGATAGGAATGTGGGTACACTATCTGAGCAGATTGCTTATCCGGCCTAGCAAGGGACCAATCATTGTTCGCGTTCCCATTCCAATGATCCTAAAACAGCATCCCTTGCGGGTGCAGATGCATTGGTTGTTGTCCTCATGCGGGGGCAGACGCGTGAGCCTTGTTATGAATGTGGTTACACTGGCCGTTGGAGCATGGTGGCCCTACACCAACAAAGTTTCAAGTGGACATGCTCAGTTTGTAAGCATAACACTTGCAATAGCAGAAGCTCATCACAAGGCGAGTGCATGTTCGGCAACTCATGGGTAAAAGTTGACACACTCACATTTGAAGCGGTCAGGTCTCCTTGAGGTAGCAGCAGTGGGGCCCCCTCAGAGTGAAGATGTAGCCCGAGTCGGCAAGGTGAAGCGTAGTTTCGAGGGCCAAGAAAGCATAAGCCATGGCTAGGTTTGAGTAACCCGAATCGGCGAGGTGAAATCTACAGGCCAGCATGGTGAAAGGGTACCCAGGTCATCGCTAACATGAGGAGTAGACCTATCAGCGTGTTCGGTAGCATCACTAAAAAGCTACCAAGAAGACGGCTGAGCCTTGAGGTAAGATGATACATGGGGCGGACCACCACGAAGCACCACACACACTTCTTCGAGGGCCCTTCTTTCACAGTTCAACGGCATAGCCATTGCGCGGTTTGAGTAACCTCAACACTGGAGGGGTGAAGTCCAGGCAAGCCGGCATGGTGAAATAGTTCCGTCCCCATAAATGGACACCAACATAGGCAAGACCCGGGTTGAACAGGTGAGGCATGGAACTGGTGGAGAAGTGAATGGCGCGGGACACAGACGCGCATTCACGTGAAGACCATTGTCGATGTCGACAATGGATTGAATGGGGGAGCCTGTGATGGTCTGACACTGGCTTAGCCTTGCCTACGCTTGGCAAGCTTACGTTAAGGACATGACCATCATTTTTGACTGTAAAATTTTTGGGAGAACTGATATCATCTTCAGGCAGACCACCAAAAGCTTAACGTACTCTTTGAGGAGGGGTGGTCGACCTCCTTGGGTGCCTAACCTTAAAACTCCTAGACCTTCATCCCCTTGCGGGGCGGCCCTGGTTAACGGCTAGCATGGCCACCAGGGTTCCTCATGTGCGCACACTTGCTCATGGGGACAATGTTGGACCGGCACTACGCTACCGATACTCAAGGGAGGCTTGGCATGCGGGCCTGGCTCAAGCATGTCCCTTCACCACGCCAGCCCCTTGCCCAAGCCAAGTGAGCTACCTCGTTGCCCTTAGCACACGGGTGTCCCATCATGTCCCATCATGGCACCCGTGCGCTACCTCGTTGCCCAAGCCAAGTGAGCTACCTCGTTTGGCTAAGATAGGTTGCCCAAGCATGTCCCATCATGGCACGCAGGTGCCTGTCATCATCAGCATACAGGAGACCCTTCATATCGGTGCCAAGTCACTTCATCGGTGCATGGTCGCCTTGCATTATGGTTGTCCCCCTTTAGCACGTAAGCGGCGCCTCCCATGGACCGGTCTGAGCCAGGAGAGTGCCCCCGCCATTGGACTTGAGGTCATTATCCAGTGTTGCTGACTTTGGTGGAACCATCGCATCAGGCAACTCCTACCCTCTAAGCGTAGAAAGGCTTGTCCTGGCCTACCTTGGCCTGGACGCCGCAAGGGTTTCTTCCGCTGTAGAACTACCCCCGTGACAAAATTAACTATTTCACTTATATCAATTAATAATTATAAAAAATAACTATGAACAAAATTAAATTTATTAGTAATAATTTTACAATAATAGTGTATATTCAATATATATTTATAATTAATAAGTGAAATTAGTTATTTACAATATTATTTAGTTATTGAAATAATACTGTTATTTAAATTATTAAAATATTAATTATTTATTGAATTTAATAATCCATAAAAGTATAATTGTACTATTATTACATAATTCGTTATTAATTTTGTAAAATATTAAATTATTATTAATTTTGTTGTAAATTTGAAAGATTTAATAATTTTTTTTTTCATTTAATGTTGATTTATAAAAAATAATAATTGTTAATTGAATATGAATAAATATTTTTTAATAAATTTAGTTTTATTAATAATTTGTAGTAATTTTAATAATTTTTATTCTTTTTATTGTTTTAAAATGAAATTTTGATTACTTATAAAATAAATAAAAATAATTATAAAAGCTAACATTTTTATTAATTCCACTAATAATTAATAATTATATAGGAATGACAATGGGGTGGATTCAGGGCAGGACACCCCATCCCCGCCCTGTCCCCAGTGTCACGCGAGTTCAGGGCAAGGTAACCACACCTTAATGTCGAGCGAGTTCAGGGGCCAGGCAGCCCACTCCTCATCAGGGATGGAGAATCCTCGAATTTTCCTACCTCGTCCCCAGTATTGGGTGGGGTTCAAGTAGAGGTGTAAATTGGGTGGTGCTGGGTTGGCATGACACAATTCGCATGTGGCCAACACAAAGTGCAAGCAAGTCGTGTCATGCTAGCCCACGAGGCATCCCGGGCCGTGCCTCCCTCCTTTAGGATAATTTGGGGGTCGGTTCAGCATAGCCCACAACTTGAGTCAACACAGGCTCATGCCATGCCGTGGGTCGGGCTGGTCCATGGGCTGGGCCTTCGGCCAGGCCATGCCACACGCCAAGCCAATCTCAAGGCAAGGCACACACTCCCTATCCAAGGTTTTTAAAATTGGACTGGATAGGGAACCATTCTGGGGTCAAATTGTCTATTTGTCAAACGGATGACCTGCTCTGACAAAAAAAATAAAAAATTAGAAAAACAAAAAATGGCCAAAGACTGTTGTCTGGGTTGACGATTCAACCGCCCAGGTCAACGATTCGCTAACTAAATAAACGGATTTTGGACAAAAGGAGGTTTTAAGGAGAAACGATGTTTGGTTCCCAAATTCTTGGTCTAACCATCTGGTTTGATCCAGTCTAGAACACATTGTCCCGTCAACCCAATATTCAATTTGATGATAGAAATTATCAAAAGGATATATTAAGTATGAACCACATGGTAACTTTCTAAGAGTACACTAAATTGTCTTTAATATTCAAAAATGTATATTTATGAAAATTTTGGAAAATTTATTATACTTGTGTAATGTTGAAATTTTATTTAGATTTATTTTAAATTTTTATTAAATAATTTATTTTATTTTTAAATGGTTTACTTACAAGATTATACTAATTTATCTTATAATTTCTAATATAAACTAACCAATAATTTCCTTTTTCCAATATCATACTAATTTATCTTAATAATTTGTGTAATTATTTGTTCAAATTATAGTTTTTCATTTCCCATAGTCATTTATCTTTAATAATTTTCAATGATTTTCCAAAATCTATCAAATGTAATAATTTTTCCTAAATTTTCCAAAATATTCTAATAATTTTCAATAATTATTTCATGCATTTTAAATAAACTTTCAAATACTATATATCTTTTATTTTCAAAATTGTTATTTTATGAAAATGTAGTTTTATAAAAAATTTTGAAAAAATTATTACATATGTGTAACTATGGGGATTTATTGAATTTTTTTAAATTGTTATTAAATATATACTTTTATTTGGTAGTTTACTAACAAAATTACACTAATTTATCTTTTACTTTTCAAATTAAATTAATTAATAGTTTAACTTTCTAACATTATAATATTTTGTTCCCCCATTTGTATTTGGTTGTTAATTATAATAATAACAATAACTAAAATTTTATACTTTTTGATAATTGTTAAATATAATTCTCAATTTTATAGAAATAGGTTAAAGATTTTTCAATTTCTATAAATTGTTGTTAATGAGTTTTAATAACAATAGTTATTAATTTTTGGTAATTTACTAACCGTATTTATTAACTTTTGGTAATAACACTATTTAATACTCATTGAATATGGGTGGGATTAAATATTAACCGTATTTAACTATTTATTAATTAATATGAATATTTTAAATGATGGAGAGTGGATATAGATTGGGAGAGTGCATTTTAGGAATTCATTAGGGAGTGGGGCAACGTAATACTTTCCTATCAGTTTAAATGAGATATCTTAGGAGAGAGATTATATGAATAATTTTAGGTAGTTGGTTGAAAGGCTTATTGGGAGTGGCGGGAAGGGGAGAGGTGAGAAAGTCAAAGAGAATGCAGGTGGGGATAATGGAGCAAGGAGAGGCAAGGTGACAAGGACCCATGCTTTGTTAAACGAAATTTAAACACTATAAATACATAAGAGTATATAATTGTTTTATATTTGAACTTTTTAATAAACAATCCAATCAAACTCAACTCGAGTTAGTCGGTTTTCTAGTATTTCAGATCAGCTTTGGTTTAATAAATAAATATATGTATATATATATATTAATATTTTATATTTTAAATTTAATTTTTTAATACGGGGAAGTAGGAAAATTCCCATACTTGTTAGTTTAAAAAATTTTATATCATAGATTTAATTTTTGTAATTTATATTTTAATAATATCATTGTAATTTATGAAATTTAAAATTAAATTTTTAACTTTAAATCTTTTGAACAAACAAACTAAACTGAAAATAGACCCAAATCGATACAATTCGAGTTGGTGGATTTTCGCTAATGATCAACTAATTTTGAGTGACAAACTGCAGACTTGACCAAATCGATTTCGTTGGCAAAACAGCCTGCAACAAAACTGAACCAATCATTGAACACTCCAAATTTCAACTAAATTTTTAATCTAATCTCTAATAAATAAAAATAGTTTAATCTCCAATAACTATTGAAAATTTATAGTGAACGTAAGTATTAATCTAAAAATTATAAAAAATGAAATTACTAAAAATAAATTTATAACAAAAAAACAATAAATACAATAAATTAAATTTCAAAAGTTAAATAATAAATTTTTAATCTCCAATAATTATTGATAATATACTATTAAATAGCAAAATAAAGATACATTTAATTATTGAAAGCATATTTATTAAAAACAATAAATAATTACTGAAAATAAAATAAATATTAATTATAGTAAATCTAAATATATCATGAATATAAACTATTATTGTAAAATTATGACTAATAAATATATTTTTTTTGATAGTTATATTATATAATTATTAATTGATATAAGTGAAATTAGTTATTTGCAATATTATTTACTTATTTAAATAATATTGTTATTTAATTTTTTAAAATATTAATTATTTATTGAATTTAATAATCCATAAATTTATAATTGTACTATTATTACATAATTTGTTATTATTTTTTTTAAATATTAAATTATTATTAATATGAATGTTATGAATTCTATTATAATTATTTTTCTACTTTTAAGAAATTTTTTAAATTTATTACATAATTGCGTTATTTTAACTATTTAAAATTTTGTCAAATTAAATATTTTGTTATTTAAATATTTAAATAATATTTAAAATATTTAAAAATTTTCATTGTTTGAATTTCATTTATTTTAATGCTATTACGTAATATTAAATATTTTTTTAAATTATTTAGCTATTTTTAATGTTTTTATTTAATATTTTTAGTTATTGAAATATTTAAATAATGTTTTATTTTTAATGTTAAATTCTTATTATTTGAATAACATTTAAATTGAATAATTCATAAAATTATAAGTTTTATTGTTACTACATAATTTCAGGATGAAATTTGTAAAAATATTGAATTATTAATAATATGAATATTATTAAATCTATTAATTTTTTGTGTTTTGAATAAATATTTTAAATTTAGTATATAAATCCATTATAACATTTAAATAGTTCTGAATTTTTTTTAATTGAAACTTTGTTTAGATAGATATAGATAAAAGGCGGGGGAAATGATAAATAAGAATTAGAGATAGTTTAGGAGAGAATCTATCTACTAAATTAGAGATAATTGAAGAGATAAATAAGAGTTAGAGATAATTTAAGAGATAAATAGGAATTAGAGACAATTTAGGAGGAAGTGGGGGGAAAGTGGTACCACTTGTCTAAACATTAGAAAAGCTTTATGGTTGTTAGAAATAGTTAGGTATATGTGATTTCCTTATTAGTTTAATGGGTAATTATGTGGAGTTAAAATTTAAAAAATTAAAAAAAAAATAGGAAGGGGATTTTCCTACAATGAGAGCTATGCTGACATGGCAAGACCAATTTTAATATATATATATTGATAGATAGATAGATAGATAGATAGATAGATAGATAGATAGATAGATAGATAGACAGATAGATAGATAGATTCATTGGTCTTGGATCCTATTTTTTATTACGGGGGCAACTAGGTCAGGCGGATTTGTTAAAATTTGAATGGGCTTTGCCCAAAAGGTCAGGCCAGATGATGTGTAAATTCATTAAGGGGGCATTCTTTTTTTGGATTTTGAGGGGGGGGGGAGGAATTTAGTCAATTAGATTTTGGTTCTCATTGACCATGAACCCATGTTCTTTTTTTTAGATTTATGTGGGGACCAGGGAATGTTTATTTTCATGGGTATCACTTGGGTAAATAACTTTCCCACTTAAGGTAAAAGTTGCCAATACTTGAATGGAACAAAAATGCCCCTTTTAATAATGGAATTTTATGGATAAAATGGTCATTGCCTTATTTACGTGATAAATAAAAGAGCATGGGTAAATGCACTTATCCGGATAAGTGTTTCCCAAGAAAAACTTACCCAGGTAATTGCATTTACCCTGATAAGTAACTTACCAAAAGGAGAACAAGGCCTAAATTGTTTAAATCGGGTACCTGAATAACTTGCACTAAGGTTATATTCAATATAAAAATGAATTATTTTTTAATTTTGTTGGTGATTGTATTGACTTGAAAAAGCAAACTTAAGTAATTGAAAAATGAACGGGTGTTGATTGGTAAATGTTTATTATTGGAATATTGGAAGGAAACTCATTTTTCCCACGACAAAATATTTATAGTTATATATATATATATATATATATATATATATATATATATATATATATATATATATATATATATATATATATTATCATCATCATCATCATCATCATCATCATCATCATTATCATCATTATCATCATCATTGTTATTATATATCCTCTAGTAGAATTCAAACACATGACAGCTCTAGCAACACCCACGCCTCCACCTATGGGCTCTAATCTTGGTCAACCAGGGCCACCATTGACCAACATAGCTAGCCGTGGTCCCACTTCGGTTTGAGGTGTCTTGCCAGATTTTCAAGTGTCCTGGTCAGCCTACAAGCGTCCTACTTTATCTCCAAGTGTCTAGCACCTCTCCGATGCATATCTCTTGGTACGAGTAGGAACAACAACGGGGTAGGGTGGGGACGGGGAGCCTCTCCCCATCTCCATCCCTGCAAAAATCCCCATCTCCGTCCCTACGGGGATCCCCACTCCCCGTGATTTTTTATAATATCAATCATTTTGTTTTTGTTTTTTATAAAAATAAAAATAAAATAATTAAAAATTACAATCGTATTAGAAAGTTCAAATATATTCAATCATATCATTTTTAAAAATATTAATATATAAATGCATGTATAGATATATACATATATAAATGTATGTGTGCATATATACATATTTTAGTAGGGATCCCATAGAGTAGGGATTGGGGTCCCTACGGGGCAGGGAGTGCTCTCCCCATTCCTGCCAATAAGGACGAAAATTTCCCCATCCCATCTTTGCAAGGAGAAAATCATCCCCATCCCCACCCCATTCAGGGCGAATCCCTACGGGGATCGGGGAAATGGGGAAAATTTCCATCCCTAGGTACAAGCACCCCACCCCAAACCTATATAAAGGCCAGCTCTGCATTCATTAGATACTTTTAGCCTCATTAATTATCGGCTTTCACACCTTTGACAACTCGGCCTTCATTGACTTGATTATCAAAGTGACAAGCTTGAAATATCACCCGAGCCCTTTGACTTTGCTCTCCCTTGCAAGTACTCTGCCAACCTCCGAGCTACCCTGAATCAATCAGCAACTCTTGATCTTCATCAAATATATTATATAAATTTATAATATTTATATTATATTATAAATATAAAAAACTAAAAAATCAACAAACCAAACCGATCAAAAACCAAATTGATTGATTCGATTCAAAATATTGAAAAAGCTTAAGGACCGGTTCAACCATTAACTTTTTAGGAATTATTTATTTTCCATGGCTCTTTTACATGTTTTTGAATAATCATGGATCTTTTACATGCAACAAAGCTTCAAGATAAATTAGCATATTTTGTTAAAGTTTCTTTTCCTTCATGCAACCAGATATAAAGCTTTTTAGTTGATTTACATCCATTGATTTTATATTTTAACATGAATGATTTGGCCATGAAGAATCTATATATATATATATATATATATATATATATATATATATATATATATATATATATATATATATATATACATATAATGGTGATTCGTGGATGCCCAGAGTGTCTAATAAATGGAATTCCCAGTGCAAACCATAAAGTGTGCGTCCGAAATCTATGAAGTCATATTGCACGCATTACCCTATCCATGCAGCTTAAGTTTCACATAGTAACCTCTCTCTCTCTCTCCCTCTCTCTCTCTCTCTCTCTCTCTCTCTCTCTCTCCATCTTTGTTTTGGCAAAGTTTTTGTCTTTCCCCCATCTTTTTGTTCTTCTCCTTCTTTTTTCTACTTTTTTAGGGTTTTTACATGGTATTAAAAAATGACCCAAAAATAGAACCATTCTAGCCACCACTTTCTAGGTTGACAGTTCGACCATCTGGTTCGAATAGACAACCCATTTTGACAACCAAATTTTAAAAAAGTAAAAAAAAATGACCAAAAATAGTTGAACGAGTTGATAATTCGACTGCCCAGGTCAATGGGTTGTTGACTGATTCAACATTTTTTTTTGGCTAAGGACTAGGATCAAGGTAAAACGGAACCGGTTGCTTGGACGGTTCCCAGGATGAATGGTCCGACCATCTGGGTCAACAACAGTTCAAAAACCATGGTTTTTAATGCTTTTGGATTTTCACTATTCAAAGGTTTCTTCTGTTGTGGGCTTTATTCGAGCATGTGTGATTTGACGAAGATATGTTCATTTTTTTTCATTTTCTGCTTTTGTTTTTTTTTTGTTTGGTCTTCTTCTTCAAGATCTTCCAAAACGATCTAGGGTTTAGCACCATTTTATTTCTTCCCTTTTGTTTTTTTCATTGGGTTTTCTTGTGCAATGTTTTTTTTTTTCTTACAAGGCGATTTTCTATCTCAAAGCGGAACTTTGGACTCGATTTTCTGATTTTTTTTCCTTGGTTTTTCCAGATTGGTGGATTTATCACAATTTTTTTCTGTGTTTAAGGCCACTTTGGATTTATCTTTCAAGGTTTTGGAATCCCTCATAATGTCCACCCTTCCCATGACTATGACTACAAAGTTATTTCGTCTAATTATTGATATCTAGAAAAAATGACCTAGAAACGGAACCATTCTGGCCACTGGTTTCCAAGTCGACGGTTTGACCATCCGGTTTGAATAGATAGCTTATTCTGACAACAAAAATTAAAAATAAAAATGGCCAAAACCGTTGAATGGGTCGATGGTTCGACCGCCCGGGTCAATGGATCGTTGACCGATTCAATGATTTTTAGCTAGGGATTAGGTTTGAGGTAAAACGGAACCGATTTCCTAGACGGCTCCTGGGTCGAACAGTCCTACTGTCTGGGTCAACTAAGAGTTCTCAATGTGAAACAAAGGACAACTATGAAGCATAACTCAGAATTACCACTATATGACCATGTTCTTTTATATGAGATGTTTTGCTGAAGCAATATTTAAAAATCGAGAACATGATGATCTCTTTTAAGTCTTTATATGAGTTTCAAGACTTGAGTACCTATAATTGCAAGTTTCTTATTAAGAAATCATTGTTTTTTTTTTTTTAATGTAGCAAATAGCAATGTTACAATTCCAATAGTATTAAGTCCTTGTTCGCTTTTCGGTAAGTTACTTACCTGGGTAAGTGCATCCACGCATGTTCTTTTATTTCTCATGTAAATAAGACAATGACCATTTTAGCCATAAAAATCTATTATTAAAAGGGGCATTTTTGTCCCATTCAGGTATTGGCAACTTTCCCCCTAGGTGGGAAAGTTATTTACCCACCTAGGAGATGGGTATCACTTACCTGGGTTAGTGGTACCCATGAAAATAAACTTTCCCTGATCCCTACATAATCTGAAAAAAGAACATGGGATTCTTGATCAATGAAAATTTAAAATCCCATTGACCAACTTCCCCCTCTCAAAATCCGAACAAAGAATACCCCCTATAGGTATTGTGCAACGGTTTTGTTTGTGCAAGGGCATTTTACAAAACAAATTTTTATTTAGGTAAATTATAGATTGCCAACCCTGTACTTAGGGGCAGTAACACTTGGTCCCTTGAACTTTGTTTTGTGCACATATAAGGCTATAACCCACTAAAAGGGTTGACAATTAAAAGGTGAAATTATTAAGTATATGTTTGGCATGATGTTGCAAATACAACATTATTTTCTCATAAAACAGTGCTGCTGATGTGTGGGTTAGAAGCACCATTTTCTGAGAAAACTGTGTTTTTTTTAGGGCATTTCCTGGAGCAACAACAACACCTTTTGTTTGGTACTAGTGTTCCATATCTGTTTTCATCACTAGTACCCATTATAGGAAGTCCACATCACTGTCACATCATGTCTTCATTGGCATCAATGAGCTCTAATCTGAGAAAACGTCAAATCCAACATTGCTCCAAACCATACCTTCTTGATTTTCAAGACATGGCTTAGAGTATCATTTTTTATGAAAAAATGGTTCCAATCATATTGACGTCTCCTAGAGCATCGTTTTTTCTAACATAGCGATGATGTATCATTGTTTTCTGGAACAACGACATCGATACCAAATAGACGCTAAATTGTCCATTCAAAGTAGTTTTTTTCCTGGAGCACCGTTTTTTCCAACCTTCTCAGCGTGCATACTCAAGTTCTCTGCCCTCCAAGATGTATCCATTAGCTTGACCACACCGACCATGCTAAGATTCAATTACAGCCAACAACAAAGCCATTTAACTATGTTTGGGCTTTAGATTTGACGAACCACTTAGGTTCAAATCGGTCAGACCAATTTGAACTATCTAATTAAATTATATTTGAGCTAATCACATCAAGAGTGGTTGAACCCTTTAGATTTGGACCAGTCCGACTGAACTAGGTCCCAACTGGTCGGACCAGACCCATCGAGATCACACTTGATCGGGCCGGTTCAGCTTTGTCGGGCCAAACCCCGGATGAACCGGTTATCTTCGGTCAGACCAGACCACGACGGATTCGGGTCGGCCCAAAGTCAGAGGCTCCAAAGGATCTAGGTTATCCAGCATTGTTGACCCGAAACCAAATTCGGGTCAAATTGTATGGATCCAAATTGAGCAAAACAAGTGGGGTGGTTTAGGGTCTGGACTTCACCCTATCCAACCCGCTTCGGATTTGGGTCGACCCGTATCAACTTGTGTCGGACCGGGCTGTGTGAATAATGGTTGGACTGGATAACCCAAACTGGTCAAAGCAAGCAATACCGAGCTGTCCCGTTTGAGGTCTATTTCAAATTCGAGTTGACCCGGATCGGTATATGTTGGATCGGGTCAGACTGCGTTGAACTGAATTGGACTTGGGTGAAATTGATTTGGATTTATGCTGGGTGAAGTGTGTTGATTCAAGACAAAACTAAATTTATTCAACAATTAATAGAAAATTAATGCATTAATTATAAATTATTTAATTCTAATGAAAAAAATAAAAAAATGCTAAGGAATTAATACTTATGCTTGTAATAGTTAACCCAACGGTTATTCACTACCCAAGCCAACCCAACCCATTTAAACGGGTGGATTGGGTGATGGGTTGATCACACAACCCGCCAAATAAATGAGCGGGTTAGGCGAATTAGATTTTGGGTGGGTTGAGCGGGTTCAGCGGATTGGGTGAAAAATTGCCACCCTAATTAGAGTTAGTCAATTTCCTAAACGTTAGATGTAGTTAATAAATTTGTCCATCCAACCGTTATCCCAACTATATACACAATTGAATACTTATAAATATTTACTTCTAAAACAAACATTCTTTTTTAGTTTAATACTTAGAACCATTAGATCTGCATCTAAATGTTAATTTATGTGTAATAATGAGCCAATAATTAAAAAAAAATTAATTTGACCATTGGATGAGATATCAATATGGTAGAATGGTGTCCCATTAATATAAGCGTTTTCATTTAAATGTTTCAAGGAGCAATATCAATATCAAACAGAATACTACTAAAAACACTTGCTCAATGCCTAGTCAGCAGTCAGCACAAGTACTAACTAACAAGTTTCATGTTAAAACGTTTATATTGGGGTTTTGACATTTGAGCCTGAAATGGCAATTGTACCAAGCAAAACCTAATTTAAAAGGACAAAATAGTCTCATAAAATAACATACAGGGTAATTTGAGGTTTAAAAAATATTTAAAGTAATGTTTACGGGCTGGGGTTTGGGACCAATTTTACACTGTTTCAGATTCAGGTTTTAGGTGAGATTCATTCAAATTTTGACAAAAGCGAATCTCTAACCCCGCTCATGAACAGTTCTACATGACATTAATTAATAAAATACCGATAGTAAAAGCAAAGTATGGAATTCACAAGTTCAAAGGGTCTTTATTACAAAACAATGTACAGTCTTGCATGATATACTTGTTATTGATAATTAACGGTGATATAGAAAAAGATCATGCACTGAACACGGAGTAAATGTAGATGACAATCTTTATGCTCAATGTGAATCAATCCCATTGTCATAACTGTAGATGTGGCAGCCGAAAGGGTCCCAACTTGACAGCCTGATCAGAGGATAGATCAATCTTGCAGTTGAAATCTAGCCACCTGTCCGTGTGTGCTACATCAATGGTTGGATCATGGATGGGCACCCAATTTGGTAATCTAGATTATTAGGTGGATTAATTCACTTTGTTTTTTTTTTTAATTGGGGAATTTTCAGATTCTCCCATCTCACAAAATTTTATTTATTTATATACTAACAAATTAATTAGGAATTTGATGCAATACTAAAGGTTGTATATTATATCATACTAGCAGACCCTTGAGAGAGAGTCATTACGGATGATCATTTTTACAGCCTGGTCCATATTCACATAGTCACATTAGGTAATGGTTGGAAGCAAGCGAGAACCTATATAATGATATAAAAGCTATGTAGAGAGATGATGGGGTCTGCACTCTCCACACTCCATAGTCTTGTGGTCGATTCTCCCATTTGAGTTATTTTGTGGGTTTTTCCTTATCAATCAAATAATAGAATTTACGTATGCGCTGCACAATTTTCTCTAATTTAATGTGATTGTACCACCTGAGAAACTAACGGATCCGTGGCGCAATGGTAGCGCGTCTGACTCCAGATCAGAAGGTTGCGTGTTCGATTCACGTCGGGTTCAATCTCCCCGAATGATCCAAAATTATTTTATATATATGACTATTTCTTGAGTTCCATCCTATATTCACCGAAAAAAGAAAAAAATCAGCACCACGATTAACCGCTGTAGCAGTGTTGCAATCTCATTCTCACCTTTCTTCCTATTAATTAAAAAATCTCTTGAGAAATTGTCTAAAACTTACTATTGACTTTTCAGCATTTTTCTTAAATTGATCATAACTTTTTAAAACATCCCGGGAACCCCATGTTAGTAAATTTTTTTTTTTTTTTCAAAAATCACCATCTGTTAGAGCACTGTTAGTGTATATTTGACAGAAATTGTCTCACGTCAGCATAAATGCAATTTTCATGACCAAACTACTCCTAAATAGAAAGTAAACCTTATTTAAAACATTTATATGACTAAAATGCCCTTCACTGCCCAACTGCCATATATATAAGATTTCTACCTGTTGAGAGACATTTTGCTCTCATTGTGCTGTTTGACAGTATTTCAAGAAAGCTGAAAAATGAGTTTTTGAATGAATAAAATCAGGGGTATTTCTAAAATATTGAAAAATGAGTCAAATATAATAAGGAGTAAAATGGTAATCTACTAAAACCCATTAGTCTATTTAACTTTAAAAACATAGGGTTTCTTGGGTGTTTTGAAAAGTTATAGTGAATTGAAGAGAAATACTAAAAAAGTCATGGTGAGTTTTGGACAATTTCCCTTTTTCTTTAACTATTGTCAAAATGTCAATGTGAAAACATGTTCGATAGCCCATAATTTAGCCATGAATCCACAAGACCATAATCCAGTTACCCATATTTCAATCATCTTTGTGAGGTTTCCAGCTGACCTATTTTCATCTTAAACGACATTTTTATCCATCTCTTCCATCCGTGTCAAGTTGGATCATAAACCTTAGCCCTACAATATATACAAAAGTTCATTTATACCACTCCCTTGGTATATTTTTGTTAAATGACTTAGCCATAGCCAGTCCCTTGGCATATCCAATACATTATGCACGTAATTAATTAATTAAATCACTAATAAATTAAACCTATATATAGTAAGCATCCATGTGCTTTGTATGTGATCATTTTTATGATGATGATAGTAAATAATATGTTTTTAAAATTTTTTTACAATTACGTTATATTTTTATGGTGATGAATATATGATATTCAAGATGTGTCCAAATGTTTACTACCAAATTTTTTTAATATTTAATACTTTGTGTGTTTACATTTTTTTAATCTTTATTATTTAATTATGGCATGAAGGGTTGTCACATTTGTCCAAAAGGTTGAATTGTTAACTTACCACCAAACAAGAAAACAATTCCATTTTTGGGTTGGTTTTAAATTTGTATTTTATTTCCATCACCAATAAAAACAAGTATTCTTTGTCATGCTTATTTTAATTTAATATGACTAATTAATATAAGGGCAAATTTCTTAAACTAGCCCTATTGTTTAGCTAATTGACAATTTGTACTCTTACTATTTAACTATTGTTTTAAACCACCTCTACTGTTTTTGATAATTGACTAGTTCTTCCCCTAGCGTCAGTGTCTGTTAATGTTCCATCAAAATCAGCACACATGTGTGACACCACATGACATATAAAACTTTTTTTAAAACTTAATGATACCCTTCATCCCTAGCCCCAAATAGAATCACCAACTCATAGGAAGCCCTTCTCTTTTCCCTCTTTCTCCCCTCCCTCTTTTCTATCATAGCAAGATGTCAAATATGAATCTAGGTTCGAATATGAACCCAAATGTTCATAACTAAGAAATACTTCCATTGATATTTCCAATTCGAGGGGCTTTGGATCTTGGGAATCCTTGCATCCTATACCAAGTTTAGCTTCTACCATGACCTACAATCCAAACAAGGAAATGACAGTAAAATGAAACAAAAGATTTGTACCAAGTGTGGCTTCTAGGGTTTACTTGCTCTAATCGTTTCGATTGATTTTAAGTTTCTATCAACTTCACAGATATGTTTATCTTCTTTGGAGGGATTTATTGGTGGAATTCCTCAAGTTGTTTAAACAGGGAGGGTAAAATAAGGGATATTGGATTTTGGACCTTTTGGTTCTAGTTAATAGTTATAAGAGATTCTTTCTTTTTCTTTTAGCTAGAATTTCCATCTGGCCAGTTTCGATTTTGTTTTGTTTCAAATATATTACAAACCATTGCTTCCATGACATGAAAATTTTAGGGTTTCAAACTAAGACTCATGGTGAAGTGGCATTCGGATGTGGAAGCTTCTAAAACTCCTCTACCTTGACCATCTTTTGAGTTTCAAATTTAAAGGTTTCAAATCATTGTCACCCCATCTGATTCTCTATTGTGAGTTGTGACCTTCCTCAGGATTTCAAATTGAGGCTCATGGTCAATGACGTTTGGACGTGGGAGCTTCTGAAACTCCTTTGCCATTACCTTCTTTTGAGTTTCAAATTTCAGGGTTTCAAATCGTTGTCGCCCCATCTGATTCTCTATCATGACCTTCTTTAAGGTTTCAAATTGAGATTCATAGGGTAGTGGCATTCAGATGGGGGAGTTTCTAAAAGTCCTCTACTGTGACCTTCTTTTAAGTTTCAAATTCCAAGGTTTCAAATAGCTGCCACCCCATCTGATTCTCTGTCATGACCTTCCTTTCTTTTGCAAGTGGGAGCTTTTGAAACTCCTCACAATCGCTGAGGAAAAGATTCATGGTGCAGTGGTGTTCAGACACTAATGGCCGTAAATTTGAATCACTACAAGCGTGAAGGCATATAGAAGGTATTGTTCTGATAGAGAACGCAATCGTGTTTCTATATCCTTGCCTCTGTTGTCTCTTATTCCACCATCCACTAGTAGCGCAAGTACACACTCCCTCTCTCCACATGTACTCTCTCTCTCTCTCTCATTTTTTCTTTCATTTTGAAAATTTGATTCAATCGTTAAGATTTGTTTTCAAAATATATTTTATATGAGATATAAAAGTATATATATTATGGTTTCCAAACGTTTGCAAAATGTTTTAATTCACGGGATCCATGTGAGCAGAGAGTGCAGCACTGTTCCTTGCAGCCGAGAGAGAGGTCATTTCTTGTCGGGCAGTGTTTGATCATTATGGGCTGAGAGGTTAAGTGTAAAACCATTAAGGGTAATACCTGATGGGCTAATCTTGCATCTGCCCACAGACCCTAGGTGTTACAAGGTGGTTTGGCCCAGGGACCAGTTAGTGTAAGTGTTGGGCCCATAGAGCCCATGTGATGAGTTTCAGGGGGTGCACCGTCCCTAATAGTGTATTCGGCCAGGCCTTGTAACAAAGGTTGTGCTGAACCATGTGGCTGATGTGTAGATCAATGTTTGGGTCCCACTCCATACAAGGAAGCCCAACTAGGCAACAGTTTGGAAGGCTAAGTGAGCATATAACCTTATTGGGCCTAAAGCCCATTTCGAACTGGGCTGATTTGATTAGTTAAATAAGGGGTGAATTTTGAGATTGGATTAGCAGATAGGATTAGGTCTTAACCCTATCCACTCAGAGAGTCCAGATCTAAATGTGATTCAGATTTGGAAACCTCCTAATGAGGTTAGAAGAAGGCTGATCTAATCTACAGATAAGATAAGGGTTTACCCTTATCACTTAAAGGGAATTATGATCCAAATATGATTTGGATTAGCAACTCCTAATGGGATTAGGAGCTGATCCCTTTAAGGTTATAAAAGGAGGAGGGGGCGGCAGCCTTTTGAAACACTTCACATCATGTCTTCATAGCTGAAATCACAGAAGAGAGAATTCAGCATTATTGAGCTAAATCTCTCTTGCCGCCTCCTTCCTGTCGCCGCCATATCTGCCAGTTCGATCTCATGTTCTCAGTGGGAGTGATCAAGATCAGATCTTGATATTAGTTCTTTGTGGAAGGACTGATTGGAAGTAGTGCTCACGTGCCATCCAGCTGATTCTTGTGAAGGATCTGGTTCTTTTGAAGAACGCTACTAATTCTGCTCCATCTTACACTGTGCCATTTTCAGTGGGAGCAGGTTTTGGTTTCTTACTTGGGAGTGAACACCTCCATTGGGAGATACTATTTCTCCGTATCAAGTATATCCATCTCCTACTATTTTTTGTTCAGATCTGGTTCGGTTCTTAGTTCAAGATTGATCCTTGAAAAATATGATTTTTCTAAAATAGGGAATACGATTCCCACTAGGATGGAGAAAAATTTTTGAAATTCACCCATTCCATTCCGCAAGATTTGGGCATCCGTACGATGGATATCCCATCCCTTCAGAATAATGGATAAAATGCCAATTGTTAAAAAACCTTAGAGGTACTCTAAGACAATATATAAATAATAAGGGTAGAGTTAGTCAATTAGCTAAACCATAAGGGTAGTTTAAGAAATTTGCCCTTAATAAAAAATATTAGGGATAAGCACAAATGTCTTTTACATAATTTATATATTTCTTTTTTCTTTTATGTTTTATAATTTTTATAATCTAATTATGACATCACGAGTTCACACATTTCACCTAAAATGTTGAATTGTTGATCTACCACCAAATAGGAAAACAATTTCACTTTTGAATTGTAAGGGGTGTTTGACTACTCTTATGGTTTAGTTAATTGACTAAGTATACCCCTACTGTTTGACTATTGTCTAACTCTACCTCTATTGTTCCAGAAAATTACCAATTGGCATTAAATATTGATAGAAGGGCTAAAATGTTCATTTTGTCCTTAAGTATAATTTATGCACGAGAATAGAGATGGAGCATGATCACCTTCACCTACAACATTTGTCTCTGCAATTTTCGGTCCATGGCACCACAATGAGAAGAAAAAGCCGATGGAGGAGAAGGTCGAGGAGGCCCCTATTTCAAGCTTCCCAAGATTCGTAGAGAGAGGGTAGAGATCTCCAAGCAGTTTTAGAACTTTTAAATCTTTCAAATCTACAAGAAAACTAGATCTGAGATCTAAGAGATACTCAGAACTAGGCATCAGCATCGCAACCTAGAGCGACAATGGAGGACTGTGGTCAAGATGCCTCAGGAATTCCAATCTCGATGCTTTTGGTTCTCATAGGGAGTACACACGGGAGAGAGAGAGAGAGAGAGAGAGAGAGAAGTCGGAGGTGAAGGTGGTTTTCGCCGCCGCTGGTTAAGGATCAAGCCAGCTTGATTTGCTGCTACTGAAAGGAAGAAGACAACGAAGAAGAAGAAGAAGAAGAAGAAGAAGAAGAAGAAGAAGAAGGGAGAGGGACCAAGGGTAAAATTGGGTTTAAAAAGTATAAATCATATAGTGTCACGTGTGTACAGGTTTTGGCAGAGTATTAACGAATGCTAATGGTAAGGGTAGAATTAGTCAATTGTCAGAAATAGTAAGGGTATATAGCATTAGACAATAGTCAAACAGTAGGGGTATACTTAATCAATTAGCTAAATAGCATGGGCAGTTTAAGAAATTTACCCTTTTTATATTAATTCCTTGTATCAGGAGGTTCTTGTTACTTTTCGTTTTTACGGGCCACTCTATAATTATTATTTTATTAATATTAGGGTAAAGTGGGTGCCGCCACTAAACCATTTGATTTCTCTCTATTACGTTTTATCTTCTTCTCTTTTCCTCTCTTCTATTCTTCACTAAACCATTTTATGACTGATCACAATTTCTAAATAATCAATTTATGACTTATAATAAAGCTAGGGTTTCATAATATTATAATAATTGTAATTAATGAACTACAAAGTAATTTATAAATAATTATAATTAATCATAAATTGGATAAATTTAAATTCCCCCTAATTATTTGAAATAAATTACATTTAATTATATTTTTAAATTCATTTAAATTCCTTATAAGGATAATTACATTAATTAAAATAAAATGGAAATAAATTATTTTTATTTGCAATTTAAAATCAATTTAAAAGTAATTGCTTTCATAAAATTTTAAGGGTATAAAATTGATTAATAAACGTAAAAAAATTTATAATTAACTAGATATAAATTAAAGTAGAATTAATGTTAATTGATAAAAACAAAAGTAGAATTAATATACGTTTCAATCATAACCAATCCCATGCATTGGACTACTTTTACTAATTTTTACACTAAATATTTTTCTTCTATAAATTTAAATTGATTAGTGCCAATTTTATTCTTCATTGGTATATAGACACACAACCATCAAATTTTAAATACTTATTATGTGCATCACATGGGTGTCTTGCTAGTATGATTAATATAAAACATTAGAGATGTTCCCATTTTCCATATTTTTACTTTTTATATTTATTTCTATTTAAAAAGTTTTTATTTTAACATCATGAAATGACCTATTTAACCCAGATGGTTGAATTACTTACTCACCACTATCATCATGGTAGAAGAATGTTTCCATTTTGAGTCAATTTAAAAAAAAAAACATGTATTCAATATTGTTAAAAGCATGAAATATAGATATAATGGATAGAATTTATTGGGAAAAAATAACTTAAATATAGGATTTAATGAGAAAATGAGAGTTAATACCCTAAATATAGGACTTAATGAGAGGGAATTCAAAGAAAAGAAATATAGTAATTCAAATTATATTTTGTGCCCTCATAATTAGAAACGGACCAAATTCAAAATTAGAGTTATTAATTCTAATAAAAATAGAACTCAATGAATAATAATGTGAGGCAATAACCTAATACC
This sequence comes from Nelumbo lutea, assembly GCF_056320005.1. Classification (NCBI taxonomy): domain Eukaryota; kingdom Viridiplantae; phylum Streptophyta; class Magnoliopsida; order Proteales; family Nelumbonaceae; genus Nelumbo; species Nelumbo lutea. Next base: position 47,727,189 of record NC_142686.1, on the reverse strand, counting down.
TTAAATATAAGACTTAACAAGGGAGGTTTGAATGGAGAGAAAATTGGTAGTTCACATTACATTTATATCTTTATAATTATAGATGAATCAAATTAAAAAATTAAGATATTTTAGTCAAACAAAAATTCCACAATCTCATTCGCACTTTTAATAATATTCTATATATACTAAACTATGCCACATAAAAAGGCCTCTCCATGCTCCATTACAAAAATGCTGCAATTTTAGAGGGAGTACATTATTCCCTTTCTAAGTATGTAGAGTTGCCACCTCAGCATGTCTTAGCAATTTGCACCTATTTTTTAGTAAAGATATAAAAGAACTTTGTAAAGCCAATCCTTACTCAAATTTGTTCCAATCCCCCACTAGGCACATGGCACCACTATGGCACCACTATCCCCCACTTTCTCTGAAATTATTTATTATTCCTATTTATCCTATCCCCCATTTTTCATTTATATTTATTTAAATAAAGTTTGAATTAAAAATTTAAGAATGATTTAAATGTTATCATGAAATTATGTTAAAATATTTATTAAAAACACAAAAAATAATTATAATATATTTAATAATATTCATATTATTAATAATTTTATATGTTTATAAAATTTATAACGAAATTATGTAATAACAATAATAATTATAATTATAATTATTCAATTTAATAACTAAGTAATATTAAAAAAGATTTAACTTTATTTAAATAATAAGTATTTAAAAGTTAGAAAATAATCTTAATTAAATATTTCAATAACTAAGTGTGTTAAATAACAAAATATTAGAATAGATAAATAATAAAATTTAAATAATTATTTAAATATTTTAATTAAATAACAGTTTATTTAAATGTAATTGAAATACTAAAATTTAAAATTAAAAACATATAAATTATTATTTAAATATTTAAATAACTAAATATTTAAAATAAAAATATTAATAATAGCTAAATAATTATATAACAAAATATTTAATATTGTGTAATAACTAAATAATATTGTAAATAAATAGTTTTTAAATATTTGAAATATTCAAAAAAATTTAACTGAATCGTGTTTTGAATATTATTTAAAAAATAGATTAAATAATGAAATGATGTAATAATAAAAATAGATTAAATAACTTAGAGGTATTGAAGCTTCCAATAACAAATTTATGTAATAACTTTCTAAAACTTATTTTGAATATATATTAAAAGATAGAATAATAATTGCAATTATTAATGTACAAATAATAAAAAAATTATTTCACTTATATCAATTAATAATTCTAGAAAATAACTTTCAGAAAAAACTAATATTTATTAATAATAATTTAAAATTTTTTATTAATTATTTATATATAATAAAATTAATATTTATTTTACTTTCAATAATTATGTCTAAATCTATTTTTGTTTTGTTGTTTAAGACAAAGTTTTCACTAGCTATTGGAGATTAAATTATTGTTATTTAACTTTTTAAATTTAATCTATCTACTTATTGGATTTGTTGTATTTTTGTTATAAATTTATTTTTAGTAATTATATAGATTCATTATAATTTACTGATTAATATTTTTTAGAGATTAAACTATTATTGGAGATTACACTATTTATCATGGTTTTTAAAACCAACCCGGTGACTGAACCGGTCAAGGGTCGGTTATTGGGTCGAACAGTCCGACCGTTCAAATTGATATAATTTACTGATTAATATTTTCTAGAGATTAAACTATTATTGGAGATTACACTATTTATCATGGTTTTTAAAACCAACCCGGTGACTGAACCGGTCAAGGGTCGGTTACTGGGTCGAACAGTCCGACCGTTCGAATTGAACACTCGGCCCGTCCTAATAAGAAAAAAAAAAAAGGAAACAGTCAAAATCATTCGAACGGTTAACCACTTGGTTCAACGGTTGGCTGACCAAAATCAACGGTTTTGGGGAGAAATCCGGTTTTTGGGAAAAACGGACCGGTTCCTGGTTATTCCAGTTTGACCGTCTGGTGTTGTCCGGTTTTGAAAACCATGCTATTTATTGTCTAATTTAATATACTTTTAGTATTTTATAGTATTTTCATATTTATTGTATTTGTATTAGTTGTTATTGCATTTTTGTTATAAATTTATTTTAAGTAATTGTGTGTTTTCATTATAAAATTTCAATTATTATTGGAGATTAAACTATTGTTATTTGTTAAGGATTAGACTATTAATTTAACTAAAATTATGAGTGTTCACTAGTTAGTTCAATTTGGTTCGATTTACAGATTGTTTGGCCAACCAAACAGACTTGGTCGGGTTGGGGAGTTGGTCACTCAAAACTAACTGGCCATTAGTGAAAACCGACCAACTCGAGTTGTATCAGTCAATGTTTTAAATGCGACGTGGAGGCTGACCCACTTTTGCCTCTGAGTCGTAGGATACTGATTTGATTGTTCAGGTTGAACTCGTTGGTCCATTCCATGTTAGCACTCTATATATATAAATAAAATATATATATATATAAATGTTTATATATATGTGCAAATGCATATTTTATTAATAAATATTGTATAATTATGTTTTACATATAATATATGTATTATTTATATTTAATTTATGTTTTTTAATTCAATTTTTATTTTTTTATTTATAAAAATATTAAAAAGTGCAATTTAAGGTAAAAGTTTTTTTTTTGTGAAAATAGTGGGGTAAGGAGCACATGGCACCTTGGGATGCACAGATCACGAAAAGTTACCCAAAATAAAAAAAAAAGAAAATATCACCTAAATTGAACATCAAAGTGCAAAGTTATGACCTCATAAAGTTTGCACATACATTAAATGTACAATTTATGACCTAATAATCAGGTCGAATAAGCGTGTGATTGAACCATCCAAGTCAGGTTTCAACAAAACCAAACTTGGATTCAAAGGCAAGTGATAGTTCGAATGATTCAACTAGCTAGGTCAATGGCGGGTTGAAAATACTAGTATCAATTTGAATCAATTTTCAATTTAATCGGTTGGTTCAAAAGATTTACACTTAAAAATTATAACAATATTATTAAAAATAAATTAAAAAATTAAGATTATAATATAAGATATTTTAAACCAAGAAATATGGGAATTTTCCCACTCTCTTGTATTAAAAAATTATTATATATATATATATATATATATACATATATATATATGTGTGGCTAGGTCGGTTTGATTTTGATCGATTTACAAATTGCCAAACCGAAACTAACCCGACCATATTGGAAAATTGCTGAACCAAAGTTGGCTAGAAATATAGAAAATTGACTAACTCGGCTTGAGTTGGGTCGGATTGGTTGGTTTGATGAACAAGGCCTAGTTGAAATTAATTATTATTTTTTTGTGTTATGCAAAAATTAATAAAATTAGTATATAAATATATAATTATTAATTAATTAAAAAAATAAAATATAAAACAATTCTCTACTCTTATATGTTTCTATTATTTAACTTTTGCTTAACAAAGTAGTAATAGTAATAATTATAATAATGATGTAATATAGATATGGAAATAGATGTTAGTAAAGTAAATCTAATCACATAGGATATTTTAACACCAATTCATGTATTTTATAGATAATTTCCAATGTATAAAAGGGATTTTTAGTGTTCAATCAACTCCCACAAATCTTATCTCCAGCTTGGAATTGATGCCAATACACGAGCGGGATTGGTGCTTAGGTGGAGGTGTTTGAAATTTTGAATTGTTGTAGGTCTGCAGTGGAATTCATAATTTTGAGGTGGAGTGCAATCTACTTTTGAATTGTTGTACTTTAGGGTAGTAACATTAATGGTCTAAAACTTTTTAATGGAACATTTTAGTACTATCAACTTTTAAAAATATACAATTAAGTCCAACTTTGTTAAGATTAACATTGCAATGAGGGCAAAATTATGAAAATGACCATGTTAAGATTCTATTTCGCTCACTAAACTTATATTTAAAACCCTCTTTATACTTCTTTTTAACCGGGAGTATTTCCGAATTCCTAGTCATCTTTTATTACGCTTGATGCTTGAGTAAGTAATATTTCTTTGAAGCTTTGACCGGTTAGAAAATCACTCTCTATACCAAGGTTAGTTATTCACATTCGATTAGAGTCGAACTAGACTCATTTAGTTTCAACTGTTTCTTTTCTCGATATGAGTTGTTAAACCATTTAAGTTTTGAATCTTGTCTATTCGATTTTTTTTTTTTTTTTTTGTGATTGGTGATGTGATAGATCAAGTATTGTGTGTTTTATCTAGCTTCTTCTTTGTAAATATTTTCTTCTCCTTCCTTCCTTTAGCCTCTTCCTCTGTAGCCTTCTACAAACTTCTTCCCATCCTTGTTTCTTCTCCTTCCAGTTTTCATCTTTGTTTCCTCAATTCCCAGAACTCTTTATCTCTTCTTCTGTTTTGGTCATGGATAACCTGGATGTGCTCAATGAAGCTTTCCAGAATATGCTGAATGGAAACCTCCCCGGAAATATAGATGTGGTTAACCTTCAACATATATCCTAGAGAATATGAAGGAAATAGTGCAAGGCCTCTATGCGCTATGGAATTTAGGACCTAATCATTTGTTACTAGCTCCCTTTCAATGAGGGCAACTTTGCCTTCATTTTCGTTATGAGGACGATTATGTTAGCTAGGATCAAAGACAATGGTCCATGGACCCTCAATGGTCAATGGATCCTCATGCAACCCTGGGTCCCTAGTCAACCACAATATGCTTGGAATCTACAAGAAGTTGAATTATGGGTGCAAATCCCTGATCTACCCTTTGAAACCTCATCAGAAGATATTGGACGCCCCCTTTTTGAATGTCAAGTCCTACTCAATTAGTGTATGTAGTTCAAAACTATATTCAAGCAACAGTCACTATTTTAGTAGATCGACCTCTAAAATCGGATGTTTTGTAAGTATTCACAATTTGATTACGTATCACCATGAGGATCTTCTTCGGATTTGCTACCTTTGTGATAAAATTAGTCATCTCTTCCGCTGGTGTTCTCAGCCATTACCTCATACCAATGGTCATTCATTTGAGTAGTTTTTCAGTCATATGGTGATGAACCTTCCAAGCCCTTAGCTCAGAGCTGAACAAAGTATGCATAGATTCTGGAAGAGCCCCCAATTTAATGAGTTTGTTCATATTCTTGTGAATGCTCTTGTCCATCCTACAAATCTTCTTGATGAAGCAATACCTTAGCTGGTTGCCCAAACCCAGATTCATAAACAAAACTGTGAGCCTTCTACCCCTTAAATAGTGACTCTAACTTCTTATTCTACTCCCACTCCCTTACCCCATGTTCAAGTGTCACCTCAAACTTTCCAGTTAGCGGTTGCTACTCAATCCACCCTCAATTGGCTAATGGATGACCAATCGGGCCCCTCCTCCTTATCTCGAGGGAAGAGACCCCACTTGGATCTCTTGTCAGGTCTATAAGTAGAGAATGATACTCCTAATCTCCCAATTTTTAATAGACCTGAATCGTCATATTCTAGTCTTCCATTGGAATGAATTGTCACTATTGATCACATAAAATTCAAGGAATTTGTTCAAGAACTCGATGGAAGGCATAAGGTGAGTATTGTTTCTTTGGCTTTTTGTATTCATTTTTTTATTCCAGTGGGTGGTGGTGGCTTGCCCTCAACAACCACACCATCGCCAATGATCATAATGAGTTGGAATTGTCGTGGGGCTGCTCGCCCCAAGGCAATTCAAGGCCTAAGGGATTTTTCTCACCGTTTTAATCTTGATTTTATTTTTCAAGTAAACTAAAATCCCTAACAATGAAATAAATAGTTTGGCTAATCAACTTCACTATTCTAATTCCTATATGATTCCTCCTAAAGGGAGAGTTGGAGGATTAATTGTTCTTTGGAAAACTGGTATCCAGGCCTCAATCTTTTTGGTTCATCCAAGGTATGTCTTCCTAAAAATCGACTCAAATTCTTATTCTTGGTTAATTGGCTTTATTTATGGTCCTTACATTATAAGTCATAGAAATAGGTTTTGGACAAACTTAAATTCTTGGCTAGAAACTATAAGTCTACCTTTTGTATTAATTGGTGATGTTGATGAAGCAGCATAGGTGGAAACTTTAGACCCTTCTACTTCTGGTTCGAATCCTCTCATTTCCAAGCAATATAGGAACTTAATTATAGAGCTAAACCTTGTGGAGCTAAACATTCAGGGAGGGGGTATATCTTGGACTAATAAACGAAGTAAAGGGCATATTCAACGAACTCTTAATAGGGTTGTTGCTTCTCCAGACTGGTTAAACCGGTATCCACATGCTTCTATGTCCTTAGGTAAGAGATGGGGATCAAATCATCATCCTTTAATTTTAAATATAAACCCTCATATTCTAAATCTGCCCAAAATGTTTCGTTTTTATGAGATGTGGTTATCTGACAATTCTTGTAAATCTATAATGGAGGATGGATGGAATCTTCAGATTAATGGACACTCAGCTTATCGGATAACCCTTTGTCTAGATAGGATTAAGAAGTACCTAATTCAATGGAGGAAGACTTCTTTTCTTGAACCTAGAGAGAAACTAAAAATGTTGGAGGACCAAATTAAATAGAACAAGCTGAAACTAAGGACTCTCATTGATTGAATAGCCTTTAGAAAGAATATGAGAAGATGGTAACACAAATTGAAAGCTTTTAATGACAAAAATCGTAACAAACTTGGCTGCATTTGGGTGACAAGAATACAAAATTTTTTCATAGGAGTACTCTCTTTAGACAAAAAATAAATTATATTGATGGCATTAAAGATTGTGAGCACTCGATTTTTGCTCGGTCCTTTGTCTAAACCCCCAACTCACCCTTGAACACCGATTAAACCATTCCAACCCTACCGATATCCAAAGAATCCAAAGAACCCAAATCTCAACCCCAAATCCCCAAGATCCATTAATGGACCCACTTAATACCCTTAAACAGATTACCAAAATTACGCCATTCAAATTACCAAAAAACCTCTTAACCAAATTCCAAAAATACCATTGACCAAATGCCCAAAATACCCTAGACCAGATTACCAAAATTACCCTCCTTCCAAATTATCAAAATACCCCTTGACTAAATGCCAAAAATACCCTTGACCAGATTACCAAAAGTACCCTCACACCAAATTCCCAAAATGCCCTTGACCAAGTTACCAAAACTACAGTCTTTTCCAAATTACCAAAATACCCCTTGGACCAATTACCAAAATACCCCTGACCTAATTCTCAAATTACCCCTTCTAAATTCCCAAAATACCCTCATTTGACCAATTACCAAAATACCCCTAACTTAATTCCCAAATGACCCCTTTTCAAATATCCCAAAATACCCCTTGACCAAATTACTAAAATACCCTCCATTCCAAATTCTTGAATTGCCCTTTTTAACCAAAATTAGCAAAATGCCCTTATTCACCAAAATTACCCAATTATCCTTCCTATTCTACCCCTTCAAACCCCAAATCACCAAATTGCCTCAAAACTACCTGATTACCCTTTTATCCCAAATTACCAATTTACCCCATAAACCTTAAATTACAATAATACCCTTCATGAACCCAAGCACCACTATGAATGGGTCCTTTCAAACCCTAATTGTAAAGTTACCCCAAACCCCCCATTCACTTTGAAGTTTCTTTGAGAATCCCCTCACTCCTATTATAAATAGAAGGCACCCATCCCAAAAAAAGGGGGTTGGAGGAGAGGAGCTTGGAAAAGAGGCTCTCTCGTTGTTTTGTTTTTGGGAAGGCCGGAAGGTGGTCGAGCTACTAGTTCAGAGATAAAGTTTCGAGAAAGAGGGGCTCAAAGAGAAAAGAGTCATCTTGCTAGGATAAGTCGAGAGAGAAAGGGGTTGGGCAAGAAGAGTTTGAAGAGAGGTAAAAGGGTAGAAGGGTTCGTTGTCTTCAACCCTACGATAACTACATAGTGGCGACGATGGGTGGTGAGCTCGGAATTCCCCTAGTGTTCTCTCATTCCCCGCCTCTCATTCTTTTCCCATCTCTCTCTCCTTTTCTCTTCTCTTTTGTCAGTTCCCCTTTGCATCCCTCCGACCCACAGACCACACTTTGAGTTGCAGCGACGGGTTTGAACCTACCAGCATCAACCACTCACATCTTGCATCTCATTCTCACAAAATCATTTTCCCCCCTAGCACCATCAATTCAATAAAAAATTGCAATTTGATGTAATTATTAGGCGACTAAATCTTCATTCATCTGGCTTCTATTTCGATGACACCATTAGCAGCATTCACCCCTTATTCATAGGCTACATAGAGGTAAAATCCTTACTTCATTCAGCCACCTCACATTTTCAAGCTAGTGAAGGCAGGTTCTCTATTCGATATGTTGTTTTTTTTAATAAAAATCAGAGAAGAGAAACTAGCATTCACACTGACATGAGAGAGGGGTGCCTAACCCCTTCCCTCTCTCTTTCTCAACTTACCCAAATCAGCCTTGTCCTGGTTGATTGATGTGGAGTCACTATAAATGCAAAAATTTTGTGAAATCCAATCTCGGGAGGCCCATGATTCCTAGTTATGTATCCTAATGGGTGGCAATTCCATCTCTTCAGCCATGAAGTGAACTACTGGGGGATTTTTCTCGACATTCACAAGGATTGACAAAATAATTGGATATCCTCTCACAAAGACCTTGCTCAAATTTTTGTAGATTATTTTTCAAATCTGTACATGTCTCGGGATCCAGAAGAAATTGAGGATTTATCCCATCTCATTAATCCTATTGTTACTAAGGAGGAAAATACTATGCTACTGACAATTCCCTCCGAAGAAGAAGTAAAATTAACACTTTTTAGCATTGGGAGTCTAAAATCTTTGGGTCCGGATAGAATGCCAATTCTAGTTTTTAAGGAATCTTGGGACATGATGGGATCGAAAATTGTGCAAGTAGTTCAGGATTTCTTTATCACTAAAAAACTACTTAGGAGGCCCAATCATACTTTTATCTATTTAATTCCGAAAAAAGTATACTATAAGAAAGTACAAGGCTATAGACCTATTAGTTTATGTAATGTCCTTTATAAAATTATAGCAAAATTGATAGCTACTAGGTTTCATACTCAACTAGACAAATGTATTGCTCCTAATCAAGCAACTTTTGTCCCTGGATGTCAAATGGTAGACAATTCCATTATTACACATGAGATGTTCCACTTCCTTAAACATAAAATACGAGGTACGGGCTATGTAGCTTTAAAGCTAGATATGTCTAAAGCCTATGACTGTCTAAAAATATTATCTCTCCTTGGGTTTTCTAAAGCATTCTATCAGCTAATAAAAGAATGTATTTTCATAGTTTCCTTTCAGTCTTAATTAATGGTACCTCGGAAGGACACTTTTGTCCTACCAGAGGCTTACGTCAAGGAGACCCTCTCTTCTTCCTATTTGTTCATTTTTTCCATGAAGGGTCTATCAATCAACTCGAGGTTAGTTGGTAAACTTTGAAAAATTAGGCCTTTTTGTAATAAGAATATTCATCCAAGACATTAAAGAATGATTAGGCGGCAACTACACATAGGCCCTCAAATGTAAATAATGCCTTGAAAAACCTCAAATCCAAATTAAATAATTAGAAAACTTCTGCTATTAGCCAAGCAGGAAAGAAAATTTTAATTCAATAAGTTCTCCAAACCGACTCTTGGAATAAACTTACTTAGACAAAGGCCTTTGGAGGTTTAGGCTTCAAACATCTGAAATTGGTAAACCTGACCCTTCTTAAGAAAATTGGTTGGCAATATCCGAATGAGCAACATAAGTTATGGGCCCAAATTTGGAAATCAAAATATTTAAAACACTGCACTCATATTCCTTATTCAATAGCTTCTTCAATCTCTTTTTATTGGAAATCCATAGCCCTAGAGATTAGGGAACTAGCTTCTGAATGTGGTTATCTAGTGAATGAAACTTCCTCTTTTTATTTGGACCAAGTGCCTTGGATTCAATCCAATAATGATTTCTCTTGGATTCCTTTTCCTTTAACCCATAATCTTAAGAATCTAAGAATTTCAACCCTCCTCTCCTCAGGATAGTGGAATGAAACACTCATTAATTCTTTGTTCACCACCAAGGAAGCCAATAAAATCCTTAGAACTCCAATCTTTCCCTCAAACAATAATATTACCTAGATTTGGACTGTTCATAACTTAGGTAAGTTTTCAATTAAAGAGGAATATAAAAGGAACCAACAACAATATTTGAGAGCTATTCCCCCCGAATTAAAATTTTGCTTGAATAGAACCTAGGAACTCAATATTCCTCCTCAATTTCAATTGTTTTTCTGGAGAGTAATCAATAATTTTATTCCTATAAAAGACATGCTTTTCTTTGATCCACAAGATAAAATCTGTGCTTTAAGTAATGAAGCAGTAGTATCCTTTTCTCATTTGTTTATTGATTGTTAATTTGCACAAGCTATTTTCTTTATAGAACCCTAGAACCTAAATCTCAAGAATGTATGTCAAGGATCTTGGATGTCATGTGTAAATACTTTATCTACTTTAATTGTAGACAATCAATTATTGTTGCAAATCTTAGGATGGACTGCTATTGCTTGTTACTATATCTAGTATGCCCGAAATGAGAAATGTTTCAGAACTGACAAATTCTTCCTCAAAATCTCATTAATATTATAAATCAAAGTGCCTAGAATGCTTCAATTCCTCAAAATGGCTCTCATGGATTGCATCTCTATCCCCAAAAGTTTGCGCTTTATGTTATCCATTCTACTGATTTAATTATCTTCACTAGGAAAGTAATTGATTCCTTATTCAGTTTTGGAATTATCATTTTATCAAGGAATCTATCCTGCTTGAAAATTCTAAGGGGAAGAGCATTAAATGTCGCTTCTACTGATCAAGGTGAACTATTTGTTATTATGCAGGCTTTAATAGAAATTTAGAATTGGAATTGTGGAGATATAGTATGTATTTGGTTCTGTGGGTGTTTATGGATAGGCCGTTTATTTGTACTTTTTCACTTTAAATGTTTCATGTTTTTGTTGTTTGGTTGGACTTTACTTTAAATGTTTTTTACTCTCCACCTCAGATTAATACCCATTAAAGTGTGCCACATCAGTATTTGGTTTCAAGAAACAATGGGGCGTTGGAGGAAACAAGAATTTGATGATTCCCCAAATTCTCCATGCACAAAAACCAAAACGTTTAAGTTTTCTACCATTTATTTGATAAACGGTGAAATCAAACAGTTGTTTCATTTTGCTTCATATGCAATATGCCTATGTGACACTGATGTAGTGTCATTTTTTCAATAAATGCCCATGGAAACAAACACAACCATAGATGCACAAATGGTTGTATGGACTTTCTAGGAAAAAAGTATACTTCCCTGGTCTTGCTAGGGGTGCAACTTGGGCGGGCCCAGCCCGAGCCTGAAGTGGCCACCCAAAATTTTACACGAGATGAGCTTGGATTTTCGGTCCTTAGGGTGGGCTCGGACCCAAGAATTCAAGTTTTTTTTTTTTTTTTTTTTTTTTTTTCTGGGCCGAGTTTGGGCCTAGCTCTTAGGTAGCCCAAACCAGACCTGAGTCTGGCTCAATTATATATAATATATATATATATATATATATATATATATATATATATATATATATATATATATATATATATATACGTGTACATATGTAAATATTGCACACACACACACACACACACACACATATATATATTTACATATATGTATATGTGTGCAATATTTACATATGTACACGTATATATATATATATATATATATATATATATATATATATATATATATATATATATATATATGTATATATATATACATACATATTTGTATACACAACATTTGTATAGATATTTTGCATATATATTTGCATATATACATAAATATATAAATATATATTTGTATAAATACATTTATATGTGTATAATTTTAGAGTGGATTCATTGACCGACCCCATCCCGACCTGGGCCCAAACCCAACTCAAGTGCATCAACTACATGATTGGCTAGGCTCGGATTGGAAAAATCAGGCTTAACCCTAGGCTCAGACCTTAAGCCCAAATTTTAAGGCTGAGCCTGGGTTGACCATAAACCCGGCCCAACCCAGTCGACTTGCACCCCTAGGTCTTGCCATTGGATTTTGTTAAAACCAGAAATTTAATTACAAACTTTAAAATGTTAAGTTTTATTTTGTTCATCGAACTGATAATACCAGTCCGTAAGTGTTCTAAATGACTAAATCTCACTCCCAAAATCTTTTTTCCATGTATTGAGTATCCTATTATGACTCCGAGGGTGAAATGACTTTTGTAAATATTTCAGTTATCTACTGTAGTAGAGTGTATAATTTTAGAAGTCAAGGCCCTTTTTAAACGTCACTACCCCAGATTACATGACCTATATATATCCCAAAAACATCTTGGAAGGCATTTTCGTTATTTGGGAGAACGTGAGGGAGCAATTATTCTCTTCAATTTACACAAAACTCGACGCCGTCACGACTTTCTCAAGCACCGTCGACCGGTTCGTGTCCGTTTCCTCCGTCGTCTCCCATCTCTCTCTCTCTCTCTCTCTCTCTCTCTTTCTCTCTCTCTTCCACTAATAAAAACCCCCTAATAAAATCCCTTTCACCTCCGTCTCTAAGCAGTCTTCCCTCCTCCACCCCCCTATCCAGGCATTGACTGTACAATGGCATCCATCCGGCAATTTAGGGTTTCTCTTCATTTTCCCACTATTTCTCCAATTAAACGCTCTTTCAGTCAGGACCCTTTAATTCGCTTCCAATAACCCTAGATTCCCTTCGAGATCGAACCTAATCCTCCTATCTCTGCTTTTTCTCGGCAGTTGTTACAGTAACGGTGCCATTTCAACTCGTTTAAACCTCTATTTCCTGTGTAAGGAAGTTGTCTCGGAAGTTTATAATACTCCCTCTTCTCCTAAGTTTTTTTTATCGGCTGTTCGATGCTTGTCGTTGTTTAAATTTACGGCGGCATGGATGGGGTTCAGAGCACAACGACGATTTCAAGCTCGAGCTCGATTCCGAATGCGAATGCTCCGCCTCCGTTCCTGAGCAAGACCTATGACATGGTTGATGATCCCTCGACGAATTCGATCGTGTCCTGGAGCCCTAGCAACAACAGCTTTGTCGTCTGGAACCCGCCGGAGTTCGCAAGGGATCTGCTGCCCAAGTATTTCAAGCACAATAACTTTTCCAGTTTCGTCAGACAGTTGAACACATACGTACGCCTTTCCCTCCTTGAGCTTGTTGAAGTTCTTTGTCCTCTTATTATTACTGTTATAATAATGTTTTGAACCAGAGGGAATATCAGCTAATAAAAAAAGATGTCGGGTTCTTATCTATTTTCTGGCTTCTATTTTTGTTCTTAATGTGAAGCATGATAAATTTTTACACTCTTATATTAGCAGTGCACATAAGTGTGAGATCATTAGGCCTCTTGAAAGTAGCAAGGTTATCCAATCTATTGAGTTTCTTCAGTTTCCATTGAAGCATAATGGTTCAATTTTATTGGTGAAGGCAGAGGAACACTTGCCTATCCTGCTTTTTTTTTCTGTATTTTTTCGTCTTAACTTTTTTGTTGACATGTTTTTTTTGTGATGGATCTTGTTGGTGACGTATTACAACTAAACTAATGAACATTTGATCCATTCTTTTGCCCTAGATAACATTTGGTCGATAGATTTTGTTCAATGGAACACAGTGGCTAAAAGTTTGAAAAGTTAATTACTGGCGAGCTTTCTAAATCGAACAAGTGACTGATCAGAGTTAATATTGATTTGATTGGTCCGGGTTACCATTCTATCTGGTATACTTGCCAACAATAAGTACTGGATCCAAGTCATAGAAAAAAACGATATGCCCAAATCCTTCGTAGGGGCTGTTGAGTAGTGCAGCACCATGCTAATAACCCCCTCCCCAAAATTGGTGATAGGGAGAATCAAATCTGCGTTTTTTCTGGAACAAACCAGCTAATGCACCAACTTAGCCACCCCTCGGTTGGCAAGTCATAGAAATTATTAATCTATGTGTTTTTCCTTCTAGATTACAGGTCTGTTAATTTTTTAGGTTATGGATGTTGGCATTTTATACATGATCTTACTATTCTATTTCATGTTCCTTCATCAAGAATTACTAGATCCAAGTTTTAGAGATTCTTAACTATTTGATTGGTGTCATTGTTTATAGATTATAGATTATATATCTTTATTTGCCTATGTTTAGTCTTCAAACCCATTACTAGATTATGGCTGTTCACACTTAATCTAGAATGCTAATGGATTTGAAAAATCATGGAGCAGAATGTTGGGCCGTCATTGCTTTATTCTTGGGTCCAGGAGTAGGGGATTCTATCAGGGCTTAATTGCTTGTTGCACTACAAGGGGTACAGATTGCAAATGAGTTGAATATGACACATCTGGAGGTCGAGGGGGGACAAAAAAGTGATGCAAATTTAAATTTCTTATTTGAAATTAGGGGTGAGCAAATGGGTTGGTTGTACAAGTACCAAGAAAAAATGGGTTGGTTCCACTCAGAGAAAATTGGAACCGACCTCAAATTGGCCTTGGCAAGGATGGTTCCAATCGGTTCTTGGGTATGATTTGGTTCTAGATGGTTTTGTGAGTGAGTTGAAGGTGTTGTAGGAAGCTCAAATTGCGAATAAATCCTATTTATTGCATGTTACTAAAATTTTTTCAAGATTGAAAGGGGGCCTGGTTGGGGCTGGTCATCCAACAACAAGTTGAAGAGAGTTTATAAGAAAAATGGATCACAATTCAAGGGTTTGATTGAGATGGTTGAGAGGAGAGGTTCCGAGACTCAAGCGTTAGATAGGGCAGTGACTCATTTGTTAGTTGCATATGAGAAAAAAAGTTAGAGCTAATTGATGGGTCAGAGGTTATTGAAAAGGAGGGGGGAGGCGGGAAGAGAAGAAACCTGATGAGGTTATTTCAGATAGCAAAGAAGAAAAGGGAGGATTAGTGGAGATCGAGAATTTGGCCGCTAGAGATGTCAGAGTTGGCATTTGGCAAGAGTTTAGGTTTGTTCTTTTGAAGGGCGCTTTTGTTATTGATAAAAAAAGGAGCAAGTGGGAGGAGAGGTTAAAGAAGACCATAGTAGGGGAGGCCGGAAGGAGGAGAGGCATGGAATGAGGAAGGAGATGGGCAGGAAGAAGATGATTAAGGTGTTGGCGAGTTGGCAAATGGCAGCGTGCATCTGTTTATTAATTTGTGGTTCCAGAGCTATAGGAAGAAGATTAATTTATGAAGAAGAGCTTTGGAGTGTGTTTGTGTGTTTTCATTTTAGATTGATGAAATTTTGATGTGATTGGGTAGTGTTGATTTGGGTGTTGCCTTAATACTTGTTGTTGATTATATTCATCTTTTTATTTTAATGAATATTTTTCTTTCTACTTATAAAAAAAAAGGGTCAGGTTCCAAATTCTTGGAACTGACCCCCGCAACCTAGGCTGGTGTCAAGGTTTTGGGGGTTTACCCTACTCGAACTAACCAGAGAACCAGCCTTGAGCGAAGTTGGACTATGGATTAGTAATGATTATGTGATATTATTTAGGTTGTTTATGGATCATGTTTTATTTCTTTGAGATTGAATGACTATATAAATTTGAAAGGGAGAAATATAAAAAACAGCATAATATTATTTAGGGGGTGTTCACGGTCCGGTTTGGAGAAGATCTCAGACCAAACTGGTAAATTACGGTTTGAGAAGTTTCCAAACCAAACCAAACTGTTTTGGTATGGAAACCAAACCAGACCAAACCATTTTATTATGGTTTGGTGCAATTTCTAATACAGTTTGGGGACTTGGACCATTCTATGATTCTATTGGGCTTAATCCAATTAGAAAGCCCAAATAGCTTCCCTAAAAATTAAAAATTAAAACTTTTATTTTATTATTTTATTATAAAATAAAGAGTTTATTATATACTTATAATTTTATGTATTCAATTTAGATATATTATACAATATTTATACATCATTTATTCATATATATTTATAATTTACATTATATATATATAATTTCGGTTTACAGTTTATGGTTTGGTTTGGTTTATGAAATCCAATGAACCAAACCGAAACCGTAAACCATAATTTAGAAAACTACCAAACTGAACCAAACCGTTTTTAGGTGTAAACCGAACCAAACCACAATTTTAGTCTGGTTCGGTTTTATGGTTTGAACCATATAAGGAGCACCCCTATTATTATTTTTAAAAGAATAGGTTTCATGGGTAGACCCTGGAACTGACCATAAAATCACCAAGACCTGAGCCTGATCTTTAAACCAATCTTGACAGGGTAGGTTCTGGTTCCAAAAATCTGGAACCGATCCCTACAGGGTAGGTTCCTGGTTCTGCCTTGGAACCAAACCAAGCCAACCCATGCTTGCCCCTGCTCGAAATGTGAGTTTTAGGATACATTGGGTTAAGAGATAAGCTAATGTGATGGCTGATGCTTTAGCTAAGCAAGGGGTAAATAGGGATCAGTTGGTTTGGGCATATGCAGAGAAGGTCATCTTTAGCACCTGTAAGAAGTGATCTATTACAAGATGAAGGGGCTAGAAGATCTAGGAGCAGCAGACCAAAAAGGGCATGTGCTGAAGTGGTAAGAAATGATCTAAGGGCAATTATCAAGAAAATGATAAGGGCCCATGGTTATATAGTTTGGACAAGATGTACATGATGATGGTGGTGGATGTTGCAATTTTATGCATGGCCATTCCTTTTCATATTCCTGCCAATAAGAAATATAAGATCCAACTATTCAAGTTATATGGATTCTTAGGCTATTATATTTGGTGCCATTGCTTCTGGATTATAGATCTGTACTATATATTGCTTAATGCCTGCAAGTTATAGTTTTCTGCCTCTAATAAGTCTATTTAGTATTTATATCCATTAATCATTATTGAATTCCATTTGGTTTGCTATGCATACATTTTGCAGAAACATTTGATATTTTACATTGTAGGTAACAATACCCTGGACATGGTAAGTCAATGTTGGCTTATAGGCCCCTATGAGTTCAAGCTCCACTATATTTACGTTCTTTTGTTTTAAGAAATTTTTCATAGTGGAATTATTTTTCTGGTATATATTTTATGACCAGAGATCTATGTATTTGTATTCCCTGTTAAGGTTGTTAAATATGCTTGACAGGCATTAGCACTTCACTACATTCAGGAACTTACATTGGCAACTGACCAAGCAGGGTGAGCTTTCTCGTTGCATGATGCCAGAAGGTTCCACACAACAGATGTGGTCATTATTGTGGCCGTTGGTCCAGGGACCATTTCAACTTCTTACATTAGCATCAACCTAAAACCTATATCGTTTGAGGAATTACCCAATCACCTTTATGTGATCAGCCTTCTGTGGACTGGATAATAACCAAGTAACGATTAATTTTGACCTAAGAATGTTGCTGTCAAATGGAAAATATGGATTAATAATTATCCCATCTTTGGGCTGTAACTCGCTTAGGTGTAAATTGAGCTTATGGACGGTGCAGATTGGCATCCAGTTTGCCTATGTTGCCATGGTATCTTCTGTGTTTAGCATAAGTGCCATGCTTGTCCTTCCTGTACATATATTTCACTTTTGTATCACTTATACAGAACAAGTTGCATAAATATAAATGTGAATTGCAGGTAAAAGCAATGTCTTTCCTCCCTCTACCAGTGTTATTAATCCTTCCTGCTTTGAAGAAGAAAATGGTTTCTTCCCCTTTTAATTAAACCATTTGGACAGTGCAGGGTGTTAATGTGTTTTGTCCGCCTGAAGGTATTCTGTTGTATGGTACAGCCCCATGAATAGCGGACATTTTTTTTTTTTTTGATAAATAACCATGGTAGTTTCATTAAAAAACATCCATACTACCCCAAAAAGAGTAGCAGACCAATGAAATACAAGTCCATTTGGCTCAGAAGTGTAACAATTGGATTGCAATAATTCATGGCCCAAGTTCACCTCATTCCAGCCTTTCCCTGGCAGCACCCAATTTTGCTAATGCATCTGCCAAGCCATTAGCATTCTTAGGAACCTATTTGAATGAGCTATTGAAATTGCTGCCTTGCTTAAGTGGAGATAGGATTGGCTGGATGCAGTAGCTGTTCAGCAGGCTGTGGAACCAATAATAACACTCCACATTAGTCATAAAATACATGGGGCCCACAACCATTCAATCTCTCACTGTGTGCCCCATTTTTTTATCACTGGTGTGGGGCGGTATACAGCTAATACATTCAGCTAATCTGAATTAGCTTAAGTGTCCCCCTTATTAAAAGCCTAACTTCCCAAGGGATTTTAGCATAAAGACAATCACCCTCTGCCTCCATTTCACTCCATCAGTCCATCCTTTAATTGAAGCCATTTTCAATCCTGAGAAGAGTGGTGCTGTTGTGATCTTTGATCACCCCACCTATGTCTGACACTCTCTGACATATTTCCAGATTGGCAAGACTACATCTATCAAAATTGAGCCTCATCCTTCCTTTTCCTGGTGCTTCCAATTGATCATTTCTTTGCTGTCTTGTGCTGTGGAATCTGGCAACTATTTATCATACCCTCAGCATTATCATTCATACTCACCTCCTTAAATTCATCACACACTAAGGTCCAATGATTAGTTCTTGCATAGTGAGTTCAATAAAGAGACTAACCCCAATTTGGTTTTCTTCAAAAACTCTTGAATTTCAACCAAATATACACACACAGCTGCACAGTCTGGGAAGGGTGGTGGGTCTCTTCTGTTGTTTTTGTTGGGTGATATCTTATCACCTCCTCCTGTATTATCTTTTCTTCTCTTTGAATAAAATTTCTTTTTAAACTTATTACCAAAAAATGTTCACTGACATCATATCGTTTGCCTTCTTGTGTGATAACTGATAAGACTGGGGGGTTGTCATGGAGATAATACCAAAACACTACCAAGGGCCATCCAGTCACTACTAAAGATGGATAAAAAGTTGTTTCAAACCTGCATAGAATATTGACACTCAATAGAAGATGGTTAGTGTTTTCTGCACTCCTTAGGCAAAGAAGACACACATGGGGAAAAAGGTACCGAGATTTCTGTTTATTTCGGAGTCTCTCACATGTATTAATGGCCTGGTTTTCCATCTCCCAACAGAAAACCTTCACCTTAGATGGGCTATTCCATGATCAGTATTCTATTTTTCCCATTAACTTCTGCCCCTTGGAATGGTAGTCAACCATTATTTAAATCTTCATGTATAGGATTCCTAGATTATTTGGCTATCCCAATTCCCATATCACCTTTGCTAACTGCATACCAACAAGTGTGAGTGCTTGCTTTAACATTCTAGACAGTGCTGTATTTTTGGCCGTTTGATTTCCTTCTTTTGAGGCTAACATTTTTAGGTGATAAGGTCAAAATATGACAATTTCAAGTTTTTTTTTTTTTAATCACGTCCAAAGCATGACTATGACAGAAATGCAAATATGTGATGGATGAGTGTGAAAACTAGGAACGACAGGATAAAAAATGAATTCATTTGAAGGAACCTAGGAGCATATCCAATAGGTGATAAAGTGAGGGAAAGTAGACTAAGATGGTTTGGTTACATAGAAGACCATCTACAGCACTTCTGAGAAGAAATGCTCTGTTACAAGTTGAAGGGGCTAGAAAAGCTAGTAGCAGCAGATGGCCTATAAAAAAAGCTAGTGTCAGATGAATAAAAAAATGGGTTGAAGTAGTAAGAAATTGTTTAAGGGCTTGTAGTTTAACTATGGATAAGGCATTGAACAGAACAGAATGGTGAGACATGATTCATGTAACCAACCCCATATAGTAAGGTAAAGGGCCTAAAGGCTTAGATGATGATGTTGATGATCACTAATTGGGTTCTAAGGTGTTCATGACTTTGGGGATGCAGAAAACCAAGGAAATGGGAACTGTAAGGCTGATTGTTGGAGGTGATTCTAGAGCGGTTATCAGTTGACTTTTGGAGGAGAAAGTTGCTTGGTGCTACAGGAGCGAATTCAGGCAGTTTATGTGTTTCTTGAAGGATATGCAGTTGGAAATTAAGTGGGTACAAAGATCAGCAAATGGCTTGGTTTGACAAAGGAGTTAGTTAATAGACAATCTCTTTTTTTGGGCTGTGATGTAATGTGTTTTTGGGTGGGGGAAAGTTAAGGCTTGGCTGATGGTTTGGTAAAGCAGAGAGTTAATAGACAATCTCTTTTTTCGGGCTGTGATGTGATGTGTTTTTGGGTGGGGGGAAGTTAAGGCTGTATTTTTTTTCCTCTTTCTTTGTACTCACAACCCCTTGTTGCACCTCTTCTAATTAATGAATGATTTTTTTTGATAAATAATTGATGAATGAAATTTTCATTTGTGTTGCTGATAAAAAAAGATGTTCATGCTTTTGAGTTTCAAAGTTTCTTCAAGTCTGAGGAGCCTTGTGTATTGTATTACTTCTTGGAATTTAATGATTGGAATGTCTTTAATTTGTTGGTTCACATGATTTGGCAATATTTGCTTTTTCAATGTTGAGAGATATATTGTATTTGGGTTGTTGGAGATTACAAGGGTATATTTGTAATATTGATAAGTTATGGAGACCTATATGTATTTATGGGAGAAAGAGGGGCTTATGTATAATTCTAATATAATATGATCTTTACTTATTTAAGCTAGCGAGTGTGTGAGATTAGGGTTTGAGGAGAGTGAGCAGTATTTTGTTGTGAGTTGAGAGATCATCCATGTATCTCTTGTTTTCATAGTGGATATTTCCCCTCTCTTCTCGTGGTGTTTTTTCAATAAACACCCACGGAACCAAACATAGCCTAAATCTTGGTGTTCTCTCTATTTCTTCCTATTTTATGTTAGTTTGATGTTCAAAAAAGACTTTGATTTTATCCATTTCACATAAGATATTACCCTCAAAGATTGAAAAGTGGCGAATAGGGGTGATCATTTTCTGCCTGGCTTGGCTAGACCTGGAAATTCCAGGCTTGGGCCTAGGTTAAGTTCAGCCCTGACTCAGGCCTAGGCCCACATTAGGACCGCAAATTTTAGGGCAGGCCTGGGCCCAATACTTCAGGCCCAGCCCAGCCTGCACATATTTGCAGATAATAAATACATATGCATGTATGTTATTTTCTCATATTTTGTATTCTATATAAATATTATAATATAACACCTATATATAATACATATTATATATTATCTTATATGTTACATTATGTGTAAAATAAATTATATATATACATATTATAGATGTATAATATAAAATATTATATACATTTAATGTTTTATACATAAAATTTGTAGGGTCGGAATTAGGCCTGGCTCAGTCCAGCCTGGCCTAGGGCCGTGGGCTTGATCATCCCTAGTGGCAAATAGCTGGTGAAATGATTGGGTTCAGGTTTAGTTAGGTTGAGATTATTTTGTTGTGCTTGAACGGGGAGGGGGGAGGGGCTAAATTTGTATGATATGAATTACTCAATGTTTTGAAAGAACAAGGTGGAAAAAAAGCACAAAGGCATTCATAAAAAAAAGGCACAAAGGCCATTTTACACTTGAGGTGTAAGGCGTAAGGTGAGGCTTGTGCCTTTTTGAAACAAGGTGCAAAATAAAAAAAGGAAGAAAATGCAAAAATAGTAAACATTCAAAATAAATTAGGAAAATATTAAGAATAGTATTAATTAAAATATTCAAACTTTGATTTTAAACCAAATGTTTTAAAAAAGCCTATTAGCTCAAATTTAGATACATAAACATAGCATATAAAACATATCCGAAGTGAAAAATGCAAAATTAAAATAAAAAATAGCATACAAAACATATTCAAGCATGTCAAACTTTTAATTCCTTTATTTCTTGCTCAATTGCATTATTTCATATAGTTAATGTGATTTGACATCTTTCATTCCTAATTGTACAAGCTGCCTTTGTACCGAGCCCCTTGAGGCCAGGGATTAAGAATTTAAGACCATTACATGGACTTGTTTGGGCTTGCTTCAAGGGGCTTGGCTGGGAGTCCGGGGGTGGAACCCCCAGCCGATCTACCATGCTAAAAAAACACCAAAAAGTGCAAAAAATGAAAAAAAGGCACACACACCTGGGCTGAGGTGCAAGGTGCACTAGGTGCATCAAGCTCATGCCTTTTGAAAGTCGTGCACCTAGGACCTAGGGGTAGGGGAGGTGCATTTTAAGTAGGGGTGAAAATGGATTGGACCATGATCCGGTCCAATCCATATTCTGATCCTATTTTGTCAGATTCGGATATCCCCTGTTGGATTTTTGGATTGGATCGGATAATAGATTTGATTAAAAATCGGATTGGATTTGGATCAACCTTATCTAATCTGAAAAAATCTAATCCTATCATATATATATATGTGTTATTTATTTATAAATATGTTTATATTGCATTGTTGTAGTTTTTTATATTATTTATTTTTATAAAAACGTGTATATATATGATGAAAATAGTTGAAAATTTTACTTTTTTTTTGTTTTTCTTTATATAAATTGTAATATTTTTGCCTTTTAATAATTTATTAAAATTTTCAGAAATTAAATTGGATTGGATGAGATTTGGATATTCGCATCCTTAACAGATTCAGATTTGAATTGATGTTTGTAAGATCCGTTCGGGTTGGATCTACGATTTGTATTATCAGATCAGATTCAGATATACTCAGAATCAAATCCGATCCAATCCATTTGCATCCCTAATTTTAAGGTACACACCTTGCCTGTGTGCCTAGGCATGGCCACTGGAATAACTTATCAAGAAAAATTTTATGATAGGAATAGTGGACAGGAGGAAATTATTAGATAAGTAAGTATGGACTTGAAGTCCTGTTACTTGCTATTAAAGGTTTTTTTTTTTATTTGAAAGGTAAAGTAAGATTTATGAAATCAGAAAGAACTCATTACAACAGGAGAGCTAACTACATGTGGCTACTCAGATCACGGACATGTTACAGATCCTAAATGGATACAGATCTAAACAATTCAGGAACATTCAAATTTTTAAAATCAGGGGCTACAGACACCCAAGAAATCAGCTTGCTGACCGCCTGCTGCACAATCTCCTCCATGCTCTTAGATTTGTTGCTGAAGACTCTTCTGTTCCTCTCTGACCAAATCACCCACATCAACCGCAGGAATAGACTCTCGAAGAGATAGGACAATGGATACACAGATGGTCTGTGGACTCAGGCAATAAGCCACACAAACCACACAACAGAGAAGGGAGCTGAATACCCCTTCTATCCAGGTTGAGTCTTGAGAGACATTTGTTCAGCACCATAGTCCACACAAGGAAGATAAACTTCGAGGGAGAACAAGATTTCCACACTTGCTGGCAGAGGAACTTAGTAATCCCTGTACTGCTAAGCTTAACAGTCAGGGATTTGACTGAGAAACAGCCATCCCTACTCCAGGACCATCTCCATTCATCTTCACCAGAAATATCTATCGACTGCTCCTGTAAAATCTGCAGTAGTTGCATCACTCCATCAATCTCCCAATCAAACAAATCTCTTCTAAACTGAGGATTCCAAGTTACTGTGTTTTTAGAGATCACATAGGACTCCGCCACTGACATTTCTTGGTTAACTGCACAGTGGAAAAGGAGGGGAAAAGCCTCAGCTAAAGGTCTGTCCAAACACCAGGGATCTTTCCAAAACATTTAGGCAGTCATAATATGCCATTGTGCAATCAAATTTATATATGTATATATATAGTGTTAGCATGCATATACGAGTAGTAAAGAAATTATAACTAAAGAAGGATTGACTAGTTTATTAGCGAAGTAAAAAAAATTATTATGCAAGTTGACCATTGGTTTTACTTGTCAACATTAATTGTGGCATAACTACTTGTTATGAAATTAACAGAACTATGCTATGGGATAAAAAGGAAATGTTATGTAGATTCTTGTTGCTGGTAAAAAGAGGAAATGTTATGTAGAAGTGCCCTGTGCCTTCAAGAGTCCATGAAATGCGAGCCTTGGGTGCATGTCTGGCACAACACATCCATTTAGGAGAGTCCCCTTCAACACCGGGTTCAACTCTTCACGTTGTTTCTTGGTTCTGTCTTGTTTGTAAAGTTTTGTGCCACCATTAGACCTGTTCATGGGCCAGGCCGGGCTGGGCTTTGCCTCTACATTAACAGAATATGTTCAGGCCCGAGCCCGAGCCTGACCATCGGAGGGGACCTTTGGAGCTTTCTCAAGGTTTTCAGTTTTAGATTGTAACTGGATCTCATTGATTTTATTAAATGATGGAAGTGAAATACAACTATGCATGGAAAGACACCGAAAACATAGAAAATGCTGATACGAGTCCTTTCACCTTTCTTGTTCTGCTGGCTTTCTTTGACCAGGGATTCAGGAAGGTTGATCCAGACCGCTGGGAATTTGCAAATGAGGGTTTTCTGAGGGGTCAGAAACACTTGTTGAAAAGTATTAATAGGCGAAAACCCGCCCATGTGCATCACCAACAACCTCAAGGACAGAGTACTTCAGTCGGGGCATGCGTTGAGGTGGGAAAGTTTGGACTTGAGGAAGAGGTTGAGAGACTTAAAAGAGATAAAAATGTGCTTATGCAGGAACTGGTTAGACTAAGGCAGCAGCAACAGGCAACTGATCACCAGTTACAGACCATGGGTCAGCGACTTCAGGGAATGGAGCAGCGACAGCAGCAGATGATGTCATTCCTGGCAAAGGCCATGCAAAGCCCTGGATTCCTTGCACAACTGGTCCAACAGCAGAATGATAGCAACCGGCGCATATCTGGGGTCAGTAAGAAAAGGAGACTCCCGAAACAGGAAGAGAACTCTGAGGGTGAATGTGCTGTAGCTCCTGATGGACAGATTGTAAAGTACCAGCCCTTGATGAGTGAAGCTGCAAAATCAATGCTAAGGCAAATTTTGAAGTTTGATGCATCACCCAGGCTAGAATCTTCAAATGGCAATCCTGACAGTTTCATGATTGATGATATTCCTACACCATCTAACTCATTAGACGGCTCATTTGATGGTGGTGGCTCGTCAAGTAGGACCTCGGGAGTGACGCTTTCGGAGGTCCCACCAACATCTGGGCAATCACTTTTGCCTGTGACCTCAGGGTTTCCAGGTAGTCGTCCCTCAGCTGCCATATCTGAGATCCAGTCTTCTTCTGGCCTAGTAACAAACATGGTTTCAACAACTGAATTTCCAGATTTGAGTGTGCTATCTGGAGTGGAAGAGGGAGCCGTTGCCTCATGCCAGACGGACATGGTTTTGCCTGACCTTCCACAAGGACTGGTGGGAGAAACGAACATTGTTGATATTCCTGCTGTGAGTTACGTGGAGACTGAAACATGTAATGGAGCATACATAGATCCATTACCTGATTCTGAATTGCTTCCGAGCATAAATGATGTATTCTGGGAACAGTTTCTCAATGCAAGCCCTCTTTCAGGGGATCCAGAGGAGATTGATTCTAGCATACCAGAAGGTATTGTTAAGGAAAAAAAGGAGAATTCAGGAGAGGAAAATGGGTGGGATAAGGCTGAACATATGGATCAGCTCACAGAACAGATGGGGCTACTTACGTCAGATACCAAAGCGGGGTAACCTTTGTGTATGATGTATTTCGTTCTGGCCCTTGAAATGGTTGGCCCAT
This sequence comes from Nelumbo lutea, assembly GCF_056320005.1. Classification (NCBI taxonomy): domain Eukaryota; kingdom Viridiplantae; phylum Streptophyta; class Magnoliopsida; order Proteales; family Nelumbonaceae; genus Nelumbo; species Nelumbo lutea. Next base: position 47,701,503 of record NC_142686.1, on the reverse strand, counting down.
ATACACTCATTCTGCTTTCTTCCCTTGCATGGTTCTCTTGAGCGATCAAATGATCAGGCTATAGATAGAATATCTCCATCTTCGTTCTTCTGCACATACAGGGTCCATTTCTAGCCATAAGTTTCATTTCTGTTTTTCTTTCTTGTTTTTTATCCCTTGTACCCTACCTAAGCTCCCTCGGTTCAACAGAATTAAACGAATGCAATGGTGTAAGGTCTTCCATTTAGGTATCCCCTTTGTAGAGACCACAGATTAAGGTACTGCTCTGCGCAGCCATGGAGTTATGCAGTTCTGCCTGTGTGTAGGAAGGTTTAGCTTTTAACTGTTTTACATATCCTTTTCTGGGCTTGGGAGCACGATACACCAATTCATATGATTATGAACCGACACGTACAATTTTATATTAAATTTACATATTTTTAAATTTATGCATTTTAATTCATAGTAATGGGTTCATGAGTTGCTTGTGCCTAGGCAAAAGACTTGAACATGCATCCTGAATTTTTTAAAGACTTGTGACTTTTTATCCTTCATATTTTTTACACTTTTAAAATGCACCCTTAATTTCTTAAATTCATGTAGGTGGTTGCCCTAGTTGGTAATTGAGCATACTGGATTGCCTCTAATCATATGGTTGAAAGTCATCTAATGGTTCAAAATGTATCCTAAATTTTTTGAACTCATGAGGCGTGTGTCTTTTGTTTTGAGTTTTATAAAGCCCAGAAAAATAATACAGTAATAAGATGGTTGTGGTTCAAAGTCATTTGATCATGTTTTCGTTTTCTACTGCGAGGACTCAACCTGTGGGATTTCTACAGTTCTACGATGCTTGGAGGGCTCTGAATATAATTTCTTTGCTAAGTTAAGGTGTCGTTATTGATGATGGGGGCCACCAACCTCAACAACTTTTGCATGGGTCCTCTTCAGAACCAAAAGATGAGGAGCCATCCATTGAATTTTTTCCCTCCCCGTCACTTCTTCAAACTTTTTAACTAAACCCTAACGGCTCAGTGTGATAACGTTTCAGTTCAATCTTTCTCTAGATTCTCTCCCCTAAACCCAAAAATTTGTTTTCGAGTTGAACTTCCCATTTTCCCCATTTACTGCCTAACTTCTCCCTTTATTTTTACTTTCCAGCTATGGGAACCTCTCTCTCTCTCTCTCTGTGTTAATAGAATTGGACCGTTGGTTAATTTTTTCTTCTCCCCTCCCACATTTCTTCTTTCTGTCTGAAAGGGTAAAATTGGATTTTTGAAAATTTAAATGACTTCACATGTGCCTTTTCATTGATGAAGGGTATGTTTAAGTCCAGTATGATCATTTCACAAGATAGATAAGTCTTTTTTTTTTTTGAAAAACTTAGGGCATGTTTTGATTGCAATGCATGTATTGCATGTGTGTTTACGCCAAGGTTTAAACTTTAAAGTATTTCCAATTAAGGAGTAGCCCAGTTGGCATTGGCGTGCTGGATGAAATGTCCCAGCAGGGTGTCTCTAATTGGTTACCAAGGCCACCAACATGCAAAATATTGAGAGTAAGGGGATATTAACAGTTGAGATGTTAATGAGGGTGTTTGGAACCATGTAAATAAAGTTTGTCACATGAGTGCCATTTCAACATTTCTCCCATTATGTGAATCCGTACGTATAGGGACTTGCAAAAGTAGGATTTGGTTTATATGCACGCTTACCGTTAGGGGAAGTTTCATTTTAGCACCTCCCCCAATGGGTAGGCATTTATTCATTATTTTGCTGATGTGGCGCCTAATAGTGCCTTAGTGTCAATAAACAAGTTTGTTATTACTCTTCTCGGTTTTCTAAACAAATCAAGTACAAAACGTTTAGTCAATAAACTTCCATAGTTCCAAGCACATACAACATCTATCCCTACAAACCTATATTTAAATAACAAATTGAAAAAAAAAGAGTATCAATCAATACATGCATTGTATTTATTTATTTTTTGTATCATGTGTTAATATTTTGAACCTTTGTTTTTCATGGGTCTTCAGAATGGGGCAGTCCATTCCCATCCCTTTAACCCCTCCCAACCTTGGTGGCAGCAAGATTTGATTTTGAGCCACCATTAGTTGGTATTTTGAACCTTGTTTTATATCTTATTTTATGGATAATAATAATTGAACTTTATGGTTTATTGATTGTTTTAATATTTATATATTGATTAGTTTTGTTATTCTATTTAATATTAATAATGGGCATCCATTAGGGGGTGGGAATTTGTGTTCTTGTATCGTGTCAAGGCAGGGGTATTTGGATATATACTCCAATACAAATATGATTTAATTAGTTAATCGTGTTAAAATTTTAAATATGAGCATGACCTGTTTATTATTTACTAAATGACACATGCAACTCAAATTAACAAGAAATCAACACAATTAATTTGTTTAAATTAAACAAAAAATAAATTTAAATAGTAAAATAAATATTCAATAATCCATTACCTAAACAAATCCATAAAAAACATTCAATGCCGTTCTTATCTACCACAATAGCATTTCATTCAAATACACATGCATGATCTAATACTTGAAACTTCACGTTATAAACATGTAATTTTCGAATTTAGTGGATTAACCCAAGATTGACATGTTTATTAATCATGTCAAACAGGTCAGCAATATTTTGATACGGACATAGCTAAGATATACCCAAATGCACTAACTGTGTCGTGTTTGGTGAAAACCTTACATGGAAAGTCCAAAAGTTATATTTGGTGAAAACCCTAGAAAGCTAAGTACAGACAATTTCTGCTAAGAAATCTACATTTTGACAAGTTAGTTTTAATAACTTCTTCAAAACGCTCTATCAAAGCAACTCAGTCAAAGCTGAAGCACTCCCAGACCATCTGTGCAACGCTCTCTTTGAGCTGCCTTAGAGAAGCCATTAAGAGAAGCTTTGCACCAAAACCATTGTTTTTGAACAAAGGACAACTACTCTTAACTATTTTTTAGCCTTTTCACCAAATATTGCTAATTGCATACCAGGCTACCTGGTGAGTTTGGATTTATTAACTATACTACATAGATGGCCAAACCTAGACTCCTACTTGGGTGGGGCCTATCTCACAAAGCCAAAAAGCCATGGTTTGAAAACTCCCCCAATTGGGCACTTAGAGAACCCAACTAACCTACTGACCAAAATATTCTATTCTTAGTGGGGTTTATTATGGACCTGTTTGGCAAGTTTTTCTAGGTAGATCTTTCAACAACCGATGTATTGAGCTTTTGGGGTCTTATCTTTAAAGACCCTGACTATTTGGTTCACATTGTGGTTTATTGGACCGTTAAAAATATCTGAAAAGGCTATCTTAGTGCCAAAAGACAAATGCTTCATTTGGAGCTTGCCAATTTTCAGCTTTTTCAGTCTTTCCGCATGCTCGCTTTCTAGTCTATGCAATGCCAAAGGGGAAAAGACCTTTTCTTGGTCTTCTGAGCTTTCGAAAGACCAAAAGGCGTGCCAAAAAACCCCTATATATACTATGTAGAGCATATTGGATCAAACTCTCTCGACCATATTTGCTTAATGGACACTGGGGATGTGCTATACCCCTAGTTTGTGTAGCCCTTTATCTATAACTGGTATAAATGGGCTGAGAATTAAGTAAAACTGAGCTAAGTTAATTAAAATTGAAGTCTCACCTAGTTGACCCTCTTTTAGCTTAGCCATCAAACTTGAGTTGCTGGCCGTAGCTTGACTCTTGTATGGATTTCTGATTGTATCTGCATGACTGCATTGTCATTTATAACACAGATAATTTGCATCCCTGTAAATTATGATCACAACTTTGTGAGAGTTAAGATTGAATGTATATATTAATCTTATATCACTTGAAAACATAATTCAATTCCTAGAACTAGCAATTCAGTTTTTACTGTAAGGCCCTGTTTGGTGTTTTGGAAAGTTATTTACTCGCAATTGTTTCTTGAGACATACTTATCTGGATAAGTGCATCTATCTATTTTCTTTTATTTCACAGGTGAATAAGACAATGACCATTTTATCCATAAAAAACCATTATTAAAAGGGGTAATTTTGTCCTATCAAAGTGTTGGCAACTTCCCCTCAAGTGGAAAAACCACTTATTCACCTAGGTAAGTGACACCCATCTCCCAGGTGTGTAAGTAAAAGTTGCTAACACTTGGATGGGACAAAAATGCCTCTTTTAATAATGGATTTTTATGGATAAAATGGTCATTGTCATATTTACCTAGAAAACAAAAGAACATGGATAAATAACTTCCCCAAAAAGCGAATGGGGCCTAAACATCATATTTGCTCCAAATTTAGGAAAATATCAAAGCCTTTTCAATCTCTCATGTGCAAAAGAATAGAGATGAATCATGTGTTAGAAAAGAGGAAAATAAAGGTACTAGTTTTTTTCCTCTTTTTTTGATATTTTTTACATGAAGCCAATCAACTTGGGGTTGATGGTCATCGTAAGCCCAAACCTAAGACTTAGGTCTTAGGCCTAACCTGAGTTTACTAACCCAAGCCCAACACAAGTTTAACCTAACATAACTAGGGCTATGTTTTGGCGGGCTTGGGCCACATTTTACATACCTAATATAAACTAGTAAATATGCACTTTCTTTGCACATGACAATTCTTTTGTGGTGATGATAATGATGTTAACAAATAATATGTTTCCAAATTTTTTACAATTTTTTTTTTTATATTTCTGTATCTATAACAATTATTTTTATTTGTCACATTAATGAATATATGATATTAGAGATGTGCCCAAATGTTTTCAATAATTTTTTATATTTTTTATACCTTTGTATGTTTTCATCTTTTCTTTTTAATTTTTATTATTATTTAACTATGACATCAAAGGTTGACACATTTTGACCTAAAAGGTTGAATTATTGACTCTCCACCCAAAAAAAAAAAACAATTCTACTTTTGCATTAGTTTTAAATTTGTATTTTATTTATATCAGTATAAAATTCAAAAATATGGGTATTCTGATCAAGAATAAGATTAATGAATGTTAATAGGAGTTAATACCTTAAATACAATACTTAATGAAAGGAATTTGAACGAGGAGAAAAGTTGTTGCTCAAATTACACTTGTGTCCTTACAATTAGAGAGGGACCAAATTAAAAAATTGCTGTATTTTAGTCAAACAAAAGTTTCACACTTTTAATAATAGTATAGTTATAATCTAGGTAAAATATTAAAACCTCCCTTGAAATTTTTGACAATCAGAATAGCCTTCACTAAGGTTTCATTTTTACAAAAACCTCCCTTGTAGTTTCACAAAGACCTGCAGTTACCACCCTTATGTAAAATTACTTTGTTCTGTTCAATCTAACTCGGAAATTTTTTCAATTAAAAGTGAAAACATTTATTGGGATATTTTAGTATATTTTTCATCTTAATTGATAGATATAATGGGTACTTTTGAAAAACTAATGCATTTGGCAAATGTTTCCTGTCCAATACAATAACAAGAGGGAGGTAACTACAAGTTTCTTCAATACTACAGGGAAGGTTTTTGTGAAAGTGAACCTCAGGCGAGGTTTTTATATTTGACCATGTATTCTAAGGTATAGAAGATACTACACACCTATTTATGTTACAGAATACCAAGCAAACAACCGGGCTTGAACTACTTGAAGAGTCCAGATCTGCTCCTCTCACTGACCTCACAACATGTCCTTGCTACACATTGGGAAATCATGGGAAGATGTTTCCAATACAGGGTGAGATGTGACTGTAAGGTCAGTGTGAGGTTCACTATGGATAGAGCGTATCCAAATTCCTACTTGAAGGCTAAACCTAAGTTTAGGTCAGGCCAGAGTTTTCCAGCCCAAGCCTATCCTTGAGCCTGAAAACTCAAGACGAACCCATGGAAAAGCTTACGTTAAATTACATTGGGCTCAGGTTAGGCTTTCAATTGAAAGATTACTTAGGCAAGAGGACATAATATTAAAACTTACTATTAATGAATGTGATGGATTCATATAGATTAAATTATATTTCATCAAACACTTGAATTTGAGGAATTTATAAGATCTTGAAATTGAAATATCATAATATTCTTCATGACTATGAAATATGACATAAACAAGTTCGGATTTCCTACTCACACCCACCTCATAAGCAGCACATTGGAAACATCTCCTATATTTATATATTTTCATTCATGAGGATATGATTATGATACATGGCTACTAAGTGCTGTGAGGTGGAAGCAAAGCCACTTATACCTAAGGACACACTAGCCAATTCATGAATTACAAGTCCAACTTGCAAACTTGAATGAATAATGATTGATGCCTTGCAAAATGCAATGTTTTAAAAACCAATTTAGTGACATGTTTGGTATCAATTTATATGATTTTGTCTTAAAAAATGAGACAAAATCTGCTTAAGTGCTGGCACCATTGCTCAAAAAAGCTACATTCATACCAAAGGCTGAACCGTTTTTGCTTCCATGTTGCAGGTCACTGGTTCTACCATCACGGTTGAATGGGTCAATTTGTAACATGTCAAAAAATTATATATATGGCAAAAATAGTGGAAAGTATTGTTCAATCATGAGACTATAATTGTTCTGAGAGTGCATGTTTTTGAAAATTTAAATGACAGTGAGGGGCATTTTTGTACCCTTAAAAAATAATGTAGCTTATAGGATAGAAAATTCATGGGGTTGTGTGGCTAACTGGCTACATGAGGTTAGCAGCTTTATGCCTTTTTTTATCATAACATTTGCCGAGAAGCAAGAATGAAAAGTTTTTCAAGTTTTGTTGGGATCTCCTCCTGCACTCGTATTAATCCACGCCCTCGTGCACTTGCACTCATATGGTTACACGTTAGCTATGCACGGGAATCCATACTCACTTGTTCGAACTACCATTAATGGAGACTGCAGAGTTTAACCCCGTTATCGTTATCATGTCCCCTTTTTTCAGATTAAAAAAGAAATATGGCTTGACTGTGGCTCGAGAGACGAAACAAAGAAGAGGGAAAGGAGTCAAAGGTCAGAACAGAGCAGAGCAGACGAAGAATTTAAATGAATATGGCCGGGTTACTGAATTTTGTTTCCAAGTGATGAATCTGCATTGATTCCTCTGCTTTTCCCTCGGTACCCATAAATAACTAGTTTAACAGAATGGTCTGGTTCTTGAACAAGTCATGGGAGCTGATGCCTTCTGCTCAAAATACATCAGTCATTTCTTGAGTCATGTCCTCTGTGAGACTGACTCTGTAATACTGCTCCTCTGCTTTCCTAATGAATCTTCTTCTTCTGGTTAAAAAGCAAAAGGAAAAGCATGGAATTGCACCAGTGGCAGTCTGTGCCTTGCCTTATTGTCTATGCTTTTAGAGGAAATTTTTTATTTCTTGCTTTGAATTTGAAAAATAAGAACACATATATGATAACGGGGGTTTATCTCTCCGTCCAGTAAACTCGCACAGGTGAATCCCGATTTCCATAAGTGATTAACGTGTAACCATTTGAGTTGAAGTGCAGGTGGGCGTGCCTGCATCAATGAAAGTGCAGGAGGAGATCCCAGCTCTCAATATCACCCTCACGTTATCACGACCTTTACAGTTTACAAATTCCAATACATTCATATAGAAATGGAAGTAGAAGTGAGACAGACTATTATGCTTTTCCATTTTGGTTGGCTGAAAGCCTGAAATTCCGGTCGCCTGTGAACTTTGATTCTCCCTGTTCTGCTCTGTCGACATGAAAAAACAGAAAAAAAAAAGAAAAGAAAAAGGAGCTGAGAGAGAACAGAGACTCCATCGTGGCTTCCTCCTTTTGCCTGTCATTTATGAGTTTTAAACTTTTAATGATGAACGGTCCATCGCTTTCCTCTCCTCTTATTCGCATAGAGATTCGAATATCATAACTTTTTTCCTTTTGCACAATCAGGTCCTGTGCTCCATGTGAGCCAGACCTGTGCCTCAGAAAATCAAACTTGGGTTTGTCTTTTCTTATTCTTGGAATTCTAAACAACTGAATCATTCATTGACCAGAGAGGAGAGGGGTGGCCTGGGGATACTGATGGTGGTTTCTCCCAAACTCGGTGGAAGGAGGCTCTGTGCTAAAGTTTGGTAGGTAATCATGGTCTCTCTTTCTTCTCTCTATGTTCATTCTTCCTTTCTGTGTTCATTCTCCGTTGAAATATTGTGTTACTAGTGAGTGTTTAAAATTCTAATTTCTGTTGTATATCAGAGAAAAGAAAAACTCAGTTCTGCTATGATATCATCTGCTGGTATTGTTTGTTTATTGCTTTATTTTTATTTTATCAGGCTCTTGCTTAAATGGGTATGTTGCACTTCAGTTTTTTATCATCATTTGTTGGCATTTTTTTCTTTTTAAGCTTTCTCTTCTCTGATCGATAACTGCCTAGTTGGTTTTTCCTTTTTTTTTTTTTTTTCTTTTCCCTTTCTCTTTCTTTTTCTTTTGGTTAAGTGGGTTAGTGGGGTAAGGCAATTTTCAAGTTATTCTTGTATTTCTGAAACCATTCTATTAATAAAGCGCTTTGATTGTTATTACTGATAAAAAATCATTTAAAAAAAGGGAATTTGCATACTCCTGGTGCCAGAGTTGATTTTTATTGCACTATATATTGCATGCAGAAACTTTCATGCAACTTCCAAAATATGTAATGTAGCCATGTAGGACCTCTGAAGTGTGAGTTTATTGAACAACCTTTTCTTTTTTTGATAAATCATTGTGTTGAATCAATAACCTTGATATCATGTATCTTGAATTCTTGACAAGAGTAGTAATGCAAGAAGATTAAATTTAAGCTAATGGGTAAAAGTAACACTGATATTCTTCTTTCTTTATATCTTTCTAAACCATTAATGTTCTTCCTTGCTTTCTTATTTCCTTGTTCATTCCTCTCCTACTTGTTTACATGTAGTATTCTTCCAATGATGGTTAAGATTCATCCTTATCCTGACTAGAAAATTTAGTTAATTAGTGGAATGCCTTAGAAAGCTCAAATGTAACCTAGCTATCTCCTTGTAAATTTCTTCCTTGCATGACCATTTAACATTTAGAACTTTCCTCATTGAAAGCATTCAGCACAAACTTTAGGTATGATTTAAGGGGCTCATAATTTAACAAAGGATATTACATTGAACAGAGAAGAATGGCGGAACAGGATTCAAGTAGCAGTCCCAGACAAGGCATAGTTGAGTTGATTTGAGGTATATTTTGCTGACAGGTGATTTGCCAGATTATTCCAGTATGCAGAGCGCCAGTACTCACTGTAGACAAGAAAATGAAAAAGGTTGTGCTACTTCACTGAATCATGTAGAAATTCCATGAAATGTCATATCATGGGCAGAGTGAAAGATCAGTTTGTGCACTGATTCTCTTTTCCTTTTCAGCAGGCAAGACAAGGAAGAATCTTAGATCTCATGTTTCCCGCATGGAGCACCAGATGAATAATCTGAAGGCCCAACCCCAATTGAAGCCTACGAGTGTGAGATTGCAGGACAACAAAATTTCTCCACTCTCAGGGAATCCATACTTCTATTGCATTCTTACGAAATCTCACTTCAAACCCTTATATCAAGTGGTAATCATTCGTTTATCTTCATTCAAAGACCTCTAAGGGGGTGTTCTTTTTTTGGATTTTGAGAGGGGGGAATGTTGGTCAATGGGACTTTGATTCCCATTGACCAAGAAACCTATGTTCTTTATTCAGATTTATGTGGGGACTAGGGAAAGTTTATTTTTCTGGGTATATCTCCTAGGTGGGTAAATAACTTTCCCAGGGGGGAAAAGTTGCCAACACTTCAATGGTAGTAATGGATTTCTATGGCTCAAATATCATTACCTTGTTCATGGTAAATAAAAGAACATGGGTAAATGCACTTATCCTGGTAAGTCTTTCTTGGGAAACACTTACCAGGGTAAGTGCATTTACCCGGGTAAGTAACTTATCCGAAAAGTGAACGGGGCCTAAATGTTTACCATTGGACTTTGAAAACAATATGCATGGGACGAGGTATGCAATCCACCATTGGATGGGTAATCAGATAGGTTATAAATGGGCATTACCCAATGATGGTCCCATCTATATGTGTTCTTGGGAGGCGTATATTGAATATGGACCTAAATTTTGGTACAAAGTTCCCACTCTCAGACCTAAACCTTCATTCTCACACTTGTCAGCCCAAGATTTTACCATTGCACCAAGCAGTTGGCCCTGGTAATCAGATACATCATCCACAAGACCAGATCTGCTCCTCACACCCACCTCACAGCACATTGCAGCCACACATCGGGAACATCTCCTGTACGTACCTGTATGATGTCGTTCATGGGGAGATGATCCCAATGCACGATTGGATGTGTTGTGAGGTTGCTGTGAATGCTCTGTGAGGAGCAGATCCGGATTCATTACCCACTACCCACACTAAAAATTAACTAACTTGGATCATCATAAGAATCTGCCATTGCAATCTTCTGGTTTGTAAGATTAGGAAATGTGTGGCTAATGATTGATGAAAAGGTCCATAGATTGGATGGTTCTGCTCATCCAGAGACAATGGATTCTCCTTAGTTAAGTCATTACCTATGATGGGTCTCATAAGTTACCTCAAATTTCTTCTTTCAGAAATGTTGCTTACAATTGCCCACATCTTCTATGTTCTTCAGTGATGGATACATGGCTTTGGAGCTGGTAATCAAGGGGGATAACTATGTGACATAAGATTAAGTGATTAACATGAATTGGGAGATATGTAATATCACTAAGTTTGTCAGAAGAGTGACATATGTAGTCAACGAACAGGGTTCATCCTGGAATATGGTTTACCTAGCTGTTGCATAGGCAATGTCCATATGCCAGGAGTCTAGTTTTATTTAGTAGACTAACATCTGATAGGAGCTTAACTAGTGACAAGAAAGTACTAGTGAGAATTTAGAAAAAAAAATGTGGATAGATATCAAAAGGCATCTCTTCAAAGAGGATTCCCCAGCACACATTTTGGTAATCCATGCATCTTAGACCACTAGTCTAAGAGGCTTAGAGTATGGAAGTCTAGGAGTTTCTGATTGTAGGTTGCAGAGTAAGTAAACTATTAGGAGTTTGGACAAGGGCAGACTTGTCTGGATGTTAAACATTGTTGTCCCACCCTCCACCTAATTTAGGGCAGTTGAATGTGGGAGTAGAGATTGATCTCCATGCCATGTGACTCAATTATGGTCCACAACACATACTCATGACTCAACTGTCTTTCACTACTCCCACAGTCCCACTGCATTTGGACTACTGAGCCTTGTTACTATTGCTATTACCACTGTTAATAGTGGATGCAGAATTATGGATGCTGTGCAATATATCCAGTACAGGTTAGGCTTATGGAATCACTGTAATCTCATAACAATATGTTCTGATTTTCCCTTGGTCTCCATCCTGCTTGCAGGTGCTTCCATCCAAACTGCAACAATTTCTGCCTTCAGCTATGGTCCCTGTGGAACTAACCTTCAGGAATAAGAGTTGGAAGATGTATTATTATGGAGATCGAGGCTGCAAACGGTTCAACATGGCCTGGAGACATTTCGTAATTGACAACAAGCTGAAGATTGGAGATGGCTGTGTCTTTGAACTGATGGAGAGCAGTCCTAATATTCTCAGGTTTAAAGTTCAAGTTCTCAATGGTGACCTCCCATCTGATTTCATAAGCAATATAGGTGAATCTGAAAGTTCTCCTATTATAATTGATTAAGACCCATCAAATTCTTGTTTTGTTGCGTATGACTTTCCTATTTGGCTTTAATGGAGAACATCAAAAGAGACATGACTGAAACATGTTTTTGTTTTCTGCTGTGGCCAGTAGTAGGCTACAAAAATTTAAGACCCCAAATAAGTTCATAGCAGCTACAGCTCATATATATATACTCTTGAACCCTAGCGACATTACATAGCCTTTAAAAAAGTGGTTGGAGAAATTATATCTTTATATCTAAGAGCCTAGAGTAAGATCTTTAAATCTCTCTGTTATGTTTTCATGGCTATTATGGTGGATTTCCATTTTAAATAGAATAACTCATACTTTGTAGCAAAAGAGAGCCGTTACAAGTTGAAGGGGCCAAAAGAGCTATATATGGGCATACCAAAAGGATTCTGGTGGTAGATACAAGAACGATTTAAGTGCCCATAATTTAACAATGGATACTTAGGAGCTAGTCTCAAAACGTGCCACTGCAATGCCTCAGCTCTCAAAAATTGCCAGTTTTTGTCCAAAATTTTAAACTGATGTTAGATGAAAATGCTAAAATAGTCACGTTTAAATCCCTTTAAATTCATTGCAATTGAGAACCACTGCTCACTTTATGCTCTAACCTTTTGCCGAAGAGCCCGTGCTTCTTACTAGAGAAACTACACAGAAAAATGTCACGAAAGAGGAGGTTTTTAGACCACTGCCATTGTAATTTTTTTTCTTAGTTATTTAATCCATAACAAAGGGGGTGTTTAGACCATCATTGTTGTCAAAGAAGATGAGTAACTTTTGTTGTTACTGGAGAAGACAATCAAGCTAAAATGGACTAAAAAATTAAAAAGGTTAGTTTTGATATTTTTAAAAAATTTAAATCGCACATCTCGTCACGTGATATAGATAACTGACAAATTGCTAACAGTGGATACTAAACTTAAGGCGCACATCTCGTATGTGATACAAATAGCTGATGGATTGCTAACTATGGATATTAAATTTAAGTCACACATCTTGTCACATGATACAGATTAATGATGGATTGCTAATGGTGGATACTAAATTGACAGTTTTTGTTTTGGGGAATTCAAGTATTGTAAATACTTTCTGGTCTAGCCTCAAAGTATAGGGTACTAATCAGCAATTTACCCTTGCCACAAAGCTTAAGATGATGATGATAAACTAATATATACTTTAACCAACTACAAGCCATATATGCTCAGCAAATAAAAAAATAACTAATGACCAAACAGAAATAGGTTCTTCTGTTGTTTTTGTTTGGTCGGTTAGAAATTTTCCTAATCGTCTGATGGGTGATTAAGGATGTAAAATGAGATCTAACATTAAGCTTGGCCCTAACATGAAATCGTTTTGTGATCCATAACTCAAGTCTATTCTCTTCCCTCATAATTTCTTAAATTGTGGTTGCCGTGAGCAAACGTGTATTAAGGATGTTAGGCCCATTCCACTCCAAGCCCCAAAACACTTTTTTTTTTTTATTGATAAATTAAAACTGAAAAATCGAATAGAAAAATTTCAGTTTCATTTGTTTGGTTTAATTGTTTTGGTTTTTGGTTTATTCGATTTTATAGAACTTCGGTTTTAATTTTCATGATTAGAAATTCGATTAATTGAATTTAACCAAAATTTATTATATATATTAAAATATGTATAATATAATATATTATTTCACCAAAATAACTGAAAACTGAACCAAAAATTTTGGTTTTAATATTTTGATTTTTACTAATTTAATTTTGATTTTATTTTTTACAATTTCGATTTAAAAAATTTAATTTGATTTTTGATCAAATAAACCAAATGCTCACCCTTAAATCCCACAGCCACACTTGGTCTCAATCGTTGCCATCACATGGCAGCTTTAGGTGCTGCTATTTCTTACTTTGTTCTGCTATTATCCCATCTTACATTGAAGAAAGTAGCAACAGTCTTTTTCATGTCTAAGACTTGAAGATTATCCAGAAGGAGTGCTAATATACAGGACGTGAATGAACAAAGAATGGTCATCCTTATTTGTAGGCTTTTGTGTCAGAAGTCAGAACTTGGCTTAGTTTCTGCCTTCTATTTTTTGGGGGGATAGGGTCACGTTAGGCATTGAGAATCTTCCAAAGACCAAAATTTCAGTTGTTGGCTTTTAGCTGTTACTCATAAGAGGGGTTTTTGGTGGTCTGCCCACTGTCATTACATGAGGGAAATGCATTTCATTATATGGCTGCGTTTGTTTTGGGTGTAAAACTATATTTCTAGTTCGTGTTTATCGGTATTTATATCAATAATTATATCTTTTCACTTTACAACGATTCACTCATTTAAATTGGTAGTGTTGGTACGTAGCTTGTCTCCGTTTGTCTGATCGTCATATGCTTCTAGTCGCAGTCTAGGTACTTCGATATCCGCCAGGATTACCGCTTCAGTGCCGTAGGTGAGGTTAAAGGGGGTCTCTCCCGTGACAGTTTTTTCCGTAGTTCGGTGAGCCTATAGAACACTTGGTAGCTCGTCCGCCCACAACCCTTTAGCTCGGTCTAGTCGCGCTTTCAGTCCGCGGAGGATAGCTCTATTCATCACTTCTGTTTGACCGTTTGCCTGCGGATGCGCGACTGATGTGAAGTTCTGTCGAATCCCCATATCTTGGCACCATTCTTGAAACTTGATGTCCTCAAACTACTTGCCATTGTCAGAGATCAGTACCCGAGGTAACCCGAAGCGACATACTATGTTCTTCCAAAAGAAGTTCTGTACGTTTCGAGCTATAACTGTTGCGAGAGGTTAAGCTTCTACCCACTTTGTGAAGTAATCTACCGCCACCACTAGGAAATTCCTCCCACCTGTTGCTGGCGGGAATGGCCAAATGGAGGTCAATGCCCCATTGTGCAAAGGGCCATGGACTGGTGAGACACTTGAGGTCGGCGATAGGCTGATGGTGGATATTGGCATGCTTTTGACACTTGTCGCATTTTCTAACGAGCTCGATGACCTCTGCCTTCATCGTTGGCCAGTAGTACCCTTGTCGAAGTGCCTTTTGGGCGAGGGCCCTGCCCCTCAAGTGTCTGCCACACAGACCTTCATGAGTGTCGTGAAGTACGAGCTCGGCTTCGGTAGGTCGCAAGCAACGCAGGTAGGGGAGCGTGTAGGACCGTCGGTACAACCGTTCGTCTATTATGACATATTTGGTTGCCTGGCGCTGCACCCTTCTGACTGCATTGCAGTTCGCAGGGAGGGTCCCATCTAGCAAGAAGCTCGCGAGTGGGTCGATCCAGCTCGGCTCTGCTTCAAGGACGGGAGCGACCTCCTCTGCCCCACCGAGAATGCTAGACCGAGGCAAGTCCTCTATGTACACGGTTCTCAAGGCGTTGTGACTGATGCTGGCTAACCGGGACAGGGCGTCGGCCTCAGTGTTCTCTAACCTCGAGATTTGCTTGATGAAGTGTGATTGGAAGTTGAGCAGAGCCTCATTTACCTTTGCCAAGTAGGCAGTCATAGTTAGCTCGCGTGCTTCATATTCGCACGTAACCTGATTGACCACAAGCTGGGAATCGCTGCAGATAACTATGTGTTTCGCTCTTACCTTTTGCGCTAGGTTCAGCCCGGCTATCAATGCCTCATACTCCACCTCGTTGTTGGATGCCGCGAACTCAAAGCGTAGCGCGTATTCCAATTTTGTGCCACCCGGGCCACGCAGGACTATTCCAGCCCCGCAGCCCTGTTGGTTCGAGGAGCCATCTACGTGAAGGATCCAGGGCTCCTCATCCCAGTTCGCGTTTGGCCTAACTAGGAGAGATGCCACCTTGGTTGCTACCTTATGGGGTTTGGACTCTATTGGCCTAGGAGCTCCAGGCTCACCCGAACTGGGGATCTCGGGCTCAACCGGCCTAGGGACTTCGAGGCTGAACATGCACTCGACGATAAAATCTGCTAAGGCTTGGGCCTTAATAACAGTTTGTGGCTTATACTGGAGGTCGTACTCGCTGAGCTCAATGGCCCACTTTGTCAGCTGACCGAAAACCTCGGGCTTGAGTAAGACTTGCCTCATAGGTTTGTCAGTTAAGACGATGACAATGTGAGCCTGGAAATATGGGTAGAGTTTCTGAGCTGCAATTATCAGTGCGTATGCCAGCTTTTCTATCTACGGGTATCTCGTCTCTGCTCCCTACAGAATTTTACTAACATAATAGATGGGTCATTGGACCCGATCTACTTCTTTTATTAGTACCAAACTGACCACCTCGTCGCTTTCCGAGAGGTACAGTTCTAAGACCTCGCCCTCCTCGGGCCTGGTTAAGATCGACACACTAGCGAGGTAGTTTTTTAGCTCGTCGAACGCGAGCTGGGAGTCTCAGGTCCATTTGAACCCTTTGCCTTTAATTGCTTTAAAGAAAGGCAGGCAACGGTCTGCCCACTTGGACATTAAGTGGCTTAGAGCGGCTATGCGGCCATTTAGCCTATGAACCTCTTTTACTTTTCGGGGTGGTCTCATATCTAGGATGGCCTTTATCTTGTCCAGGTTGGGCTCAATACCGTGCCGGTTGATGATGTACCCTAGGAACTTACCCGATGTGACACCGAAGACACACTTGTTTGGGTTCAGTTTCATGCTAAATTGACGCAGAATTTGGAAGACAGAATCTAAGTCTTGTATTAATTCATGCGAAAACTGTGTCTTGACGACCATGTCGTCTACATAACATTCTATCTTCGTGCCAATTAAGGGATGAAATAGCTTATTCACAAGTCTTGGGAAGGTCGCTCCAGTATTCTTCAGTCCGAAGGGCATGACGTTGTAGCAGTACAGGCCAAACTCGGTTATGAAGGTGGTTTTTTCCTCATTGGACTGGTCCATCCTGATTTGGTTGTAGCCTGAGTAGGCGTCCAAGAAACTTAGCAACTCATGTCCCGAGGTGGCGTCCACTAGGCGGTCAATTCTGGGGAAGGGGAAGCAATCTTTCGGGCAAGCTCGGTTCAGGTTGGTGTAGTCGACACACATGCTCCACTTGCCGTTTGCCTTTTTTACTAGCATTGGGTTGGCTACCTAGCTTGGGTAATGAACTTCCCTTATGAAGTCTACTGCAAGGAGCTTTTCGACCTCCTCGTCGACTGCCCTCCAACGCTCTGGGGCTAAGTTGTGTTTCTTCTGTCTAATGGGTCTGACTACAGGGTCAGTATTAAGTTTGTGAGTTATAAGGTTGGGGTCAATACTAGGCATATCGGCCGTGGACCATGCAAAAATATCTAAATTTTGAAGTAAGAAACTCACCAGTTCAGTTCGTAGAAGTTCTTGGACGGAAGCACCGATCTGTAGCGTCCGAGCCGGGTTCGTAGTTGAAGTTGGGATTGCTACCGTTTCCTCTGTGGGCGAAGCTCGTTCTTCGCCTTGCTCCGTAGGCCGCTCCAGTTCGAGGTTGTCGGCCACATTGGTTTTTCCCTTCAAGACAGCAACATAGCACTTGCGGGACTCAAGCTGATCGCCCCGCGCTACCCCCACACTGAAGTCTGTAGGAAACTTCATTGCCAAGTAGTAGGTGGAGACCACTGCCCGTAGGACATGAGTGATTGGCTGCCCTATTATGGCATTGTATGGGGAGGGAGTTGCGACCACCAGGAAATCATGGTTGAATCTGACCACACAGGGCCATGTTCCAACTTCCACAGGTATGTTATTTTCCCAAAGGGCCTGACTTCCTCTCCGCTGAAGCCCACCAGAGGAGTGTTCGCGGGCTTCAATTCGCTTCTCTGCAACTGAAGCTGGTCAAACGCCGACTTGAAGAGAATGTCCGTCGAGCTGCTTGAATCAACAAGTATGCACCTAACTTCGAAGTCGTTGATCCTTAGTTTTATGACAAGCGCATCATCGTGGGGGTAGTGGACCCCTCGCGCATCGTCTTCCGTGAAGAAAATCGGTTTCTCCGTCTTTGGCCTCTTCGGAGGGTTCTGTTCTTCTCGGGCAGCTTCGCGAACTGACGCCCGGGCCGCTGCCGAAGTACAACCCGCTACCACCGAACCTCCCACTATCACGTGGATGGTTCCCCGAACTGGCCTCTCTTCCGGAGGCTGTCTTTGCGACGGTTCGGCTGGCCTGCTACTGGACTCGGGGGCATCCCTACCGTGCTCCCCTTGCCGACCTGTCTTATTATTATTATTATTATTATTATTATTATTATTATTATTATTATTATTATTATTATGCTGTACAAAATTTCTCAAGTACTTGCAACGGATGAGTCCCTCTATCTCGTCCCGGAGATTATTACAATGTTCGGTACTATGACCGTGATCTCTATGGAAACTGTAGTACAAGTTTTTGTTCCTCTCAATTGGGTTCCCTTTTAGGAGAGGTGGCCATTTTACGTACGGGGCATCTTTGATCGTCATCAAGATCTTGGCCCGCCTCGTGTTTAAGGGTGTGTAGTTCATCCGAGCTGCTAAGGGAGCTCGGAACGGCTGGCTCGGCTTCATTTCCCGGGCTGGATCTTTCCTTCTTCTGTCATCTGGGTTGGAGGGCTCGCCTTCCCTCTTCCTTTTCTTGATCCTGCTTTCGGTCCTTTGGTTGATCTCCTCCTCTGTTCTCATGAACTTATCCGCGAGCTTGAGGAATTCAGCTATGGTCGCGGGCTGGCTAGCTACCATGTGTCATTTGAACTCCTTGTGTGTCACTCCTCTCTTGGCCGCTGCGAGCTGCACCGCGGGGTTCAATCACGGTATCTGCAAGCACGCATCATTGAACCGCTTGGTGTAGCCCCAGATGGACTCTCCTTCCCTCTGGACTACTCCGAAGATGCTTTCCTCGGTTCTGGAGCACCCGCTTGCTGGTAACGAAGTGTGCGGTGAAGACCTGCACGAATTGGGTCCAACTTCTTATTGACCCGGGGGCCAGGTTCCTGTACCAGGTGCGAGCCACCCCCCTGAAGATGGTAGTGAAGGCCACGCACATGCATGATTCACTGGCCCTTGCTAGGTGCATTTGGGACTGGAAGGCATCGACGTGCTCGTTGGGATCGAAGGACCCATCATACTTGTCTAAAGGGGGGAGTTTGAAATCTCTAGGCATGGGGACTACAAGGAGTTCTGATGAGAGGGGGGAAGGGACTAAGAGAATAGGGGCAACTTTTACCTCATCCAAGCTTGTCTCTTCTTTACCTCGGAGATCGGGCAGGACACGGGTGGCAGTTCAGCGACTTCGCCGGCGTCTTCATTGCTGAGTGGGCCTGGTACTGGCACTTCTGGCCTCTATGTTGCCGAGCTCGATGGGCCTGGACTGTTGGTAGTCCGCCGCTAGGACGCTGAATCAGTTTTCTATGGGCGAGAGCTCAGACTTGGAGTGCCGAGGTGCTAACTTGGCGGGCAAGGTTCCCAACCAGCCGGCGAGCTGCGAGGCGGGGGTGATTTTTCTTTCCCCCCGGCCCGGGGATGAGCCCTGGCTCTTGGGGGGGTTTTGAAGTTAGGAGGCTTCTCCTCGGTGATGGCGTCCACCTTGAGGGGAGGGCTTAACCGGCTTTGGAGCAGGGTGCCGAGGTGGAACTTGTGGTTGGTTCAGAGGCAGTTGGGGGAACTACTACTGACAGTGATACTGAGAGATGTGGTGCAGTACTTGGTGCTGCTGGAGCTGATGGTGCTGGAACTGCTGCATTTGGGCTTGCATTGCCCGCATGCACTACATCAAGTCATCAAACTGGTTCTGGCTAGTCGCCAGGGGAACAACAGTTGGTTCAGTAAAGGTTGTCTCGACAGGGAGAGGAGGAAGGGGGGCGTTCATGACGGGAAGGTTCACGGGCGCCACTGTTCGTGGCGTACTCAGGCTAGGGATTCCATCCACTAGAAGGGGGATGGTGAACTATCTGATGCACACCATAGGGACTTGAAGTTGTTCCCCGGTGGCATTCATCTCCGTGCCACATCTGGCATTGCTGGAAGAAGCCATGAGTGTTGGGGTTTCTTGGAAAAAAGGGGGTTATGAGAGTTTTAGAGGGAGGCTTTTAGAAGCGTTTCCCACAGACGGTGTCAATTGAGGGTGCGCAATCCGGCCGGTCCTAGCTATGAACGATCTTGCCTCTGACTGGAGCATAAGGTGCATGAAACGGAGGAGAAAGCGAGTAATCTCCGGTGAAGAACCCGGTGAGAGTGCTCCGAAGCTCAAGTTAGTATTTCCTCAAAGGCAAGATAAAAAACCAGATGGCGCAAAGTTATCACCTACCTCTCTTCTTGGGGGGAAGGGTGCCTTTTATAACCACTTCGCACACTCACTCCCAAGCTCCTGTCAGGTCGGGTATCATTACATTTGCACTTCTGCCAGTTCGGGTGTCATCACCTCTGCTGGGGCAGAACCCCCACTGCTCTCTTTGTCGAGGTCGTCTCTATAACTGGAGGTGGCGGTGGCAGGTGGCTGTTGAAGTGTGGCTGTCAAGCATCAGATCCTAAGTCAGTCAGGTGCACCGCCTAAGGATACAGACTCCTTTGGTATCAGGTACTGTATGGTTGTTCAGTTTGGCGTCCTGGAGACGAAGTGCTGGAGTGGTGTGTGAGGTGAAGTCTTGAGTTCGGATAGAGGTGTGGCCCGAACTGCCCTGGGGCAGGCCAGTTCGGGTTGTTGCCCTTTGTGCTCTTCGTAAGGCTTGGGGTCAAAGGGAGAGTTTGGGCTCCTTTTGGGGAGCTCGGACCGCTGGTTCCTCCTTTCGGAGCTCACGCCTTGGGCGTACTATCGTGCCGAGATGTTGCCTCTACCATGCGTTGAGTGGTTACGAGGTTGGGCCAAATCTTCCTTCATCAGTAAAGTTATTGAGAGGGGAGATATTCAATGGTTTAAGTTGATGATGAGAGAGAATGGATTTATATATATATCTGCTCAGGTGGTAGATAATATCCACATTTGGAAAGGATGATTTGTTTTTTTTAATTCCCTCGTGAAAGACCTAGATATTGAAGATGATCCAACGCACATTTGATGAGAATAGTCAATGAATTATGTTTTTATAGAAAAAATTATGATACCGAAAAGACATGATGCGGGGGGATTGGGGATTTAGTTAAATCAACCCCCTCACCTTATGAATTTAATAAATAACCACCTGATTGTTTAGCGCTTTTACCGATTTAGTTAAATCAACCTGGAATCCCTTGGGCAGGAACATGACTGCAATCAGGGATATATAGCTAATGGCTATTAATATGCTACCTAATAATTCTAGCTTCTTAAAATTATTACCTACACTGGATTTAAGGTTAAGAAGCTAGATGGCTTTTAGGTATTAGTTAGGCATATTAAGAATTTAAGATTGACTTAAATAATTGTTTTAGCAATTAAAATATAACAAGTGCATATATATAATTGCCTCTTAGGCTCAGTTTGGAAAGAATATAAATGCGAATTTGTAGAGCGTAAAATCTTGTATTTTGTATGTATTTGCATGTATTTGTATTTTATAAATTTGCATTTATACTCCTTCTAAACTGAGCCTTAGGTTTTTGGATACATGAATCTTCTACTTTTTCATAGATCTAATACATTTTCAGGTATATATTTCCATATTATTAATTTACAATTTATCTTAAAATAAATAATAACCTTTTAAAGGTTTAATACATGCAATAGTTTGTAAAAGACTTTATAGCCATTAGCGAGTATATTAATGATTTAATGTCTTTTATTAAATTTTTAGTAGATTGGAAATTGAGACATTGGTTGATGCTTGTTCTTGAAATTATCATATATATGTATGTTGATTGTAATTTATTTTTTCAAATAGACTATTAAAGTATGTATTTATATGTATATTCTTTACATTAGATTCAATGCCATTACTTATTAAAGTATTGTCAAAATCTATAGCCAAAAAGACATGATCGATTATTGGTTGAACGTGATGATAAAGTGACTTTGCTAAACGTGAAACTACACTTCATGAAAAAGGAAAATTAATTGTAAAGAACTCACCGGTGACTTTTCAGCCTTTCTCTTAAATTCGCCCTAACTTTTCAAAACATCCAATGACATTTTTGTTTTTCAAAACTCACCATCCGTTAATGTTCATTGGTAGATACTAGGTCCTACAGAGCCACGTGTCATCTTCTTGACCATAGATCCTTTCTTGATCTTGATTTTTTTATTGCATTTGAAATTAAAAGGGATAAAGTGACAGTTGTGTTGTGCAAGTAGATAGGGACCGATCAGATGAGTTTTATTTGAATCAAAAGCATTCTTTTTTTTATTTATTTGAAACTCCCTTTTTACTTAAATATATAAAATGGGCAAAAAAGTTTTTAGACTGAAATATTTGAAATAAATTTTTGTTGTCTTTTTAACAAAGTTTTACTTTAGTTTCCATTTACAATAGAACAAAGAGTAAAGTAGTAATCTACCTACATCCTTTAGTCTATTTAACGCCAACTTACTGACATGGGGTTTCCATTAGTCTATTTAACACCAACATCCATTATTAATTATATATTAATGATTAATAATAATAAAACAAAAAATATTAGTAAAATAATAACATGTTTATAAAATATTCATAAATTAATAACAAATACTAAGATATTAATTATTAAATACTAATAAACTATTAATTAAATAATAAATTATTAACAAACTTGTAATAAAAAAACAAAAACATGTTTTCAGCAAAAACATAATCATTATAGAATTTATTGATGTAGCAATTTCATTA
The DNA here is from genome assembly GCF_056320005.1 of Nelumbo lutea. NCBI lineage: Eukaryota > Viridiplantae > Streptophyta > Magnoliopsida > Proteales > Nelumbonaceae > Nelumbo > Nelumbo lutea. The sequence continues at coordinate 47,679,106 of NC_142686.1, read as the reverse complement.
AAAAATAACATAAAATAACATTTATGTTGCAGAATACCCCTAAGCTCTCTCTCTCTCTCTCTCTCTCTCTCATAAATACATGCATAATCAAAAGGGTAAATTGCTGAAATCACCCCTGTATTTTTTTTTTATGATTGCGGTTCTGTACCATGCTTTATGCTAATAGCACTATCCTCCCCTGAGCTTTTTGACACTGTCACATTTACACCCCCTTCATTATCTTGAGCTTGCGAAAGAGGGAAATTTTACCAAAATACCCAACTTTGACCATTTAAATGGTAAATTGGCTTCTCAATTTGCCCTTCCCTATTACATTGACCATAAAATTCATAAAATTTGTGTTTTCTTTACAATTTCTATATAGTTTGTTGAATTATATATATTTTTATTTTTTATCATTTTCTTTGTTTTTGTTTTTGCAAAATTTGTCTTTTTCTTTATATATATTGAAAATTGTATCGTTTTATTTATTTTTCTACAATTATGATTTCTTGGTTGAAATATATTTTTGGAAAAAAGCATATAATTTTTATGTTTTTTTTTTGAAAATTTGCCTATTTGTTAGCATAATTGTTTAAATTTTTATCAATTTTTTTTGTCTCCTACATTTTTCTTTATTTTTTGAGAAAAATATTGAGTGTGGTGTATATATGGATCCAAGGTTTTAAAAGTCGGACCAGACACATAACCATTTTGGGGACCAGTTCCCGGGTCAAACAGTCCGACTATCTAGTTTGAACGGACAGATCATTCTGATTTTAAAAAATAAAAATAATTAAAATAAAAATTGGCCAAAAATCATTGTTGGATCGATAGTTCAACTACTCAATTCAATGGTTCTCTGACCAATCAACAATTTTTGGCTCAATGTATATATGCCTTCTATTCTATTTACACAATGGGATCTCTCTGCAAGACTGCAACTAGCTAAAAACTCATCGTCTTTAGACTTTAGAGAGGAGATATACGTATTAGGGTAATAATATGTATTGGTAGGTAAGGGCTTGCTTCCTAGAAGTTACCAAGCCTAACCCATTATTATGAAGTTGAGTTGGCATTGTATGAACCCCTTGATTAACAAGAAGCTTGCACCCTCAACCAGGGTGCTGCCGATAACTCCGGCTTCGATGGGAAGAAGAAGATGGAAAAAATCAAACAACAAATAATAAGAAGATTGGTTGCAAACAAAATATGAAGAAAAAGAAGAAGGAGAAGAGGAAAGTGTTTACTGCCATCAGACATTGGTAGAGAAATTACCGATGGTCTGCTACAAGGATAGGGCTAACTCAAATGACTTCGAATCTCCTGCCCACGATAATTTTACTCATGTCTACCCACAACACACTACCCCCGTGAACTAAGAACATTTCTCCCTGCATAATACTATGTAGGAGGATAAGATGTTCTCCATGTGTGGCTGCAATGTTATGTGGGTAGATGTGGGCAAGAGATCCAGACTCCACTCAAACAAGGGAAAGGAAAGGAGAGCTCAAATGAGCTCCCAAATGGATCTGGATGAGATAAAGACAAGAATTTACAACGCAGGCTGGGCACTCAATCGCATTGTAAGGTGTCTCTTGTTTCTCCCTTAGCATATAAAAGTAACAGGAGAGTAGATAACTCTCCGTTACTTTATAGTTTTTCTAACTGCAAAAAGGAGAGAAAAGGGAGCTCGTTTCAACATCATATTTTTATTTTCTTTGTTCTTTTGTTTTTTTTATTTGATTCATCTAATAATTTTAATTAAAAATTGGAAATATCATCATTACATTTCGAAGAATCAGGTTTACTCCGAGATGATAAGATGATATGATTGTGGAAGATTGGGGAAATTATTGATCAGATTGCAAAGATGTCAGAGAGATTGTACCGAGAGAAAGCAAATGGACCTAGCAGGTTAAAAGGGTTTTGTTTTTCTGTCTTTGGAAGTAGTCACGGAAGCACTTCGAAGAACTCCTCTCCCCTAAGGCTTGACACCAGCAACTACGGCAAAATTAGAGATATCTCCTCATTCTATTCAACAAATTCTCCACTTTTAGTAATTTCGGACTTCCCAATCCCCATGGCCTTACCTTGAAATCCAAATTTTTTTGGTTCGTTCCTTAGCAGAAACCGATGCTTCTACTGTGCTCAAGTGCCCTCCAAATTCTTAGTTGTGGAAACTAGCACCCTGAAGAAGGCGATTCCTTTGGGTTCTACATTTTCTTCAATCAATCATTCTTGGAGACAGGAAGATGTATTTGTCGATATAGCCAAGGGAGCAATGCTGAGATTATTTTGTCCTTCCTCCATTTACTACTTTTTCTACAACAGACGAAAAAAACTTTGAAACGAGAAGTTTAATTTTATTTCCAATAAAACATATATCCTAAGAATTTGGATGAACATCAATTTGAAATGACGACCCTTCCTATTAAAGCTTCATTAGCTATTTTCCCTTTTCTTCCTATTACATACTATAACAGAGAAAGACGGAAAAAGATTGCTCGTAAACCGGAATGGGACTTGCTGGGGGCCTCTGGAAACAAAAGGTTAACAAATAATATTATTTGGCTTCTATAAAAATCAATTTAAAAACTGAAAGAGATGTAATGGACAGTTTAACCCTTCTCTCGTTACTTTTCAAAAGCTAATACGTGTTACAACACGATTGGGTGCCCGGCCCGTGTTGTAAATTCTTGTCTTCTGTTCATCCGAACCCCGCTTTGAAATTTTTTCTTTTAGTGCCGGTTCAGATAATTCAAATTTAATAGAAATTTTCCATTATGTGCATATTAGGTATGTGTTTGATATAACTTTCGTTTATTAAATAAACATTTTTATTTGATTTGTCTTCAAAATTGAGAAAAGTACTTCATAAATCATTTACGTACAATTGGGCGAATGGCACCACATCAACGAAATAGTGAATAAATGCTCAATCATTGGAAGAAACATTAAAATGAAGTTTTCTCCAATGGTTGGTGTGCATATAAATCAAAACTCACTTTTGTGAATATCAATATGTACAGATGAATATGATAGGAAAAATGCTGATTTGGCAATGACATGGCGATATTTTGATAAATGTCTATCATAAAACGCCCATTGAACAAAACACATGCTAGATCAAAGGGACCAACGTGTACATCTCCTATTCAAGGGTGCACGCATCCCGTGAACCCATCAATGCGAACTCTATTAAGTTAATGGAACATAGAAGAGTGAAAGAGTGAAGAATGAAGACCACCATGTGCAGATGGAAAGGAAAAGTATCATCGCGTCTCGACGACAATAAACAAAAAAACATCACTCTAGGAGCACGAATCTTGTGGACCTTTTGGTTCATAGGAAGTGTTAGGACTGTACATAAGAAGGCCCAAACCGACCCAACCCGAGTCGGCTAGGTTTTCATCAGCACCGGTCGGTTTCAAGTTGTACAAATTCATAAACCGATGGTTCGGGTCGGTTTTGATTTTCTTATATGAAAACCGAAACCGACTTGAACCGAACCGACTTAGTTCCTACTTAAATAAAAACTGAAATATCTGAAAATATATATTCCAATATTTATATCTAAAAAATATATATTATGAAATATGTCAGATATATGTTTCCAGAAAATATATATTCCAATATATTTTTATGTATATTTTTGTTTATATATATATATATATTTCTAAAATACATATTTCAGTTTTAAATATATTTCCAGAAAACTACGTGGCCATGGGGGGCATGGATGAACTTAGAGCCGAAACTGACCCAGACCGACCCAACCCGACTCAAACCGACCAAATCGGTTTTGCTTAACACTGGGTCGGTTTCGGTTTCTATCTCAAATAACCCGACCAAGTCGGGTCAATTGGAAAAACCTCAATAAACCGGCCCAACCCGACCCGTGAACAGCCCTAGTAAGTGTGCACCTGCAAATAAAAAATGAACATGTCGTCTTAGTAAGTTAACAAGAGTTTAACAGGGCTACTTGGTTAATAATGGTCTAATTGGTTGAACCAGACACTAAAAGACAAAAAAAAAAAAAAACCCAATAATACTTCCCTCTTATTCGAACTCCCCTCCTACTGTCTCTCAAATCTCAACACATTGTAACTAGACCACCGGCCACCACAATAATCAACGTTCAGCGTGTGGCATCAACCAACAACCAGAGACTGACAATAAATTCTTCTTCTCTTTCTCCTCCATCTTCTTCTTTTTCCCCTTTTCTTTTTTATCGACAACAATCCTCTGAAATCTTAAGGCCTCGGTCACCGATAATCGGTCTCCCAACTTCGTTGCTATGGTTTGATGCTGAAAGACGGTGAGAGAGAAATTTGAATGGAGGAGGTTGTCGTTTTTCACTTTTGTGTCTTTTAGTGGCTGGTTGGACCAGCCTTAACAGAGTAATTCCATTAAATTCCTATTAACTTAATGAGGTGATGTACTCATTTTTCATTCGCAGATGCATGATTCCTGTGAACCCGAGGGTCCACAAAATTTGAGCTCTCACTCCGGTATTACAAAAGGATACCTGTCATAACGACTTACGGGTAGTGATAAATCAGGTGGTACGTGGTATTCAGGGAAAATTGATAGTGATAAATCAGGTGGTACGGTGTATCGGGCAAATTGATAGTGTTCCAGGCCTTTTTAAATTTTTTTTTTCGCAACCGGTTTAAGTCTCCTCTACCCCTGAACCAGTTGAGGTGTCCCTGTTGAACCTTGCACCTCATTGGTTGGCTCAATTTTCCCGCTATCATATTCAAACCCAATTGAGGTGTCCCTGTTGAGATTGATAGCATTGGCCACAATCATTTGTTTTATTAAAATCACCTGACTTTTTTTTATTAAATTTTCAGAAATTATGATCAATTCATCCTTGCTCACCATTCATGTTCCCAGCCAGGCGATCAAAGAGCCTAGGATCAACACCAAATAGGTTTATATACACCCAACCCTGATGAATTTTGAGAATAAAAAACACTGCTTCTTTTATGCTATCCCAAAAGTGGACCAACTACAAATTCATCTGGAATGTTCAATTGGGAAACCAGCCATTGGGTCTCTTACAAAAAGAAACAGAATTAAAACAACAATCTTGATAGAAAAGCAACAAATTTGACGGTTACCAATGTTAGGATTGCCAGTTTATAACCAACTCAAAAGGCCTTCCAGCACTCAATAGCCAAACTGTTTCATATGTGAGCAACCTAAACTTACACATACAGAAAATTTGCAGCTTCCATTTGCTTGAGTAGAAAAAATCATTTTGACTGACAAAAATTCCACCTCTTTGCAATTTCTGTTTTCTTGTGTGGAAAGCCACCTAAAAGAAGTTGACAAAGGTAGAAAAAAAAAAGAAAATCCAAAAGAATTCAGGAAAATAGGGAAAAAAAAGATAAACAGTTTATAAACAAAAATACAGTGACTTCCATTCTTTTAGCTGGTCAGGAAAAAAGAAAAAGATCCCAGAGAAATAAAGTTTCTGTGTACCTTTCAAGTGCCCTTTCTTTTTACCATTACCTGTTTAATAATGCACCATAATAAATTGTATCTTTTCACATAGAAAGTTTCTAATGGCAAATAATAACACTTACTATATTTATTATTCATTTGTGTGGCCATTGCTTGGTTTAATGGTAAAATCTCAGGCTGACAAGCATGAGATTATAGGTTTGAGTTTGAGTGGCCACTTTGTGCAAAAAAAAAGTGCCAAAAGTTAGGTCCATATCCCATCCACCCCTCCCAAGACCCCAGATAGCTGGAACAAACATTGAGTAAGACCCCAGATATCAATCCATTTATTTATTAGTAACCTGTCAAATTTTATCACTTATAAAAGAATTGAAATGAAGAAATGAGAGATGATCCAAGCACCCCTATAGACTTGTATTTTTCATTCATACATTCATATACCTTGAGTGGTACCCCCGCCCCCAATACAATTGATTTCTTGTTACACCTTGTATTGCCAATGCATCTGCCATTCTGTTGGCTGACCTGTGAGTCCATGTAAAGAGGCCCTGAACTCTCTTGCTAGATTTCTCACTTCTCTCATTATGTGCCTATACTGCCATGATCCAGGACTGTTATATTGGAGCCAATAATTATCCTTGGAATCTCCTTATACCACTATATTTCAGTAGTTCAGGTCTCTCCCGAACCTAGGCCCTTCAAGTACTACATGCAGTTCAGTCCTAATTGAGTCACCATGATCAAGGACCAATTGGGACAAAAAAATATAAACATTATAGCTCCTTGGTTGTTATTGATGATGAGGTTGGGGTTACTACCCATTGCCAGCCCCTGAGGATGTCATCAATTGAGAACAGCCTGAATAAATATCACTATATGATTTTTTTGATTGGTGTATATCGACCTTCCATTTCTTCTTAGTTGAGAAAAGAAAAAAAGAAACCAAAAAGGCCCTTCAAATCCCAGGAAAGTGTAAACTTTCATCCAAATAGAGAGAAGGAAGCTCCCAAATACAAGAGACATAAGAGCTAAGCAATTGCCTTGTATTAGACACAGATATGGAGTAATAGACACCAATCAAGTCTTCTCCATTGAAGGACATCAGAAATGTTAACCTTTAGGTCCTGCTCGTTTTTCGAATTCTGAAGGGGGAGAAGTTGGTCAATGGGATTGTGGTTCCCATTAACTGCTTTTCCCATGTTCTTTTTTCACATTCATGTGGGACCCATGGAAGAATCACTTCCCAGGTAAGTGATACCCATCTCCTAGGTAGATAAGTAACGTTCCCACCCGGGGGGAAAGTTGACAAAATGTGTTGGGACAATTTTGCTCAATTGCCTAATTTATCTGGGAATCAAAAGAGCAAAAGTAATAGGTTACACTTACCAGGGTAACTAAACTTACCTAGGCAAATAGCATTTTAAAAAGTGAACGAGGCCTTAGATGAAATACCCTCCAACACAAAAGCTCTGGTTTTAGAGAGAACTTGGCTTTCCAAACTGGGAATGTCATTGGAGAAAGGGCAACAACAAAAACAGGCATATAAGAACAATCCATATGGTTCAAGGTCCAAACTCTACTATCTTGAGCTGATATATTAACAAGGCCTTAGGTAAAACTTATCTGGGTAACTGAACTTACCTAGATGAAATACCCTCCAACACAAAAGCTCTGGTTTTAGAGAGAACTTGGCTTTCCAAACTGGGAATGTCATTGGAGAAAGGGCAACAACAAAAAGAGGCATATAAGAACAATCCATAGGGTTCAAGGTAAAAACTCTACTATCTTGAGCTGATACATCAACAAGAATGACTCCCTCCAAAGAGCTGAGAAGGCTCCAATACATAGAGTTTCATATTTCCTTAAGCTTCTCCATAGCCCTGGGTAAGCAAGCCTTGACTTGGAAATACATTGGAATATTTCCATAAATCCCTTACAAGAGAGATTGCACAATACATAGAGTTTCATATTTCCTTAATCCTCTCCATAGACCTAGGACCCAAGAAAGCCTTGACACAGAAATAATAACACATTGGAATGTTGTCATAAATTCCTTACAAGAGAAATTGTAACAGTTAGGTGAGGCAGGTAAATTACTAAGAAAACACAATACTATTGGCAGCACATTCTCCACCAATTTGTCAGATTATAATGAATATTGAGGCACTGAGGGTTTTATCATATTGAGGCTAGATGGAGGAACCTATGTCAGATGAAGTGCTTCTGGTGGGGAATTTCTTGATGGAATAATCTATAACAGGGAACCAATTGAAACATGTTGCTATGTTAAGTAGCAATAGAACTAAAGAAAATAAGAAAAAGAACAAATAAATAAATAAGAAAACTCATTTGATTTTCCAAACATTTCACACCAAGGTTCAAACTATTTCTATCTGGTTCTTCTTTCTTTCTTTTTTTTTTTTTTTGGAAACAGTTCATCCGATTAGAGTTGGTAACTGACTCATCATCACTCCACTATACTAATTTCAGAAAATTCTACAAATGCTTGAATTGGATTATGCAAATTAACCTTTTAAAACAAAAGATCCAAAACTTGAGAATTCAAAAGAGAAAATTTGGGTTGAAGGACTTGCCCGGTCTTGAAATAAGGTTAATTTGGGAGCGGGGTGCAGTAAACATCCAATTATCGTCATCTAAGGACTTTACAACCTTGTGAAGTGCAGCCATCAAATCAGACTTCAGAACTGAAACGCCAAAACAAACAGCATTACCAGCCATTATCAAAAATACAAAATAGAGTTCCAATTGTGCAAGTTTTCTTGGACGTATAACAAACCAAAATATCAATCTAAAATTCTAAGTTATCTTCTTTTTATCTTAAGGACAATAGATATCACAGAAGCAATTGAGGAAGAATCCCCGAAATCCTAACGATGAAATCCTTAAAACATTATCATAAAGACCTAAACCAGAAAGAAATAAATAAAGCTAAAGAGTAATTACGGAAACTACATACATCAAAACCCTAAAACTCCATAGTAACAACGTTAAAGACATCAAACATCCCAAACAAAATCTCCAGCCAAAACAGAAGCAAACATAGAAATTTCAAAATCTTCTTGTATAAAAAACAATCCCAAAATCCGAAGTGGAGAAACATTAGACCATAAGAAGCTCTTTAAAAGAAAGAATTCAAACAGGGAGACTGGGGGAGAAAACAAGTTAACAGAAAGAAAACGGAATACCGAGGAGTGCCTCCTCCTTGCGGTCTTGGGGAGAGATGAGATCGGTAGGGAAATGGAAGGAAGAATTGTCGTCTGAAACCAAAGCGGCATTGCTGCTACTTCCTCCTTGCCCTCCTCCTCCGACACTCGTCGCCGCCGATACCGAAGAATGTGCAGGTGACGAGCTGCTCATCTTTCTTCTCAAGTTATGGATGCCTCTAGCGTAAATATTTTCCCGGGGCACCAATCTATACCAAAGAACAAGTTATGAGACAATCAATCTTATTTTAGGGAAAATTACAGGGAAGAACAGTTAACGGCATCTCCCGGAAGGATTAAAAGGAGGGAGGGAACAGCCGAATAGGTGTTGAATGTGGAATTTTGAGGTGGAAAGGAATTCAATTTTTCCTATTATTACTGGACAGTGGACAGACACTATACAGATCGTGCTTAAAAAGAAGGGGACAGTGGGTTTTGAGTTTCAAAAGTGGTTAATTTGAGGAATTAATTACTGAATCATGATAATACTATGGTTCTTGGAAAAGAAGCTTCTGCTGCTCTAAACCGATGTCTAATGTCTTGCCAATTAAAAAAGGCCGGCTTCTGGTTTCCTCGGTCCGTCTGAACGTCTGATCCATTACAACTGCTAAAGCCAGCCGACAGTTGCCTCAAAGCTCAAAGCTCACACATTGTATGATGACAATATTAGTAAAGTTATTGTATGACATTTAAATGAAATAGTTGGTTATAATGAATCTCTTTATATTTCTCTAAAAAACTCTCTTTATATAAGTATTTGAAGTAAGCATTTTTTTATGTAATTATACCTTAAATTCCTGCACACACTTTTCACATATTTTATGGGATTTGCAAAAATTTCTCCAAATATCCAAATGTATCTATGCAATTTGGGCATTCCAATTCGATCCCAGATTGATTCAGCTCAAAATTTTACACGGGTTGTGATTAGACATTTTGTCTTCAGCTTGGCTTGGGCTCAAGAATTTGGATTTTTATTATTTTTTTGAATTGGGTATGAACCTAGCCCTTAGGTGAATCAAACCCAATATGAGTCCGATTCAACATTGTCCCAACCTTCACCATAACTCAATTATACACATTCATTCATATATAGATACTAATAATTAAGCACATGCATTACATGTAAGAAAATTTTCTTTATATTAATTACTTAAATTTTAAATATATCATAGTTAAGATAGAAATTGACAATTAACAAAAGTAACAATATGATTAAAAATAAACTTAAATATTTGTTATTCAATTATGACATCATGGGTTTCTTGGAAAAATTGGATCATTGACCCACCACCATCTAGATAAGAAAATAGCATTGCTTTTGCATTAGTTTTAAATTAGGGAAAATTATAGTTAGAGCTGGCTGTACATTTAAAATTAGACTACAAGTTGGTCCATAAGCTAACATAACTCTAACAACCGACTCTACATTTCAAATTATAAAAACCCTCACCATGTCATTGGAGGCTTATGTGGTTGTTGCCAACATAGGACTCTTAATCCATGTTGGACACAACAAAAATCTTATATTGAAGTTGCCCTTTAATGTTGGGTGATTGGAAAATGAAAGGAAGGGTTTTTAATTTCTCTCTCTCTCAATCTCCCTCATGCCATCTCATAGTCATCTTTATTTGCTCAATGACTATGTGATTTGAAAATAAATAAAAATAGTTTTTGGTTTCTGTATTTACGTTCTCTATATCAATTTCTCTCATTCTCTCTCTACTTATTATTCTTCCTCAATCTCTCTCATTCTCTTTCTTGGTTGATCTCTCATTTTCCCTTAATTTTTATCGTTTTCGTTCAGTTTCTCTCCTACTCCCATTTTCGTTTGTTTTCTTTTCTTACACACTTACATGGTATTAATTATATCATATAAAAGAACATGAGACCAACTTGGTATGGTTTAAAAATTATTACACCTATTTGATAAAAATTCACAAGAAGCTCTTAGCTATGAAATTTAACACCAACTAGAGAATGGTAGAGATTGAGGGAAATGAGATATTGATCGAAAGGGAGAGTGAGAGAGAAGAATGAGAAAGATTGAGAGAGAATAATAGAGAGAGAAAGAGGTTTTGATTTGGCTACATACCGAAGTTGAGAGAGTGGGAGAGATGGAAGGAATGAGAGGTCGAAAGATGAGAGAGAGAGAGAGAGAGAGAGAGAGAGAGAGAGAGAGAGAGAGAGAGAGAGAGAGAAGGGAGAGAAGGGAAGTGGGAGAGAAAGTAAAAACCTATTTTTGGTATAGGTTTTTTGCTATGTCCAACATGGACTAAAATTCCCATGTTGACAACAACCACATAAGTCTTTGATGACATGGCAGGGGTTTTTATAATTTGAAATGTAGAGCTGATTGTTAGAGTTTTGTTGGTTTCTGGACCAATCTACAACCTAATTTTAAATGTACAATCGACTTTGACTATAATTTCCTTTTAAATTATATATTTCATTTACACTATATAAAATATTGTTTACTTTTCACACTTAATTTTTGTTTGTCTATGGTATCATTTAACTCAAACCACTAACCCACCATATAAAAATAAAAATTGTTTAATTTTTAGGTTGATATTAAATTTTGCATTACATTTTCATCATTGATAAAATTGTTTCTTATGTATAAAACTTATATTTGTTTAATGTAATGAATGTGCAATATTAGAGATGTACCCAATATTTTATTTTTATAAATATATAACATTAGATATGTGCCCAAAATTTTTTCTATCATTTTTTTGTGATTCTTTGTATTTTCTATTATTAAAAAATTTATTATTTGACTACGACATCATTTAATTTGTAGGTAAATTTTAAATTTGGCATTCCATTTTTATCATTAATAAAAATACTTCTTACATTTCATAGTTATTTATTTTAATTTTTTATTATTTAATTATGTCATTATTTATTAATCCATTTGACCTCAAATGGTCAAATTGCTTGCCCACCACTCAGAGGGAAGAAAATGATTTTGTTTTCAAATTACCTTTCAAAATATTTATTTTATACTATTAAAATTAATATTGTTGATTTAATTACAAGAATTTAATGATGAGAAAAATATATCTTAAATATAGAATTTAATGAGAGAAAATAGAAAACTAGTTTCATTTCCAATTGGTTTTAAATTTTGCATTCCATTTCCATCATTAATGAAAAGATTTTTACTTATCATATTTATTATTGTCTAATATGTATGTTAAAAATGTTCCTAATTTTTTTCATTTGATCTATTTTTTATTTTATTATTTAGTCATGGCAACATGGATTAACCCATTTGACCCAAAATGATTTGATTTCTTACCACCACCTAGATGAAAATACTTTTTATCTAGGTAGATTTTAAAAGTGTAAGCTTTTATGTTATTGGAATTATTAATTTATTAAGTATAGATTTAATTAACAGAATTTAATGATGAAAAGAAACAAAAATGACTTAAATATATGATTCAATGAACATGAATGCATGTTGATAACTTAAATGTTGGATTTAATGAGAGATGATTGAATATCTTTAAATTATTTATTTTCAACTCATTTAATATCAAGAATCAATTACCCTATTTACCCTTATTTTTTATTAATAAATTTAAATATAGAGGGATAAATTTTGTCATTAGAAAATTCCAGAAATATTCTTAAGGCCCATTTGTGCTTTTTAAAGTATTATAGATGTATCTATGGGAAAATCTATTATACCAGAAATACATGGTATTGGAAGAGATTTGACCAATCAAAGCACCCACATGAATTTGATGAATACCACTTAATTGGGCACCTCTTTTATTTATTTATTTTTTGATGCCAAGAGGCAAGAAATCAATCATTGCTCAACAAAATCAGAATACAAATAATTTCCAAGAAGTGAGGACTTAGGAGCCCTATCTCATGTAGTGACATGGGACAAGGAGAGAGCCCGAGAGGCTAACAAATGATAAACAGAATTGGAGGATGGAGAGCAAAATTGAATTGAGCAATGAGGGATGCAAAGCAAGATATCTCTACAATTGGCGATGATTTGATGAATTCGCTAGCTAGGGAGGAGTAGAATTGCTCTCCAACAAAGAATTAATGATAATTTTGGCATCCCCTTCCAAAATTAAATGTGGAGATCTAGGTGAAGAGACAATTTTAAAGCTTCAAAAAAAGCAAGTGCCTCAAGGAGTAGAACCTATGTATTTACACACACACATATATATATATATATATATATATATATATATATATATATATATATATATATATATGTATTTGCATATATACTGACATATAATACATACATATATGCATATATATCTCACAAATACATGCATACACGTGTAACTTTAGAGTGGATTCATTGAAACCCGAGCCCAACCTAAGTGTATGTGTATCAAATTACGTGGGTTGGGCTCATGTTAGGAAGATTGGGCTTGACTTGAACTTGGACATTAGGTCCAAATCTTAGGCTTGGGCCTGGATTGACCATAAACTCAGCCTAACCCACCCAACTTACACCCCTAATATTGTGAACCTTGCCTTACACCAAGGCTCAAAGCATTGACACATTGGTTTTTGGACCTACACCACCTGACAAAACGTTAAATACTAAGAATTACAAAATGCATCAAGTACATTGGGGCCTTCTCAAGCATTGCCCTGGGGCCCTTCTTAAAACGAAAAAACAATACCATTCCCAAAGATGGTCATGTTCAAAGCATATCAAGAAGTATCGCCCCTTTGAATGGCCATGTGGATAGGAGAAGGTACTTTAAAGTTGAACCTTGCCTGAAACATTGATTCATTGAGAAACCACAAAAGGCTTGCAACCAACTGTGAAACAAATAAAAAGAAACTAAGCTTTAAAATAGAGAAGCACTTGTTCAACAACTCTTCATGAACTTTCTTGCCACGTACTACAACTTTTTACTAGACTATACAATTCGAATTTAACTCATCCCAATAGGAAGAGAATGTACGGAAGTTGATTTTAAACAGAAACTTGTAAAAACAAAACTGTGTTACAAGTAACAAGAGGGCTGTTAATTTTCATTACATGTCAGAAATAAGGAAATAAAGCACAGCATTGAGAAGGAACAAGAATCAGAATTTTGAATTCCCATGAAATTACCCAAAGAAATAGAAAGCAATCACACAAGTAGTTGCAGATGAAAGAATATCATCAATGCATGGAAAAGACAAGTCGTCTCTCCCTCTCTCACTCTATTACCCGATGGCTGTTATTATTTATTTATTGTTTTATTTTATTAAATTAAATATGTTATTATTTATAAATTTATATTTATTTTAAATAGATTTCTTTTTTAATAAATTTTCAATTAAAAAATTTACCTTTTATAATTTTTTTCTTATATAATAATTTACCTTTGACAAGCCACTTACCATCATGTGTTTGCCCCCTGCAATGTAGGGTTCCTCCACTATTATACTTTTATCACAAAAAAGCCAAATGCTTCGATGATCACCATTGCTGATGAAAAACTCCCTATTGTGGCTGAACTCTCATCTCATGTACTTAGTTAATTTGTTTAGGCTGCGTTTGGAAATGATGCAAATGGAGTGTAAATTCAGGTATAGAGTAAATTTGCATTCTATTTCACTTTTATCTATGTTTGACAACATTACATTTATGTATTGACAAATGACAAAAAAATAAAATTTTCAATGCATATTTATATTGATAATAAGATATAAAAGTAAATTAATAAAAAAGAAGTAAATTTGCATTCAATTTGAATTTTGATAAAAAAATTCATATGCTATTGTTTTTTTCTAATTTTATCGATTTATGTGGGCAAACTCAGATGCCCATCCCGCCTACTTAAAAGTTAGAAGAACCCACATTAAGCCCGGTCTAGCTTGGCCCCAATCCAACGAAAACCCGGATAGGCTCGGCCCGGCCCGACCACGATCATCTCTACACTCTACTCTCTAAATCAGGGATAGGGTCTCTCCACGTGGCAGAAATGACTAGGCTCTGTAGAGAATGAGAAGCTCTCTCAGAGAACCACGTGATCGAGTCTGACAAAAATAGCACGTCGCTGCCGTCAGAAGAACGATCTCGTCGGCATCAGATGTTCATCATTATTTTGCCGTCACCGTAACGAATTTCCGATCGATATCTCTGAATCAACGTACAAGTTCTACACGCCTGAGAGTCGCCCGAACTCTTCGCCCTCTATCACTCAACGCGAAAGCAAGGGGAAAAAGGAAAGAAGGCCCTTATAGTTCCTCGTTGCTGGTCTAAGCTTTCGGGTGTAACTTCCAACTGTTTCCCTTTTCCGGCGATTGATTATCCTCCGCTAATCTTATCCCATCGAGCTTTGCCGTTCCAGGATAGTGATCGCGATGTCGGTGAGTTTTATCTCTTTAGGCGACGTCGATCTCCACTGAATGTCATCTCTTCGATGATTTCAATATTTGTTCTTTTCCTATTCGGGAATTGCTTTTTAAGTTTTTAGGGTGCGAAGTGTGTTTTGAATGATTAGAAATGCTTAATACAGTTCAAATTGATTATCTGTGGATTATGAGATGGTATTTGGAATTGTAAATTATTGATATATTTCTTGAATATGAATTTGATTGGAGTTTGAACGTGGAACTTGTTAAGTATCGACAAGTAGCTCAGATCTGTTCGACCGGGATACCTTTCAACCTCTCTGTCGCTCGACTTCTTTTCTGATGTAATCTGTGAAAATGATTTTTTCTTACACAGAAAAAGAAGATTAAATACAGATGGAAACTTTTTTTTTTTTTTTTTTTTTATCGTTATACAGATAGAAACGTAGGTCCTGGAATTTAAGAGAAGGGAGTGATACTGTCTATGAGAAGGCTGACTTGTATTCTTCCTCGTTTGGCTCCTTCTACACAGCTGGACAGATTACTCTTTGGGTACTTGCACATTTCCTTCTTGTTCCCAATGATTCTTGGTATCTCCCTACTGATCACAAAAAAAATAAAAATCTTGATACCTCTTTGTACTAGGAAAGTGTCACGCAATTCTCAGACTTGATGTTACATGTTATGAATCATTTCTTTCTCGGGCTATCTCAACAATAGAAATTTGAATATACCACAGTCTAGAAATTGGAGGACGAATTGATAATTTTGCATCTAATTTCTTCGAGATCTTGAGGCCAATCATGATATTTTTTGTCAAAAAAAAAAGATTTATTTATTCCCATAAGATCAAGAAGATGAAATTATGCAAGTTCTGTGCATAATATCAACTAATGGGTATTTAGTAAACCGCTGATAAAAAAATGGTATTTAGTAAACCAACCCTTTAAAGGCCTACTATTGATCAGATAACAAAAATAACCCTTTAAAAGCCTAGCTTGCTGGTGGAACTGATTTTCTATTTAGATATTTAGGAAGTGGTGGCATTTATTGCATGTAGAAGACTATGGATGATGTAGTATTTCAAAGATCCTTCAAGGAAAAGCACGTTATCTCCAGTGGAATTTAAGCTTTCAAAATTGACTTTTTCCCAACAAGTAGAATAGTTAAGTCCTTATTGAACTTAGTTTTTGATCAATAAGCAAGTGAATCAAGTCTTGATGCAGACATTGTGATCTTACTTTGGAATCTTCTAGGCTTTCTCATTTTTGCATGCATCCTTTTAGTGAAGATCACAAAAATCCTTATCTTGTTCTCCTTGAAATCTTTGCAAAATATTCAACACTATAATATATTCCTAACCTATCATACAATCACCAAGCTAAGCAAGTTTTCTGGTATTCTTCATCTTGTCAGTGCATGAATAAATTACATATACCCTTCTAAGGGCACATGTAAATTATGTAAATCTTGTGTTGATATTCAATATAAATTTCATTTACTTATCAAGAAAAAAAGATCATGGAACTAGTAATACTAATACCTGAGCCCTTGAAGACCTTAAATGTCTGTTCCTTTAATTGCTAGTTATCATCGAAGAAAACAGAATGTAGGACATAGCATACCTAGTGCCCATCAGATCTAGAAGCACCTTCTTTCAGAAGAAATGACCTCATGGGAACTACTCCGTACAGTGTTGTTCTCTGAAACATTCATATTACTAGTAATAACTTATGTGATTGGCAATGCTGTTCAAGTATATTTCAGAGTCCCAACTCTATACCTCTATGTCCTTGAAATTGTAGCAATCTTATCATGCATATTCCCAACCTAATGTGCTAAGGACAGGTTTACAAGAAATGAATCCTTCAAATGATCTAGAACCTGTTTAGCAGTTTAAGAAAGCTCTCAGCCAATAAAATCCAATTTTATTGTTAGTGCAGCAATTTATACACAATGAAATATAAGAACACAAGTTGAATAGAAAGAAGTTTGAGATGGAAAATTATGAATGGAAGATGAAAAACAATTGTCTAGCCATATGATAGTGATGGTGAACAGAGACAGATTTTGGAAGTAACAAATTAGAATAAGACCAAAGATAAGGAAAGAGGAAGAATAGTTGTTGTTCTAGAGAACAATAACAAATTTAAAGACATAAAAAAATAGAAAAGCAGATATAGTACAAGGTGGAAGAATCCATACTTGGAGCGAGTTCCACACAACCACAATCACTAAACTGTACTTTGTTGATCAAATCAATTCCTGTTAATTCCATTTACATTGATTCTATAAATTTAATGTATGGGATTGGGCAATGCTTTGCAGGACTTCACATTCAACTTAAAAACTTACTAAAATAATTCCTAATTGCACAATTATTGAAATAAAGTCTATAAACCATGTAGATACTCAACTATTGACCCCAGTTCCTAAAATTTCTCTAAATATTCACTGCTAATCCTAGGTAAAAGTAAAACAATAATAACAATGTCAATGACAACAAAGAGTGCTTATGGAGAGGGGAAAATTGGCGGCAAAAAAAGGGGATTAAAAACAAAGAGAAGTAGAGAAATGATGAGATTAACTTGGGGTCTGAATGATAAGGTGGGGAGCAGTGAAGGGGCTGCAAGGGGGTCTAAGAAGAGGTGTGGGTCCTTTTCTTTAGTGTTTTTTTTTTTTTTTTTTTTCTCTGAAGGAAATGAAAATTCTTTCCTGGAATGTTAGAGGGCTGGGGTCGGGAAGGAGGAGGATGATGGTATGTGATTCTTTGAAGCAATCGAAGTCAAAGATTGTCTTGCTCCAAGAAACTAAGCTGGAGTGGGTCGATGCTGCTACAATTCGAAGTATTTGGGGGGAGGGTCAAGTCAGGTGGAAGGCCTTGGCTGCCTTGGGGAGTGCTGGTGGAATTGTGAGCCTTTGGGACCCCACTTTTTGTTCTTTGGTTTCTTGCAGAATTGGTAATTTCTCAATCACTCTGAGACTAAAACTACAAGATGGAAAACTTATTCAAGTCACAAACGTTTATGGTCCTGTTGATTCTAATTTTCGGGTGGAATTATCAGATTTGAGAGACCCTCGAAACTGTCCTTGGGTAATTGGGGGTGATTTTAATGCAACTATTTCGGTGGATGAGAAGAATACATGGGGTAGAAGAATTGGTTCGATGAACATGTTCGCTGACTTCATAAACAGTATGGAATTAATGGACGTCCCAATTCAGGGTAATAGATTCACTTGGACCAATAACCAATCTGTCCCGATCCTGGTTAGGCTGGACAGATTCTTGGTTTCTTCAAACTGGGGTGAATTCTTTCCTGATTTCAAACAGCTTACCCTTCCTAGACCAATGTCCGACCATAGCCCTATTCAACTTGTTTGTGGTCTCCGTGAGATAGTCAAATCCCCGTTTAAGTTTGAAAATGCTTGATTTGAGGAGGAAAATCTTATCCCCTTAATCAGTTCTGTGTGGAATGAGTTGCAAGTGGAAGGCTCTAGTTCTTTCGTTATGGCATCAAAATTAAAGGCTGTCAAAGGTAAACTAAAAATTTGGAGTAAGGAGAAGAATATGAAGTGGGTTACTAATAAGAAGGCTTTGTTGAGCACCAACGTAGAGATTGACAGAGCTGAAGAGGCGGGTCCCTTGTCTGAAGATCTGAGACTTCAGAGGTCAATTGCAAAAATCAGATATGATAAGATGGCAATTGAGGAAGAGAGGAACTGGAGACAAAGAGCTAAATCCATTTGGCTTAAAGAGGGGGATAAAAATACAAAGTTCTTTCACAAAATGGCAAATGCTCGTGCTAGGTTCTCTTTAATCAGCAAGCTGGTGTGGGAGGACAGGTGTGGTGAGTCTAGTTCTGAAGTTAAATCTGTAGCTACTTCTTTCTATAAGAACCTTTATAAAGAGAAGTGGGTTCAGAGACCTTTTCCCTCTGAGCTCCAATTTAATAAGTTAAATGAAGAGCAGAAAATCTGGTTAGAGAGACCATTCTCAGAAGAGGAAATTAAGGGTGTAGTAAAGAAGCTAGAAAATGATAAATCACCGGGTCCTGATGGATTCTCTAATCTATTCTATTTAAAATGCTGGGATATTGTGAGGAGTGATCTGATGCAGGTGTTTCAGGCATTTCACACTAGTGCCTCCTTTCAGAGAAGTCTGAATGCAACTTTCATCATTCTTATTCCAAAAATTGAGGGGCTGTCAATGTAAAGGACTTCAGGCCCATTAGTCTCTTGCACAGTTTCTACAAAATCTTGGCTAAGGTTTTGGCTGAAAGAATGAAGTGTGTGTTAGGCAGTGTTATCTCTTGTAACCAAAGTGCTTTTGTCCCGGGTAGACATATGGTTGACTCTATTCTCATTGCCAATGAACTGTTGGAGTCCAGAAGAAGAGAGGGGACCCCAGGTGTTCTTTGTAAACTGGATATTGAAAAAGCTTATGATCATGTTAACTGGCATTGCTTGGATTTGGTTTTGGAGAAAATGAATTTTGGGCAGCTTTGGAGAATCTGGATCAGAGTTTGTGTTAAGACTCCTAACTTCTCCATCTTAGTTAACGGGCAAACAATGAAGTTTTTTGGAAGTTCAAGAGGTTTGAGGCAAGGTGACCCTCTCTCTCCCCTACTCTTCATTTGTGTCATGGAAATTTTATCTCTCTTTGGCAAGAAGGCTGCTGAGAATGGGCTTTGGGAGGGCTTTGCAATTGCTCCGGGAAAAGAAAAAGTCAATATTCTTTAATTTGCTGATGACACTTTATGCTTTGTTGATGCTTCTCCTAATCAACTAGAGGTGGTGCTTGGAATTTTGAGCTGGTTTGAGGTGGTGTCTGGCCTCAAGGTTAATTTGAGTAAATCTCAGATTATCCCTGTAGGTCTTGTTACAAATCTAGAAGTTTGTGCAGAAGTTATGGCTTGTCAGTGCCCATCTTCCGGTCAAGTACTTGGGGCTCCCTCTTGGAGCTAAATATACTTCCTTTCAGAAGAATGGAGAAGAAATTGGCTTCTTGGAAAGCTAAATACCTTTCTTTTGGGGGGAGAGTGATTTTGATTAAGAGTACTCTTTCTAATTTATCTCCCTATTTCCTATTTCTTCCAAAGTGGCTAACAGATTGGAGCAACTACAGAAAACTTTCTCTAGAGAG
Source organism: Nelumbo lutea (assembly GCF_056320005.1). Taxonomy (NCBI): domain Eukaryota; kingdom Viridiplantae; phylum Streptophyta; class Magnoliopsida; order Proteales; family Nelumbonaceae; genus Nelumbo; species Nelumbo lutea. The sequence continues at coordinate 47,658,943 of NC_142686.1, read as the reverse complement.
GTTGGGAGGAGGAGAAGAAGGTTCATGTTGTAAATTGGGATCAAGTGTGTCTTCTTAAGGAAGTTGGAGGGTTGGGAATAAGAAAATTGAAGAAATTCAATTCTGCCCTCCTGTGTAAATGGCTTTGGAGATTTGCAAATGAAAGAAATGCTTGGTGGAGAAAGCTGATCATGGACAAATATGGAGTGGACTGGGGTGATTGAAGATCCAATTCTCATATTTCAAGAAGGATAAGCTCCATTTGGACAGGTATAATGAAGAACACTAATTTATTTGAGGAAGGAATCGGTTACAACTTGGGAAATGGGGAAAGAATCAAATTTTGGAAAGACTGTTGGTGTTCTGAAGTGTGTCTGAAAGATGCCTTTCCTCTCTTGTATCAAATTTCTGTAAATCAGGACTCCTCAGTGGCTGAGAATTTCTTTCAGTTGGAACTTAACTTGTAGGAGGCACCTCTTTGATTGGGAAATTGAGGAGTATGCAATTCTGTTGGGCCTGCTCCAGAACCAGAGGATTGACCCAAACATGGAGGAGACCTGGAGATGGAAATGGGAAGCTGATGGCATGTTTTCTGTTAAGTCTATGTTCAGTAAGTTGATAAGTTCAGGTCAGGAAAACTTTCCAGCTAGGCAGATTTGGAGCTCAATCAGTCCTTCTAAAGTGAAGTTTTTGCTCTGGACAATGGCTTTAAATAAATGTCTATCCAAAGTTAATCTAGTGAAGTGTGGCATTCAGATTTCGGACATGTCATGTGGCTTATGTGGTGGGGTAGTAGAAACTACTGAACATCTGGCCTTACATTGCCCAGTCTGGAATTATATTTGGAGGCATTTTCTTCAAGCTTTGGAAATCAGCTGGGTAATGCCAAATTCTGTGAAGGATCTGCTGTTGTGTTGGCAGATTGAGGGTCTCAGTAAGAAAGGTATCTCGGTTTATAAGACTATCCCGGCTGCTGAGCTTTGGACTATCTGGATTGAAAGAAATAACAGAATTTTTCAGGGCAAAGCTAAATCTTCAGAGGAAATGGTGCAGAAAGTTGTGGGTAAACTTCTGTCCTGGGTGTCGACAACGGAGGTGTTTAAAAATCAGAATTTGAGTCTGTTGTTTAGATCTCAGAACTGGATGTATCTGTAATTTGTGGTGGCTCTAGGCAGCCTTTAATGGCCTAGGCTCCTTTGTACTGGTTCTTGTTTTAATAAATTACCTTACCTTTTCAAAAAAAATAAATGACAATGACAACAATTTCAATATAGATAAGAAATTTAAACATACTATAATCCCATATTAATGCCTTATTAGTAAAACAGTTGTAACTTTCCCATAACATATTGGATTCACAATACATTGATCTCATCGGATAGGTAACTGAATTACCATATCTAGCAACAACAAAGTCAAGTCAAAGAAGCAAACTTGTTTGTTTTTTTGATGAATCAGTCAAAGAAGCAAACTTCAGTCCCTATCATATATGATAGTTGGAATTAAAAAAAGCAACTACCATGTCAGAAAAGAAAACAATTTTTGTAAAGAAAAAACAACTGCCACTTCAGAAAATCCTAGTTGAGCTATTGCTGTGCTTTCTAATGCTTGCTAACATTGTTAAACTTTGTTGCCTCTGTTAGCTTGCTCCACTCACTTACTGAAAGCTTAGTGAGTGAAGTTATCTAGGCTTCCTTACCTATACTTTTTTCTTTCTTTTAGAAAGAATTTCATTAAAGACAAAAGACAAAAGACAAAAGGTGAAAGAATAAGCAAGAGACGCATAGCCCAACAATAAAAGCTACTCAAGCATAGTGTTGTCACTTTACAAAGAAGACTCTCCACCCTAGGTTTAGTTAATCCATCAGCTGTGTGATTTCCCCGGGAACCCTTTTTTCTTTTCTTGGATAAATTTCCCTAGGTCCATTTGATCGTGGCATTCAACTGAGATAGGATTTCTCTAATTTCATTGAGGCAATGTGATAATCTCCAAGGTCCATTGTCCACATTTTGAGACCATAAGATGGCATTTCTTAAATCTCCTTCAACTGTTATAAATGTGGTTTGGGGATATTTGATTGTTATTGACACCAACTAGAAGGGCTCTGACTCCTGCAGATTTAGTGTTTCCTACTGGCCCACCAAAAACCCAATATACGGTTGAGACTTTGTAAGTGTTATAATTCTGCCTGCCTTTGAGTTCCGTTAATCTGATAACAGTCAAGAAGAAAGAGGAAGAAAGAGGGAAGAAAGAGAGAGAGAAAGGAGGAGAAAAGAGAGAAGAAAAGTCTGGTTCGTATTAGGAAAAAGTAACTCTCCCATTCGGCTAGACATGTTTTTATATTATTAATATAATGGAAAAGACACATGTGCCCTTATTTAAGTGAGGGACACTAGTTCTAATATAATATTACAGATCAACAACCTCAACATAAGTATAAAGACAGAAATACCCCTACACTAACACTCCCCCTCAAGCTGGTGAGTATATATCATATAATCCCAGCTTGTTACATATGTAGTCCACTCTTCCCCGACTCAACCCTTTTGTAAATAAGTCTGTCCATTGGTTTCCTGTATTAACGTATGCAGTGTCTATCACTCCATTCAACACTTTCTCTCTCACAAAGTGATAGTCAACCTCTATGTGCTTGGTTCTTTCATGAAACACCGGATTAGGAGAAATATGAACTGCAGCCTGATTGTCACAATAGAGCTTCATTGGAGTATTAATGTTGTATCCTATCTCCTGTAGAAGGTTCCTTAGCCATACTAATTCACAAGCAGTATGTGCCATAGCTCTATATTCTGCCTCTGCACTACTTCTTGCCATGACTGTCTGCTTCTTACTTTTCCATGTCACCAGATTACCACCCAGAAAAGTGCAATAACCTGTGGTAGACCGCCTAGCAGACATAGAAACGGCCCAGTCAGCATCAGTATACCCTTCTATTTCAAGTGTTCCACCACTTTTGTATATCAAACCACGATCAGGGGCCCCTTTTAAATACTTGACAATTCTTAGAACTGCATTCCAATGAGGAACCAAAGGTTTCTGCATGAACTGACTTACCACACTAACCGCAAATGAAATATCTGGCCGAGTAATGGTTAGGCAGTTTAGTTTACCTACAAGTCGTCGGTATCTGCCAGGGTCTTCAAACACTTCACCCATATCACTGCTCAGCTTAGTATTTGTTTCCATAGGTGTTTCAGCTGGTTTAACACCTAATAAACCTGTTTCCTCCAGCAAATCAAGCACATATTTCCTCTGACACAAATTAATACCGTTCTTAGACCTTACTACTTCTATCCCCAAGAAATATTTCAATTTACCAAGGTCCTTTGTTTGAAAATGTTCCTGTAGAAAAGTCTTCAACCTGTCAATGCCCATTTTATCATTCCCGGTAATAACAATATCATCTACATACACCACCAATAGTATTTTTCCTGTCGGAGAGTCATGACTGAAGGCGAAATGATCAACTTGGCACTGTTTCATACCAAACTTCTTTACCACTTTACTGAACCTACCAAACCATGCTCGAGGAGACTATTTAAACCCATATATAGCCTTCTTGACTCTGCATACCTTACCAGCCTCCCCCTGAGCAACAAACCCCGATGGTTGCTCCACGTAGACCTCCTCGAGCAAATCACCATGCAAAAAGGCATTCTTGATATCAAGCTGATATAGGGGCCAATCATACATAGCTGCAAGAGAGATCACAACACAAACCGACCCTATCTTAGCAACTGGGGAGAAGGTCTCTGTGTAGTCAATACCATAGGTTTGGGAGTACCCTTTTGCAATCAATCGAGCTTTTAGGCGCTCAACACTACCATCAGGCAAATACTTAATAGTATAAGCCCACTTACAACCGACAACCTGCTTCCCAAGAGGAAGAGCGGTGAGGTCCCAAGTATGATTATGAAGTAGAGCTGAGAGCTCTTCGTCCATTGCACGACACCACCCTGGAGAGGCAAGGGCTTCCTGGACATCCTTAGGAACAACTAAGGATAACAAAGAGATAAACTGGCGATGGGAGGCGGAAAGGTGAGTGAGTGAAACATGATTAGAAATAGGATGAAGGGTGCAAGTGCGTTTACCTTTCCGCAAGGCAATGGGAAGATCAAGATCAGATACTAGGTTCGGGGCTGGTGTGGAGACAACTGCCGGATCTGTTGACGGTGATGGAGCCGGAGGAGTAGCAGCTGATACACGTGGGCGATGTGTATACACTTGACGGATAGGTTGGCGTTCAACAGGTGGTGGCACTGGAGGCAAGGACTTGGTCACGGCTGGAACAAGGGGAACATAATCAACAATTGGAAGTGGAAGAGGGGGAGGTGATGAGGAGGAAGAAGCATCATCGGACCCCAAGAAAAATGGAGTAGACTCAAAGAAGGTATCATCATCACACACAAAGGAACGTCGAGAACTAGGACGGTAACACTTATACCCTTTCTGGGTCTGAGAATAGCCAAGGAAGATGCACTTAAGGGATCGTGCATCTAACTTGTCATTTTCGGGGCCCGGATTATGGACGAAGCAGACACACCCAAATACCCGGGGAGAAAGAGGAAATGGAGACAAGGTGGGAAACAAGGTAGTAAATGGGGAATGATCATCAAGGATAGACGTGGGCATCCGATTAATCAAGAAGCAAGAAGTAAGCACCGCATCACTCCAAAAGGGTTTGGGAACATTCATGTGATGCATGAGGGATCGTGTTGTTTCCAAGAGATGACGATTCTTTCTCTCAGCCACCCCATTTTGTTGTGGGGTGTAGGTACATGAGGTCTGATGTATAATGCCATGTTGGTTCAAGTATTCTTGAAATGATAAAGATAAATATTCACGACCATTATCAGAACGAAAAATTTTAATGTGAACACCAAATTGATTGCGAATCTCAACATAAAATTTCTGGAATATGGTAAACAATTCACCTCTTTCTTTCATTAAATAGAGCCACATCATCCTTGAAAAATCATCAACAAAAATGACAAAATATCTATATCCATTGTATGACATCACTTTATAAGGACCCCAAACATCCGAGTGAATCAAAGAAAAAGGACTCCACACACGGTTATCAACCCTAGAACTAAAGGGAACACGATGGTGTTTCCCAAACTGACACGACTCACAATCTAAAACAGAAAGTTGACTCAACGAAGGAACCAAAGATTTCAAAACTTTCAGCGAAAGATGACCAAATCGATAGTGCCACTGGAGAGGAGAGAGAGATGACTGGAGAGCTGTCGATGTTCTTCCACCACCATCAAGATAATACAATCCACCAGCTTCATGCCCTCCACCAATCTTCATCCCCGTCTTGAGATCTTGAAAAAAACACATAGAAGGGTAAAAGGTAATGGAACAATTAACTAACAGATATAAGGTTTAATGGAAATTTAGAGACATACAAAACTGAGGATAGGGATACAAGGTCCAGGTTAACATTACCAACACCACAAATGGAGGATGTTGAGCAATGAGAGAGGGAAGAAAACACACTTGGAGTTCCAGTCATGTGATCGGAGGCTCTAGAGTCAATAATCCAGGGATTGGGTGTGGATGCCAAGCAAGGCATACCTGAGTGTGCGAAAGTAGTCGTGTTCTGCTGAGATGTGGATTGGACAAACCTCTCATACTCATCACATGGAACACTCACCATCTCCTTCCCGGAACCATCTATGGATGTAAGAGGCATCTGATCAGCTGAACGATTCTCCTGTCTGAAACTGGAACTGGTGTCACTAGTCATGGCATGATTGGCCCAGGTTGAGGGTGGACCATGCAAGTCATAGCAATGATTAATGGTATGCCCATCCATACCACAATGAGTACACCTCCTCGGACCTGAGCCACGTCCTCTACCACAGGCTCCTCCTGAATCTCTACCTCCAGTACGACCACCACCACGGTTATATGTAGGTCCACCACCACCACTCCGGCCATATACTGGACCACTGCTACCACCACGGCCAGACTGAGCTCCTCGAGCTCCACCTCTAATACCACGGCCCCTTGGCACTGCAAAGGCTGATCTATCTGAGACATTAGAGTTCTCAGTAGATCCAATAGAAGTCCTCCGAAGTCGAGCAAACACCTCTTCTAAAGAAGGGAGAGCTGACCCTCCTAGTATATGAGCCCGTACTGGTTCATACTCAGATTTCAGCCCCACCAAAAATCGAGTCACGTCAAGCTGTTCTCTCTGTTGTTGTTGAATTTTGACATTAGAAGTGAGGGGTGATAAATATTCAACTCATTACGGATGTTTCTCATACTAGCATAGTACTCCTCAAGACTCTGATTGCCTTGTTGCAGATTAAAGTATTCCTGATACAGCTTATATACTCTGGTTGTATTGTCTTGACCAGAATACAACTTCTTAGCATGGTCCCACACATCTTTGGCAGTGTCAAGAAACATGAAATTTACACTAATCTTGGGTTCCATACTATTCCATAACCACGTGATAATCTTTGCATCTTCTTGTTCCCAGTCTTCATACTCATGAGAATCAGTGGAGGGTTTCTCCTCCCTTATGTGTTTCACCTTCTTCTTTGCCTTCAGAAAAACTTCTACAGATTAAGCCCAAGGTATATAATTCTCTCCATTCAGTTTAATGGAGGTCATTTGAACATTCAGGTAGTCAGTAGGTATCATCACATTAGATTTGCTATCACTGTTATCTCTCATTGCTGAATTCTATTATCACTGAATTCGACACGCTGCACACTGTTTGATCACACTGATTTCAGCACTTGTTATTGCTGAAGATTGCACTCTTTACACCACAAACCCTACCCTACGACTACTTGAAATCTCACCACTATATGAGCACAACTCCTCCTTCGAATCACACAAAAAAACAGCATAAACCCTAGCACACTATAGTCTGAAATTCCATCATACGATCTGAAACATAATTCCTATTTGATTCATAACAGAAAATACGCGCAGAAATCTCTTACCTCATCACTTGAAAGACAAACCACACGAAAAGAAAATCAGTCAACACAAGACACCCATTGCACCACACGAATCAGCCCTCTTCTCTTCATCGATTAGGGGAGGGCTTCTTAGAAATCACAGCAACCGACCACACAAGACACAACTGGAGGCATAGAAACCTCCAAGGGAAGAGGGCAATCACTCCTTTTCAGCCCTTTCCCTTATCTCCAATCGATGGTAGAGAAATCAAGGGAAAACCCTAGATTGAGTGCACAGAGAACAGAAATCTGGGCAGATCCGAGTTGCTTAGTTGAGCTCTGATACCATGTTATAATTCGGCCTGCCTTTGAGTTCTGTTAGTCTGATAACAGTCAAGAAGAAAGAGGAAGAAAGAGGGAAGAAAGAGAGAGAAAGGAGGAGAAAAGAGAGGAAAAGTCTGGTTCGAATCAGGGAAAAGTAACTCTCCCATTCGGCCAGACATGTTTTTATATTATTAATATAATGGAAAAGACACATGTGCCCTTATTTAAGTGAGGGGCACTAGTTCTAATATAATATTACAGATCAGCAACCTCAACATAAGTATAAAGACAGAAATACCCCTACGCTAACAGTAAGCTTTTGGTTGGTTTATTAGAGTACCAGCCCTTATCCCATTCACTTAGGGAAAAATTTCGGATCGGCATATAGTGACAGCTATAATCTAGAATAATCCAGAAAAACGAAATTGATTAAGAATAGGAAAACCCAAAATTATGAGTTCACACTAGAGGAGTTGGGAGAAACCTGATTTCTCCATCAATGGCTCTCTTTTCACATTTCTGCATCATTTATGTTTTTAAAGCTTTTGATACCTGTGATATACTTTGCTTGCTTTAGAAACTATGCCCAAGCAAATTAGAAGAGATTTTTTTCAATAACATAGCATTTTATTAATATGAAAATTAAGCATTGCAACAACAGAAAGCTATGGGGAGAGAGGTAAGCTCTCTTAACCCTCCCCCCAACCAAAAAAAATAAAAATAAAATAAAATAAATAAATAAAATAAAATAAAAAGGTCACAACACTGTCCAGAACATTTGTTCCCTTCCCACCCCTTGCTTAGAAAATGCATCTGCAAATGAGTTGGCACTTCTCTTTACCCATTGAATTTGAATCTCTACTCACAGAGTTAACCATTTGAACTCTCTCTTTTCATTAGCATATTTCCATTTTCTGCTCTTTTCCTTCTGCATCTGTTCTATAATCATATTAGAGTCTCCTTCAACAATAATCCATTGTAGATTCAATTCCTTAGCCTTCCTTAGCCCTTCCAATACTGCCATGGTTTTAGCTCTAAGAGAATCCCCCACCCCAATAGGTCTGGAATACAATGTAATGACTCTCCCTTCCTCATCTCTGAGGGTCCCTCCAATACCTTAAGTTCCCGGATTACCTTCACTGCTCCAATCAAAGTTTATTTGATAAATCCAAGGGCTGGTGTAGACCAAAAGGGTCTGGTTTTCATCTGGACTGGAGCTGAATTAGCTACTTTCTTCCCGTTTCTAATCAATACCTCTGTAGATACATCTTGTAAGTTGTAACAGCTCTAATGGTTTTGCCCACTGTACCACTCTGATAGTTGCAACTTCAATTATTGCCTCTTTACTTCTTTCCTTTTCAGTAAAAAATTGTGAGTTCTTTTCTTCCCATATTGTCTAGAAAATAGCAACCCATATACATTACTCTGCTCTTCTTTGACCACCTAAGAAAGGAAGAAGTAAAACAAGCCTTGTATACTTGAAGGGGGAGTGCACCTGCAACCAAACGAAGAAAAGAACCAAACCCAAATAGTAGAAGAAAAAGTGTAGAAGATTAACAAGTTATAACAGCTCTCACCATTGGCCTTACAAAGGATACACCAACTAGAAGACAAGCACCAGGTGAGTCTTTTCTTTTAAAGCAAGCCACAAGTATTGCACCTTTCTAGAAAAGCTTCCCAACAAAAAGCTCCAATCCTAAGAGGAATTGGTTTACCCCAAATCTCAAGGAAAGGTTTGGCCAAGACTAACAGAGGATTGGACTAAAGCTTTTGAAGAAGGAGGCATAAGAGAACTCACCATGAGAAGTCAAGTCCAAATTATACCATCTTCCTTTGAGGGATCCAAAACCACCCCACCCAATATCTGGAGCAAAGCCAAGACATTCTCAGCTTCGAAGTCCCTAAGACCCCTCCTGAAACCCAAATCCCAATCAAACCCATACCCTAACTCAGAAGGGACCAAGAAAGTATTCACAAGCTCCTTTTTGAATAGAGTGTGCATGTGTGTGTGTGTGTGAGAGAGAGAGAGAGAGAGTACAATGATGGAAACTATTCTTTCAAAGGCACATCTCCCACCCAAATATGTTCCCAGAATTTCACTTGCAATCCAGAGTAAAGGTTATACTTGATAAATGGCATGAAAGAAGGTAAAATGGCATGAACGGATTTCTGTGGAGAAGCTCTTGTAGCCCTAGCCAAGACTCCCACATCCCAGCCATTAGCCGCTTGCCCATGAATGCTCAGAATTACTTTTGCCCAGAACTTGTCCCCATCCTCTGCCAATCTCTATAACCATTTCCCCAATAATGTCTTATTTCTTTTTTGAATGTTTCCAATGTCTAGTTCACCATCAGTCTTGTTTTTAATGGATCATCTCTCAACTAACTCTATGGTCTCTTTTCTCTTCCCTTGGTTCTTATAAGAAATCTCTCATCAGCTTTTCCAATATTCTACTCACTTTATATGGGATCCTAAAGACAGAAAAAATAGACAGGCAGGTTTCTCAATGTAAATTTTTATCAATGTGATTCTCCCCCCCATGGACAAATAATTTTTCTTCCACAAAGCTAACCTCTTAGTAAATCTATCCACCACTAGGTCCCAAAAACTGTTCCTTGGATTATCCCCTAAAGGCATTCCCAGATAATTCAAAGGCCATCGAGAAATCTAGAACTTCGGCCCTCTTTGTCACCTCCCTCTCATCCATATTTATCCCAACAACACAACTTTTATCAAAGTTGACTTTCAAATTAGACATCTTCTTTATAGCATTTGTTTTTTTGCAAGAAAGCTTTAAGGATGTATTTATATGTTGTGAGTGGATTTAAAATGGAATTCCACTCATTTTTGTGTAAAAAAATTCCCAATGGCCCCTAGATACTTCTAAATCTGCTAGAGCACAGAATTTGGAGTTTAAAATTTGTATTTTGTTAAATTCCTAAATAAGGCTAAGTTTAAAACTTGCTGTTTCGTATGGCTGGACAGATTTACAGGTTGAAACTTGAAAGTGACTGTCAAGTGGTCATTAACAGGGTGATGCTTGGAGATAAAGCTGTTCACAGGCCGGGCCAGGCTGGGCTTTGCCTCTTTATTAACAGAAAATGTCTAGGTCTGAAACTGAGTCCAGCCCAGCCATCAGGATTGGATCTTGAGACCGAGCCTGAAGAACGGTCTGGACATAAAAAGTCCTACCTACAATGTAATTTAACAAATTAATGTTATATTAGTTTGGTAATAATTTAATAAACTATATATATTATAAACGAGGGTTTGGCAAAAATTTTAGTGCCAGTTTCCAACCTGATGCGACCCTCCTTTATCCCAGGCTCAGGACCGGCAGTGTAATATCATTGGGTTGGGCTCAGGCTCGTTCCAGGCTTATTTGAGAAAGCTCTAGCCTGGCCTGAAAAATAGTTGAGCTTGGTGCTTAGAGCCCAAGCCCAAGCCCAAGCCCAAGCCTAATCCTGTGGGCTTTCTTTTGAAGTTTGATAATAAAAGAAAATTTATTAAAGAAGAAAAAGCATACAGGAGAGAGGTGACAAGCAGTCACCAACAGAAAGAGGCGACCACCCTACAAAAAACTCAAAACAGAACAACCTATAACGACTTCTCTCAAAACCAACCACCCCAACACCCCCTTCAACCCTAACCCCACAACAAAAGACAACAAAAACAAGAGGAAAGACAAGCTCCAGTCTCTACTAATCTTCCTCCTCAAGCACATCAACCCTTCTAACATCTTTTTTTTTTTTTTGATGAATACCCTTCTAACATCTTCTTCTTTCCAAGCTTTTCCTCCTTTCCCCACAATGACTTTCTTCAAACTCTCCTTCCTCCTCCCAAAATCTTCAAAGGCTCTCCTAGCACATCCCAAAAAGAAAAGACCAAGTTTTTTTTTTCCAATTTCAACATTATTCTCAGCAACTTTTTCACCTTCTGAAGTCGTACCAGCTATCCTCAAATCATCTTCTTTCCCTTCCCCAAAATTCTTGATTTCCTGTTGAGCATTAACCAGCTACAGATCCGAATTTGAAAGACAAATTTGTTCTCCCCCACCAGGATCAACAAACTCTGACGACTTTGTCTTCACACCCCTCTCGTAAACCTTCTTGAAATTTTTTGTGGGACCGTCTCCAACCAATCCGAGCTTTAGCCTAGAGAAAAGTTACATGGACATATGCATCTTGCTAGAAGCCCGACTTCTTAAGACCCAATCCAACCTCAGTAACTTGACATCTTTCCTCATTCTTCCTCCTACAACCCAGATTGACACCCAGCTTACCAACCACAATCTCCTCAAAACAAGCTGGAAGATGAGATGAAAGCTTGTCTACAAAGATAATCCTGTCAGCTGCATCTCTGACGAGGCCACCCTCTTCAGCACCAACAAAATCTTTGATCTTCAAAATATCATTCAGATGTTTCTTGCCATCCCCACCCACAACTCCAGCCCTTCTACATCTTCTTCTGAACTCTCATACATGACTCAACCAAGGAAACACTGGAGTCTTGAGATGCCCTGATAGCGCCATCCTGAGTGACAGAATTGCCACACCCCACAGGAGATCCACTACAGCACAGATCACGCGTCCCTGTAGACAGACCAGCCTCACCATTAAGACAATCGTCACTGGAACTGATGAGCTTCTCCCCATCGTCTTCAAAGATCTGCTTCTTACCCTATTCACCATTTCTCAAGCTCTCGTTGACCTGACTCTCCTTTTTTAAAAAAAAAATCTCTTCTTCTTTTTCTACCGGTAACTTGGACAATCGGTTCCAAACTCCCTCCCTAATTAACCAAGACCTCATATGCCGAATCCCACTCGAGCCACAATCCACCTTCTGGGCCTAAAATTTTGTCCAAGCCTGATAAAGAACAGGCTAGGCTAGGCCAGGCCATCGGTCTAACCAACCCATGAACAGGTCTACTAGGAGATTAAATCTCTCGGACCTTCAGATGTTTACTTAGGGAGAAGCTTTGGCTGCTATACTGAACTGCTCATTCAAGTGGATGCCCAGAGCTGCTAACAATCTAGCTGGGTTGCTTGCAAGGGATGGGTTTCAAGAGGTCATTACTGTTGTTGGAAATCACCTGTGCCTGATATCAATTTGTAAATCAGTTTTAGTGAATTTGGAGTCAGGTCAGCACTCCTATTTTTGTTTCTTGCAGTTGCTCTTGCTACCATTCTTCAACAGCAGAAACTTTTGCAAATATTGGGATTTTCCCAATACAATGTAGACAGAATAAGTGAGGACCTTGATGAGCTCTTTTGATTCTATATGCCAGTTATATTTATTGTTTAGATCCCCATAAAAAGATGATAACACCAAACTCCAAATATATATGTAGCATCAGATTCTGAATTTCTGAGTTTTCTAATTTAAATTCAAGGATATGAATATTCTAATCAGACATGTACCAGCTCCTTTCTTACAGGTGCATATTCATCATAGTTGTATCATCATATATTATGCTTGATTGCTTGATGGAATATTATAAGCACTGGGTATTATACTCTATCTCTTATTCATTGCATTTCTTTGTCATTACAGGTGCGGACAGTAAAAGTCAGCAATATTTCCTTGGGAGCAACAGAGCAAGATATCAAGGAGTTCTTTTCCTTTTCTGGTGATATTGAATATGTTGAAATGAAAAGGTTGATTTTTTGTGCAGTTTAAGATCTTTTTCTTGCTTTCTTTCTTGACTTTTCTGGAGATCAAATTTATCATTTGCTTGTTGCAGTGACAATGAACGGTCTCAAACTGCATACGTTACCTTTAAGGACAGTCAGGGGGCTGAAACTGCGGTCCTTCTTTCGGTGCATTCACTTCTCAAGACATTTTCTTCTTCTATGGCTTTAGATCACCAGTGACACCACCATACCATTTGATGGAAGCAAATATTTCTTTTACAAAATTAATGATCAACTATTTAACTTCTTTTACCAAAGCACCTTAAATTAATATCGTCAATGTGTTGCATACTATGAATCCTGATAACAAAACCTATTTTGTTTTCAGAGGTAACTTCTATGTTCCTTAAATGATGAGAACTAGGAAAATTCATCTTCCTAGTTTCATCTTCCTTTGTGCTGGATTTTCAAGTTCATCTATTTGGTGACTGCAATCTAGGAGATTTCCTGTTTCAAATATTGTCTAGCTAAATCATAATAGTTTTCTGATCCTATAGTCCTGATTTACACAGAAAAAGAGATAACTAGTTGGTTAAAATTATAGGTATTGAATGGTAGTAGCTATTCAGTAGGCTGAGTTTTATCTACATCTATTTAGGATACACTAGATGATTGGTTGTGGATCCTTGGACATTTCATCATCTAATCCTTGTCCCAATTATGTTATAACCATGTATTTGTGGTATCACAGGGTGCAACAATAGTGGATTTGTCTGTCACAATAACTCCGGCACCAGATTACCAACTGCCACCTGCTGCTTCTATTCCACCCCCAGTAAGATGCTATACAGAGAGCATTTGTTTTCTTTGTGTTTTTGTACCAAATCAATGTGTTTAATTCTCTTGTTTTTCAATCTCATTTAGGAAAATGAAAGCAAAGTTCCTCCTGGTGGTTCTGAATCTGCTGTCAAAAGGGCAGAAGAAGTTGTTAGTAGCATGCTTGCCAAGGGCTTCATCTTAGGCAAGGATGCCATCAACAGAGCAAAATCTTTTGATGAGAAGCATCAATTAACGTCCACTGCAACTGCCAAGGTTGTTTCTCTGGACAGGAGGATGGGTCTTAGCCAGAAGATAAGTGTTGGTACATCTGTCGTCAATGACAAAGTCAAGGAAATGGACCAGAAATTTCAGGTTTCAGAAAAGACCAAATCAGCATTCGCAGCTGCTGAGCAGAAAGTCAGTAGTGCTGGGTCTGCTATCATGAAGAACAGGTATGTGTTTACTGGGGCAGCATGGGTAACTGGTGCTTTCAATAAGGTTGCTAAAGCAGCCGGGGAGGTAGGCCAGAAGGCAAAAGAGAAGGTTGGCAGCACGGCTGAAGAGGAACCAAAAAGAGGAGTTGAGGACCATGCTCAGGTTCATCTCTCTGAGGCACCAAAAACTGAAAGTGAGCAGCCTTCCAAACCTGCACCTGCACAAGGGTTGATCCTTTAAGACTAAAATTTTGTAAATATCCTTGTCCAAGTTTTAGATCCTATTGCCTATGATTTACCAACTTTATTGTTTTAGTTTGAAGGTGGTAAATGTTGAAACAGCTTGCCCCTCTTGTTGAACATGATTGTTATATTCTATTCAATTCAGCTTTAATTCCAACTATTTGGGTTGATTACATGAATCTTGTCCTTGTCCTACCATTGTGCTCTATCAAGAGTAATACCTTCTGTCGATTTTTGGACTCTAGTCTTGATCATCACTGCATTTGGATGCCGATGTGGCATGTCAGTCACTTAGAGAACACCCTAGTGTTGCATATAACACCTTGATTTTTTTTGCTAGGACTGACTGAATTCATATTCGATTGGTTGAAGGTTTTTACATCGTTTGCCAATTAGTGAAGATCGTGCTGACTAGGTGCTTAGTGTTTTGACTTATAATATTTTCATTATGGCAATTGTATGACATCTGCAAAAAGTCGTCAATTTTTTCAAATCTCAATGAGTCACGACACCTCGATGATTCAAGAAGGTAAACTTGATATCCACCGGAAGGGTGGGTTGAAGAGCAGCAATAGTGAAGCGGAGAAGAGCTGGAGCAGGAGGCATCCTCCGAAACTGGAATGACCAACGGCTTGGGGTTTGGGGCTACTCAATTAAAATCTGTTATGTTATACTTCCATTGACCCAATGGCTTGGAGCAAGGGTTTCAACTTTCAGGCGGGTCATTATCGAATCAGATTCTCTCTCTCGAGCATACAAGCGATTCGAACTTCGAAGTAAATAATGCCCAGGCTGGAGGGTCACTCGTACCCCCATACGCATCAGGGAAGCAAACCATTGAGCGGACAAATTAGCCAATCTGGGTTTAAAAGGTTTTGAGAGTATTCCAAATGAATTAATTACCCTGGGGCTACACGGTGGAGAAGTAGCCTGTCCTCTATACATGTTCCCAAACCTTTTTCAGTGAAGTATGGAAAGGCCCAATGTAGATTTCTGATTTCCACTGCAGAGTTATAAACATTCTAAAGGTCAAAACCCCACTCTGCACACTAATGCCCGACTGTGAATTGGCATCAATTCCGAGATGACACCCACCCCAATTGTGCTTTGAGCCTAAAAATTCTGACCCAGGGCTAAACAGTCATTCTCCCAACCATTTTATGTTGCATTTGGCATTTCTTATTTTAAAGACATCTCTTTTTTGCTCTTAAAATGCTCTAATGAACAGAGTTTTTAACTGCAAAAAGAAGATAAATCTTTAAAATAAGGAATGCCAAATGCAGCCTTATCTATCATTTCTCATTTTACCACTTATTGGAGCTATTCCTAAATTCTTATGGATAACTTCATTCCTAATCCTATCTTTTTTTCCACTTGTTCATTTTAGCATTCACATTTTTGGCACATTCAAATATATGTCTACAACATGTTTGAGATAAGATCTTGTAATTGATATTTAATTTATGCCATTGAAGGAGCCAAATTCAATTCTGCCTCTGCCCTCTTTTCTTTTTATTTTCTTTTAGTTAAAACCTGAAAGATTCATTCTCCACCCAAGTTTGTTTGATTGTTTCCAGTTTTTCTGAAGTTAAAAATTAAAAAGAAAAGTAAACTAAGTCTTCAGATCCATTGATATGATAACATAACATCAAATGCTTGGAAACGTTTTGAAAGTTAAATTGGTCTCCAATTTTCAAAACCTGAATTTTCTAGGTTTCCAAACGAGAACTATTTTGATGGATCTTTTCCTTTGCTTATTATCAAAACCTATTCTTAATCACTTCATTAACATTTTCTTACACTTGTACTGTTTTTTTTTACATCCAATCAAAATTCAAAATATTGCATTGGTATGTATTGTACAATATGTATCGACTTTCAGGATCACCACACTTTATTAAAAGAATTTAGGGCTAGTTGGGTTTGTGGGAATAGGGGTCTTGAATTGGAATTGGAATTCCAACTGTTTGGTTGGGTAGAACCGAAATCTCATTCCTATTCCTGGTGAAATGGCATTCCCCATTTGAGGAAACTACCATTTCCTCTTTCTTGGGAGTGACTTGAATGATAATCTATTCTAACTGATTCCAATTCCCATCTGAACCAAACAGATAGGAGGAATAGACTGTTCCAATTCTGATTCCAATTCAAACTGTGAACCAAATGACCCTTAGACTTTTTAAAAGTAAGAATCATTAATGGCTGTGGTGCACACTATCCCCTGTTGTAAAAAAAAAGTAAAAATAAGTTCCATGGTTTTGAACTCTTGATACGCAAAACCTGCATATTGAGGGTATTTGATATTAAAATATTGCATACAAAGACCCCTTTTTTATGGCACATTGACACCATCAACTAACCACAAAGCAGTCCACATGTACCATTATTATTTTTTAGTGGCAAAATCAACCCTGATCAATCAATATATTATATTAATTATTTTTTATATAACAAAACTATTGTTAGCTTATTTCTCTACAGCATTTCATCCCCTACTTTTATTTTTATGTTCAAACATTTCACAACCTAGTAATGGTTCAAGTAGAATAGATGGATAAGCCTATTTTCTCAAAACAGCCTGGTCTGTTGCAGGAATTAGGATCTAATCTGCTTCTCACACTTACCTCACAGTCACATCCCGCCGTGACTTTTTCCTTCTTGTTATTATTATTATTATTATAGATCAAATCAATTAAGTTGTTTCCTTTTTTCTAAATTGGCTTTTTACATGAATGTACAATGTTTATAATTGTTAGTTGATTAGTTTTTCCTTAAATTAATCAACTAATTTAGTAGATTATATGTTATTTTCATCAATTTACAAACTCTCTACTTTTTTCCTTAAACTTTGAGGCTTATGCCTCAACTACGCCTCTAGACTTTTAAAACCTTGGTCGATAGTTTGGCCACCTGGATCAATGGGTTGCTGACCAAATGAATAATTTTAGGGTGAAACAGAACCGATTCCTGAGTCAACTGATCTGACTGTCTGGTCCAATCTGATTTTCAAAACCATGCCTTTCCCTACATTTTCTTTCAAACCAAACACAGTGTTTAGATAAATTCATTGTATTTTCCAATTCCAAACAATATTTCTCAGCTTTGAAAAATATAATTCCATCACTACTTTTGAAATCCAAATACAGGAGAAATCTCAATTCTCGCACACACTACAAAAACTGGACTACAGATGTGTCTTCTGCCCCCAAACATCACGGTGTTTGCCAAAGTGGCATCCACTGGAGTTTTGGCAGCACTTCCCTTCCAAGAAAATGTAAATACCGACCTCCGTCTCTCAGACTCTCACCACCCCTCCAATCGAGCTGGGGCTGACTCTAACAACACAACAAACAGGGCAGGGGTGTATTATGATATTATCCAACTTCAATGCCGCTTTAGAATCCGAAGATACAGAGTAAAAGAAAATTAAACACATGATGATGAAAAGCAACTCGATCGACTTCATTTGCTTTCTAGGAAACACTGAAAAGAACCTTATTTATACCAATAATTACCATAAATTTTTTTTTTCTGAAAGCAGTTGCAGTAATATTCTTTTGAAACTTTTATGCTCTTTACTCATTAGTCTTTATTACTAAAATGCATTTTTCAAACAAAAAAATAAAAAGAAAATTGGCGAGACTGAGGAACGATGCCCTGAAAGAGACTTCTGATTAAAGCTGTTCATACACGGGTTATCATGACGGCGATTAACGGAACTAACCGTTACAAAACGATGTTCCACTCTGGTCATTCCCAACCGTTATAACGCCCGTTTAACGGCCAGAACCGCCGCTAAGTAAAAAATTAGCTTGTAACCTGCACCACCCACAGTAGGGTCGTCGTGGGCCCCGCGTATGCGCACGCGGCACGCACATCACATTGATGTGTTTTACTGTTGCGAGGACGCACTTGGCGTGAGTTGAGTGATCGCCGAGTGACAGCCGATTCCCGACAATGAAGCGTCCGTCACTCCATCTCACAGGCGGGGGTCCAACCGGAAAACAAGAAACAGTAAGAAAGAGAGAGTTCACAGCTGCGCAGGTTACTAGATGCGCATGCGCCCTTAGAGGGTGCATGTTAATAATATGAGCAAACAGACACTGCCAGTAGTATATTCTTTCTTCTTTTACGTCGTAAGAAATGGAAACCGTAATGAGTTTTTTACACGTGCTAATCCCACGACGACATCGGAGTCGCGCGTGAGAGACGAGTCAATGGAGGAAGGGAATCGATTAACGGAAGAAGCAGAGCACAGGTCAGAGCCAGAGAGTCGGGTTTGGAAAATAACCAGATAGCGCGGGCTAAAAATCGGCGACTTTTCGATGAAGCCGATATCGCCGAGCGTCTCTTCCGACCTCCTGCAAGCTCCGATGGCTTCGTATCGCCAATACATCGCCTTTCTCTATCTCTAAATATCGCCCGAAATCGCCGGTCTCCGTCGAATCTGAACCACCATTAAACAGAAAATGAAAAAATATCTAAAATAATTTTTATCTAAACAATAAACTCTTCAGTAGAACCTACATTATACCTGTCGGCTTCGAGGACCACCGGAAACCATTAAAATGAGCTAACTCTGCAAAGAAGAGTGGATTACATTAAGAGAAAGGGTGGTCAAAAGAGATAAGGAGATCATCGCCATTGATTAACTTTACCTTTTTGAGAAGGATCGTAAGAACAGAGGTAGAGAACGAGTATGCAGAATATAATGAGAATAGGTATTAGATGTATCGATCTCTCGGACCGGTAACTCATCGATCGGTGAAGCTTCTCTTCCTTGTTCTCATCTTCGTCTGCGACACCGCAGCCTTCCTTTTTCCTCCGCTCCTCCCCATCGACCTTCTCTTCTTTTTCTCCTCCATGGCCGTGGAGCTTCGACCCAGGCGAGCCCAGAGACGACCTCTGCATATTTGGACTGAGAGAGAGAGAGAGAGGGAGAGAGAGAGAGAGGGGGGGGGGGGGGGAGGGGGGACGATGATGCAACGAAGCGGAGCTTTTGGAAGACTGTTCGTTTTCCTTCCTTTTCTCAGTTTTAATATATATTTTTCTTTCCAAATATGCCCTTCATTGCCTCACCAGTTGACTTCAGCAGGGAGAAAAAGCTGGAAGGAAAAGTTATTTCCACAGTTGGAAGATTATGGGTTTGATTAATTAATGTTAATTGTGAATTAATTATGTAATTGCTCTCGGGATTTGGAGAATATATTAAAGAATTGCGTAGCGTGCACTTTTTCATTTGAAATAGGATCGTGACCGTTGGATCATAGAGAGTTCATCGTGCCAATATAATTAACGGTTTGCAGTTTTGGTAGCATGGAAGTAGCTTATAGCGTGAGTATAGTATCATCGTCCAAAGTAGGGCTCCGTGTAGAAAATACTTGAGAAGCGTACAACTTACGCTCTCTGGCAGTCGATTATTAGTGAGGGTGCGCTCATCTATGACTATAAGGTATTGACAAATGGCCTATGTATAGAGTTATGGGCCATCGACATAGTTGACTCTTGTACAGAGATCATGGCCCACATTGATCTGGTGATCAGAGTCAGAAACCAAAATCAAGAGGCCCAAGTATTTATAAACCATCCAAATTGTTGACCACTTTTTAGGTTTAACAGAATCCTTACAAGATACAACCAACCATCCAATTGTTAGGCTCCAATCTTTTAAGTGGGGCCAGATATAGTGGATATCATCCGTCGGTCGTACAATAGGCACGTGGCAGTTTAGACAAGCATCACATGACTACTGTGATAGGGCATCTTCCTTGCAACAATGTTTCTATACAATATTCTTTTATGTCGGTCTGGCTATCAGCTTTTCTTTTGATAAGATGGGCTATCAGCTAGTTCATGAAATTAAAGCCCGTTTTTGTTCATCATGGGCTTCTTATCAAGCCCAATGTTGCTAAAGCATGAGGTTCGGGTCCGCGGAATGATAGGTTTGTCTGGGCCTCTAGCTTTATGGACAATGTAACTATGTAAGTATGTCGAATGTGCTTGGGAGACCAAATCAGCCCCCCACAACGTTTCACCGCTCGTCGGAACATCTCTCGATGATAATTCCAGAAATGATGATATTATCGGAACATCTCCTGATGATAATCCCAGAAATGATGATATCATTGGGGAATGTTCTCAATACACGGTGGAGATATGCTGTGGGACGTTGTGGGGAGCTGATTTGAACTCTGTGCTTGAGTTCAAGCTAAACAAGCCTTGTGCAATCAATTACAAATTTATCCTTACAAATCATAAAGCTTTGTTCATTTACGGTAATATACAAAACTTACGTTTTAAAAATTCATCCAGAGGCTGAACCATTTTTCCTCGGGGTCATGGGTCACTGATTTGACCATCCAGAATGGGTTAGACCATGCCACATTAGCAAATACATGTGTTTTTATTACTAGATAATATATAATTATATTCTACATGTAATATATGTATTATTTTATATTTAATTATAATTTTAATTATAAAAATGTATTAAAAATTACAATTAAAAACTAAGAAAATGCTTTTTGACGAAAATAATGGGGCAAGGCACCAAGACTTCTTGGGACATATAGATCTTGAAAAGTTATTTAAAATAAAAAAAAAAACCTAATTGGACATGTGAGTACAGAGTTACGTGGCTTCCCAAAGTTTGCACATGCATAATATGCAATCACCGACCTTGTGACTAGGTTGAATAGGTTAATGATTTGACCACTCAATGCATTGGGTTTTGACTAACTGAACAGGCTTTAAATAAATCGTGGGTTTTAACCATACCTGATGGTTGGGTGACAGTTCGGACAGTTTGTAAAAACACTTTACAAAACCATAGTGAAGCTGACTGCTTTAGTGGGTTGGGCAAATTTTCAAAGTAAATTTGAAGCCAGAAATTCGGTTGAGATTGATTGACTGTGGTCGAACGTTTATAGAAGCGGTTCTGCTGACTAAGCTGTTTATAGAGACTCTGGATCTCCTGTTCGCCATAACTCTGCCCATGTCTACTCATAACACATTACCCCTGTGCATTGGGAATATATCTTCATGCATAATATCATGTAAGAGGATGAGATGTTCTCCATGTATAGCTGCAATGATATGTGAGTAGATGTGGGCAAAGTTATTATGGGCATGAGATCGGACTTATTTGTAGAGTTCAAATGCCAAGATTATATGGGTGTTTGGCATCAAAGCATTTTACAAACATTCTGCTTCACAAGTGGGCCTGAATTTACATGTGTTTCATTTCACTTGTTTCTTTGAAAAACACAAAACATGGGATGCTGGGGCATTTTAAAGTGATATGACTTAATATTATAATATATTTATAATGATAATTGTGTGACATGTTAGAAAAATATTCAGCCTTTTCAAATTTTAATGTGCCGGGGCGATTTAGAATCACCAGGGATTTAAGAAACGTCAATCTGACAATTCAAGAAACCCTATCTTTCCCAAATTCTAAAGTTAATCATTATAAAAATGTTTTTTTATTTTTAAAAAACAGAACTGCCAAATGCAATTTTCTTGCCTATTCCGTTTAACACATCAGCAGAAATAGAACCTTGTGAAACGCTCCGGTGCCGGACACCATGTATATCTTTGATGTTTCAAATTACAAGATGATTGGGCCCAAAATAGCCCTGTGTTCCTAATTTTTCAGCCCAAAACCCTTGGGCTCTATTTCTTAGGCAGTAGCTCATGGTCCAAGTCCAAGTTCGGGAACTGTTTTGTGTTGTTAATGCTGGTTATACGGCCGTTAGCAAACCATGGCCGCTACTGATACATGGGAGCTCGCATTCTGTAAACGCACTCAGACGTCAGTGGATTAAAAAATCACTAACGCAGCGTTTGATAACATTTAAAAGTCTTAAATGTCCCTCATAATATTCAAATAGACACCACTTATTAAATCCAAAAGTATCCATTATGTGCCTCATGGTACCTGTATCGACCTCCACGTATTCGGCATTCCCCAATTAAAAGATCACATTGGTTAGAAAACATTTAAGTGCGAGAATGTTCTCTGCACTCATTTCTATTATTTTTGAACGCATGCAGACTTTTAAGTTTGTTATCATCTATGTGCTCATCATCTCTCCCCTAATTCCTAGAATCCAGGTTGTTTTCAAGAACAGTGATTGTGGTCATCCCTAACCTCTTAAGGAGTGGCTCGTTCAATCAATTCTGCAAGAGATGGATTCCTTTAAAAAAATATAGTAAGGAGAAAATTCATTAGAAAAATGAGACTATACGAACAGGTGAGAAGGAATTACCATGACAGGGTAACAGAACACATCACCACCACCCATGACCCAACCCCAACCCTTAAAGGAACTCCAAGCCAAGTTCCAGCTAAGATCTTCCAAGATGCCTAATAAAACCAGAACACTAACTAAATTATCACTGCAATCAACAAAACCAATAATAAAAGCCAAAAAGAACATTCCCTAGTCCCTACCTACCCCATCTTTAAAATATACACAAGGTCTTAGTCTCTTAGACTAGCTCTCTCCATGAGATATCAAAGGATACCTAATGAAGAGATCCAAAGACTGAGTAGATAAGAGATTGATAGATCTGGAGGCATTCAGACATTATGTCAACAGATTAGAGTAGCTAGATCTTTGACACATGGATTGAGCTCCTTGTCTTATTGGTTTCTAGGAGGCCCTGCAGGGGGTATGTAACCTAAATACAGCAAGGACACAGCTGGACGAGGTTTAAGATATTAAATTTACAATAGAAACTGAAGTGCTCAAGACAATACCCATGTACAGTTATCTGAGTATCATAGATGGTGGGCCTACCTGAGGTAATAGCTATTAGGATATCTCCATACTTAAGTTTTCGCAGAGTCTAGGGCCTTTATAATGGCACCTTGCATATATTTCTTACATTAATATAATTTAACACACTTTCATTTTCTGAGAGAGAGAGAGAGAGAGAGAGAGAGAGTCTAGGGCCTAACTGAGGCAATAGGGTACCATTATACTTGGGCTTTTGCAGAGTTTAGGGCCTTTATCATAGTACCTTACATATATTTTCATACATTAATATAATTTAGCACACTTAAATTTACTGAGTGTGAGAGATGTTTCCTAGCACTGGTTTCCTTCAACTATATGCCTATTTTTTAGAAAGTAGCTATTGTACTTTACATCCCAATGCAGTAGGATAATAAGACGCATTAAAGTCTTTGAGCAAGAGATGATGTATGGCATACTCAGAAATCAATTTACTACAATAATTTTTTTATCAGACACATACAGGGACTTCAGTGTTTTAGAAGCTTGACCAATCAGTGAACTGGACAAAGATTGGTTCAATCCAACTGAATGATCAACTCTTGACACTACACCAAAACCAGTTAATTGTCATCTAAAATAAATTAAATAAATGAAAAGAAAATTGCTCCATGTCAAACTGCCATCAGGTTCGATATTCATGCAAATTTGAGGGTCAGACTGGTGGTTCATAGGTTCTTTTCAATTTTCGTAAGGACTCAATTCACTAGTCAAATCTGGAAAAGAAGGGCCGGATGATGCAGAAGGAGCCATCAGGATCGGAACTACTGTCAACCCTTGGGACAAAGTTAGATCCTTCATCAAACTAGTTTGGATGAATTTCAGGCCTACAGATTCAGATTCGGAGTGAGTTTTCTTTTCTATCCTTGCGAGTCTTTTCTTGTAATATTCATTGAAACTATGTTACAGGATGTAACTAGAACTTCAAGGGGGACGAATACCTCTAAAGAGATAACTCTCAATTATCAAAAGATAATTCTCATAATGATCTAATTAAGAGAGAAGTTACAGCTTAAATAGACTCTTGACTAATAACTGACTCCTAAAAACATGTTATCCCTGTTATCCTTTATAATCCCCTATCCTATTCAATGCAACCACTCTCTCTCTCTCTCTCTGGTACTTAACTACCAACATTGACCCCACAAGACCCAACGTGAGCAGATGGATATGAGACATTCCCTGCCCCTTGAAATTGACCTTGTCCTCAAGGTCAAAGTCACCAAACACGCATTCATCGCTTACTTCCCCACTGTTGTAATCCAATGCTGGATGAACCTCCTTTGTTGCAATCACTACTGTATCAGTCATTGGTAGTTGCTTCCATGAACCCATGCAGTGAATACTTTGTAGGATCAGCCTTTGAAGATTTGACAGAAAAAAGCACTCCATGTTTGAGAATGCCTGTAAGAAATAGCAGATGCAGCAATCTGATATACGACAGTAGAACTTGTGTGATGACCATCTTTTGTAGGAGAAAAACCCCTTAGTCCTGACAAGAGCCTACCCCTCTACAAAATGTTGGTAAATTTGCTTGTCTCCAACAGGTTCTATAAGAGGATCCACATAACCCAATGTCAAAAGAGTATAGGCATAGCTGTTTCAGCAATGTAATGGTGCATTCACTTTAGTTCTGAAACAAGCAATTGTCACTTCAGCATCTCCACTAAGTAAATGAGGACCTGCCATATACAAATAAGCTGAGGAAAAATTTTACAAAAACACGTGTAGGTTTTTCTTGGCCATTTGACATATCACATATCCATTTACATAAACACATGTAATGGATATGTCACATATCATTTTCATTTTTGCCCATGCAAACCTTTCTCCATATCCCTTCTCGACAGAGTAGCGGATTTGTTCTGCTCCAAATAGTTGTATGGACCAACACATGCAAAACCTCCACGTGCTTGGATCTCAGAGAGTTCATTCAAGGCTTTGGAGACCAAATGGCAATACAGGTGTTTCCCATATGTAAGGATGTGAACATTTAGCTTTTTTTTGACAGTAATCTTTCAGATACATCAAACCATTCACTCGGTTGGAAGGAAAACCAAAGAGGTTGTAGGACCGATACCTTGTCAATGCCAGCCCTTGTAAAAATTCTGTGACAGAGCATCTCTTTGCTCCAGAAGAGATTTCATTAGATGCTCCAATTCCACTGCTTGTTGCTTGTAAATCTGGGCAGCTTTGATAGTGCCAACAATTCCCTCATGGATGAAACTTCTATTGATGTTGTTGACAGGTTCTGGCAGTGCTATCTTTTCATCTATTCCATATGTAATTCTGGCCTTCACTGCTTCAGATGCAAACCCCACAAGCTTGACTCTTCTAGCTGGCATTTCTTTAAAAGAATTAGGTCTTAGAGAAGAGTGGAACCTGAGATTCCAAACCGATTGTTGGGATGTAGAAGCTCTACAACGTTTGAACGAATATGACTGAATTCCGTTTTTATCGACCACCAACACTTCCCCCAGACAGTTCAAACACTTCAAATGCTCGTTTCTCTTATTGCTTTGGTGAATCCATGGCAGCCTCCAACCATCCAACGTCCTCAATGTCCGGTGGAAATCCATCTTTGAATTGCAAAACCAACACGTCCTTATTCCCTTCAAAATCCCAGTTCTTACTCTTCAGGTCAAGTGAGAGAAGAAATGGGGAAGAAGCATTGGCGTATTCAGGAACAGCAGCGTTGAATTCCTGTTTGTTGGGCTTTCCGCCTTCGGAATCATTGGTGTCGATTAGTTCTACCACCTCATCATGGATTTTGAAGGTGGCTTGCTCCTCCAATAGTTCTTGCTTCTGCTTTTCTACCGTCTTGGCCGTTTGGTCTTCAACGTCATTGTCGTCACCCCCACCGTTCAAATGATGGATGGCAGCATGAACATCAGAGTGGTTGGACTTACAGGGCTTCTAGTTGATCAAGACGACTAGAGAGAGACTCGAACATCTGCATTATTCTCTCCCTAAACTTCTCTTGCTTCGTCACCAACAATCGAACCGGTCATGGAATACCTTCAAAGAGTTAACTCTTTTAATTAAGAGGGAAATTACAACTTAAATAGACTCTTAAATAATAACTAACTCCTAAAAACTTATTATCCCTTATAATCCACTATCCTAATCAATGTAATCACTCTCTACCTAACTACCAACATTGACCCCACAGGACCCAATGTGAGCACAATACATGAATTTAGACTCTAACCGATTCAATTATATACTTGTGCCCTAAAAATTCTCAACGAACAACCTTTTTATTCTCCGTCTTATTCCTAAAAAGGTGTCTCGTTATTTTGCCGTTCATTCTCTCTCTCTAGTAATTAATTTTGCTCTTCTACAGTAGAATTTGATGTTTCGATGAACTAGCTAGGTTTCATTGGTATTTTATTAGGAGAAGCATGAACCCTCACTGGCTCACCGCAATGCTGCAAAGGATGAAAGAAGCTGCTGCCAAGAGTTTCGAAACATCTAACTGCCCAACACACCGATAAAGTCGCCGGAGAAGCACTGCAGAAGACTACCGGCAAATTGAAAAGAACGGTATCTGGCTGGGGTGGACAAATAGACCAAGACCTGTATGATCGCTATGCCAATCTTGTATCTGTATTTCTTCTTTTGGGAGATTTGCTTCTCTTTTTAAAAAGAAAAAGAATACGATGGCTGACCAGTGGATTTTTTGTCGCCGCCGATGGATTTTACATCATGGATGCCGGTGTGCAGTGAGGTCGCCGGTGAGAGTTTCTGAATTTAGGCTCGGCGGAGGAGAGAAGAAAAGAGTGTATGGGAGGGAGTTCGAAAATCCCAAAAGATTGAAACTTGAAAGAATTGGGTTCGGTCCTTTTGCGTCCGGTTAAACCGGATTTATTGTGCTAACGTGCGAAGTTCCGTTAACGTTAGTGATTATCTATCCACCGACGGGCTCGTTTCTGGTCTGTGGGCCTACGGGCTACGGATTCACAGTATGCGAGCTCGATCTATTAATACCTCTCCGAGTTAACATCTGCCTCCTACAGAAAGCTCCCCATCTCAACGTATACATCTCTATGTATATCTTAACGTGCATTGGGAGATGTTACCAATATACGGTTAGGATGTGTGTGGAGCGTATTTGGGGCGCATGTGGGGGCAGATGTGATTTCCATTTACCTCTCCAAGCTAGTGGGGAGAGAGAGAGACTTTGAAAAAATGCATTGAGACGAGACTATCAGCGGCTGCAGCCCCCAGATTGAAAGACTTGCGCAAAAAGAAAACTTGAATCGAATACAAAGAGGATAAACGAACAGTTGGGAAACAAGATAAACTTGGATCAGATTTTAGAAAGAGCAAGCGAGTGAGATAGCGACTAGCGAGGCCAGAGAGATGGTGCTGTGGGAGATCACATTGGCAACCGCCTACTTTTTGGGGATGAAACGCACTTACAAGCTGGTTCTGAGGCTTCAACGTCGTCTCATCAGCCCTAATCATCCTAGGCTCCGGCAGTTCGTTTACAGGTAGTTCTATCTTTGTCCTTCTGATTTTTCTATCTTTTCTTGTTCCGAATCTCTTCTCGGGGGGATTCTAATGTTTATTCAGCGTTTCTTTATTGGTTGATCACAAATAAACCGGTTTCTGATGGCGGTTGTGGATTATCTCATAGGAGGGGTAAGGTTTAGCTATTTAGTATTTGAAAATTAGGTTTTTCTTGTTTTGTTTCTCATGCGAAATTGGTAGTCGACGTGGCATAGATTGAGGAAGATCTGAGCTTTCTTTAATTTTTTCCTTGTTTACTGCAAAATACGGTTTTAAGATTGGAAGTAGAATAGGTTCATCGGTGCGTATGCACATTCTTATCTCCAGTTCGCAGTACCGATTGTCAAACTTGGGTCTACTGATTCTTTCTCATTAAATGCTTTAGGTTAGTAAGTTAAAGGTTATAGTGCTCACCTGAAATATCATCATCATCGTCCATGCCTTATCCCAAGTTCCCAACTATATGGGGCCGGCTACTCACCTGAAATATCTTAACTCCAATAACAGACCGACTATAGGTTGCTGATACCTTCCTTAATCAACTGAAGAACCAATAGTAAGCAGGGAGGCTGAAGTGGATGAAGGTTCCAAAAGATTAAAACAGGCATTAGAGTGGGAAGATGGGGATAACTTAATTCAAATGGGGAGAAGGAGATGTCGGCGGGCATGAGGCAGGGGTCATCTTTTTTGGTGGAGAGAGGGGGGGCAAAGTAATCATTCTACTCGGTTAGGGATTTTGGGTTTTCCATTCACTTTGGGAAGCAAAGGAGTTATTATAGGCCAGATGAGTGGGAAGTTGCTTGGTATTTTGGTTTTTGTATGTGCTTTGGTTAGGCTAGATGAGGTGAAGGGTTCCATTTACACGTTTGTACTTTAATTGCTGGTAAGACCGAAAAAGGTAATAATTACAACCGTTTATGACAATTAGGTGCCACTAAGCACCATTAGGCTCCACAAACGGTTGGCGTGCACAAAAACCGAAGTTCACAAGCGGTTGGCGTGAAAAACGGAAGAGCAAGAGAGAGTTGGCCCTTTTGTTTTGTCATGGGTATTTCTAGGATCAAGTATTAGAGTGAGGTGTTCTCGTGGGTTAGTTGTGCATATTGTTCTTTTTATATAGCAAGGGGTGTCATATCTTTTTCTTTTTTGTAGCTATTGTCCTCCCCTTTCTCTCTTCTTCTTTCTTTTGGTCATGTTTCTTTCTTCTTCCTTTTTCTTTGACCCTCTTTTTTCCTGTTTATAGCTTTTATATCATATGATCTTTATACAATTACAGAATTACTTTTACCTATCCAAAGAAAACTAGTGAAAGCCCTACTAAGTCTTAGGAAAGCTTGGAAGAAGTCCATTCGATCTTCATATAGTGCTCTGCAACAGATAAAAATGAGTTTATTGTCTGATATTTTGTTTTTATTCCTTTCCTTGATCACATGAGTGGAAGTGGTAGGTATAAACAAGGTTTAAAGTATCAATACACCCCAATAGTGGAAGTGGTAGGTATAAACAAGGTTCAAAGTATCAATACACCCCAATACAGTGCAAGGGGTGTATCGGTGACCCACCAATATGATACATATTGGCTGATATGGACTGACACATGACAAAATTTTGAACCTTGGGTATAAATCTCTAGATGTTACACTTCATGCCAGGCAATTGGAGAAATTCCTTCACAGTGGCAGCCATCTTGTCTCAATTAAAGGGTTTGCTAAATTGTTGAACCAATAATCAGATAATGTGGTTATGACAGAAGTCTCTGGTTGTCCCCAATATAACATGTAAAGAATACTTGACTCTAAGGAGGCCTAAATGCGTAATGCGTAATGCTGTGTCTATCTTACCAGTATATCATTTTTGTACTTGGCTTCTTTGAGTACAATAGGCATATCAATCATTACACAAAGACTAGTCCTCTAGCTTGAATCAACAAGCCAACAACAGTAGCAACCTTGTTCTCCCAGTTGATTCTTTGGATGAAAAATGAACTCTTGTGAGTATAAACCTCATTTAGCATGATTCATGCAAAGCATCTTCTAATGGTGGAAATATTTAAGGGTCTCAAGGGTCGAGGGTAATAACTCCTAATGAATCAAAACCATATTGCCAGTGTTTAGACTTTGGATCATGAAATAAAACTTATGGATGTCAGAAAACTATATTTTTTAACATATTTGAACTTTTCATTGAAACAGGAAACCACCTAGCTTAGGACTGCATCAGCTATTATATGAAACATTAGAAAGAACTTCATTATCGAGGTTGAGGAAACGAGGAGTCATAGAGTGGGTATAGGATCCAACAGATACTTATTTGGAATTAGGGAGATGAAAGGAGCCTTATGCCCTTTTTTTTTTATAATACTCATTCTCTAATTAGTGATGCCTCTAAAGTATCTGATCATGAAGTCTGTATTTTCAAAGGTGTATTGGTTAATCCAATGGCATTCATTAACGATAATACAGAGAACTAGAACGGTAGCTGCACGGAATATGATTGGGGGGACTAAATAAACTGAGTTTAGGCAGCTGTTCACTTGGCCCAACTTCGGATCCAACCATGTTAGCCACCAAGACATAAACTAATCCTAACCTTCGAAAATTTACCCCTTAAGCTATCACATAGAATGATAAACTATTTTTGTTTATCTCTCATTAATTTGTGGTCTACTGAGTGGATGTGTGCATGCTGGTCTACCAACCTATGTCAACAAGATATGATATTCACATATTCCCCTCTCTCTACCCTCAATTTCCTTCAATACCCCCCTACCAGCTCACCCTCATAACAAGGAGAAATACCATGAACGGCATATACTTTATCCATTCTTTCCATGTTTTTGGCCACTGGATTGCTCTTAGAGCTGAATTTGCTGCACTGAAGGTGACCCAACACGGGGAACAAGGGATTGGGGTTTATAATGAGGACATGCACCATGTGGTGTGGTAAATTATGTGGATCTTGTTGAATGTTGTGGAAGCACATAAATCCAATGCTTGTTGTGGATTATTTAGATGAGAGCATACTGTTTTATACAAGGGTAACTTGATTAAGTCTGAATACTTCCTTAGCTTCTGCTTCTGAAATGATTATTGCTTATGAAGTATCTCTAAATGATAATTCTGTGGACACAATATGAATATTTCTGCTGTGTGAATACATAGCATATGAAAGGCCTGCTGGGTGTACTTCTGATTTCTTGCTCATTTCCCATTATCAGTGTTATTAGTAATAATGTTTAATTATTATGACCTTAGACAGACGTGCATTTGAGATCAAGGAACCTTGCTTGTATGCCAAATGATGTGCAACCAGGATTCCCTTGATGAAGAACATGAATCTCAGGCATGTGCTATAACAGGTCTATATTTGATAGAATGCTTGCATGGAAATCTGGAGTTCATCATGTTGGTTGTATTGGAATTGTGATTAATGATTTTGCCGGGATTCTAGTTTGTTTTATTTTATAACCCTAATAACTGTTTTCCCCTGTTTTCCCCCTTTTTTGCAGGCGTACACGTACTGTTTTTGACATAGCAGTCAAGGTTCACAGGAACATACAAGAAAGAGACATAGAAGTTGGTAGGAATCTTGGGAACTGGATCCTTAGGTGGCTTGACAGGAACAAACCCTCTGCTAATATCCGTGGTGGTCCGTCTGGTTTGCCTGCTGGTGGCAACTTCGCCAAGCAAATGACATGCATCCCTATCAGGGAAACTTACGGATCCAGAGGAGGGGGCCGACATGGGCAAATTAATGGACGTGTATTTGCCTCATCGATGAACTTAAGGCGAAAATCCTTCCCAACCTTGGGAACAATTATGCTTCCAGTAAAACCAGCTGCCACCAATGTCCAGTATAGGCACTTGTGCATCAATGGGCCTGAGATGCAGAGAATGAGATGTGGAAGAGGCAGATTTGAAGGAGTGATTCGAAAGGACATAATGCAGTGGATGCAGCAAAGTTGATGAAAGAACCTGGCATTATTCACTAGAAGTTTCCACATGCTTTGTATATTCTTCCTGCCATTTCCTGTTGTTTTAGATTAAATTTGATTTTAATGAAATTCTGTGATCTCGAGGAAACGTTTTACTGTAAGAGTACATTTTGCTAAACTGCCTGATTGATGGGTCATCTCTTAAAGTTGGAACACTGGACAGTTTCTGTTATAACCACAATGATGGACGGATTGCTATAGATTTTGCAGTGTTAACGTTTAAATGAAATGCTTCTCGTTTCTCTGTTTCCATGGAACAGAAAATAGTGTTTTTCTGATCCCCAGGAAGAAGGAATTTTAGAATGTGACACAACCACGAGATCTGAAACTTGGTAATAATCCAATGTCAAGAACTCAATGAGTGGTTCAAGGCAGTGTTATAAAATATAAATACCCAGATATGGTCATCAAATGATTCTTGATTTATACAGGTTCAGTGATAGTTAAACTAGTAGAGTAGTAGACTGAACCCCACTGAGATTCGCCATTTTTTACACTTGATTGGTGTCTTCAAGTGGTGGAAGGATTTTCCTGCCAACGAAATTGTTAAACCAGTGAAGTTATCAAAGCGCTTGGAATTTGGAATTTTGGATATCCATATTTTTTGAAAGCTGGGATTTGGA
Organism: Nelumbo lutea; assembly: GCF_056320005.1. Classification (NCBI taxonomy): domain Eukaryota; kingdom Viridiplantae; phylum Streptophyta; class Magnoliopsida; order Proteales; family Nelumbonaceae; genus Nelumbo; species Nelumbo lutea. The sequence continues at coordinate 47,626,630 of NC_142686.1, read as the reverse complement.
TAACTTGCTTAGCCGATTGATTAATTTCCGTAGATATAACTAATTTGATTTATTAGCCCTGATTTACCAAAATATAAAACCAACTTCACTAAATCGGCTAAGATTACCTTTATTTATTTGTTTTGTTCAAAAGGAGTTTCAAAAAAAAATTAAAAAATGTTTGTTGAGGAACTCTGCAATTGTTCCCAAATGGTATGAATTATCTGTATGCAATTTTGGAACTCTTTTGCTCTTTGGCTTCTCTCACAGTTGCTGTAAAGGGTTACCTTCCTTGTCACGTCGATAAATTATATGGCCAATCCCTACTGACATTGGCCATGCGGGATTTGGATTTGTTCCTCACATCGAGAATATTTCTGTGATTGAATGCTTTTAAGGTTAAATGAGGATCAAATCCCAATCCGGCCATGTGTTCGGACTCCCCAGTCTATATGTCATTACTTTGGGCCTCTACCTAGCTGATCATAATATATCAATAGCGGATTTAAGGTTTAGGGCTTATTTTTGCCATGTGGCAAGTTCTTTAGAGTTAAAAGTTAAAACAAAAAGGGTAAAATAGGTGGCATTCAGAAATGTGTAAATATCGTGGACGGGACCGTTTTGTTCTTGTTCACGGTAAGATATGGTGTTTTATTATATATGGACGGTCATCGTCCACAAAATAGCGTGGATAGGGATGAGCCACACCTTAATTTATCGTCTACAGTATTTTCTCGTAGATGATCTATACTATGGTGTGGACAGTTTGTGGGAATGTTTCAGTATAACATACCTTTGTTATATTGGTCTAATTATTTTCATTTTATTTAATATTTTAATAATTTTTAAATTTTTAATATTTTATCAATAAAATAATAAATTTTAATGTTAATTCTATCACAAGTCTCGCAGTTGTCCTTCTCATCTCTTTTTTTTATTTAAATATTATTTTTTTAATATTTTTATCAATAAAATAATAATATTTAAGATATTAAGTTTTACTTTTTTAATATTTAAAATATAAATTTTTAATTATTTAAAAAATACAATTATTGTCTACATATTGATGCCTCTTTTTTAATTTATTTATCATATAAAATACAAAAATTAGATATTTATGATCGACTGTATAAATCTCCTATAAAATGTATATGAGATAGATGGAATCAAAAGCACATCCACCAATTTCTTATCCACACTACATAACACCCCCATAATTAAAGTACCCATATGGTTTAGAAAATAGGTTAACAATGGAAAAATTTACCCCTTATCATAAGCTTATGTTAGAATCTGGTAACATATGACCCCACCTCACATGTATATTTTTATGGGTAAAGTGCTGAAACCTCCCCTGAAATTGTTTTGCCATTGTTGAAACTTCCCCTAGACTTTAGTAATTGCAATGACCTCCCCTAAACTCTTTGATACAATTTCAAGTAGACCTCCTTTGGTATAATCTTCTAGGCATATAACTGTCCAAAATACCTATGAAGTTACTATTGAGACTAGTTTCTATAGAAAAAACAATACAAACTTTATGAACAACAAAAACAAAGAGAATTTAAAGTTGCAGTTTTACCTTTGAATTTAAAGTTGTAGTTTGGGCTAGTGATTTATATGAATGGAAAATTTGGAAAATAAACATTTTTGTCAATGTAATTGTATAGGTATTTTGGACATTTTCATTACTCTTTTTTAAAGATTCTATCGAATGGGTCTACTTGCAACTATGCAGAAAGTTAAATTAAAAAATAACCTGAAATCCCAGGGGAGGCTTCAGCAATTTACCCGTATTTCTTTTATTTGCAGTTTTGCTCATCCGAAATGCCCAGGACTTCCTTCTCTTCCCCCGCTCCACTGCTAAACTGCTGACTTCCATTCTGTTCCTCGTCAAGGCCGAAGCTTTGTTGCATCCGTACTTCTAAGGTCAGCAACACAGCACCCTGCAATTCTTGTTTGCCTTGTACTTGAATTCTTGCTTTATTTGGTTCCTATATTTCAATGATTCAATCGAAGATCTCGTCAGATATCAGTTTTCAAAAACCCTAGAAGCTATCAAGGGATTCATTTATTCTTCATCCTTTTTTGTTATGATCCATTTGTCCCATGTTCATGGTATGGGATGCTAATGTGAGGTATCCTTCATCGGTAGAATGGGATGCTGTTGTGGGGTATATATGTGCTTGGGTTCCCTCCCTCTAACAGACCCTACACTATGCCTCGTAGTTGAACTTTGCTTTGATTATATCAGTTTTGTTGAACTTTCTTTTAGCTCTCGTCTTCAACTGCTCTTCTTTCTGCATTATATTTGGCTAGCTCCTAATTCAAGCCATTTGTGTCTTCGTATCTATTATAATTGACAGATTTGTTAACGTTGTTAAAAGAGTACAAGAACAGTCTTACACCCCCAAGAGGTAGTTTGCCTTGGGCTACTAACTTCCTGAAAATTAACAACAAGAAGAACCTGATCTGTTTCATTACTTGATTCCAATACACACTCTCCCTTGTGGTCCTTTGTTTTGCCAACTGATCTGCTAGCCTATTTTCTGATCGTGGTTTGATAGAGCTATATTCTTTATTGGATATGGTTCTAGAAAGGCAGGCAGGATTGAAATGGGAACAGAATTCATAAATTTGGGAAGCTTCCCTTGAAACTTAAATGGTTTTGTATCATATTTGGTCCATAAGCTGATTCAACCATAACAAATTCTTACACATCAATGAGTATTTGAACATTACGTCTTACTTTAGTCTTTAGGTTGCTGCCCTTCTGTGGAACCTACTCGCCTATAATATGCTATAGTTGATAGCTAAAATGGTCATGAGTGACTCTAATAGGTTAAAAGTTAGCTATTAAATAAAACTAACCATTACTAGGAAAAATATGAATGACATGGGAAGAAGCAACAGGTTGTTGACCTTATATTGGTCTCTGGAATCAAAGGTAATGATCAAAGATCACTTATAGACAATTGGATTGCATTATTAAGCACCAACCAAGCTATATCACTGTAAAAATTTGAGTTGTTCTTCTTTCATATTGTTCATTTTTTATAGAGTCATAGAACCATCAGTATTTGGATTAGTGCCTTTGTTGAACCTACTAAAGAGATAGGGGTTCCATGAGGAGATTGACTGAACAGACTAAGTTGTCTTGTCTTCTTTTTCAATTTCTTGTTTTTACACTTTGTGGAGTAATAAGAACTTGTCCAATATGGAAAAACATCCTTTTCATGTTCCTGAACTTTGATACTTAAGAATTGTAGGGCAAAGCCTAACATTAGCAATCTATTCACAGTCTGATCAAAATAATTCCATTTGACTGGGAAGAGGTACTTTGTGTTCTTTTCAGAAGGTTTCAGTCGAAGTTCAATATGCTGATTTAAGAAAAATTTCAAGCCGCACAACTTGCACTTAACTAAGAATCTGAATTGCACTTATTTCCCAGGTTTACACTGAGAAGCCACATTGCTGAATCACCTACTATGGCCTTTGTAAAATTGGTAATATGCAAAAACAGGACCATTGCCAAATACGAGTTATCTAGGATCGTGAATGTGCACAACACAAATTTAAATGTGATTGGCTGATGGGAAGCATGGTATGGAAATGTTGGAAGAGAGGGATGAGAGAGATGGAGAGAAGCAGAAGTTGGATTTGTGGAAGAGAGAGGGGAGAGAGATGGAGATGGCACAAGTTCTACCCAGAGGAGAGTGTGGGCTATTTTAAACCTCGACCTGCATTGACCACCTTGCAGTTTTTGTGATGTCATATACCTAGGGGAAATAAGTCATGTTCCAGGCTGTTGCTGATTTTTATAGAAAATCTTTTTAGGATGAACTCCTTTCCTGCCTTGTCTTAATGGGATGATGAATCATACGGCCATCAAAGATTTAAAAAAAAAAAAAAAAACAAAAAGAGAAACAAGGTCCAATCTGGCATACAACCCATTTGTACCCTTTCTTATTTTTGAAGAACTGATATCTCTGTGACAATTTTTCAATTTTATGAATACATTTTATGAGGTTACTGGTTTGCATAATTTTGTCTGTAGGTGAAGTATGCTGTAAGTATCACCATGGAATTGGCAGACAGGGCAGTAGGGTTACTGTTATCCTTGATTAGCTTGTCTATGTTCACTTATTATACATTTTGGGTCATCATCCTGGTTAGTTTCTCACTTACCATCTTTTTGCATTACAATCCTATATGTTGATTTCCTCTCTACTGTTTTTGCAGCCATTTGTGGACAGTGATCACTTTATCCACAAGTATTTTCTCCCTCAGGAATTTGCTATCCTTGTACCTGTATTTGCTGGTGTGGCACTTTTATGCTTCTTATGTCTCTCTATTGGATTTGTGATGCTTAAGTCAAAAAAGAAAAAAGCTTGAGGGATATTTTTATTCTTATTTTCTGGTTGGTTGTATACATTTGATATCTGAAAGAGTACTGCTTTTAAAGTGAGAGCAGATTACGAATTTTGCTTTCTTTGTCAATTTTTATCATGTAATATTTGCATTTCTTGAGTATTTCAATCTTAATGTTAGTCTTGTAATGGGTGATGCTTGTTGTTCCATTAATTGGATATGATTGTAAAGTTGCAATAGCAAGGAAAAAATTGAGAATGAGTTTTCACTTTGTATGTTAGGCAGCCTTTGGTAACTTTCCTAAATATCTGAGAACAGAAAAAGAACTATTTTCTGTTACTCAGAACAACAGAAATGGAACATCAAAAAATTACCTTAGGCCAGTTTAATGGCCCCATTTAAATCCTTTAATGAGAATAAACTCAATTTAGCATTCTATTAATTGTCAGACATTCTAACAGCAAATACTGATAGAAGGTACTTCCCGGTTCTGTTTTGGAACAAGTTTGCTCTATTTGCTTTATATTGGCTCGGAAGCCCAAGCCAACGGAATCCTTCGACGACAGAAACAGAGAACTGCTGTTCGAGCTCCAATGGACTTGACATTGACATACGACATCGCCGGCTATTCTGAAGACCTTAGAACATCTCAAGTATGTTCTATGTCCTCCCTATGTCCTCCCCATGGAGGTTCACCGGTGATGGAAAGACCGAAGACATCAGATCATCGCCGTATTTCACAGTATTTGGAAGGGAAAAGTAGCCACCCAAAATAGATTTGGGAAACACCGGAATAGATAGAGGCCAAATTCTGTTTGGGTTATATATATATTGTGTTTTGCAGGCAGAAGGGCTCGACAGAGGCCAGATGTCACTTGTTCTCACTCATTCTTCTATCCTAGCTAAGTTAAATTGGAAAACCAGAAAATAGGGTAAAGTCTCGTTCACATGGTTGACCACATATCCTAGCTAAGACGGTTCGTTTATGGGAATCCAAATATACATATGTTGGGACTTCAACGGTCCAATATAGGGGGAAATGGTTAAAAAAAGCCATGGCATGATGGTGGGACCCATTCTCTGGAATTTGCAATGTAAAAAACTCCCAAACACTAGAAAATTTGCATTCTCAGGTGTCTTTCTTCCAACCAAACAACTATGGGTGCAAATGACCATAAAACCGGCCTAACTTTTGCATTTACCTGAACCATGATTATTTTCATTTACCCTCTTCCCAAACAGAGCCTTAAAGGAGGGCAACAAAGCAACAATTTTGCAGTTGAATACAGTGTTAAGCAATAACTAGTTATTCTGGCCTCTCTAGTGGGTGTGATGACCAGTCAGTAGTTGACAAAAAACATATAAGATATTGATACAATCTATATTATATATAAAAGTGTGAATGTAGTGTTAAACTTTTTTTAGAATAAAATTATCCTCTTTCTTTATTTGAGAAAGGGTATAAAAGTTTTTTTATTATAGTTTTAGTGCCAGTTTTAATGGCTACTATAATGGCCATATTTGTGTATTTAATCCATCTCTAATTGTAAATGTTGAAAATGTAACTTCAATTAATGTTTTTTACCTCATTTAATCCCCTCTCATTAAGTCTTATACTTGAGGTATTAAATATAATTTTTTCGTATTAAATCCTATATTTTGAAGTTATTTTTCACTAATAAATGCTATTAATTAGATTTATGCCAATATTTTAAACAATATAAACTTATATATTTTGAAACTCACTAAAAAACAAAACCATTCTTTATCCAAGTGGGGGCTAAGAAATTCAACCATCCAAATCAAATTGATCAACCTATGAAGTCATAGTTAGGTAATAAACTTTTTAAAATATAAATAAATATAGAAATTTATAAAAAAAAAATATAGAAAAAATTAAGACACACTTATGATATTTTTATTACTCAAATTAGAAAAAGAAGTGTAATAAACAAGATTTATTTTTATTCATAATGAAAATGAAATACATAATTTAGAAATGACCAAATATGAAATATAAAATGTTCAACTTTTGAGTCAAATGTATTAACCTTTAATGTCATAAATAAATAATAAAAATTAATAAAATATAAAAATACAAAAAAATTGCAAACAAATCCAGGCACATGTATAATATCATGTATTTATCATATTAAACAAAATGTAAGTATAACATATCAGAATTGTTTTTACACACAAAAATACAAAAAAATATAGAAAAAATTGAACACATCTATAATTCTATATTTACATTACTATTAAAGATATGAATAAGATTGTGGAACTTTCTTTTGACTAAAATCAATGTTTTAAAAACCGGCCCAAAAAAAAAGCCACTTTGGCTTCCGGTTTCCAGGTTAGGGGTTTAATCATCCAATTTGAGTGGATTAAACTGATAAGATGTAAATTATAATGTAACTTTTTATTTTGATCGTTGGATTAGGATTAGGTTAAAGTCCACCGTCTATATACATTATTATGAGAGAGGAGTATAAGACTTTAAGAAGGAGACAGCTGGTTAAAGTTGAGAAATTTTAAAAAAGAGATAGAAGAAGAAGAATAGAAGGAAGCGTCATCAGAGGTGGTTGTCACCATGCTCACCGATCATTGTTGCATAACCATTTCGACTTGAGAAGAAGAAGAAGAAGAAGAAGAAGCCATTGGAGGCTATCTCCATGTTCATCATCATCACCACTACAGCATTGTTTGCCCTCTTCTTACATCTTTCTCATCTCTCTCAAATCTTACATCGTTTGTTTCATTAGTGACTTGGTGTATATCAAATTTTAATATAAGATCAGTGTTTAATCTCTCATCTCTTGCATCAAATTTTTTATTTCTTCATTAGAGTTGCAATTTTTTTGTTGTTACAACTTAAAAAGAACCAGAGAAACGAGAACTCAAGATCAAAATAAAAAAAAAACTAAAAAACTCTAACTAATTTTGGCCATTGTGAATAATTGAACAAAATTATGAGATATGAAACTTTTTTTTTTTCATTTTTTTATTTTCTAAATTTTATTTTAACATAAATAAAAAATTTGAAATTAGTTTGAAAGCAACCAGAGAACCGTTAATCAAGTTGAACATTTTAATGGTTAAATTGTCTAGGTTGGCAGTTCTTTGACGATTTCAACATTTTTTTTTTTTATAAAATAGTGGTTCAAGGCCAAAATAGAACTAGTGACTTGACTAGTTCCCAAGCCAAAATGGTTTGGTTGTTCGGTCTGGTCCGGTTTCTAAAGCAATGACTAAAATACTCAATTTTGAATTTAGTCCATATTTAATTGCAAGGTTTAAATTGTAAATTAAACTACTACTTTTCGTTTCATTCCCTCTATATAAATTTTACATTTTTTTTGATAAATGAACAAAAAAAAAAAGATACACCAAAAAGATAAAACACTACAAAAAGAAGAGTCTAGCTAAACAAGTAGGCATGTCAATGATACTTGAAAATTCACAGTTCGATTTAGCTATCACATATTTGGATGATGTATTTATGTAATCATATTTGAATTCTGCAATCTATATTTGATTAATAATGAAAAATAAAAAATACATAAAGTTTATAAAAATTTTTGGATATATTATTACTATAATTATCATCATCTAGAATTGTCACGTGCAAAGCACGTGTACACTTACTAATTTTATAAATGAAGTCAATATAGATTATAATTTATGCAAAAAGAATGAGACTGAAAATTAGTATCACAGCCTTTTTTGGCAACTCCACTACCTTCTTATGTTGTATGTGTTTTGCATTTTACATTATAGCATAGGGACCATTAATTGGTATAATGGTAAACTCCTGGGTTGAGGAACATGAAAACATGAATTTGAGCGAGTCACCTTGTGCCAAAGAAAAAATGTTGGACGTAGGTCTATATTGAGCCTACCCTTCCCAAGACCATTGTAGCCAACATTCTATAAAACAGTTGTAAGGTCAAGTATATTGTACGGAATTGAGTGTTGGACAGTCAAGAAACAATACGTTAATGTGAATGCTAAGATGGATGAGTGGAAAAACTAGAAAGGATAGGATTAGGATGAAGTCATCTGTAGAAACCTAGGAATAGCTCCAATAAGTGATAAATAAAATGAGAGAATAGATTAAGATGGTTTGGTTATGTGAATAGAATACCACCAATTCTTTTGATACCCATTCCCTCCCTATGTCTCTTATCAATTCGATCAATCCTTTATTCTATCTCAGGGTCTCAATCTAACTCCAAACCTCAAAAAAAGAAACAGCTACAAATTCTCTTCAATCATCTACAATCGTTCAATCTCCAATGCACCTCCAATTCTCGATCCGGACATTCAAACCTCCATTCTACATATCTACCAAAGCTTCGCTCTTTTGGTTCCATATACAAATCAGTCTTCATTACCTGCCTTGGATCGACCATAAAGCTACTTTCTTGAAATCACTTTGCAGCTTACATAACTCTTCAGATTGGTCGTCGCATTTATTTGCCTTGGATTTCTTCCTTCACATTGGAACTAATTAATCCCTTCGCGTCATCTGTTGATGAATAACTGAATATTTCGATTGAAGGCAAAGAAGAAGAAGAGGTTTTGCATCATGTATTGATGTCTTTGTAAGAACAAAAAACACGTAGAATTTAAGCAAAAATTGTATTATCCATCCCACCATTAATGGAGATAGTTGGCGTTTAGGTCAGACGTCAACGACAATTCCTTCTGCTTGGTTTCACAATCCAAATGAAATCCCCAATAACCCTCACTTGGTCTCTTGACATACTTCAAAATTAGCGGGAGAACCACGAGAAATCTTTCTTTCCTTGCTCGGGACTCTCTGTCAACTACTTTTTGAAAATTTTACAATGGGCCTCTCTCTATATAGTCTACTGTGTGTAATCTCTCCTCTAGGCTCATCTGAAAGCTGAAAGCTGGGTTTTTTGGACTGGTTGGTGGGCTTGATATGTGTGTGCGTAATAATGTTGAATTTACTTTTTGAACATAATCACTTGTATAAAAAAAGCCAAGCAAAAATAATCCATTTAACCACAATTGCACATATCTTATCATATTTACAAAATCTTATATTTATATTATGATGTAACAGGTCATTGTGTTAGAGTCCGGCTTCCATCAGGGCAGAGTTGATGCGTGCATCATTCGCGCACCATTAATACGCGCTACGCGTCCTTGAAACGTGTGTGTGATGAAAATGTGCGAGGTGAACTAAACGCACTTCTTCTCGCCCATACCGAATCGAATCCACCATTTTTAATCTCACTCTCTCCCCCTCTCTGATCAGTAGCGACCAACAGCTATCACCATTGACCGGTGAAAACTGGTGGATGAAATAAGGTAAATCTGGGCCAGAATGAGAAGAGGGGAAATAAATGGATTTATGTAAAGCGATTCTTTTGGGATAACAGTCGCCGGTTTTTCTGCTCTTCCCTCCCCACCGTCTCTACACAGTACCGAACCGCCCCAGCGAGTACCTGAATCTCCACCGCCCAAACAACAACGCCATCGAAACTGCTGCTACAACCCTCGCCGTTTGGAGGCGGAAATGGGGAAATGGCTGTCGGAGATGCGTAAGCCAGGGAAGAAAACGAATATTTGGTTGGACAACCTCGAAACGCCGGAGATAGTAGTCACTACCTATGACGTTGCGGTGTTACAACTTAGAAGGCGATCGTCCAGCTCATGGGGAAGCTTCATTGTTGATGATATCCGGTCGACAGCTCATGAGGCGGCTTCATTGCTTAGAGTTAGGGGGCCAATGGGAAGCTTCTAGGTGTGTAGCTCCAGCTCGTACTCTGTTCCAACAATCATCAGGTTGTCGAAGAGTCAAATTCAAGCTAATGAGTTTGGCTTCTACAAAGTCAGCAAAATCTCTGTTAGTGGAGCCACCTAATGTGATTTACAGGGCTCTCTCTCCTCAAACTTTTCTTGAGCTCTGTGAGAGATTTAATGGCGGATTCTTGAAAGAGGTCTATCTCTTTTTTGGTTGAGGTCCGACTGGCTTTTGCTTAACACGGTTGAGGTCCGACTGACTTTCACTGTGAATCTCATGTATTTACATTCAGCTAATCCAAATTCTGCAAAACCAAGCTGCACTCCCCCTCCCCCCTTGCAATTCCTGACATCTAAAAAAACATAAATGCAAGGTGGCTAAAAGTCTGTCTAGTAAGAAGATAAATTTGTCAGTGCAGCCCAACTTTGCAATTGATATGGACTGTTTTACACTCTACATATTTACATTCACACTTATTTGCATCGTTTCCAAACTCAACCTTAAGGAGGGAGGTAATAAGTTCTGTGGTTGCAGAAAATTTACTCTGCTTGTATTAGATCAATTCGAATCCTCTACAATTCTGTGTAGGCCAATAAGATACAACACGTGACAAATTGATCGGGGAATAACTTGGAACTTGAAAGGTAGTTCAGAAACAAATAAGAGCAAACCAAATCTGAAGTGAAAGTAATAAACCAGAATTTACACTCAACCTATTTGCACTACCATTATTTAAAACCAGTGGAAAATGAAATTCACAGTGTAACAAACCGAGCCTAACGAAGCATACTTTGTAGTCATAGGGCAGCCTAGGGGTAGGAGTAGGGCCCTTAACTTAGGAATTTATTCTCCATTGAGAAACTAGAAATGTACAATAGAAAGAAATAAACGCAATACACAAAATCTATTAGCCCTCACCAGTTGCTTTGTGGCTACTGATCTAGCAGAGGACTACCTTCTTTTGCAAGAATAAACAAGCCACCATCACCTCTTGATATCCGAAGATCCTCGTCAAGGTAAGTTGTTATCAGCCAGGATTGGGACCTTTCTTGTGCAATTGGAAGCTTTAGAGGTGGCTGGCCAGAGATTGCACGAGAAACACTTGCCACAGCATCTTGCAGAGGGTTGAGGGATCGCTGCACAGGTGACAAATCAATTTTCTGGCCAAAAACATCTATATTTTCAGGGAGATGAAAAGTAGACTTTATCTCCGGTGGTTGGAAGGCCCCTTCCTTGAATTGGACCTGCATATATTAAATTGAAGTCACAAATGGATAGTTAAGAAAAGACAGTTCTATATGCACTTATGCCATAGTGAAAAATTGGGGATATCTCATAGAGGACGCTGTGTATCCCTTGAGAACGCGCTGTCCTCTCTATCAGAACACAGATAATTAACGCCATTAGATGATACCCCCAGTCAAAACACTCCCACCCTGCTGATTGTAACAAATCTGAAATATTTGAAAATTCTATTTCCAGTACTCAAAATAAACAATTGATCAACTGGGTACAATTATCTAATCAGATCGCTTTTATGCAATTGATTCAGCTAAACTAAGATGTATGTGATGGTACCTGTATTCTTGAAGGGCTTCGGACTTCAAAAGTAGCAGATGCACTGAAAGAGAAAGTGGCAAAAGGACTAGAGAGTGAGGTTGAGTTCTCTATGGTCAGGCTTTTGGTGTCAATCTTCTGGCATATCCTTTTAATCTCCAACAATGGTATTCTCCCAACTGCTAGAAGAGGCAAGAGCTCAGAAAACGCTGTGTACCTAATGAACCAGAAACCAACTCAATGTCATCATCAGCTGATCAGCATTACCTACTAAGGTTTATCCCAAGTCTCAACCAATTGAGGTCCTCACATGAAATCATGCTCCCGTCCAGTCTACCAAGGACCATCTCCTATATTTTTTGAAAGCAAAAAGATAATTACAATATGCAGGAATCTCAGTAAACCCTCCGTGAGGAGGCTTTCCCTGCATTTTGTCAGATCAAAGAACAACCCTACTGACCTCCTTATCAGAATTCAAAAGTTATATTAACAATGAGTAAGGGTTACAGTTGCAGGTGGGGATGTGACACCTGATCCCTAGAAAGATACATGACTTACAAGAGAATACTACAGAGTTTTTGACAGGAGAGTGAAACAACATGCACCAAGGTTCAGATTTTACACGAGTTACCATGTTTTGCACTTAGAAGGATAAAATAACAGGATTTCCAAATCAAAAACTGAATTAAAGTGGTAATCTAACAGAATATCAACATGCAAAACAAAAACAAAAGAAAAAAAAAAAAACTCCCTGAAGGAGTAAGAAATAATGAGTATGCTTCAAGTAAAAATAGGCATAAAAAGGAAAGAAAAATGTTGTGCCCTCTTAAGAGGATGTCCTGATAGGTTATTAAAAAATACTCAAATATAGACTATCATTTGTCCCTTTTAATAGTAAAGAGAAAAATCATTCAAAGTGATTGATAAGGAATCACCTACCAAGAAAAATAGAAAAACAACAAATGATTCTCATCTATTTTATCTCAAGTATTAATAAGAAAGATAATATATTTACACAATTAGAGATAAGAAAAAAAAAAAAAAAGAACTAAGAGATGAAATGGATAGGCTATGGCAAGGGATACTAAATATAAGCAAGCATTTATAGGAGGGTACTAGTGGATAGGCTAAATTATTATTTTTTTTTGGAAAAGGTAAAGTAATATTTATTGATAAGAAATTACACACAGGAGGCTGAGATCAGTCCCAGTCCCAGAAAAGGCTGACTGATCAAAACAGCAAATACACATTCCATCAAGAGCTAGAAAGAAAAAAATCTGACACATTACAATTTCTAAAATCCGCAGCCACAGACACCCAAGACATCGGCTTGCCCACTGATTTCTGAATTAGTTCTTCCGGACTTAGGGTCTTGTTACTGAAACCTTCTATTCCTCCCAGTCCAGATGGACCAAATTACAGCAATTGGAATCATCTTCCAGACAGTCTTCTTTTTCTTGCTCAAACCCATAAGCTGCCAGCAACACAACAGCTCTTTAATCGACCTCGGCATCACCCAACTTACCTTCATGGAGCTGAGGAAATGGTTCCACAACTGAGCAGAATACGGGCAATGGATACACAAACGGTCAGTAGATTCAGCACTCCTCCCACACAGACTGCAAGACAAGTCCAACACCTGAATGCCCCTTCTCACTAGGTTATCTCTAGTAAGACATTTATTAAGAGCCATAGTCCAAACTAGGAAGTTGGCTTTAGTTGGACTGTTGGGATTCTACACTTGTCGATCAGGAAAATCAAGAACACCCCTCCTACCGAGGTTAGCAGCCAGAGATTTGACAGAGAACACCCCATCACAGTTCCACTTCCAATGCCACTTATCCTCCGAACTGTAATCCAACTCTTGGTTCTGAAGACAGGTCAACAGATTCAAAGCCTCTTCCACCTCCCAATCATAAAGGTTCCTTCAAAATGAAGGAGACCAAAGAATTGAATCACCAGATACACTATAGCACTCTGCAACTGAAACCTCTTGATCCGAAGCACACTGGAAGAGGAGGGGGAAAGAATCAGCAGGGGGTTCATTTCCTTATGCCTAACCCCCCTTCAACTTTGGGGAGGCAAACTTGCTCCCAACTCACCAAGTGCACTTTTTTCTCCTCCCATCCTCTCCAAAGAAGACTCCTTTGAAGCTTTTCAAGATGATTTGCCACCTTGTTAGGAATAAAGAATAGAGACCGGAAGCGGGTGGGTAAATTGGGGAGAGTGCTCTTAATCAGAGTCACCCTACCCCCAAAGGAGAGGCATTTTGCCTTCCAAGAGGCCAGCTTTCTTTCCATTCTCTCAATAACCAGGTCCCAAATTGCAGGAGAACCACCACTTACCCCCAGAGGGAGTCCCAAATATTTGACTGGAAGGGACTCAATCTGACAAGCCAAGATACCAGCACAATCTGCTAAGTTGGAAACCTGGCCCACTGGGATAATTTGGCTCTTGTTCCAATTAACTTTTAGACCTGTTGTCACTTCAAACCAAGACAAGATCCCAAGGATTAACTCCACCTGAGAGGGAGAGGCATCCACAAAACACAACGTATCATCTGCAAATTGAAGAATATTCACCTTCTCTCTGCTAAGTTGGAAACCTGGCCCACTGGGATAATTTGGCTCTTGTTCCAATTAACTTTTAGACCTGTTGTCACTTCAAACCAAGACAAGATCCCAAGGATTAACTCCACCTGAGAGGGAGAGGCATCCACTGCAAATTGAAGAATATTCACCTTCTCTCCCCCCTGGCACAATTGCAAAACCTTCCCACTCACCTAAATCTGTAGCCTTCTTATAGAATAGAGTGAGGATCTCCATTACACATATAAATAGAAGAGGAGACAAGGGGTCGCCCTGTCCAAGACCCCTAGAGCTATCAAAGAAACCTGCAAACTATCCATTAACCAAGATTGAGAACTTTGGAGAAGTGATACAGACTTTAACCCAATTCCTCAATTTCTGCCCAAAATTCATCTGATGTAACACAAGATCAACACATCTCCAGTTGACATGATCATAGGCCTTTTCAATATCAAGTTTACAAATCAACCCTGGGGAACCTTCTTTTTTCCTGGAATGAATGAGCTCATTGGCAATGAGAACAAAGTCCAGCATCTGCCTACCCGGAACAAAAGCACTTTGGTTATTTGAGATAACACTACCAAGGACTCCTTTCATTCTCTCAACAAGCACTTTAGCCAAGATTTTGTTAAAGGTGACTCACATGTGGTAACCAGGTGGCTTAGGGGTAAGGCTGCAACTTGGGTTGGGTTAATGGTTAACCCAAACCCAACCCAAAAAATTCAGGTTGGGGCAGGTCGGGTTGATGCTCAGGTTAGGGTTAAGGCTGAGTTTTTCCTATCCAACTTTACATTGGGTTGGATTAGGGTTGACCACTTGGGCAACTCGACCCAATATGAACCCAACTTTACTAATGCTTTGTACATGTGTATTATAGTCCCACCACATACGATCAATCTATTTAGTCTTAATTCTTAAGCCCTGGTCCAAATGACAAACTATCATTAGTGATTTTCATTCCATAATTTAGGTTTTATAATAAAACATGAAACAAGAAAATACCAATAAAACTATGGTTAATATATGATTATAAAAGTTAAACATAGGTCTCTTAATCAAATATTAAGAGAATTTGAGAGATGTTATGAGATTTTAAGAGGATGGGAGAAGATCGGGTTGGGTTGGGTTGGGTTGAGTTAGGGTTGAAAGATTTTAGGTTGGGTTAGGGTTAGAGTTGACTAGAACGGGTTGAAGGTCAGGTTGGGGGTTCAGAACCTTGGACTGGGCTAGGGTTGACAACAACCCAATCTAACCTGGCCCAACTTGCACCCCTACTTAGGGGTAATAAGAATAGACCATGGAAATCTAGACATATCATAAGAGAATTGTAGCAACTAATTCAAGGGTTGGGAGCAACTATAAATTGGGTACCTGGATATGCAAATGGACTAGCAAATCGGCTGGAAAACCTGGCAAAGCAAGGGGTTGGGAAAGAGCAATTGTATTGAGGTTTGGTTTATCAAAGGAATCTATAATTGTAATCTCAATGTATCAGGTGGTTAGCCAAGGCTAACCACATCCTGCATCTCTATGTATCAACCAATGTTTTAAGACTTGGACATGATCAAACAGTTGGACCATTCAAACTGAGAGCTTGAAGACATTCTAGTTTTTTTAACCCCTATTTTCATTTTTCTGGAAAACCAGAAGAACTGGTCAAAACCTAGTGGACTATTGAAAATTGGTTGGGTTTCAACAATCCAATAGTCCAACCAACCGGATCACTAAATCCACATAAACTTTAAAATGCAAATGGCAAGACTCGAACTTTAGATCTCAATATAACATGCAATAGTGTCAATCTATTAAGCCATTACACATTTTATGCTTAGTTTTATGTGTGTGTGTGTATATTGAGATATATATACCAAAGAGAGAGAGAGAGAGAGAGAGAGAGAGAGAGAGAGAGAGAGAGAATAGTACATATTTTCAACAGAATGCAAGAAATGAGATTTGAACCCTGATCGTTTGTGTTGAAAGTAGCACCTTAAACATCTACCTGCCACTTACATTTGAGTTATGAATTGCAAAATCTATTATCTATATTTTTTTGCGACTCATAGTCAAACCACTTGATCCATTACGTGGAAAGCATTCCGGTTTTGTGTCCAATCTGAATCTTAAAACACTGGTATCAACTTTTTATTTTATTTAGTTATCCATTAAGCAAAAGTGTGAGGATAAGCCTCAAAGTTAAACATGAGGGAATTTTCCGAGCCTTAAGGCACATCACATATCTTTTAAAACACTATTCCAAAGGGTGTTTGTACGTGCACATGCATGTGTGTGTGTGTGTGGGTGTGGGTGTGGGTGGGTGGGGAGGGGGGGGCGTGGAGAGGATGGGGAAGAGACAAGGGTAGCTCATAATCAAATCACTTGACCCATTAGCTGGCGAGCATTCTGGTTTTGTGTCCTGTTCGAGTCTTAAAACACTGGTATCAACTTTTTATTTTATTTAGTAATAAAATTTTTGTTATCCATCAAACAAAAGTGTGAGGATAAGCCTCAAAGTTGAACCTAAGGGAATTTTCCAAGCCTTAAGGCACATCACATATCTTTTAAAACACTATTCCAAAGGGTGTGTGCACGTGCACATGTGTGTGTGGAGTGGGGTGGGAGGGGGGATGGGGAAGTAACAAGGGTGGTAGATGTAGTAGGGGGAGAAGGATCAGGTGGAGCTTTTAAAAACTGATTAGAAGTGTTTTAAAAATCGTAATCATAGAGAAAGCTGAATTGAATTGAATCGTAAACCGTGTCATAAATCGTAAGATTATTTCTAGTTTTTACAAACTTGTCAAAAAAATAAATATAGATATATTAAAAGGTTGAATATATATAGGAAAGTGACTTTACCCTAATTTTAATCTATACCTACCATATATGTACCTAAAACAATAGGATTTACCACTTATACAATAGAAGCCTAAGATGATATAACCAAGTTTGACTTGAAAGTCAAACAAATCCACATACAATGACTCTTTAACCTACATATGATGGAAAATAAACTCAATTTCTAGTCTTAAATAACGTAAATAAATCATTTTTTATTAAGTGCATTAAAAAAAATCTCCCTTGGCAAAACTAAATATAAATAAAAACATAAGAAAGTAGAGAACTACTTCTTAATTGAATTTATTTGAATCATACTGAACTGTAGAAACTGTATAAATTGTAAGCTTTATGAATCAAATCATAAGATTCAAAAAGAAAAAAATTTGTAAAATTTTTGGAAAAAAGGAGTCAAACATAAGATTCGAATCAAAACTCTTGGGATTCATGATTCAAATCCTGAACCGTATCGCAAAGCATAAGGTTTTGACAACACCATGGTAGTTTAGAGTCAGGTGCAAGTGTTGGGATGCTTTCTTGTGGAGGTTGCAGGGGGTGTAGATATTTTTTCTAATGTTTATGCTTCTGGTTTTCATTGGTAGTTCCTTTTCTCTGCCCCCTCCCCTCTTAGAGGAAGTTTGGTTCACCACAGATAAGTATTAACATTTCTACTGATATCAATTGATCATCAGTATAAAAGTAAAAAAGCACATTTGGTTTCCCATCTGTAAAATAGCTTTGATAAGTAAACTTAAGTAAATTAGGCAAAGTAAATGAAACTTATTTAGAACTGATGATGAGTAGTTTATGTGATAATAGAGCTTTTGCAAACAAGGCCCTTCAGGAGAAGGATTTGGTGAACAAGGTTATGAGCAGATTAGGTTCCTAGGTTTCAGTTAACAAGTATTTCCAGACTTCATATGATTGAGCATACTTGGGTGGGAAAATATGTTTGAGGGTTGATGGGTGTTCTTTGTAGTTTTGTTCTTGTTGGTTTGCATCCATTTTTGATTGACTACAGTCCCTCACTTATCTTTTGGGTCCTCTCTTCATCTTTGCAATTTTCAGATGGTTGTATTATAAACAAATTTTACCTTGCTTTCCTCCAAAAACAAATAAAAAACTTATGTAATAAGTTACTTTTCAACAAGTAACTTACCATAAACCTACTAATGAGCCAAATGCCACCTTATATATGTTGCTTATTTGCATTTTGCTTTAATCCCTGATCTGAGAAAATTAATACTTTATTAGACAGTGAAACAGGATAAAAGAAACCTCAGAATATTTAATCAGAACAAGTGAAAAAAAAGGAGAGAATAAAAGATGAGAATACCATACAATTCTTTTTTTATAAGAAACCTTCTTTGTAAACAGCAATGCAAGTCCTTCTTAAACTGTATATTCCCATTGTACAGCTTCTTGATGCACATGGGCTGATGCATTTTGATTCAGGAAGGCAATATAATACCTCTTAAAAAGAACAAAAAAAAAATGAGAAGAGAGTATGAATGTCTGGTCCTCAATCTCCCTAACCGTTCTTTAAATGTAAAATAAACATCAACTGAGCTGCATCAATATGATTTTATGTCTCCCAGTATATAAAAGATTCTATACTTCTTGCATGAGAAAATTCTCTATGTTTTCCCACCTTCATTTCCTTCCCCAGTTTTGCATGTTTAGAAACTAATTCTATAATTTCACCATTAGTTGGCTCCACGAAATGTTCTACTTCATTTAGTACTTGCTTCCATCTCCCTTCTTTCCTAATGAATTCTAGTTGCTGGTAAAAATTAAAGGAGAATCAACTAAGTTATAATCGAGTTGAAAAGATGAAACCTTTTCACAACCAAGCAATTACTTTGCTTGATCCAGTACAAAATAACCTCTTCTGCTCCAGCCAAGCAATTACTTTGCTTCCGGCCTCCCACCGCATACCACTACATTCCCCACTATTAAAAACCCATCTTATTACAATTGGAGCCTTCTTTACATTTAAGTGAATCCTATGGGTTAGATTCTCTTTGGTGATCTCATTTGTGCTTGATTTTAATAGCAGATTGATATAACAGTTTCCCATGTTACTGACAAGCAGATAAAATTTATTCAAACATCTTCGATCACATAGAAACCTTTTAGAATTAAAACCAAGATAAAAAAGAAAACCCACTTACAGTAACACCCAATTTCCATCAAGAAGGAACGTCGCCTCCACGGGCGCTGGAGTCGGATTTGACGCTTCAAGCTGATTAACCAACTCCAAAACCTCTGCTCTAACTTCTCCAGATGCTTGGAACCCGAAATCAGTACCATAAACAGTCTCAACCAAGCACCGCTTCAAGTCTTCAAGCTTATCGTACACGGCCGGGTTGCTACGCCCTGAAGTATATTCAGTACTCGCCTCACCTCCTCCCCATTCGTCTTCATCCTTGGGAGGATCAGCATCCGAGAGTTTCGTGTACGAAGTCTCTTCTTTGGGTTCGACTTTATACCCCCATTCGTCAGTAATGCCAGCAGAAGCCTCGTCGACTTTCTCCTC
Organism: Nelumbo lutea; assembly: GCF_056320005.1. Lineage (NCBI taxonomy): Eukaryota > Viridiplantae > Streptophyta > Magnoliopsida > Proteales > Nelumbonaceae > Nelumbo > Nelumbo lutea. The sequence goes on along the minus strand of NC_142686.1, from coordinate 47,606,985 downwards.
ACCGGGTACCTTGCCGGAAGATTTGTCAGTCGAATTTCCATCATACACATTACGGTCCGTACTCGCTTCACCACCTCCCCATTCATCTTCATCTCTGGGAGGATCAGCATCCGAGAGCTTCGCCTCCGAAGTCTCTGTTTCAGGTTCGACTTTGTCTCCCCATTCGTCGGTAATGCCGGCAGAAAGCCCATCGACTTTCTCCCCACCGGAGAACTTTCCAGAAGATTTGGCAGCATATTTCCCGTCGGAACTTCGGCCTTTCGGAGGCTTATATACCGAAAATCGACCGATAGATTGATATGGCAATTCGCCGGATAAGGAAGAACGGACACGAAGGGAGGGAAATCTACCGCTTGTATGGACTAGGGAGAAGAAGAGAGAAGGGTTTGGAGATCGATGAGAGTAGAAGCGGAGAGTTTTGGGAAGTCTGAAGTGCAGTAAGGTGTGCGAAGCCTGCAGTGCTGCCATTTCTGTTCTGCGGAGCGAGGGAGCTGATGAGAGACGTAGAAAAGAGCTGATGGGTTGCTTGTTTCCCTGTAACAGGCAGACCCCCAACGGAAACGCGACGGGATTTTCTGCAAAGTAAAAACGAGTTCGAATGGGCCTCGCACATAGCGCGCCTCACACGCACATCCAACCGTGCATTGGGAATATCTCTCGTACTTGTCATTGTGCGCGGTTGGATGTGCTTGTGGGGCGCGCCTAATAGAATCCGGATCACCTACCAACAATATACCTTCCCTCTACTAATATAATTTCACACCACATGCGAATTCATGCGAATTCAGCAAAAACTCCGAGCATCCAGCCGAATTTGCCATGTGTACAAATGGGGCATCGAGTAATAAAACAGGTGGACAAATTACGCCGAGACAATAAGCACGATAATTCATAATTCCTTCATTCAATAGATCCCCCAGAAGGTAGAAAGTAGAAACTAGATTTTTTTTTTTTTTTAGTGTTATGTACCATTAATAACTTCTCCTAACCTCTTTTTCCCCAAAGTGCTGGTTACAGGATTTGATTCAACATCAATACTGGAACAAACTAATACACCACCAAGCCAGCCCTCGATTGGTAGCTAGAAACTAGATTGAGAGTTCTGCACAATTAAGGCGATGTTTGGCATGAAAATCAAACTAGAAACATTTATATCTCCTACACTTTACAAATGGTCGGGTGGGCTGAGGTTAACCTATTGGGTCTAATGTCCAAGCCCAGATTGGGCCTGAAGACCAATCTTTCCAATTGAGCCTAGACTGGGCTCACGCTGGTAAGCCTAGTTACATTAAAAGGTTGCATGAGTATTTAATATCTTGTGGACCAATTCAGAGGGTAGAAAGCTGATTCACCTCTTGAGTTGGGAAAGGGTTTGTACGCCTAAGAGCCAAGGGGTATGGGTCTCAAAAACCTTTTATGGGTGAATGAAACTAATCTAGCTAAGTTGAGAAGGAAAATTCTCACTAAAAAAAACAACTTATGGGTTGAAGTTGTTAAAAATAACTACATGAGATCTCTTAAACAAGGGTATTGGATGGGAGATTGGCAATGGTAGATTAATGAACTTTTGGAATGATAGATGGATGGGGGAAAGGACAATATCAGAAATGATCCCTTAGGGAACAATTGAAAATGAAAGTCTATTGGTTAGTATTGTTCTTGACCAAGAAAGGAATGTTTGGAGTAGGGAGCAAAATTGTAACCTTGTTCCAAATGCATGACATTTGGTTAAAGACTAAGGCAACTTTCATCCCTTCTAGCCAAAAGGAAGATCGAATGATTTGGTGGTGTAATACTAATGAGAAGTTCTCTTCCAAATCCGCTTACCACCTTTAAGTGTAAGCAATTGGTGAATCATGTGAGTGGGTTCAATTGGAATAAGAATGTTTGGAATCTTAAATGCACACCAAAATTAAAGTTATAGGTTCTTTTGTACATTTTATTAAATTACAGGCTTCCCTCTATATCTCTTCTTAGGAGTAAAGGTGCAAATATTGATGGCGATTGTAACTTTTGTGGTGAAGAAGATGTAAATATGTTTTCCTATTATGACAACTTTGGAAAAGAAGGAATCTAAGAGTATTTAAGGACATTTCAATCCCCCTCTCTAAAGTTGTAGAAAAAGCCCACTTCTCATTTGTTGAATTTCAAGAAAGCTTATCTAATCCCAAAGGGCAACAAAGTTCTAAAGGTTATAAGTTGGTTAGATGGAATCCCCCTGAAATGGGAATGTTGATACAAATTTCATGCTAACTTTGGAGTACAAAAAATAATGTGGACAAATTTAAAGAAACTCAATTACTTTTTTCTGCAGAAATGTAAGTGGGGTATAAATTCTTTTTTTTCTTCTTTTTTTTTAATAATATCCTATGATTCTCTTGCCACAGACACAACTGAGCTTGTATTTGTAGCTTGTCATGGACATGACCCGTAAAGCTTGACGACTTTAGTTGTAAGAGGTCCTTTGGTTGTAATGATTCGATGAAGTTCTTTTAGGTTGCAATAACTTGATTGAAGATTTATTGTTTGTAGTAATTTGATAGATGATTTCTTTGATTTGTAGCACCTCAAATGACTAAATTCTCCGACTCATGTAACATGGGACTATAGCAATTTTGAAGCTTTAGTAGTTGAGGAGTCAAAGTTCTAGTTTACAACAAGAAAAGTTGAAACATAACATGGGAGCTGCTGGCTGCTGGAGGGAGCCAAAGAGGAAAACCCGAACAGGGCATGCCCTTCTTTCTTCATCTATTTATAATGCTCTTTGTTGGTGAGTCAACCCAAAAATTTGAATTCAAATGAGAAGAACCATCTTCGGCCAGCTATTGTTTCTTTCTATTATAAATTGTAATTGATATGGATTCACCAATTTTGATGATTCGGTGATCAATTTACTAATCCTCAACATGCCTTGTTAAGGTAAGTGGGTTTGACTAAAATCCCAACACTTGGGATCAAGTGCCATTTGGCAAAGGGATTTGGGCCACGTAGCATTCAATCCATTAACTAGCCACGATTTCTTTCTTTGTTAGACCAATTAAGCCTCTCAATTGCCTTTTAAATGGTATCCAATAAATCCAATTTAAAATTTTGCCAATATGTTAGCCATGATAGATTTCAATTTGTGATTTTTTTTACAGTTTGATCTCTTGTATAGGGTCGGTGTATTTGGAAATCAAGTGATTAAAGGCTTAAGCCTATCATTTCCTTTAATTTGCATTTTCACTGGACCCTACTAGTGTTTCCTTGATTTAATGGGCCAATACATTGGGTCCCACCTAAAAAAGCATCTCCTCTTAGTGGGCCCAATAAAGTTTATACTCTTAAGATCAAGAATTCCTTGAATTATTTATGGTTTAAACTTATGTGGACCAAGATATTTTTTTTTCTTTTATTTGGCCATTCACAGTTTATACTCGTGGGGGCCAAGAGTAGAACACATAATAATTTGTTTATTTTGTGACTGCATCTTTTCAAGTTGCCTATGCACCATTGAAGGAATCAAGTAATGACATAGTTTACAGAGTAGTTTGTACTTGTGCTTTGGGGTTTTGTAGATAGTTTAGGATCTTATCTAAGAGCACTTAATAGATAGTTTAGGATCATATTTGAGAGTGCATTTTTTGTTGTTTATTAGGTTGAACCATTTATACTCATACTTGGGAGTCTTGCAGACAGTTTGTGTTCATATTTGAGAGCAAATTTTGAGTGATTTTAAAATGGCGAATAGTTTATACTCATACTCTTAGAGTTTTGTAAATAGTTTATACTTGTATTCGGGAGCATATTTTGACTTATTTTAGAAGTTAAATAGTTTATACTCATACTCAGTAGTCTTGTAGATAGTTTATGTTGTATCCAGGAGCATATTTTGAGTTCTTTCGGAAGTTGAATAGTTTATACTCATACTTGAGAGTTTTGTAGACAATTTATACATGTATCTGAGAGCAAATTTTGAGTTCTTTTGGAATTCGAGTAGTTCATACTCATACTCAGGAGTCTTATAGATTATTTATGCTCGTATTTAGGAACAAACTTTTAGTTATTTAAGAAGTCGAGTAATTTATACTCATACTTGGGAGTCTTGTATACAGTTTATGCTTGTATCTGGGAGCAAAATTTGAGTTGTTTAGGAAGTCAAGTAGCTCATACTCATACTCAAAAGTCTTGTAGACAGTTTTTTCTTATACATGTGAGCAAACTTTGAATTGTTTAGGAAGTTGAATAGTTTATACGCATACTTGAGAGTTTTGTAAACAGTTTATGCTCATATCTAAGAGCATATTTTGAAAGTTAAATAGTTTATATTCATACTCAAGAGTCTCGTAGACAGTTTATGCTCATATCTAAGAGTAAATTTTGAGTGATTTTAAAATGACGAATAACTTATATTTATACTCTTGGAGTTTTGTAGATAGTTTATACTCGTATCTAAGAGTACATTTTGAGTTATTTTGAAAGTTGAATACTTTATACTTATACTCACGAGTCTTGTATACAATTTATGCTTGTATTCGGGAGCACAAATAGTTTAAGCTCATATCTAGGAATGAATTTTGAGCAATTTGACTCATTTTCTTTTTGCATAACATGTGACTGTATGCACGGTTATACATCCTATAGAAAAGAATTCCTTTTGTATATATTCTTGTAAAGTAACTGGAAGTTGTGGGACTTGTTTCAATTTTTTTTAGTTACCACTCGTAGTGGTTGGGTAGCATTGTTCTTGTCTTGTCTTTTCTTGTTTTTGGGGGGAATTTGTGACTAAACCCTCCTTTTATTCTACTTTAATTGTTCATAAGGCATAGGTGACTAGTGTGTCACATGACTCCTGTTGTGTAATGATAGTTCAATCATGTTTTGAGAGTGATATGGTGGATCAGGGTGAAGGGATTTCCTTGGGACTTAAGGCTTTTACTTGTAATTGATTTAGTACTATCCTTAGTTTATGGCCACAAACAAAAGTGTCATTAGGGATTTGTGTACGATTTAATAATGCCCCCTATGCAAGTTTGTAGATGATAGGACAGTGAGGGCATTAAAGAGCTTTAGGTTCAAGGGATCCAAAGGTAATGGTTGTCATGTTGGTGGTAGTTATGTCATCACTCTAATATAGTTCGATAACTCCTAAGTCAGTCAATTGCATTATCTTGTCTTTGAGGACAAAACATTTTTTGATTGGGTAACTGATTACCTTATGGTAACGACAATACCTTGGATGGTTAATCTGCCATTCTTTTGGGTGTTCACAATTAGGAAGTTTTATAAGCTTTTTGATTAAAAGGGTATCAAACATTTCTAGGACATCTGAGTCGGGGAATGCGTACACTCTCTCTTCCAATTCCTTAAGAATGAGTTTTGGTTTTTCTTTTTCTTTTTGAATATTTGATTTTGCTTATTTCTTGCAAACTTTGAAATCGTACAAATTGCTTTACCATCAAATCACCAAAAGTTCTGACATTGTTGCATGTCTCTACGAAGTGCGCAATATGTTGCCTAGGGTTACATTTCCTGTCAAATTGTTGAAACTTCGGGGGCTGGTACCTTAATAGCATAAACATATGATCAATGCGCTCAATATATGGCTTAGTATATACCGATGATGATTGTGAGGCACCCCCATACTGAGTACGTATCATGTCATCTATCATGTTTTGGAGTTATTGTACTAAGAGGGATGCAATCGAGGCATGCTAGCATCCTGTATGTTAGTACGTTCCGGCAACTCCTCTCAGGGAGGGTTTACTCATGGGGTGAACCTTGATGGGTGTGAAGGCCCCTAACTGGATGTCGTTGTTTGCATTTGTTCCATTCGGATCATATGAGAAGAAATTTGAATGTCCTTCTCTTCTATCGTCTTTGTTAATTTAGCGATAGTTGCAGCCATTTCAGCAAGTTGCTCTTCCATTGTAGTAGCTCCTGCCATTATAATGGGTGCTACTGAAGTGTAGGAGTGTGTCTGTGTGTAATCAGATCCTTCAGTCTTAGGGGAGTTGGGATGAGAGTCGAACCTTGAGACATTACTAGATTCCGCATCCGACATGGTTATTTGTCCACTGTTTTGATGTTCAAGTGGAGTTGTTGAGATCAACTCTTTTCTCGAAGCTACCCCTTCCTTAGTAGCATTCTTCACCATTAGTGGCCTTAAAGGTTTGGTTTTGGTGTTTCAGCTTTTTGAAGGGACCCCTAGAGTTGTACAGGGAGCAAGACATGCAACCAATTGTGAATTTTTTTACCTCATCGTTATACGAGTGGTTGGTCTCTCTTACTTAAAAGTTGGTAAAGCACTTGAACTAGATGAACTTGTACTATAAATTGCATTTTTCTTGTTGTTGGTGACACTATAAACAACTTTCTTTGGATCCATGTGTCCAAACCGCTTACAAAAAATTGATGTGCCAATTTAAGAGATGAGAGGAAGGAGATATCCCACTGGGTGTGCTAGAAATTTGTCGACACAAATTTCATGCTAAATTTAGAGCACTAAACTTAAAGATTTAATTTCATGCAGACAAATTTAAAGATTTAATTTTTTTTTTGTAGAAATGTAAGTGGGATACAAACTCTTTTTTTTTTTTTTGAACACCCTCTGATTCTCTTGCCATGGACACAATTGAGCTTGTATTTGTAGCTTATCACGAACACGAACCATAAAGCTTGACGATTTTAGTTGTAGGAGGTCCCTTGGTTGTAATGATTCGATGAAGTTCTTCTTGGTTGCAGAAATTTGATGAAAGATTTATTATTTGCAGTAATTTGATGGAAGTTTTCTTTGTTTTGCAACAACTCAAATGACTAAATTCTTTGATTCATGTGACACGGGACTATAACAGTTTTGAAGCTTCAGCAGTTGAGGAGTCGAAGTTTTAATTATTCCTTCCTACAGCAAGAAAAGTTGAAACACAACGTGGGAGTTGCTGGAGGGAGCCGAAGAGAGCTTGCCCTTCTTCTTTATCTATTTATAATGCTCATTGTTGGTGAGTCAGCCCAAAAATTTGATTCAAATGAGAGGAGCCATCTTCGGCCAACTATTATTTCATTCTATTATAAATTGTAATTGATATGAGCCCACCACTTTTCGTGATTCGTTGATCAATTTACTAATCCTCAACATGCCTTGTTAAGGGGTTGGGCCCATGTAATTGATAAACGGGGTTGACTAAAACCCCATTTGGCAAAGGGGTTGGGCCCATGTAACATTCAATCCATTAACCAGCCACGATTTCTTTCTTTGTTAGATCAATTAAGCCTCTCAATTTCCTTTTAAATGGGATCCAATAAATCCAATTTAAATTTTGCCAATCTGTTATCCCGTGACAGATTTCAATCTGGTGTATTTGGAAATCAAGTGATTAGAGGCTTAAGCCTATCACTTCTGTTGATTTGCATTTTCACTGAACCCTACCAGTGTCTCCTTGAGCTTAATGAGCTAATACACTGGGTCCCACCTTAAAAAGCATCTCCTTTTAGTGGGTCCAATAGCTTCTTTCGATTTTATAATGGGCCCTATTTACTTTACTTCTTGGGCCAAAAAAAATAGATACCTGAGGGAACAATAAAGATTAATTTTCATGCGTCGTGTATGAGTGGGGGCATGTGCACCATTGCTACATTAGTCAGAAACCATCTTGGTGAGGTTCTGGATTATAGAGCCTATAAGTTAGGCCTTGCCTCTATTAACAAGGTTGAGGCCTGGGCTGTGTGGGAAGGCCATAACTTGGCCATGAATTTAAGAGATTTCCCTCTTATTATTGAAGGCGACTCCAAGATTATGATATCTTGTCTTAACCATGTGACGCTATCTCCATGGAACTTTAGGAGGATCATTCTCGACTGTTAAGAGTTAAAAGAGAAATGCAAGAAAGGAATCATTTACAAACACATCTATTGTGAAGCGAATCAAGCTGTTGATTGGTTGGTTCACAAAGCAAATGAAGCCCAGTTGTCTAATCTAGGTTTTGTTTCTTTAAATCTCTGTAAGCTTCCTTGGTCTTTTGCTTTTATTTGTTTTAGTGATTTGTGGGAATGTGCTACCCCTATCTTTTATTTGTTTTAATATTTTAAATAAGAAATTTGTAAATTTTGCATATATGAATAAGAATGTATTCATATGTGTATATCATATATATAACATTTATTCAACGCAATGGCAGAAAACTCAAAAAAAAAAAAAAGAAAAGAAAAGAAAATTTGCCATTTTAGGCCTAGGCTCAATGCAAAGACAGAAAACCCCATTATAGTTTTTACATAAACATGGGCTGGATTGGACTTGGCTCAGGTTGGGCTTGCTTAAGTTGCACAAGTTGGAGCAAGCCCACGGTATTAGATCTGTTTTTAGTATGGTTCGAGTCTTACAACATCGCACACAATGACACTAGGGATGGCAATTTCCCCCATAAAATCGGGGCCCCGCCCCACCTCGAATGGGGCAGGTTTTCCCTAACCCTAAATAAGGATGGGGTTGGGACAGGGAAAATAATTTTTCCCTGAATCGGGTACGGGGCAGGGACGGGTTTTACATGTAATTCCCTGAATCCGCCCCGAACCCGAAGGTAAATTAGTAACATACTTATAGGTTTAATATTGATATTTAAAATATCTCTAAGTTTTCCCTAAATTTTTAAAATCCTAGGATCCCATAATTTTATTTTTGAATTACCACTAAAGTATTATAATTCAATTCTAAAATACCCCCAAATTCCTATATCCTATATAAATAATCCATAAAGTAGATAATTTTTAAGTAATTGCCTTAGAGCGGAAAAATTCGGGGATTCCCCGTCCCCAATGGGGAATGGATGCTCCACCCCGAACCCGCCCTACCACCGGGGACAGGACAGGTATGGGACAAGGTATCGTGACTTCGGGATAGGGATGGGGAGGGGGTGCCCCGCCCCATTGCCATTCGTAAATTACACTTTCTTAGTCCCTTAGTCAGTTCATTCCCAATTGAAGCAATAGAAATGGTTGCATATAATTTGCCCACTCACTTTGGAGCCAAACAATGGAATGCAGAAAGTGATGAATTCATTGAATTCATTTTCATATCTGCCCTATCAAAACTATTTGATGTATTATATAGAAGTGATGTGTGGCTCACTGTGACACTAGCAAGTGCACTAGCCGTTCAAGTAATAAAGTAGTGAGTGAAATATCGTTCCCACGAGGATTTAGGAAACAAGTATCAATACTAAATTGAGTACTTTTTATCTTATTAACAAATAAATCAAAACTTTAATGAAAGCTAAAAATCCTAAATTAAAATCTATCTAAATCATTGGTCCAATTGCCTTCAATTCAGGTTAGAAGAGTAAACAGTAAATTTCAATCTCAGAATTCAGCAATCTATCAATTTGGATCATTTGAATAAATCATAATTGAGCCTTGGTTTGGTGAAACCCCAAGGTCATGAACAGCCTCTCTCAAGCGCATGTTCATCATATGCATGAGTGACAATTCTTCTATCTCTAACAAGAATCTAATCCCCATGCATGCATTTCTTCAAACACTTCTAAGGCATCAATTCAAAACTGAATTGATCACCAACTGAATTGTGCAAGTTATCTCTAATCTTGCATCCAATTCAGTTCTTGAATAGTAGATCTGAATTCCTAGAGTCTCTCTCAAGCATTCTAGGAATTTCAAGCTTTAGATCCATTCGGCCAATCTGAAAATTGTAGATCTGAATTCTCTTTCAAGCAATTCAGATATTGCAATCTCAGATCTGAGAATTCAGATCTGAGTTTTGAAGGTTAGTTGGCCGAATTAATCTACAATAACACCCTTATTCAAGAAACTCCAAGTACAATTCATGACCATTCGAATGAATAAAAAAGAATTAGATTGCTGAACTGAAATTTTACAAGCTGAAATACATCAAGGAAGAATGGAAGCTTGCTTGTCTTGAACTTCCTTCAGCCCTTCTTCTTTTTCTTCCTTGCACCTAACCTTCTTCTCTTCTCTTCTCTCAAGGTGGCCGAACCTCTAAGAGTGGGAGAGCCTTTCTCTCAAGCAATTCAACCCCTCTCCCCCCTCCTAGAGGTCTCCTTATATAGTTTTTCAAGGGGGTTCTTACCCCTTCTTGAAGCCTCTAGAATGGGGTGTATTACACCAATTTCTTGAGCTTTCTAGAGCTCTATTGAAAGTCTCCTAAGGACTGTTATTTGGGCTGCACTTAGGCTCACCCTTAGCACATGATAGCTATACATTGAGCTGCTCTTTTGGGCTAAGAATGGGCATTCCTTGATGGGCCAAATTCTATTCTTAGCTAGGCTTTCTTTTCTTGGGTTTTTTCAAGGAATCCACTTGCTCTTCTTGGGCTGAAGTGCTCTCTTTTGCTTCCACAACCGGACTGGGCTGAATTTGGTCTTTTTGAACATTCTTTTCTTGCATTTTTCCTTCATTTTTTTGGATTAATTACCCCTGAAACTTATTCTTAGCATTAAGATAAATTAAGGCAAAAATTAATAAAACCGACATAAAAATCCATGCTAAAGTCCTAAAAAATTATAGATAAATTATAGGTTCATCGAGAAGTAAAGCCATATTTATTATATCTAAAATATACTTTCTATTTATATACTGATCCAATACAGCTAGATCCCCTACCCACACTTATCCACGTCTCATTACAGCTATGAACATCTCCCGTATTTACATATTACCATTCATGCGGATGCGGAGATCTGAATTGTATTAGGGGAAACCACTAATGAATCAGTCAAATGGTCACTTGGCATCCCTCCATTTTGCGAGGCATGGTCTGACCTGCATAAGGGCAGATTCTCTATTTTTTGTTTAAAAAAAATCATAAAACTGAGTTCTAATTAAATCGTGGTTGAACCAGTATGAAACTGATCAAACCATCAACCCTTTCAAATTTATTGTTCAGTCTGAGCCCGAATCTCCTAAAAGCAGAAATTCTAAGAGGATGACATTCAGCTGTATATTAAAAATATATCATATACATATATGTTAAATTCATGAGAGATGTTCTCAATGTGTCGTTGGATGCTTGTGCTTTCAGGATCCCATCTTGTTTGGTTTGGTCTTCAAGACATTGATGACATGAAGTAAGAATAGAATGGGTAGAGTGGAGAGAATGGTAAACAAATGGACTAATGTGGCAATATATATTTCTCATCGATTTGTATTTATCAACCCAATACGTTTCAAGTTGAAATAACAATGGTATTAAAAAATTATAAAAAAACAATGGTACCAAACACAACTTAAAATTTTCATGTGGTGGTGGGTTGGATACGTGAACGAGGTAAATATTAGGATTTTACTAGAAGAGACTCTTACAACCAGGCTGGTGTTAAAATGTTTCCCATGTTACATTCATTTTTTTAACTGATTTGATTGTGGTATGGAGCTTGGATCTTTTACCCACGGATGTTTCCCACACCTACCCATAGGACACTGCAGCTGTGCATTGGGAACATCTTTCATATCTACATGTTACAATTCATGGGAGATGTTCTCAATAAACAGCTGTAGTGTTCTATAGGTAGGTGTGGGTAGGAGATCCGGGTTGTGTGTATAGCTCCATATTTATTTATTTATTTTTATTTTTAAAAACTCAAAAACTTACAAAATTCTAAAGGAGTTGAGAAGCAATATAGGAGTGTTTGGTGACAAATCACTTATTTCAAACAGGAGTAGTATAGGTATTTTCTAAATGATGTGGCAGCCAAAACAGGTTGTAAAGGAAATAAGCACTTATTAAATAAATATTTAAAAATAAGCTCAAAATTTGAGTTTCTTAAATAAGTGTTTATTTAAAAAAAAGTACTTATTCAAGCTTAACATAAATGAGTGCCTTTTGGTGTGGTCCTGGCCATGGTTTTAAAAATGAACCGGTGATCGAACTGGTCAGGGGTCAGGTATTCGGTTTGAACAGTCTGACCGTTTGACCTGAATGGCCGGCCCACTCTGACAAAAAAAAATAAAAAGATTTTAAAAATTTTGAAAAATGGTCAAAACCATTTGAACAGTTCGAACGATTAACTGGCCAGTTCAGCGGTTTGCTGACCAAAATCAATGGTTTTTGGAGAAAAAACAGTTTTAGAGAAAAACGGAACCAATCTAGTTCCCAATTTTTCCGGTCCGATTTTAAAAATTTTGGTCTTGGCCCAAAATAATGAATAAGCACTTAAATTTTTAAATAAGCGCTCCCGAGTGCTTATCTTATTTTGATAAAGTAAAACGCACCTATGAATTTTGATAAATAACACCTTATTAATTACCACATTTATGATACCAGTTTTTTTAAACCACATTTATGAGAATCCCATTGATACCGTACAATTGCTTAGGGATAATTGCAAAAATGCAAGTTCCACCCGTTCAATTAAAAGCAAAAAGCAGAGGTGGTACCTACTTTTTAGTTTTTGCTCAAATCTCAATTTCTTCATCAAGTACCCGCAGATTGGATCCATATTCGACCCAATCCCTAATTATAGGTATTAACTTGTGGGCCTGAATTGGACCTGATTATGACTGATTACAACGTTTTTGGAACAGAACCTATCGATTGTCCCATATCAATTTCTTCATCTAATGACAATGAAGAATCAAAATTTTGATAGGATATGTCCCATATCAATTGTATCATATCAATACGATATATCTCATATCAATTGTATCATATCATATCTTTTAGTCTTCAATACACTTGTAAGGCTGTGTTTGGAAAACTATAAAACCATAATACTCAAGATTAAAGAGTCCAAGACCCTGTTTAGAACGACACAGTCCGGTGACATCATCTTGCCTTGGCCTGTAATTCAGGCTAGTGGAAATGTGCGGGTCTTTAAAAATTAAAATTGAAAAAAAAAATATGTAAGGCTAAAATTTGTTAATGGAAATTTGATATTAAAAGGTTAAAAGTGAAATTTTACTTCTGATCAATTGGGAACCATGAATCTAAGTATATTATTAAGTTATAAGGGGCTGGGGATGACGATAATGTGGGTATGGGGAGGGTTTTATAAACTCTATATTCTACCCGCCTCCCTAGACCTTGAAACTTGTTCCCTCCCCAAAACTCATAGCGAGTTGGATTTATAGAATTTAGACTCTCTTCCCATATGAAAATGCAAAACCCTCCCTGATCCTATTCTTCTTGCATTTGAGGGTGGGATGGATCGAATTGACGGATTGAATTTAGAATCTGCTTCTAATTTCAAATTATTATCTATTATGAATAAGAAATAAGCAAACAAAATAACAAAAACAAACATAAAAAATTTCAATTATTTGATTAAGGCCAAGTGTGAGAATACTTAAAATCAGTACTTATTTAAATAAGCACTTATTTTGGGTCGGGACCACACCATTAAACACTTATTAACCTTTGGGAAATAAGCCCGAGATAAGTATTTATTGAATAAGCTCAAAATTCCAGTTTTTTTATGTATTTATACAATAAGCACTTATTCAAAAATTTCTCTCAAAATTATCTCTAATTAAAAAAAAAAATGATTTCTAATGACTGAGATCTGAAGTGTGCGAACCGTCCTTGTTTTGCAGGGTTGTGATCTTTTGTTTTATGTTTTTTCGGTAGGTTAAAAATTCGCAATTGCTTGCGTGAAGTGATGGTAATATATAATTCTCGTTGCCGCCACTCTTGGCTGTGATGGCACAGCTGGTGGCGCTGCTGATGACTTCCTGGACCTGAATGGCAACATGCTTGACGATCTCTGAGACTTTGAGTTAGAGAGAGACCACCACCCTTAAGTTAGAAAAACTCAAAAACCCAGTGTACAAATTGAAAATTTGAAAGAAAATGAAGGGTAAAAGAATCAAAAGTTCGCAGAAAAAGACCATCAAACGTCTAATATGAAATAAGTACTTATTCTTTAAAATAAATACTTGAAAAAGCTGGATGTCAAATGCAAATAAATGTTTATTCAAACACTTGTTTTTGAGCACTTGTTTTTAACATAAGCACTCCCAAACATGTGGGTTGGGGAGGGTTAGGTTTAGCTTAATAACGTACCTTCTTCATACCCATATGGGTTGTGAAATCTCATAACCTCTCCCCACCCCAAAATTCATTCTTCAACAGAAAAACCCCTCCTCGTTTAGGGCATATACCTGGTTAGGTAGGGTAGAAATTGCCATCCTTAGATAGTTATACCTTTGGACTGGTATTCTAGTAGAATAAAGCAAGTGTTTACATTAATAAATCTAAGGATTCATTTGGTTCACATGAATAGGGGCTGGAATCAGAATTGGAATGGACTATTCCAATTCTAATCATTTGGTTGGGTGGAATCGGAATCCCAATCCCATTTCTGTTAGAATGATATTCCAGATTTGAGGGAATGAGATCTCATTCCTGCTGATTCCAATTCCTACTCCCATTTCTATCTGAATCAAACAAACTAAGGGACCATTCCAATTCCGATTCTAACTACAAATCCTTCTTTTAAGACAATATGCCACAATCAAATGGTTCTTATACATGATCAACATATTTGGTGTACAGTCTTGGGTCTAAAAGTATCATCAATTTTGATCATCATCATTTATCATAATATTTAATTATAATCTAAGCATGAATCATGCATAAACATTCGTTCACGTTGTTTTTTATTTTTTTATTTTTTGGCATTAATTACATATTATACATTAATAGGGAATTAAGATATGGAGACGGAGTAGGGTGCATGTGAGTTCACTGACTTTACCACGAAGAGCGTTAAATGGGTTTGATTCAATAGCTCCATAGTTAGAGGGATAATAAGCAACCATAGTGATTTCATTCAGTTCACTGTCCATAGTCTTTAAATCATTTATTACTATTTCAACCCGTGTTGTTTTTGGTGTAACACTACACTTATTCAATTCTAACCTATTTAACTTGTAAGAGAACATTTCTTATGTATTGTAGATAGTCATTTTTGTACATATATAACTGTAACCAAGCCAATTTATTATGCTTTCTGTCATTCTATCGCTTAACTCATACTTTCGTTTGAGTGGGTTCACTTCTGATCTTGATCTTCTTAACTTTCTTACTTATTCATATCAAACAATTCATAAATTCCTTTGAACCTTTCATTCCTGATCTTGTTCTTCCCATTTTCACATATTCATATGAACTTTTGCATTTCTCCTTATCAGTATAAAATGTAGCAAATATAATTTTTTAGGCTCTTTTCGCTTTTTAGTAAGTTATTTAACTGGGTAATTGCATTTACCCATGTTCTTTTATTTCTCAAGTAAAAAGGCAATGATCATTTTAGCCATAAAAATCTAATATTAAAATGAGCATTTTTGTCCCATTTAAATGTTGGGCAACTTTCCCCCCAAGTGGGAAAGTTATTTACCTACCCACCTAAGAGATGGATACCAGGAAAATAAACTTTCCCTAGTCCCCACATAAATCTAAAAAAAGAACATGAGTTTCTTCGGTCAATGGGAGTCAAAATCCCATTGACCAACTTTCCCCACTCTCAAAATCCAGAAAAAGAACACTCCCTTAGGTTGTGTTTGGCTTGAAGGAAAAAATATGAAAAGGAAAGGAAAGGTAGGGCCGTAGGGAAACCCATACAAGGTTTGTAAAGATTTCCCTACATTTCCCTTCCTTTCAATTCCCTACTTTTTCCTTTAAACCAAACATAGCCTTAGTGAAATCATTTAGATGTGATGGAGGAAGATTTGACCCTACCCCTTGGCCATACGACATGTGGAAGCAATCGAGAATGACCTGGCAGAAGCGCCATCTCGGCACGACAGCGGGCCCACAACCCGAGTTCCGAGAAAAAAAGTCTTGAGCTCCCCCAAAGGGGGAACCTACAACCCAAGCTCCCCAAGGAGGAACCTGAGCTCTCCCTTCGAGGTCCTGAGCCTTACAAAAAGCACAAAAGGCAAAGACCCGAACTGCCCACCCAGAGGCAGTTCAAGCCACACTTCTATCCGAACTCAAGACTTCACCTCATACACCACTTCGGCTCCAAATGTCCTGACTGAACAACCATACCTGATGCCCAGGAGACCCGTACACGGAGGCGGCGCACCTGACTGATTAGGGGTCCGACACATGACAGCCGCCATCCAACGGCCACTTGCCACCGCCATCTCAGACGGACAGAGGCGGCCTTGGCAGCTGGCAGTGGAGGTTATGACACCCGAATTGGTAATTGGCAGAAGAAATGACACCCGATCTGGCAGAAGAAATGACACCCGATCTGGCAGAGGTAATGATACCCGAATTGGCAGAGGTATGGAAGTAAGTGTACAGGGTGATTATAAGAGGCCCCCATCTCACAAAGAAGAGGGTATGTGATTCTTGCGCTTTTTGGTCTTAAAATTCCTCATTTCCCTTGCCTTCTGAAGAGCACTAACTTGAGCTTCAGAGTGTTCCAAACGGGTTCCTCCCCGGAAGCCTTCATTTTCTTCCTTGTTTTAGGCACCTCCAATCTCGTCAGAAGCGAGGTAACCAGCAGCTAGGACCAACAGGATTGCAAACCATCATTTGGCGCCGTTTGTGGGAAACTTTCAAAACGCCTCCCCAATCCTTTAACCCCCTCTCTCTCAAAGAAACTTTAGCTTCCATGGCTTCTTCCAGTAGCAACAGGCACAACGCCGACTTGAATGTTGTAGGAGAACACCCTCAGCCCGCCACCGTATGCATTGGATTGTTCACCATCCCCCTCTCAACGGACAGAATCCCTAGCCTCAATGCACCAAGCATGGTGGCACCTGTGAATGTTTCCCTTCCCCTCCCTATTGAGACAACTTTCACCGAACCAACTACTGCCCCTCTGGCGACTAGCCAAAACCAGTTTGATGACCTAATGCAGTGCATGCAGGCAATGCAAGCCCAAATGCAGCAGTTCCAGCAACAACAGCTCCATCAGCAACAAGTACTGCACCACATCTCTCAGTATCACTATCAACAGCAGTTCCCCCAACTACCTCTAAACCAACCACAACTCCCACTTCGGCACCCTGCTCCGAAACTGGCCAAGCCCTCCCCTCAAGGTGGGTGCCCTCACCGAGGAGGAGCCTCCCAACTCCAGGACCCCTCCAAGAGCTAGGCCTCATCCCCAGGCAAGAGGGAAAGAATAATCACCCCTGCCTCGTAGCTCACCGATGGATTGGGAACCTCCTTGCCAGTCAAGTCAGCACCTCGGCACTCTAAGTTCGAGCTCCCGCTCACAGAGAACCAGTTCGGCATCCTGGCAGTGGACTACCAGTAGTCTGGGCCGATCAACCTCAATTACACCGAGGCAAGTAGCGCCAACACCAGGCCCTCTAAGCAATAGCGAAGTTGCCGAACTGCCACCCGCATCCTGCCCGAGCTCCAAGGTAAAGAAGAAGCAAGCTCGAATGAGGTAAAAGTTGCCCCTATTCTTTTAGTCCCTTCCCCCTGTCATTAGAACTCCTTGCAGTCCCCATGCCCAAGGATTTCAAACTCCCTCCTCTAGACAAGTATGATGGGTCTTTTGACCCCAATGACCATATTGATGCTTTCCAGTCCCAAATGCACCTGGCAAGGGCCAGCGAGTCTTGTATGTGTGTGGCGTTCACTACAACCTTCAGGGGAGTAGCCCGCACCTGGTATAGAAACCTAGCCCCCGGGTCGATAAGAAGTTGGACCCAGTTCGTGCAGGACTTCACCACACACTTTGTTACCAGCAAACGGTGCCCCCACACCGAGGAGAGCCTCCTCGGAATAGTCCAGAAGGAAGGAGAGTCCATCCGGGGCTATATCAAACGGTTCAATGACACATGCTTGCAGATACAACGCCTAGACCCCGTGGTACATCTTGCAGTAGCCAAGAGGGACGTGACACACAAGGAGTTCAGATGGCATATGGTAGTTGACCTGCCTGCGACCGTAGCGGAGTTCCTCAAGCTCGCAGACAAATTCATAAGAACAGAGGAGGAGATCAACCAAAGGACTGAAGGCGGGACCGAAAAAAGGAAGAGGGAAGGTGAGCCCTCCAACTCAGATGACAGGAGAAAGAGAGACCCAACTCAGGGGCCGAAGCCAAGCCAGTTGTTCCAAGCTCCCTTAGCAGGTCGGGCGGACTACATGCCCTTAAACGCGAAGTGGGTGGAGATCTTAATAATGATCAAAGATGACCCGTATGTGAAGTGGCCACCTCGTTTGAAGGGAAGCCTGAATGAGAGGAATAAAAACTTGTACTGCAGCTTCCATAGGGACCACGGTCATAGCACCGAGCATTGCAATAATCTCCACGATGAGATAGAGGAGCTTATCCATCGCGGGTTCCTACGAAATTTTGTACAGCATAATAATAATAATAGTAATAATAATAATAATAATAATAATAATAATAATAATTATAATAATAATAATAGTAATAGTAATAGTAATAAGACAGGTCGGCAGGGAGAGCACAACAGAAATGCTCCTGAGTTTAGCAGCCGACCAGCCGAACCACTGAAGCAGCCCCCGGAGGAAAGACCAGTTCGGGGAACAATCCACGTGATCATTGGAGGATCAATCATAGCAGGATGCACCTCGACAGTAGCTTGGGCATCAACCCGGGAGGCCACCAGAGAAGAACAAAATCCCCCAAAGCGGCCTAGGACAGAAGACCCCATATTCTTCACTGAAGACGATGCACGCAGAGTCCACTACTCCCACAACGACGCACTTGTCATAAAGATGAAGATCAACGACTTCAAAGTCCGGCGGATACTCATGGACTCTGGAAGTTCGGCAGATATCCTCTTTAAAACGGCTTTCGACAAGCTCTAGTTCCGAGAGAGTGACTTGAAGCCCGCGAACACCCTACTGGTCGGCTTCAGGAGAGAAGAGGTCAAACCCTTGGGAAAGGTCACAGTACCTGTGGAAGTCGGCACGTGGCCTAGCATGGTAAGACTCAGTCACGATTTCTTGGTGGTTGCGACCCCCTCCCCCTACAATGCCATAGTAGGTCGGCCGATCACCCACGCTTTAAAAGTTGTGGTGTCCACTTACTATTTGGCCATGAAGTTCCCAACGAACTTCAACATTGGGGTAGTGCGGGGTGACCAGCTCGAGTCCCGCAAGTTCTATGTTGTCACCCTCAAGGGAAAGGCCAAAGTAACCAGTGACCTTGAACTGGAGCGACCTACGGAACAGAACGAGGAAAGAGCTGCACCAACAGAGGAAACTATTCCCATCTCTGTCTCGACAGAGGACCCCGCCAGATTACTTCAGGTTGGAGCATCCCTTGAAGAACCCCTGCGATTCGAACTGGTACGCTTCTTACTCAGTAACTTAGATGTTTTCGCTTGGTTTGTGGTAGAAATGCCTAGCATAGACCCTATTCTCATAACTCACAAGCTCAATACTGACCCTATAGTTAGACCCATTAGACAGAAGAAACGCAACTTATCCCTAGAACGCTAGAGAGCGGTCGATGAGGAGGTCGAGAAGCTCTTCGCAGTAGACTTCATAAGGGAAGTTCATTACCCAAGCTGTGTAGCCAACCCAATTCTGGTAAAAAAGGCAAACGGCAAGTGGCGCATGTGCGTCGACTACACCGACTTGAACTAAGCTTGTCTGAAAGATTGCTTCCCCCTCCCTAGGATGAACCTCCTAGTGGACGCAACCTCGAGACACGAGTTGCTAAGCTTCCTGGATGCCTACTCGAGCTACAACCAAATCAGGATGGACCCGTCCGACAAGGAAAAACCACCTTCATAACCGAGTTCAGCCTGTACTGCTACATGGTTATGCCCTTCGGACTAAAAAATGCTAGGGCGACCTTTCAAAGGCTCGTGAATAAGTTGTTTCAGCCCTTAATTGGCACGAAGATAGAATGTTATGTAGACAACATGGTCGCCAAGACACAGTTTTTGCATGAATTAATACAAGACTTGCGTTCCGTCTTTCAAATTCTACGTCAATTTAACATGAAACTAAACCCAAACAAGTGTGTCTTCGGTGTCTCCTTGGGTAAGTTCCTAGGGTACATCGTTAACCGACACGGTATTGAGACCAACCTAGACAAAGTAAAAACCATCCTAGATATGAGACCACCCCGAAAAATAAAAGAGGTTCAGAGGCTAAACGGAAGGATAGCCGCTCTGAGTCGTTTCATGTCTAAGTCAGCAGACCATTGCATGCCCTTCTTCAAGGCAATAAAAGGCAAAGGGTTCGAGTGGAACCCGATTTGCCAACTCGCATTTGATGAGCTCAAGAAATACCTCGCTAGCATCATGGTGTTGACCCCACCCGAAGATGGTGATGTTTTAGAACTGTACCTCTCGGCAAGCAACGAAGTGGTCAGTTCGATACTGATAAAGGAAGCAGATCGGTTCCAATGACCCATCTACTATGTTAGTAAGATATTGCAGGGAGCAGAAACAAGATATCCAGAGATAGAAAAGCTAGTCTATGCGCTGGTCATTGCAGCCCGCAAACTCCACCCATATTTCCAAGCTCATACCATCATCGTCCTCACCGACAAACCCTTGAGGCAAGTATTACTCAGGCCTGAGGTCTCTAGACGATTGACGAAGTGGGCCATCGAACTTAGTGAGTACGATCTCCAGTACAAGCCCCGAACAGCTATCAAAGCTCAAGCCTTGGCAGATTTTGTTGCAGAATGCACGTTCAGCTCCGAGGTCCTCAGCCCGGTTGAGCACGAGGCTCCCAGTTTGGGTGAGCTCGATGCTCCCGGGCCGGTTGAGTCCGAGCCCTATGAGATCGCACCTAGTTCGGTATCTCGCCTGGTTAGGCCGAGCGTGAATTGGGATGAAGAGCCCTGGATCCTTCACGTAGATGGCTCCTCAAATTAGCAGGGCAGCGGAGCCGGTGTAGTTCTTCGTGGACCGAGTGGCACGAAACTGGAGTATGCGCTACGCTTCGAGTTTGCGGCATCCAACAATGAGGCGGAATACGAGGCGTTGATAGCAGGGCTAGCTCTGGTGCAAGAGGTAAAGGCAAAACACATAGTTATCTGCAGCGATTCTCAGCTCGTGGTCAACCAAGTTATAGGGGAATACGAAGCCTGCGAGCCAGCTATGATCGCCTACTTGGCAAAGGTAAAATAGGCACTGCTTAGCTTCTAGTCACACTTCATCAAGCAAATCCCGAGGTCAGAGAACACTAAGGCCGACGCCCTGTCTCGGCTAGCCAGCACCAGTAATAACACCATGAGAACTGTGTACATAGATAAGTTACCTCGGCCTAGCATTCTCCGGGGGGCAGAGGAGGTCGCTCCTGTTGCCCAAGTAGAACCGAGTTGGATTGATCCACTCGCGAGCTTCCTGCTACATGGAACTCTCCCCGCAGAACACAATGCCGCCAGGAGGGTAGAGCGCCAGGCAGCCAAGTACATCATGATAGAAGGATGGCTATATCGAAAATCCTACATGCTCCCCTACCTGCATTGCTTGCGACCTCCCGAAGCCGAGCTCGTACTCCATGACATTCATGAAGGCCTATGTGGCAGACACCTAGGGAGCAGGGCCGTCGCTCAGAAGGCACTACGACAGGGGTACTATTGGCCAACAATGAAAACAGATGCCATCGGGCTAATCAAGAAGTGCTTGAAGTGCCAAAAGCACGCCAATATTCACCATCAGCCCGCCGCCGACCTCAAGTACCTCACCAGCCCATGGCCCTTCGCACAATGGGGTATTGACCTACACGGGCCATTCTCGTCAGCAACAGGAGGAAGGAAGTTCCTAGTAGTGGTAGTAGACTACTTCATTAAGTGGGTTGAAGCTGAAACTCTCATACCATCACAACTCAAAACGTTCAGAACTTCTTCTAGAAGAACATGGTGTGCCGCTTCTGGCTACCTCAGGTGTTGATCTCCAACAACAGCAAGCAGTTAGAAGACATTAAATTCCAAGAGTGGTGCCAAGGCGTGGGGATCCGACAAAACTTCACGTCGGTTGCACACCCACAAGCAAACGGTCAGGCAGAAGTCACGAACATAACTATCCTCCGCGGACTAAAAGCCAAGCTAGACCGAGCTAAAGGGTTATGGGCAGACGAGCTGCCCAGTGTCCTATGGGCATACCGAACTATAGAGAAGACCGCCACTGGAGAAACTCCCTTCAACCTCACCTACGGCATGAAGGCAGTCATCCTAGCCAAAATCGAAATCCCCTCACTTCGGTTGGAAGCATACAGCGACAATACTAATAACGACGAGCTACATACCAACCTTGACCTACTTGACGAGGTGAGGGACCTCGCATGCATCAAAACCGCAGCGTACCAGCAAAGGGTAGCTCGGTACTACAATGCCAGAGTTAAGAAACGAAACTTTCACGTCGACGACCTGGTCCTCTGCAAAATCATGGTACCTAAGCCCAACATTGGAAAACTCGGGCCAAACTAGGAAGGACCCTACCGAGTAAAGAGAGTACTCGGGGGAGCATACGAGCTCGAGACCCTGAAAGGTAAACAGATACCCCAGGCATGGGACATCATCAACTTAAGACGATTTTACCTATAAATTATCAAACTAAGCAGGCCATGAAGCCACTACTAGAGCCAAAGGGCCAGAATGCTGAGCTAACAAAGACCTCAGCACCCTAAGGCCCAGAATGCCGAGCTAACAAAGACCTCGGCACCCTAAGGCCCAGAATGCCGAGTTAACAAAGACCTCGACACCCTAAGGCCCAAAATGCCGAGCTAACAAGGACCTCGGCACCCTAAGGCTCAGAATGTCGAGCTAAAGATGACCTTGGCATCGTAAGCTCAGTGCATAGCCCAGGGCCCAATTTAGCCTATGTTAACTAACCCAGGCGGAGAATAGATCGGGCACATAGCCTTACTATGTTAACTCGCCTCGGGGCTTTAGTCTAAGTAGTTCGGGCATATAGTCACTTCGGCAAAAGGAGAATATTTGCACAACACTTGAACAGAAAAAGTACTTCATTTCTAATGTTCGCTCTATAGTATTTAAAAAAGAAAAAAACAAACAAAAGACACAAATGAGCTCACAAGCCCAGAGGTCAATCTTCCTCGCCTTCAGAAGGGACTTCGACAACACCCGAAGGTCCCGCTTCGTCTTCAGAATCCGCATCATCATCAGCTGCAGCAGCCATTTCCGGGGTGATGCGCGAAGTGGTTATGGCACTAATATGGAGCTCGGGGTACGTGTTCCTTATCATCCATTGACTCAACTTGAAACCCCTTCTGTATGAGCCCACCATCATATCGTCAAAGCGCGGTGAAGTGATGTATTTTAAAAAATTATTTATAATTTAAAATATTTATTTATTTTAAGTAAAGTTTTTTTTTTCAAAAAAAATATTGTTATCCAAAAAAAATTGTGGGGATTTAGGTCCCTGTGGGGAACCCATCCTCGTTGAGGATCGGGGATGGAGGACAGATTTTATTTCCAGCAGGGATCGGGGACGGGGACGGGGGTTGCTTTTATAATTGGGGTTAGGGACGGGGATCCCCGTTGCCATTCCTAGTAGTCTTTTTCTCTAATAAGCACTTAAATAAGCATTTGTGACTATTTTGTCCCTCATTTTCTTTCAAATTTTCAAAATATACCCTTTGAAAGAACTTTTATTAAATTACTTTATAAAAACACTTTTATGAAAGTATTTTTATAAAACACTTTTATGAAAGCACTTTTAAGAAAGTACCCTTACAAAAGCACTTTTGTGAAAGACTTTTATGAAATCACTTTTACAAAGAGCACTTTTATGAAAACACTTTTGCAAAAGCACTTTTACATAAGCACTATAAAAGTACTTTCATAAAAGTACTTCCGTAAAAGTACTTTTATAAAAGTGCTTCCATAAAAGTACTTTCTTAAAATTACTTTCATAAAAGTGCTTTCACAAAAGTACCTACAAAAGTGCATACGTAAAAGTGCTTTTATAAAATTCAACTAGGGATAATATTATAAGTGGTATTTTAAAATTCAACTAGGGATAATATAAGTGGTATTTTAAAATTCAACTAGGGATAATTTTGGAAGAAAAAAATTGCATAAGTGCTTATTGTATAAGCACTTAAAAAAATTGGAAATTTGGGCTTAAAAAATAAGCCCTTATTTAAAAAAAAAAACACTAATTTTGGGCTTATTTTCCAAATACCAATAAGTGCTTAATGGCCCAAACAAGCACTTAGTTTTAAGCACTCTCAAACATGGCCTTAATTAGGGGTGTCAATCGACCGGTTTTGGATTGGATCCAATCCGATCCAAACCTTATCAAATTGGATTTGGATGGTCCATTATAATTATTAGATTGGGCCAATCCAAATAAATTGGTCCATATTCTTATTGGTCTGAATTGGACCTAAACCAAATTTCCATTAATCCGATCATGAGGTCAAATCCTTGTCCAATTTGAAACCGACCAAAACTAAAGCCACCATAAAATCACTTTTATGAAAATACTTTTACGAAATCACTTTTATGAAAACACTTTTACAAAAGCACTTTTATAAAAGTAAATTTATGAAAAGTACTTTTACGAAAACATTTTTATGAAAATACTTTAATGAAAGTGCTTTTACATAAGCTGTTTTATAAAAGCAGTTTTACGAAAGCACTTCAATAAATGCACATTTACAAAAGTACTTTTATGAAAGCACTTCTATGGAAGTACTTTTATTAAAGCACTTCTACGAAAGCACTTTTATGGAAGTACTTTTATGAAAGAAGTTTTATGAAAGTACATTTATAAAAGCACTTCTATGAATGTATATAAAAACACTTTTATGAAAGTACTTTTAATGAAAGCACTTTTACAAAAGTGCTTTTTCAATGTCAAAATGGTACATTTTTTTAATTTTCAGATTTTCTTCATTTTGATATATTTTTGTAATTTTTTTATGTCCTATTGTTTATATAATTTTTAATATTTCATTCGGTTTGGATTGGATCTAATCGAGTCCATTTACATTTTAATGGATTGGATTAGATTTGGACTGGATTGGGTATAGTCCATTTGTAAATGGGCTCACATTGGATTGGACCGGGTTAGACCAAATCTAGTCCAATTGACACCTCTAGCCTTAATAGCTTTTGGCGTATTAGTCGAGTAGGTAAATTTGGTATCAGAGCCTACCAAGCTACCACCACATCTCAAGTCCAAATCACTAAGGGGTTTTTTGTAACATGAATGTGAGATTGGTGTAGTAAGGACTAATCCACAACACACCACTATTCATAGTTGTTTTGAACTATGGACAAAATTGTGTGGAACAAAACTATCCACACCCACATGGGTGTTCTACAGGTGTGGTGTAGTGTGGACCTGTTGATTCCATACATCCCACGTACAGTTTGCGAGATACATGGTTCATCATGAATGAAAAAAATTATAATTTAATCCAAAAATAATTTTGGAATAATAATATAAAATAATAATTGAAAAAATAAAATATCAATACATAATTATTAATAAATATATTTTCCATTTATGTCAAGTATTAAAAGAAAAAATGTATATAATATGGATTTCTGTAATAGTATAAAAGCATTTTGATGAATGAAAAATGATGATAAAAATAATTAAAAATGGTTCAATGCTTAGAAAAATCATTATAATAGTATTTTCAAAATATACAAATTAAAAATAAATTAAATTATAAATAAAAATATGCTAAAAGATGAACAAAAAAGAGGGTGGCTAGGTTGGTGTAACACAGGTGCATTACACCGAATGCTTCCCACAAACTACCCACACCATGGTGTGGCCCATCCACACTAAAATGTTATTACCTATAAAGTGAGGTGTGGCCTATCCCTATCCATGCTATTTTGTGGATAAGGGCAACCCACATGAAATCGTATGCCCCATTCTATCGTGAACAGTCCCATTCGTGATATATACACAATACATCATGGTTTTTAAAACCGGACCGGACTGAACAATCAAACCAAAAAAATCGAGAACCGATTAGGTGATTGGTTCCATTTTATCCTAGAACCGTTATTTCACCAAAAACCATTGATTTGGTCAGTAAACCATTGACCTGAAAAGTCGAACTGTTCGAACCGTCCAATGGTTTTTGCTATTTTTTATTTTTTATTATTTTATTGTTAGAATGGGATGTTCGTTCTATTCAAATGATCGAACCGTTTGACCCCCTAAGATGGCTACCTAGAACAAAGTGAAAGTTACCACAAAAAAGGATTATATGGAAAATTTCTAGAGGGAAAGGACTACCCACCACCATAGTGTGAATTGTCGTGAAGATTACTTACTACCTACCACTAGTGAATCCGTTGGAACATCAATTTGGAGAAGTGTGGTGGTATTTATAGTTCTAAATTAATGTTAGAATGTTTGACTTACAAGCTCCAACGTTATGGGCTCTCTAGAGTGTGCCCCAATTCACATGAGGGGATGGAGAGTGGAATGTGATGGAGCACAATATGGCCGGTCTTAGCTGTCAACGAACTCGCCTCTGAGTTGGAGTGTCGGGGAGCCTGAAACAGCAAAGAAGAGAGCTCCGGGGGGAACCCGGTGTGATAACTCCGAAGCTCAAGTCAGTAATCTCTCAATGGCAAAGTGTAGACCAGATAGCGCAAAGTTCACATACATTGTTTGTTGGGGGCAGGGGGTTCTTATAATCACTTCGCGCACTCGCTCCGAGGCCCTTGCTAGGCCGGGTATGATTACTCTTGTGTCTGTTAGTTTGGCCGTCGTCCTTTCTACTGGGACAGAACCACCACTGCCTAACCGTCTCTCTAACTGGAGATGGCGGTGTCAGGTGGTGATGGCAGGTGGCCATTTTAGAGTGCGGCCATCAAGCGTCAGATCCCAAGTCAGTCGGATGCAGCGCCCTCGGGTACGGACTTCCTCAGTGTCAGGCATGGTACGACTTGTTTGGTTTTGGTGCCCAGAAGGTGATGCGGAGTGGTGAACGAGGCGAAGTCTTGAGTTCGGAGGTATGTATAGGGCGAGCTAGTTCGGCGAGGTGTATCCCAAACTGTTACAAGGTTGGCCAGTTCAGCAAGGTATATCCCAAACTGATAAGGTAGGCAATTTCAGCGTGTATCCCGAATTGTTACAAGGTTGGCCAGTTCGACGAGGTGTATTCCAAACTGTTACAAGGTCGGCCAGTTCGACGAGGTGTATCCTGAACTGTTACAAGGTAGGCCAGCTCGGATTACTTTCTGGTTTGGGGCCAAGGGTGAGTTTGGGCCCCCAGTAGGGAGTTCGGTCCGCTGGTGTCCCCTTGTGTTCGCGCTTTAGGCTTGCTTTTGTGCAGAGATGTTGTGTTTGCCACGTGTCGCATAACTGTGAGGTCGGGCCAAATCTTCCTTCATCAATTGCCCCCCACTCCTCATGTCAAGGGTCTTGCCCTAGTGCGGGGAGTTTTGCGAAGTGGTAGGTGGATTTGTCCCATCCTTTGAATCTTGATTGCGTGAGTTGCTTTTGCGAGGGTTCTTCGGTTTCTGAGAAGGTGGGAAACTGACGGCGCGTTTTGATTTTCAAAAATTCGTGCCACTGGGACGTGACAGCGGGTCAGAAAAAGGCACGCCACTGCTGGACGTGCACTGGCACTTGTTAGGGAGACGTGCGGTGTGGTCAGTTTCAGAAAGACGTGCGTCAACGCGACGTCGGTTTCAAAAAGACGTGCGCCAATCACGTCTCGACCTCAGGGGACGTGCAGTCAGCACGAATGTGGGCCGTCGGATCATCTTTGATCTGCACGGTCGGTTCTTGGTTACTGTAGCTATAAATAGTGGGGGACCCCAATCGATTTGTCACTTCTGCGGTTTGCTTATTGAGCTCGCGTCCAACTTTTCAGCTCGCGTCCAAGTTTTTTCAGCTCACATCCAAGTTTTTTCAGCTCATGTCTAGGCTGGTTACATAGCCTCCAATGTTTTTTTTGGCTTGTTCCCGTCTCTGGAGCCTTCAAAACTTTCTTCCAGTGAGTACTTTCCTGAATCCACCTCTTTTCCTCAATGTCTAGCTTTGATAGGTCAGGCGACTCTTCAAGTAGGACTGACGTAGGTTCTACAAACCGAGCCGTATCCCCCGACTGCCTCAGTGATCCTGAGGTGGAACTCGAGGACTATGAACCAGTAGGCCGAGCCACTTCGGGCAGTTTGGCGTCTACCTCTCGTCGAGGTCGGATAGTAGACAGGTTTGATCCCTCGACCATGACGCATGAGGGGCTTCAATCTATACTTGTGTCTTACAATCTGCCTGGGGGGTATACATATTTTATTCCTTCGGGTAGCTTTCCTTGGGAACACGGTCCTGATGAGATCGTGATTTTTCGAGAGCAGCTCGCTGCGGGGTTGCGACTTCCTTTCCATCCCCTTCTTGTCGAAGACATAAACCACTTCGATGTCACCATTGGCCAACTTCATCCGAACTCCATTCGGAACCTGGTGGGGATAGTCTCCCTTTTATGCGAGTAGAATTTCCCTTTACACTTAGAGATATTCTCCTCCATCTTGATGCTCAAGAGACAAGCGGGTTCTCTTCCTGGGGGAAGATGGGCGTATTACCTTTCTCCTCGCCCGGGCTTTAAGCTTCTGCACAATCTTCCTAATAAAGTCCCGGCGTGGAAGCGGGACTACTTCAGTGTGCGAAGTGCACAAGGATGGCCCTTTAAGATAGGGTGGGGTGAGGTCGCTCCTGATTCAGGTGTTACTCTCGACAAAGAGATGGTGAAGGGCCTCCGGCAATGGGCATGACAAGTTTTGAAGTGCCATTACTACTTAACGGAGGCCAAGCTTATTGCGGTCGGCCTGAGTTCGGGTAGGTTTCTAGTTCTGCGGTTTCTTGTTGCTTTGTTCCTTTATTTTTTCTGATGTCGAACTCGTTTTCTGCCGGTGTGATGGACACGGAGAGAACTCGTGGGGGGCGTCTGTTCCAAGGTATGAAGAGGAGGAAGCGGGTTGCCAAACGAATTCGTACCAAGCTGCCCCTGGAAGAGGATCCTCAAGTTCTAGACAACACATAAGAGGATCTGCCCAGGGAGCCCGAGGTAACTCCACCGATGCATGAAGCTGTCGGAGCGCCTTACGCTGAGACCACTTATACAGGCGCTCCTGCATACTCAAGTGCTCCTGCTCACTCTGGGTCCGCTCATACGCGGGCTGGGCCCTCGGGTTCGGGAGCTCAAGGGGAGTTCAGGAGCGTGTTGACGCCGAATTACACTCTTCAGAAGAGTAGGGAGGCTACTTTCCCTGAGGAGATCGCGGCGTGGACTGATCTTCCTTTGAACCAGGTCATCTGCCGCGCCGTAACACATGCTGTGGTGGTAAGTCAAATTTCGTCTGCCTTTTTCATTTTTTGTCACTTTTGTTGTCATTCTCACTTGTTTCTTTTGGTAGGTGAATTCTTCAATTCATGCTTTAGCAGCCCAAGTGGAGAGGAGCTCGCGACAGGCACGAGCTGCTGAGGCTGCCGCTCATGCTGCTGAAGAGGCTTTCCGTGCTGCAGAGGCGAATACCCGAGCTGCTGAGGCGGCCGCTTATGCTGCCAAAGAGGCTGCTGCGTCGCAATGGCCAGGCAGGCAAGGTCTCAGCGTGATGCCGAGGCCATGGGGGTAGTTGTCAAGCACATGGCAGCCTTGAAGTTGGATTTTCAGCATCAAGTCGAATATCTTCAGGAGGACATCGGGGAGAAAACACAGATTTTTTCCCAATGCATTGAAGATGCCAAGAAGAAGGTCGTTGAAAACTACATTGCCTCTCCGCGTTTTGACGATCTGATGGTGGATTCTTACAGAAGGGGGTTCAAACGGAGCCGGTGGATGATCCGGAACACGTACCCCGACCTTGATGTTAGTGTCATATCCACTTCGCGTATAACTCAAGAGATGGCCAATGTTGCCGATGGTGAGCCGGACTCTGAAGGAGAGGCAGGGCCTTCGGGTGTTGTTGAAGTGCCTTCTGATGGCGAAGAAGTAGCTCCGGGCAGGTAAATATATATATATATATATATATATATATATATATATATATATATATATATATATATATATATATTGTAAGTGCCTTCTGATGGCCAATGTACTGTTTCTTCCAACGGAATAGATAATCTTTTTGCCCACGCGTTCCTTTTTCCCAAACTGTTTCTTTGTCAAGCTGATAATATGCCACTTGTCCGGGTTATTATACTTTTGTGACCTGTTTTTCCGCGAGTCTTTTGCAGCGAATTGATTTTTTGTCGAGCTGATAATATGCCCAACTTTTCTTTGCTTGTTTACGCTGATGTTCCTCTTGGCTCTGCATCGTGGCCCATAGGACCTGATTTTGTCCAATTCGCTTGGCGGTTTATAGGTAGTATCGCCTTAAGTTCACGATGTTCCACGCTCGAGGTACTTGTTTGCCTTCCAAGGCTTCGAGCTCGTATGCACCCCCGAGCGCTCTCTTTACTTTATAGGTCCCTTCCCAGTTTGGTCCAAGTTTGCCCCAGCCGGGTTCGAGCACCATAATCTTACGAAGGACCAGGTCGCTGACTCGGAAGCTTCGTTGCTTTACTTTGGCATTGTAGTAGTGAGCTACCTGCTGCTGGTAGGCTGCTGTCTGGATATGTGCGAGGTCCCTTACCTCATCCAGTAGGTCAAGGTTGGTACGTAACTCATCTCCCTTTGTCCGATCGTCGTACGTTTCTAGTCGCAATGTTGGTACTTTGGTTTCCGCCGGGATCACTGCTTCAGTGCCGTAGGTGAGGTTGAAGGGGATTTCTCCCGTGGCAGTTTTTTCTGTAGTTCGGTGATCCCACAAGATATTTGGTAGCTCTTCGACCCATAGTCCCTTAGCTCGATCTAGACGTGCTTTCAGTCCGCGCAGGATGGCACTGTTCATTACTTTCGTCTAACCATTTGCCTGCGGGTGCACGACTGATGTGAAGTTTTGCCGAATCCCCATGTTCTGGCACCACTCTTGGAACTTGATATCCTCGAACTGTTTGCCATTGTCGGAAATTAGTACCCGAGGTAACCCAAAATGACATACTATGTTCTTCCAAAAGAAGTTTTGTATGTTCCGGGCCGTAACACTTGCTAGAGGTTCGGCTTCTATCCACTTCGTGAAGTAATCTACCGCAACAACTAAGAATTTTCTTCCGCCTGTTGCTGGTGAGAATGGTCCCATGAGGTCAATGCCCTATTGTGCAAAGGGCCACGAGCTGGCGAGGTATTTGAGGTCGGAAGCAGGCTGATGGTGGATATTGGCGTGTTTTTGACACTTATCACATTTTCTGACGAAATTGACAGCTTCTGCTTTCATCGCTGGCCAGTAGTATCCTTGTCGAAGTGCTTTTTGGGCGAGTGCTCTGCCCCCCAAGTGTCTGCCGCACAGGCCTTTGTGAGTGTCACGGAGTATGAACTTGGCTTCGGCAGGTCGCAGGCAACGCAAGTAGGGGAGCGTATAGGACCGCCGGTATAACCGTTCGTCTATTATGACGTATTTGGCTGCCTGGCGCTGCACCCTCTTGGCCGCATTGCGTTCTGCAGAGAGGGTTCCATCTATCTGGAAGCTCGTGAGTGGGTCGATCCAGCTCGGCTCTGCTTCGATGACGGGAGCGACCTCCTTTGCCCCCCCGAGAATACTAGGCCGAGGTAAATCCTCTATGTACACGGTTCTCACGTTGTTGTGACTTGTGCTGGCTAACCGGGACAGAGCGTCGGCCTCAGTGTTCTCTGACCTCGGAATTTGCCTGATGAAGTGTGACTAGAAGTTGAGCAGGGCCTCTTTTACTTTCGCCAAATATGCGATCATGGAGAGCTCGCGTGCTTCATACTCGCCCGTAACTTGGTTGACTACGAGTTGGGAATCGCTGCAGATGACCAAGTGCTTTGCTTTTACCTTTCGCGCTAAGTTCAGCCCGGCTATCAGTGCTTCATACTCTGCCTCGTTGTTGGATGCCGCAAACTCAAAGCATAGTGCGTATTCTAATTTGTGCCGTCCGGGCTGCATAAGACTATTCCAACCCCACTGCCTTGCTGGTTCGAGGAACCATCCACGTGAAGGATCCAGGGCTCCTCATTCCAGTTCGCGTTTTGCCTGACCAGGAGAGATGCCACATTGGATGCTACTTCACGGGGTTCAGACTCTATTGGCTCGGGAGCTCTGGGTTCGCCCGAACTGGGGACCTCGGGCTCGACCTGTAGGGCTTCGTGGCTGAAAGTGCACTCGGCGATAAAATCTGCCAGAGCTTGGGCCTTAATTGCGGTCCGGGGTTTGTACTGGAGATCGTACTCCCTGAGTTCGATGGCCCATTTCGTCAGCCTATCGGAGACCTCGGGCTTCAGCGAAACTTGTCTTAGGGGTTTGTCGGTTAAGACAACGACGGTGTGAGCTTGGAAGTATGGGCGGAGTTTCCGAGCAGATATCACTAGTGCGTAGGCAATTTTTTCTATCTGCGGGTACCTTGTTTCTGCTCCCTGCAGAATTTTACTAACATAATAGATGGGCCGTTGAACCTGATCTACTTGCTTTATTAATACCGAACTGACCACTTCGTCGCTCGCCAAGAGGTAAGTCTTTAGCTCGTCGAACGCGAGCTGGCAATCTCGGGTCCATTCGAACCATTTGCCTTTGATTGCCTTGAAGAAAGGCAGGCAGCGGTCTGCCGACTTGGACATGAAGTGACTCAGAGCGGCTATGCGGTCGTTTAGCCTTTGAACTTCTTTTACTTTCCGAGGTGGTCTCATATCAAGGATGGCCTTTATTTGTCTGGGTTGGCCTCAATGCCGCGCCGGTTGACAATGTACCCTAGGAACTTACCCGAGGTGACACCGAATACAAATTTGTTTGGGTTTAGTCTCATGTTATATTGACGCAGAATTCTGAAGAGAGAATCCAAGTCTCTTATTAATTCTCGCGAAAACTGTGTTTTGACGACCATGTCGTCTACATAACATTCAATTTTCGTGCCAATTAAAGGCCGAAAAAGTTTATTTACAAGTCTTTGAAAGGTCGCACCAGCATTCTTTAGCCCGAAGGGCATGACCTTGTAACAGTACAGGCCAAACTCGGTAATGAAGCTGGTTTTTTCTTGGTCGGACTGGTCCATCTTAGTCTGGTTGTAGCTTGAGTAGGCGTCCAGGAAGCTTAGCAGCTCGTGTCCCGAGGTCGCATCCACGAGGCGGTCAATTCGGGGTAGGAGGAAGCAGTCTTTTGGGCAAGCTCGGTTCAGATCGGTGTAGTCGACGCACATGCGCCACTTGCCGTTGGCTTTTTTCACCAGCACTGGGTTGGCTACCCAGCTCGGGTAATGAACTTCCCTTATGAAGTCCGCTGCGAGGAGCTTTTCGACTTCTTCGTTGACCACCCTCCAGCGCTCCGGGGCTAAGTTGCGTTTCTTCTGTCTAATGGGTCTGACTACAGGGTCAGTGTTAAGCTTGTGAGTTATGAGGCCAGGATCAATACTAGGCATATCTGCCACGGACCATGCAAAAATATATAAATTTTGGAGTAAGAAACTCACCAGTTCAGTCCGCAAAGGCTCCTTGTTGGAGGCGCCGATCTGTAGAGTTCACGTCGAATCTGTAGCCGAGGTCGGGACTACAACTGTTTCCTCAATGGGCGAAGCTCGTTCCTCGCCCTGCTCCGCAGGTCGCTCTAGTTCGAGGTCGTCGGCTACCTTGTTTTTTCCCTTTAGGGCGGCAACATAGCATTTGCGGGAATCGAGTTGGTCGCCCCGCGCTACCCCCACACCGAAGTCCATGGGGAACTTCATTGCCAGATAATAGGTGGAGACCACTGCACGTAGAATATGCGTAATTGGTCACCCTATTATGGCGTTGTATGGGGAGGGGGTCGCGACCACCAGGAAATCGTGGTTGAGTCTTACTGCGTACGGCCATGTGTCGATTTCCACAGGTACTGTTATTTTTCCCAAGTGCCTGACTTCCTCTCCGCTGAAGCCTACCAGTGGAGTGTGAGTGGGTTTCAAATCGCTTTTCTGCAATTTCAATTGGTCGAACACCGATTTGAATAGTATGTCCGCCGAACTGCCTGAGT
Source organism: Nelumbo lutea (assembly GCF_056320005.1). Taxonomy (NCBI): domain Eukaryota; kingdom Viridiplantae; phylum Streptophyta; class Magnoliopsida; order Proteales; family Nelumbonaceae; genus Nelumbo; species Nelumbo lutea. The sequence goes on along the minus strand of NC_142686.1, from coordinate 47,573,077 downwards.
CGACCAGCACGCGCCGGACTTCGAAGTCACTGATCCTTAGCTTTATGACGAGCGCGTCGTCGTGGGGGTAGTGAACACCTCGCGCGTCGTTTTCTGTAAAAAAGATCGGTTCTTCCTTCTTCGGCCTCTTGGGAGGGTTCTGCTCCTCTCGGGCTGCTTCGCGAATTGACGTCCTTGTTGCCGCCAAAGTGCATCCTGCCACCACCGAACCGCCCACTATCACGTGGATGGTTCCCCGGATTGGCCTTTCTTCTAGGGGAGGTTGCTGCAAGACTTCGGCCGAAATGTTGCTTGGCTCGGGGACATCCTTCCCGTGTTCCCCTTGCCGACCTGCTTTATTACTATTGTCGTAGTGTACAAAATTTCTTAAGTACCCGCGACGGATGAGTCCTTCTATCTCATCGCAGAGATTATTACATTGCTCAGTGCTATGACCATGATCTTTTTGAAAACTACAATATAAATTTTTGTTCCTCTCGTTGGGGTTGCTCTTCAGGCGAGGTGGCCACTTTACGTAAGGCGCGTCCTTGATCGTCATTAGAATCTCGTTCCGCCTTGCATTCAATGGCGTGTAATCCGTCTGAACTGCTAAGGGAGCTCGGGACGGTTGGCTCGGCTTCGCCTCTCGGTTATGGCCTCTTCTATCGCTGGGGTTGGAGGGCTGCTCGCCCTCTCTTTTTCTTTTTTCAACCCCGCCTTCGATTCTCTGTTGATCTCTTCCTTTGTTCTCATAAACTTGTTCGCAAGCTTGAGGAAGTCGGCCATGGTTGCTGGCTGGCTGGCCACCATGTGCCATTTGAACTCTTTGTGCGTCACCCCTCTTTTGGCCGCGACGAGCTGTACCGTGGGGTCTAACCGTGGGATCTGCAAACATTCTTCATTGAACTGTTTGATGTAGCTCCGGATGGGTTCTCCCTCTCTTTGGATTACCCTGAAGATACTTTCCTCGGTTTTGGGACACCTTTTACTGGTGACAAAGTGCGTAGTGAAGATCTGCACGAACTGGGGCCAGCTTTTTATTGACCCAGAAGCTAGGTTCTGGTACTAGGTGTGGACCACCCTCTGAAGGTGGTGGTGAAGGCCACACATGCACTACTCGCTTGCCCTAGCGAGGTGCATTTGCGACTGGAACGCGTCGACGTGGTCGTTGGGGTCGAAGGACCCATCATACTTGTCCAGAGAAGGGAGTTTGAAATCTCTAGGCAAGGGGACTGCCAAAAGTTCAGCTAAAAGGGGGGAAGGAATTGAGAGAACGGGAATGGTTTTTACCTCGCCCGAGTTCGTTTCTTCCTTGCCTCTGAGCTCGGGTAGCACGCGAGTAGCAGTTCGGCGACTTTGTCGATGCCTTCTTTGAGTGGGCCTGGTGCTGGTGCTGCTTGCCTCCGTGTTGCCGAGCTCGATGGGCCCGAGTTGCTGGCCTGCTGCTAAGGCGCTGAAGCGGTTCTCCGTGAGTAGGAACTCGGGCTTGGAGCACCAAGGTGACTTTGTTGGCGTGGTTCTTAACCCACCCGCGGGCTGCGAGGCGGGGGTGATCTTTCTTTGATTTCGGCCCGGGGATGAGGCCTGACTGTTAGGGGGTTTTGTGGTCGGGAAGCCTCTCCTTAGTGAGGTCGTCCACCTTGAGGGGAGGCCTTGACCGGCTTTGAAACAGGGTGCTGGGGGGGGGAGCGGCTGGTTCAAGGGTAGCTGAGGGAATTGTTGTTGATAATGGTGTTGGGAGAGGTGGTGCAACACCTGGTGTTGCTGGAGTTGGTGCTGTTGGAACTGCTGCATTTGGGCCTGCATTGCCCGCATCAGATCATCTATTTGGTTTTGGCGGGCTGCCAGTGGGACAACAGTTGGTTCCGCGAAGTTCGTTTCGATGGGTAGTGGGAGAGGTGCCACCGCGTGTGGCACATTCAAGCTTGGGATCCCATCCACTTAAAGGGGGATGGTGAACTGCCCAATGCACACCGCCGGAGCATGAAGTTGCTCTTCGGTAGTGGTTGTTTCGGTTCCACGTCCGGCACTGCTGGAGGAGGCCATTTCAGTGTTGGAGTGGGTGTTGGAGTTTTTGAAAGGAGGGTAGGTAGAAGAGATTTAAAGGGAGGCTTTTAGAAGTTGTTCCCACAGACGGCACCAATTGATGGAGCGCAATCCGGCCGATCTTAGCTGTCAACGAACTCGCCTCTGAGCTGGAGCATCGGGGAGCCTGAAACGGGAAAGTGATAACTCCGAACCTCAAGTCAGTAATCTCTTAAAGGCAATGTGTAGACCAGATAGCGCAAAGTTCACACACCTTGTTTGTTGGGGGCAAGGGGTTCTTATAATCACTTCGCGCACTCGCTTCGAGGCCCTTGTCAGGTCGGGTATGATTATTCTTGCGTCTGTCAGTTCGAACGTCATCCTTTTTGCTGGGACAGAACCGCCACTGCCTAATCATCTCTCTAACTGGAGATGGTGGTGTCAGGTGGTGACGGCAGGTGGTCATTTTAGAGTGCGTCCGTCAAGCGTCAGATCCCAAGTCAGTCGGGTGCGGCGCCCTCGGGTACGGACTTCCTCAGTGTCAGGCATGGTACGACTTGTTTGGTTTTGGTGCCCAGAAGGTGATGCGGAGTGGTGAACGAGGCGATGTCTTGAGTTCGGAGGTATGTATAGGGCGGGCCAGTTCGGCGAGGTGTATCCCGAACTGTTACAAGGTTGGCCAGTTTGGCGAGGTAGATCCCGAACTGATTAGGCCAGTTCGGCGTGTATCCCGAACTATTTACAAGGTTGGCCAGTTCGACGAGGTGTATCCCGAACTGTTACAAGGTTGGCCAGTTCGGCGAGGTGTATTCCAAACTGTTACAAGGTCGGCCAGTTTGGCGAGGTGTATCCCGAACTGTTACAAGGTAGGCCAGCTCGGATTATTTTCTGGTTTGGGGCCAAGGGTGAGTTCGGGCCCCCAATAGGGAGTTTGGTCCGCTGGTGTCCCCTTGGTGTTCGCACTTTAGGATTGCTTTTGTGTCAAACTGTTGTTTTTGTCACGTGTCGCATAACTGTGAGGTCGGGCCAAATCTTCCTTCATCAGAATGCATGTGGGGTGTGTTCTATCTTCTATGAGTTCGAATCACCTACCAACAAAATATGCTTCGACACCCTATTAACATAATTTGACATTGTATATCTCATACATGATGAGTCCCATTTTTATGGTGGGCTCCAGTTTCATAGTTAGATGTGTGATGTTAGATGATGTATATAGAGTATTGAAACATGTTTTGTTGGTAGGAGATCCAAACTCTAGGCATGTTCATTGTATGATTTAAACTGTAAAATCGAATTGAATCAAATTGAACTTATAGTTTGGTTCAGTTTATACTTTAAAATGGTTTGGCTTATAAGATTTTACAAGCCAAATTAAACCATAAAAAATTTTATATAATAAATTTCTTAATTTTATAATAAAATAACAAAATAAAAATTTTATCTTTAAACTTTCAAGGGTTGTTATTTGGACTTTCTAATTGGATTAGATCCAATAAAATCATAGAATGAATGGCCCTAAATCCCCAAACTATATTAAAAATGACACCAAACTGTGATAAAACAGTTTAGTCTGATTTGATTTCCATAGTAAAATTTTTTGACTTAAAAATTTCTCAAACCATTATTTACTGATTTGATCTAAATCATGCATCTAAAGAGAGAGATATTGGGTCATTATTATTAATTGACAGCCCCTAACGCATCATCAATTTCAGCTAATCCGGACACGTTATCAAACAGCCCCCTGAACAAGGGAAGACTTAAATTGCGGTGAATGTGACCGTGAAAGGATATAAAGTTATAAACCATTGGAGACAAGCTAAAAAATCTCAAGAGCTCTTTACCTGTTTCTTAGGAAAATGCTTTAATCAATCAATTAAGAGAACCAGTCGGAGACCCACCACCAACATGCAGCGTTTCTGTTTGAAAATTCAACTGATAGAATAGATTAATGTGTATTTCTCTTGCTAAGCCAACCGTTGTTGAGTCAAGCTTCACATGTATATCCCTTACTGTTGCAAAACCTCAAGGGAGGACCAAATTATTAGTCGGTGGAATTCAATGTTTAATTTCCTGCCGGGCTGAAAGCATAAGCTATTAGCTATTAGGTGACGTCTTTCAATAGTTTTTTTTTTTTTTTCCTTCTTTTTTTTAATATGTTATTCCACATAAAAGTTTATCAAAGTTGAAGTGTGAATACATAAGTCCGTTCATGAGAATTCAAACATAAGACCACTTAGTCAAACAGACTTAATACCATCTCAAGAAATCTTTCAATCTAAAAGTTTAAATTATTAGGTGAGATCTCTGAATAGGTTTTATTATCTAATAAAAAAAATAATTAGATAATTTAGTGATAAGCCTTTAAGCATATTTTATTTCTAATTGAACTTTATTTGTTTCCATATAAAGATAAATAAACATTCGGGGAGGGGTGATTGATGAATCTAGATTAGCTGAACCCTTTATTTGTACAGTGGGCAGTCGAATCAATAATAAACTGGTGTAGAACATTATTATTGGTTCTACAGCATTCTGAGCTATTGCATTCGGCTCAATCTATTTTTCATTGAAATATATATATATTATTGGTTTCACCTTTATCGAGTGATAGGTCCAATACGCCAAGAATTGAGTTTACATAGATGTTCTCATCCTCAATGATCAGAACTGATTGAAGAAGAATATACTTTTGTTTTCTTTTGCTTTACTAGCTTTATTGTTTGCATATTCTTATCATCAAACACTTGGGGGATGTTTCAGTGTTAGTATCATAGGCTGTTAAGCTATTTATTTCTTGTGATTCCAAGACAATTCGACTGTATATAGTTGGTTTAGAAAAATATCATTTTCTTAAAACCAAATCACAGAAAAATGCTCTTGGTTGTGTAGTGTAGCATTTTGTTTTTTATTTCTTTTAAACATGAAAATAAAAATATATTGTCAAAAATATTTTTCCTCAAGTAATTTTCACACCATACGTATTTAAAAATTGCATTGCATAGAGATTCTGATCGAATGGATCTTACTTCACTTTCATATTTCTTTTCTTTATTCTATTTATACTTTAGACTCAATTTCATTTATGTATACTTAAGTGTAGGTTGGTGTAACGGATTGAAGCTTTAAAGCAACACTTGTAAATAGTTCGGAAGAAATTTATAAATTTCATTAAAGCTTAATTTGGAAGGAGTACAAATACAAATGTGTACAGTATAAATTTATACAAAATATAAGGTTTTGCTGTCTATAAATTTGTATTTGTACTCCTTCAAAACTGAGCCTAAGGCTGTGTTTGGAAACAATGCAAATGGAGTGTAAATCCCGGTTTAGGGTAAATTTGCACTGTTGTTCACTTTTGCCTATGCGCAACATTACATTTATGCATTGACAAATGACAGAAAACACATTTTCCAATACATATTTACATTGATAATAAGATTATGGTTTTCCACTTGTATGTAAAAGACATACTTTATTGGAATTCATGTTTGCATCCATTACAACTAAGAGTATGTTTGGTAAGAAGGTAAATTTGTCCGTGCAAAATTAACCCAACTTTACAATTTATATGGGCCGTTTTACACTCTCCATATTTACATTCACACTTATTTGCATCATTTCCATGCGCAGCCTATTGTACATATAACAGAGTAACGGACAACAATAACCCAAATTAACTATATGTAAACGAAAACATGTTTCTGCTTTTGAAATTAAGAATCCTTTGGTTGGTTTCAAAAATAGGTGTATTAATTTGGTTAAGAGTTTACCAAGAGAAAGAAAATTTGGGTAAAACAATCTGAAAATATAATTACTCTATTTTGAGAAATTAAGCACATATTCAATAGCATGTTCGTTTTGGCTACGTGATATATTTACGGGTAAAATACAAAAACCTCCCCTGAAGTTTTTAACAATCATAAAAACCTTCCCTATAGTTTCATTTTAATAAATACCTCCCCTGAACTTTTGAGAAAACTTCACAAAAACCTTCATTCCGTCACTTTTTCAGATAGAAAACGTTAGACTAATGCACCGATTTTTTTTCCAAATACCTATTTTACCCTTTTATAAATTATTTTACATACAAAATTATTAAAATAACCTTGTTTTAACTTGACAAAAACCTCTTTAACGGTCATGTTCAATTTGTATTTGAAGCAAGAAATCAAAAACATTTATGTTTGAAGAATTACCTCCTAATAAGTGGTCATCTTATTATGTTCCTTTTTTTTTAACTTGTTTGGCCTAACAAATCAGTTACACATATCACATATGGGACATGTTATAGGTTTCAATATATAGTATGAGATCAACATGATCAGTCTATGCTTTATGTTAGGATGGGGAACTATCAACTGTCTTTTGTCTAGATGTGGCCCCTAAAACCCGCTAATCCTTTCTTTAACCACAGATATATATGCATGGAATGCCAGCCGGAGAGTGTATCAAATGGACGTAATTTAGGTTGTGTTTGGATAATAAGCTTCAGGATTTGTGCTTTTAATGCCCTGATTTGAGAGGGTTTTTGACCCTTTTCATGTTGTCTTTTAGCCTTTAAAGTGGACCCCATCTGAAAGTCTTGAACAATGTATGATGGAAAGCCCTCATTTCTATTTTTCACCCAAAAAAAGAAGAAACCTTCCCCTCAAAAGCTTCTTTTAATAGCTTCTCCAAAACTTGAACCCTCCCAAATGAACTCTTTAGGTTTTATGCTTTAAGGCTTAAAAGTGTTTTGACTTTAGATCATAATATTTCTAATTAGCAGCAAGTTTTACCAAATGTTCAACACACTTTTTTTTATTCAAATTCATTTTTCACAGTTCAAAGCTCAAAAAGCAAAAGTTTATCCAATAACATAATTTTTGAGCTTTGAGCTGTAAAAAAGCGAATTTGAGTAAATAATTTTCATGGAAAAGAAACATCTCTCTCATTGCATATAAAAAAAAAAAAAAAAAAAAAACATGAAGAAAGAAATAAAGGACCAAATGACTAAAGTAATACATTGAATGGATTTTTCACCGGTGATTGTTAATTTAGTCAACCTCCAACCAATTGATATTAAGGTTTAATTTGGAAGGAGTACAAATTAAATATAGACAAAATATAAAGTTTTGCACTTAACATATTTGTATTTGTACTCCTTCCAAACTGAGCCTAAGTGTTTATCTCGAGTCTGAACATTGCTTCTCATGCAGAAGGTCAAAGACACTATCAAAATGAGGCCCACCATGTCCGTGCATGGTTTATTTATGACGTAATTGACTTGAATCATCTATTTCCAAGTTGGAAATTAGATTGAGTCATGGTACTGATTCCAGATATGCATGATTCTACCAAGTCAAATGACCAGGTAAGCAACGAAAAGAAGAAGAAAATAAATTAAGTCAAATCCATTATGATTGGTTTTAAATATTGCCCTTTTCTAAAGTCCTACAACCGAAGGTTCTCTGCCAAGTATCCGTTTAGAGGGCTTTCACACAGTAACTTCTGGTATTACATGAGCTGAAAAATTCAGATTGTCATAAAGTTGTGTTTGGTAAACATCTGGAAAGTTGAAAATAGACATCTGAAACAGCTCAGTCAACACATCTCAATCAATAAAGAAGCCCCCTCAAATGGCTCTAAAGCTCACATGCATCTAAGAGCTTAACTGAGATAAATTAAGCTGTGAAAACCCTTTTCTTATTGCCCCAAATTGAAGTTGAGAACAGAAACTAATAGAAGCAGGAAATAAAAAATGCACAAATCGCCTCTAACAGCTCTGTAAGATAAAAAAAAAAAAAAAGATAAATATGAATGTTAGAAAAAAATCCAAACAGAAGAGAGAGCAACATTGGACAAAACCCTATAAAATGAAAAACTAACAAAATGCCATTGAGATCAGATAATTCATATTTTTCTTGTTAACATAATTAACCTAAAACCAAAGAAATGAGAAACCCCAAGCAGTAAGTAAACCCCAACGCCGGCAATGATGTTGCTATCCAATGTTGGAAACTGTGAGCAACCTACAAAGGAAAAATGGGGAAACCAAAAGAATTAGTAAACCCCAAACAGCCGAAAACTTAACGCCGGCAATGAATCGCTACTTGTGGGAAGTAATGAGCAAAGGAGGGCAGTCCACCATCCTAGACATTCATCTCAGGTTCCTGATGACCAGAGTAAGAATTGAGAAGAAAACAAACCCCAACCAATTTAACCTGTAGTGGAGATTCATTAGCATATGCTCAAATACTTGAATTCATCCTAAAGTATAAACTTTGCCTATGCTGGAAATAAAGAAAAGACCTCACCATTGTTCCCACTGCATCATATCCAAGTGAAATATGCCTTGAAAGAAAAACATAAACAAAAAAAAAAAAAGTAGTTTTACAACAAATTAGTACACACTCAAACCAGAAAAAGAAAAAAAAGAAAATGGGTTCATTAGTATATACTGAAAAATTCTAGTTCTTTTAGGAAAAATTAAAAAAAAACCAATAGTGTAATATGAAATTTCTTAGGTATGCTAAAACAGTATACCTTGAAAGAGGAACATGAATAGAGACCTTGAAATATATGACCAAACATATATCTAATTAGTTAAAAAAAATGCACATAAGTAATCACATTAATTTTTTTTATCCAAAACAATAATATAATATTGAGATTGGTTACCTATACTAAATATGTTAATGATCTCAAAGACCTTAAACATGAATCATAATAAGACAAACACCAAAATAAACTTAGATTGGAAAAATCACAATTTCGAAATATAAATAAACCACCAAACAAAGCATAAAACCAAAAGTTGCACTGAACACGCTAAACAAAGCATAAAATCAAAACAACCCAATTATAACTTCGAAGAAAACCTAAGGTTCAAAACTCACACACTGTAAGAAAACGAGAATCCCTATGTCCAAAAGAGCAAAAAAGGAACCAATATATTGGAAAACCTCACTAGAATATTAACAAATAGAAAACTACCATTGTAGAAGAGGTCAATACATGAACAACTGGAATGATGCAGAATAGGAGGGCAAGCTCCATCCAGGAAGGCCAAAACCTGTTAACATGAAAACCCTAAACAAAATCACGAGAAACCACATATTAAGTATTAGGGAAAACCCCAAAACAAAAGGATACCCCAACATTAAGTAATAACAAAAGAAAAATAGATAACACCCAATGAAAATTCATTAAATTCCTAAAGCTCTTTCTCACCCCCACTAAGTTTGCAACACCTCTCTCCCTTCCTCCCTTGGCTCTAAATTGTAACATATGAAACACTTCCTTCAATAACCATTTTATAATGCCTATTTATAACCTCAACATATTTGAAGTTTCATTAGCGTGGTTCAGAAAAAAAGGTCCAAAATCAATAAATAAATAATTACAAATGTGTTTAAATAGATTTACATCCAATGTTTTCCCCACAATTCCAGAAATTGCTGACCCTCTTCGTACATCAATTCCGGTAATAGTATGAAACATAAAAAATTTAACATAAAGGAAAGGCCTAATTCTTGAGCACCAAATTTATACCATCGGGTAATAGTCCTTCCAATCATAAAATGCCTGCAATTTCTTGCACCAGACCAAAACACGTTGTATTAGAGAAAGAAAACAAATGAAAATGGCTTGTTACAGAGATTGAGAATAAATCACAGAAGTTGAAGATAAAAGGGAGCCACGTTGAGTCATTAAGAGTAATGAGCAAGTTTCTTATGAAATAAGAAAAATATCTCTAGGATTCGGAATATAAAAAATAAAAGATTTTCAAGCAAAGCATAATACTCATTAATGAGCAAGTTTCTTACCTTTTTCATCGACATGTGTATTTATTTGTGAAGGAAATCAAACAAACAATGTAGAGAAGAATGAGAATTCCTTCTACCTTAAATTAATATCTAGAATGTAGAGTTGTAGGGCAGTAATGTCATTTGTGCTAGCTGTTAGCATGTTAGCATGTTAGCAGTGTTAGTAAGTTATAAGCTAGTTATTTCTGTTATTCTTTTAGTTGCTGAGAAGTTTTGTTAGTTGGGGCAATTTTGTAAGTGTGCAACTTTTATATATATAAAATTGAGTGGGGCGGCAAGTCATTGATTCCACTCTTTCTCTTCGTTCCTCTCTCTCTCTCTCTCCCTATTTCATTCTCTGGTTTTCTTGTTGAAATTCTTATCTAGACTAGGACTGACCTCAGTCCCTATTAAACAAGCAAGATAAAAACAAAAACCCTAAGAATCAATCACCAATAACAGGGAAGTCTATTTTTCCTTTGTACCTATGTAATGTGCTTTGATTCAACCAGCACCTTATCTTCTTGAGGACTGCTTGGCATCAATCACCATTCCTTTCATTTGAAACTTCCAAATCCAAACTTTTGAAGGCATAGGTTCCATGCCTCCACCCCTCCTGCTTCCAAAGATTGCACGGACAACTGATACGTATGTATGGCGATTTTCTTCATTTTCCTCCGACAATATTTTCCTAACTCTGGTGATATTCCCCTCTCTCTGACCATCTATCAGTATTGATTCTCTCTCTCTCTCTTGTAACAACAGTCAGCACCAGTGAATCCAAGCATCTAATCACCGAGAAGGAAGGGTTATCTGACTTCCGAAGCGGATCCAAGAAATCAGATTATCTTGCTTGATCACCGTATCTATGCCGAGACGAATCAGATTACAGCTTGTCCAACTCGGAATCGTTCAGTACTCTCGAAACTACTCTCTCATTTAGACACCAGCGTTTCTCTTGCTGGTAAAGTTCTGTAGCTATTGGAGATGGTTAAGTGTCTAGAGGGCCACACAACGGTATGCGATGATCCACTGTGTTCTAAGCTGCTAATGCTCTTGTTTAAATACGTGAGTCATTTATTGTTAGTGAGCAAGAAGATAATCGTTATAGGATCGATCATCCGCTGTGGCGGGTTTCACCTAATCATTTTTCCTTTGTTATTTTATTTTTGTGAAGGGTGAATGGTTTGTATTGTAGGAGGGAGAGAATCAGTTGAACATGAGTTTTTTGTTAACAAGGATGGACTGGATTTGGATTGGACCCAATCTGATCCATTTGCATTTTTATTGGATTGGATTGCAGAAGATGTTTTTATATATTTTTTATGTAATTTTATTTTTTTCATTCACTTTGGATTAGATTAGACCCAATCCGATCCATTTACATTTTAATTGAACCAGATTGGATTGCAGTAGGCATTATAGTTTTTTTATACATTTTTTCTGAATTTTTCATGTAATTTTGGTGTTTGATTCAATTTGGATTGGACCCAATACAGTCCGTTTGCATTTTATTTGGACCGGATTGGACTTGATTTGTATGAATTTGGATTAGATTTGGTCCAATCCATTTATAAATGGATCAATATTGGATTGAACCAAATCCAGTCCAATTGAGAGTCCTACTACTCCAATCTGACAATCTCATCTTTCATAGCTTCTACCTAGAGACCACATATCCACTGACCTTGATACCTCTCCCATAGCCTTAGAAATCACAACTGAATGCCAACATACAAAGACATAGAGGATTCTAGGGTTTTGCCCAAAACAAAGAAAAGGGGACATTGGGTTTTTACTCAATACAAAGATAGAACGAGAGAGAGAGAGAGAGTTATGGATTCTCTCCCGTTTGATTGGTTTTCTTACAAACTACGTGGAATAAAAAATAGAATGTTCAAAAATACAGAAGAAAATTAGGAAGAGGGTTTCCCATAAGGGAAAAGAGCCATGCTTGCTGATATAGCACGATTTCCAAACACTGACTAATTACACTAGTTAAAATTTGGAAAAACATCAGATTGAAATCTCTTTTTCCGGTGTATAATTCCTTGACTTTGCTCTGACACACCCAACTATTTTTTTTTTGGAGGGTTGTGTGTTAAAGAACATTGGATTGTTTTATATGGCATGGGAGGATTGATAATGTGTACTGTTAATCATTCCACATTTATTACACATCTCTAATCCTTTCTCTAATTTCAACATACAAGATTCCGATCTAGTGGTTTGAACCCATATAGAACACATCAGACAGTCGGGTTGACAGCCGAGGTGTATGTCCTTGACATATCTCATCACATCCCTAGATTTGGACAGAATACAAAGGACTGAAGATAGAAGGTTGACTTTCATCCTTCTCAGAAACGCTTCCTCTCCCAGTGAAACAGATCCACGTGTCGGTTGAACAGTATTGAGAGATTAACTGGCGTTATCGGTTTCTGTCAACCGTAGTTAAAGTCGCATTTACCCCGTACGGTAACAATAATTACCGAGTAATGGCGGGGAGAGTGAAATTATAGTGAGAGAAAGAGAGGGCAGAGCAGAGCTGTGAGTGAGAGTGAGTCGTCGGTCTGAAAATTCCAGCAACCAAAGCAAAAAAACCCTTTAAGGCTTCAGCTTCTCCGACTTCTCCATTTCCGAAAACACCGACACTGGTATTTATTTATTTTCTTTCACTTTGAGTCTCTGGTGATCTCATCTCTCCTTTAATTCGTTGTCAAGCTTTCATGGCGGTTTTGGAACTCTAAGATCTTCAGATTTTTTTTCCAACTTTGCTCAGAGGTATCAATGCTTTTGAGTTTTGCGAGATTCTTCTTCGTATTTTCGATCTGGGTTTCTCTCTCTCGTCTTATCGTTTTATTTACTGCATTTTCTTTTTTTTTTTTTTTGGGAATAGATGTTTTGAGAGGATTTTCGGGTTTATTTTGGAATATTATTCGAGTCTCTGTAGATGCTTCTCCTTTTCAGCTTACTCAGTTTGGTAGATTCTTATATACTTTGACATCTTCTGCACTTTTCTACGTTATCTTTCGAACGATTCCAGTGGATTCGTACTGGTTTTCGCAGATTGCGAAGGCTCTTTTCCTCGGTTAAAAGTAACGTTCCTCAGCATGATTTACTGTTGTTCTTGCTTCGTTTCTGTGAAGGACAGGAATAAAAAAAGGAAAAAGTGGAGGTCTGGTTCGAGTGATGCAAAGAAGAACCATCTGATCGTGTCTTTTTTTTTTCTGGGTTAATTTCTGTCTCGTAGCGAGAATGTATGGAGGAGGAGATTGTCAGGTACTGTCGTCGTTAGGCGGAAACGTAGTCTCTGCAGACCCGCTCTTCTCGTCGCCGATCCGAAACCCTAATCTCAATTTCATGGCTAACCTCCCTTTCCATCCTTTCTCTGCTATCATTCCGGTAACTTTCCTTTTCTACTCGAGCAAATTTAGTCAAGTCCCTCTTTTTATGGTTACTTTCTTCGCTCAAAAAAAAAAATAAAGAAAATAAACCACTCGCGAGAAGCCTAATAATCGTGTGCATTGCGCCTTCTTGCAGAAGGAAGAAGTTGGAATAGCGAAAGGGAAGGACGAGGAGATGGAGAGAAGCGGCTCGGGCAGTGGCCATGCCGAAGGCCCGTCTCTGTCCGGTGATGAGCAGGAGAACGAGCAGCAGCCCAAGAAGAAACGTTATCACAGACACACTGCTCGCCAGATTCAAGAGATGGAAGCGTAGGGGTTCCCCCCCCCCCCCCCTCTCTCTCTCTCTCTCTGAACTGGACTCAGTCGTTATCTTACGCACTCCGGTGTATCAATACTGAATTGTGAATTGTTTCATGACCAGTTTTCTAATGCATTATTCTTTGTTTTAATTGTTTTCTGAGATCAGTCTGTTTAAAGAATGTCCGCACCCGGACGACAAGCAAAGGATGAAACTGAGCCAAGAACTCGGCCTCAAACCTCGCCAAGTCAAGTTCTGGTTCCAGAACCGGCGAACGCAGATGAAGGTGCGCACTTTAGCATCATCCTCCATTCCTCCTTAACTTCTTCAGAAGTCCAAGAGTCCAAACCCTAATTCTGTAAATCGGGGAGAGCTGGTTGCTGTTGCTGCCAACTGTTGACACACGCAATCTCGATTTTCGAGAACGAGGGGGTCTGTGTATACGCGTAAACCATCAAGGCATCAACCCTCCCGCACTGTAGAGAGAAGCTCATTTATAATGGTTGGAAACTCCTTAAATACACACTGGGTTGCGCAATAAACCCTACCTGCTCATGTGTTTCCCTGGTTGAAGAACCAGTACTGTGGTAAGCTGTAAGCAGCTGTAAGGATCTTGGTGTAGAGTCCAGCCCAAACTTTTAATGATCTCTCTCAACTTGCAGAACAAATAAAGTGCACCGGTGTGCTTAGGATAAGAATCAAAGCCATGCTTATTTATTGTGTTTCTGTCTGTCTTTGGTGTAACAGGCTCAACAAGACCGAGCAGATAACGTGATACTGAGAACAGAAAACGAGAACCTAAAGAACGAGAACTTCCGTCTTCAAGCAGCGTTGAGGAATATTATCTGTCCGAACTGTGGTGGTCCGGCCATTCTGGGGGAGGTCTCGTTCGATGAACAGCACCTTCGCCTTGAAAATGCCAGACTCAAAGAAGAGGTACTGTTTACAGACAATGAGAACGTAAGCAACTGAAAATCTTGTTTGATTGTTTCACTTAAGACAGTTATAATATAATAGACAAGTGAATGTACAGTAGTTTCTGTTGATTCAACACATTTGAACATGAATCAAGGAAATTTGTACTGGAAAGTATAAATGTTTAAGTTAAGATCGAGCTACTGTTGCAGCTTGAACGTATCTCTTGCGTTGCTTCACGATACAGTGGTCGGTCCATTCAAGCACTGGCGCCTGCACCGCCTCTGCTACTCCCTTCGTTGGACCTTGACATGGGAATCTACTCTAGGCATTTTCACGAGCCTATATCCAATTGCACTGACATAGTTCCGGTGGCCCCATTGCCGGAGAATCCACAGTTTGCTGGGGGCTGTGTGATCATGGAACAAGAGAAGCCTTTAGCTCTAGAACTTGCCATGGCAGCGATGGATGAACTGGTAAAGATGTGCCACGCGACTGATCCTCTTTGGGTTCGAAGCAGCATTGGTGGTAGGGAAGTTCTCAACCTGGAAGAGCATGCAAGGATGTTTCCATGGCCAATGAACGTCAAACAGCATAATACTGAGTTCAGGATTGAAGCCACCCGAGATAGTGCTCTTGTTATAATGAATAGCATCACACTGGTGGATGCCTTCTTAGATGCTGTAAGTCCCCATTTAAGTAGCAAGATGCTAGCTTATACGCTGCTTGATCTTTGGTTCTTCCCGTTGATCTACTCGTTTACATATATAAAAAACCCAGAACCCAGAAACCCTTAATTCTCTTCTTATTTTGCAGAATAAATGGGTGGAACTGTTTCCATCCATTGTGTCAAAAGCAAGAAATGTTCAGGTTATAACTTCTGGCGTTTCTGGTCATGCAAGCGGTTCTCTTCTTCTCGTAAGGATCTCTTATTTATATTTTTTGCGAAATCTTCTTCCGCTTAAATATTCGTGATCTCAACCTTTTCCCCATTTTTTTCCCTTCTGGGTACGTAGATGTATGCAGAGTTTCAAGTTCAGTCTCCTTTGGTACCAACGCGTGAGGCTCATTTTCTTCGCTATTGCCAACAAAATATGGAGGAGGGGACTTGGGCAATCGTTGATTTCCCAATTGACAATTTCCATGACAATCTTCAAGCCAGCTTTCCTAGATACAGAAGACGACCCTCTGGCTGCATTATTCAGGATATGCCTAATGGATACTCCAGGGTAAGGTTTAACATTCCACTTTTACTGATAATATCTATTGTTCTTCTCTATTCTATCTCTAAATTAAATTAATTTAGTTGCTGCAATTTACATGGTTACAATAATGTTTCTTTAACAATGAACATCACAATATTCTCTTCGCCAAATTTCCTTTAGCAAATAGATAAGGATCTATGGATCATGTCTTTGCAAAATAAATAAAGGATTTGTGGAGATAATGCCAGCCTATTGATTCTGCTAAGCCATTCCATACAGGTGACATGGGTGGAACAGGCAGAGATAGAAGATAAACCAGTACATCAAATATTTAATCACTTCGTGAACAGTGGTATGGCATTTGGTGCGCAGCGCTGGTTAGCAGTCCTACAACGGCAATGTGAGAGATTCGCAAGCCTCATGGCAAGAAATATATCCGATCTTGGAGGTATTGCTTTCTTCTGATCTTCTCTTATAACCAGATCGAGTGTACGACATAATTACGTACACTTTGAGAGAGAGAGAGAGAGAGGGAGGGAGAGAGATGCCTGACATATATTCATCTAATCCTGGAATTTGCAGTAATACCTTCTCCGGAAGCAAGAAAGAACCTGATGAAACTGGCACAAAGAATGATAAAAACATTCTGCATTAGCATTAGCACAACTGGAGGCCAGTCGTGGACAGCTCTCTCAGATTCCGCCGATGACAACGTTCGGATCACAACCAGGAAGAACACAGAACCTGGCCAACCAAATGGCATGATCCTTGGTGCCGTCTCCACATCTTGGCTCCCGTTTCCCTGCCACCAAGTGTTCGACCTCTTGCGGGATGAACGCCGCAGATCTCAGGTTTGTGCTAACTCTCTTATCAACATGATACCCTTCGACTCCATTTATCAATCCACGGGGACTATGCAGACTGCAGAGAGACATAGAACTAACTTACAATATTTGTCCACAGCTGGACGTTCTCTCTAGTGGGAACTCATTACATGAAGTTGCTCACATCGCCAATGGCTCTCATCCTGGGAACTGCATTTCTCTTCTTCGCATAAATGTACGTATTTCCTCGGTCTTTTTTTTTTTTATCAATGAATCTTTTATCAGTTATGAATGGTAAATAACTATACAATTGAGAGTTTAGCTCGGTTCATTCTTATTTTGAATGAACAAATTAATTCGACTGATTAGCTTTGCATGCATGCAGGCATCAAGCAACTCATCACAGAACGTTGAGCTCATGCTGCAGGAGAGCTGCACCGACACATCCGGCAGCCTCATTGTCTATTCCACCATGGACGTTGATGCTGTTCAGCTGGCAATGAGTGGCGAGGACCCATCTTACATTCCCCTCCTCCCAATAGGGTTCGTTGTAGTCCCGGCAGGGCACAGTAGCGTAAGCTGCAACAACGGGAATGGTGTGCCATCATCCGAAGAGGGAAATGGGCAAGCTCCTGCAGGTTGCTTACTTACAGTAGGGCTCCAGGTGTTGGCAAGCACCATCCCATCCGCGAAGCTCAACCTATCAAGTGTCACTGCAGTCAACAATCATATATGCAATGCCGTGCACCAAATCAACGCAGCTCTTAGCAACAGCAGCAACAACTCTGTTGGTGGTGGCGTGAGTGGGGGCTCCTCCACTGAACCGGCCGCTGCAACTGATTGAGAGATATCTTGATAATGTAGGGTTCCTCACCGGAAATACTTGAAGCCTCCCCTCCTCAATCCTCTCCTCCACACTCTCACAGTCTGGAAGAATCAAGTTGGAATGGTTTAGATATAATTTTTTTTGTCAAATGACCATAATACCCTCCAATCAAGCAAGGACGGCATTATTGTCATTTGAGAGGTTGGTATTAGTGCCAAAGAATTCCATTTTCGTGTTTTATATTGTAAAGGAAAGAGGTGGGGAGGTTTTGGGTAATTTGCAGGGGGGAAACCCGGCAAAAGGCCCACAAAGGGCTGTTGTAGTAGAAAATAAATAATTTGTGAAAAGGAAAAGAAAGAGGAAGGATGTGTAGGGAAGTAGGTGAGAGTTTGAATAGAAATTGTAGTGTGTAAGGAGCAAATGAAATGGTAAAAGGACAGAGGGAGTCAAGAGCGCACCAGGTGGTATCCTTGCTTCCTGGTAAGGCTAGTAACCCGCATTGATGTCGAATGCGCTGGCTTCACCAGTCTGCAAGGGTGGTGGTTCGGGAATTGACTTCTGCTTGTCGGGTCCCCCCTTTTCCTCTTTTGTAGCTCGTTCTTTCTTCTGTTCCTCGATCGACTAATTGTGTTTATTTATTCTTATCAACTAGTGTTATTACTGCTGGTTCTTGTTGTGCTTCTTCTTCTTCTTCTTTCATTCTTATCTTTTTAATTCAAAAAGAGGGACTAAATCCATGTTGTGGAGATGGGCAGACGGCCGGCCGCGCTCCTCCTTGTCTCCCTTTGGCAGTACTGCAGTTTACTCTCTCAGACAAACATCGACTTCTCTCTCTCTAGCATTTCCTTTGATCTGGGTTGTAAGGTGCAGCACTGTCAGTCCCAGGACCATGACTCGAGCTCACTGGTAATGGCTGTTCGTGGACTTTTCAGGAACAACGATGGTTTTCTCTCATTGATTCATATGGAAACGTATTTCAGGAACCAGTCAAAGATAAACGAAAAGAAATGCTTCACAGAAAAGCCCATCCCCCAGACGGCCAAACCCATAACCCCCAGCCTTGTTGCAGGTAGGATGTGTGTGTGTGACATCTATCGACCCATGTGTGTGGAAAAAATGTAAGGTGCAAGGAGAAATTGCCAATGGTTAGTGGTGGGCAATTCCTTCCTATTTTGTTAGGATTGAAAAAGTTTTACCTAATCATGGTGCAACCGTGCAAGATTTTAAATGAGGAAATACAGTTGAACTTGAAACTAATTGATGTTCTTTTGCATCTGTAGATTTACTTTCCCTATGCCTGATTAGATGGGTAAGGTTTCTATTTTTGGCTTTCCAAGAAGATACCTGGGTACCGAGATGCAAAATTCAGGCTACATCATCTACAAAATAAGAAAATAAAAAAGATGAAAAGATAAAGATTGGTGCAAGTCAAAGTCAGAGATAATGAGAGGAAGATTTTAAAATAAAATTTTGGTTCGCCTAAATATGAATAGGGCCCGAGTAAAGGATTACTCAATTCCAAAGTTTACTTTTAAATGATTGTCATCTTCTCTTAATGCAATATAATACCATCCCAAAATTCTTTAAGTTAGAGTGAAATAGTTTGGTCTGGTTTGGTTTTCATGGCAAAATAGTTTGGTTTTGTTTGGAAATTTCTCAAATTCTAATTTACTAGTTTGGTCTGAGATCTTCTCTAAACCACACTGAATCAAACGTAAACACTCCTAATTCTTATAATCTTCAAATGAAGTATGAAAACCTTATCTATAACATTATATTCTTGCGACAACATGGTGCTTGTACTATAAGAAATCAACGCTCAAGTCCGACCGCTAGCTAACATTCCATCAGTTATCTAGAGAATGTGATATCATGTGCATCTTGAAACATTTAAAATCATAGAACTACCCTCTGTATATTTTATGAGACCATTTTGCCTCTCCTTTTTAGTGAATCCCTAAAGCCCTGTCCAGAGCTTCAAACGTATTATTGTGGTGAGGGATTGATTATCCTCTACTGTTTAGAAGATTGGAACCAAACTCTATTCCTCGAAACCAAACCCAAATTTCAATCATCTAGATATTTGTGTGAGGATCTTAGATGTACCTATGGATGCAAGTGTGAGAACATTAATAATCGAAAATGATGTGGATGAAGATTTAGATGAGCATATCCATGTTGGGGATGATTCCTATGTGTTAGGGTGTAGATTGATATTGCTAAACCTTTGGAGCTAGGGGCAAGGAAACATGCTGAAGAGGTAAACTCCCACTATTCTATTGTTGATGTGGCATTCTAGGGCACCATGAACATTTCTCTAGTATTGCTTTGGATAGAGCAAATATGGAGGAGTTAACTTTAAGTGACTATTAGTGGCTTAGAGCAGAGCATCAGTGGACCCCTCGGTGTTCAAGTACGTGAATAAAGAAGCGAATCATCAAAGGAGGAGTACTGCCCAACCAACTAGTCAAATTAACAATAGAAGAAATGCCAAGAAAGCTCATCAGGATATTGATGCTTTGGAGAGACAAACAGTTGAAAACAAAGCAAAGATAAATCACAACCTTCAAGTCTATGGTGGAGGAAAGACCTACAGTGCAGAATAGAGTTGCAGAGGGTTCTTTTTCAAGGGGAACTGAATCGTGTGGCAAAAGAATGAGCTATGAAAGCTAACGATTTCGATGAAGAAACTATCAGCATGACCTCTTGCCAGAGAACCCATGCTAAATTCCAATGGTTAATGAGGTTTTATGGGGGGCAAGCTTAAATTCAGAGAAATTAAGGAAAATTAAAACTTAGTATTTTTGTGAAATACAATCTTTTTAATGCAAAAAAGGAGAGGTAGAAGATTCTTACCACTTTTGGTAATTGAGTCCCCTAATTAACTAAGGAATTGTCGCCTTGTCGGAGACAAGCAGTTGAAGTGAGATGGCAATGTAGATTCGACCAAGTGGCAAGAGGCTAAACCTACCAAGAAAAGGAAAAAAAGTATCGGTGGAGCTAATCGAGATGCCCAAATATCGTAAAAGGAAAAGAAATGGGATAGTTATCTGCAGGGATCTCAGTGATGAGGAAGGAGAAAAACATATTTGTTAGAGTGAGCCAAATAAGGGTAATTTAGTAATCTTATGTCAGTTAAGTACTTTGCTTATGTGGCTGTTTTATTAGAGTACTTTCCCCACACTTAAGTGAGGGCAGTTTAGTCTTTGTAAGTGTAATTAGAACCTAATAAACACAAGGGAGTCTACTAAATGGAAGTCTAATTAGTTCGACTAAACCCTCCTGTTCTCTCTTTCTCTTGTCTTCTTCCTCATCTTCTTCTTCCTTCTTCACTGGTTCGGACTACTGTAGCTGCTCCAAAACATGGTATCAGAGCAAGGTTTCTGACCTGCTTCCGCTTGCAAAGCATCTCAGCTGTGTTCGTGACACCCTCCTCTTCATTTCTAGTTGGTTAATGGAGAGAGCTGGTTCGCCCTAGGTCTGAGACATCACAGTTCGTTGCTCTCTGTTGCGCACAGTTTCCTTCATCAAGGAAGGTGATTTCAGCAATGAATGGTTGGCTGATACTCTCAAAGGAAGGTTGGTTATTTAGTCCTCTTGTGTTGCTGGTATTTCTAGGTAGGAACCCTTCAAGAATCAATTAGTACTGATTAGAACCTAGAGAACTAGGTTCATTGTTGCCCTAAAAAGGGCTGTGTGTGCAGTAGTCGAATGGTGTAGGGCTGCTGTGAGTTGTTGAGTGGTGTTAGGGCTGCTGTAGGTGGCCGAGTGGTGTAAGGTGGAATGCAGTGACCTTGCCAAGCTCCTTGTGGTCGTGTAATGCCCTCTTAAGTGTGTTAAACAAATCTGAACTGCGTGTAGCAGTTTGACTGTGTTGTGGTGCTTGTGATGCGCAATTTTTTTTTATTGAGTGGTTGTAAGAGGGCCTACTGCTATGTTGTGGTGCTTGTGATGCTTATGTGGGTCGTAGGTGTGTGAAGTCAGTAGTAGTGTAAAGAAGAACAAGTGTGTGCTCCCACTGTTGTGTTTAGGGGCTGCAATAGGTGCTGAAGTATCAAACTGTGAACAACATCAATCAGCTTGTAGCTGAGAAGTAAGGTTAGAGGCAACTGTGAAAGAGTACAATGGCAGCAATAGGAGATGGCTACAATGATCAGAAACCTAATGTGGTAATTTCCTCCGACTACCTAGGGGTACAAATGACCTCAATTAAGCTGAATGGGGAGAACTATGTTCCATGGGCCAAATCAGTGGAAGTGTTTCTCAAGGCAAAGAAGAAAGTAAAGCATGTAAGAGATGAAAAGCCATTGGAGGACTCTCCAGGGTTTGATGATTGGGAGCAAGAAGATGCTCAAACCATGACTTGGCTGTGGAATAGTATGGAACCTAAAATTAGTGTCAACTTCATGTTTCTTGATACGACTAAGGATATATGGGAGCATGCTAAGAAGCTATATTCTGGACAAGATAACACAACAAGAGTGTATCAGCTTTATCAGGAGTATTTTGATTTACAACAAGGAACCAAAACACTAGAAGAGTATTATGCCAACATGAAGAATATAAGGAATGAACTTAATGTCTATCACCCCCTTACTCCAGATATTAAAGTTCAGCAACAGCAAAGGGAGCAACTAGATGTTACAAGATTTTTAGTGGGGCTGAAGTCGGAATATGAACCAGTTAGAGCCCAAATATTGGGGGGCTCTACTCTTCCTACACTTGAGGAAGTATTCTCAAGGCTTCGTAGAATCTCTTTGGGACAGACAGAGAACTCCACACAGTCTGATAGATCATCACTTGTGACAGCTCGAGGGGTTGGATATAGTACAAGAGGGGGAGGTCATGCTCCCCGAGGAGGCCGTGGCAGTTCCATGATTAGTCGGGGTGGTCGTGACTCAGGGGGAGGCCGTGGCAGAGGGAAGAATAACTCTACAAGGAAATGCACTCATTGTGGTAGAGAGGGACACACAGTGAATTTCTGTTATGATCTACATGGCCCTCCCTCTAAATGGGCTAATCATGTTGTAGCGGGTGAGGTTGATATCAGTGACAGTAAACCGGCAGACCGAACTCATCCCACATCTACATCTACCTCTGGGAGGGAAATGGTGAGCGTACCGCGTGATGAGTATGAACGGTTCCTTCAAACTACTTCACAGCATACCACTGCCACACTTGCCCAATCAGGTATTGCTTGCATGTCATCTAAAACCTCTCCCTGGATTATTGACTCTGGAGCCTCAGATCATATGACCGGGACTCCAGGTGTGTTCTCTTCTCTATCTGAAACCTCCACATCACAAACTGTTACACTTGCCAATGGGTCCTCATCTCCCATATGTGGTGTTGGTAATATTGACATGGCTCCTGTGCCCTTATCATCTGTTTTATATGTCCCTAAGTTTCCATTCAATCTTATGTCTGTTAGTAAAATAACCAAAACTCTTAACTGTTCCGTTACCTTCTTTCCTTCCACCTGTGTTTTTCAGGATCTCAAGACGGGGAAGAAGATTGGTGGGGGGCATGAAGCTGGTGGACTGTACTATCTTGACAGTGGTGGATCTTCAATTGCTCTTCAGACTTCGCTTACTCCTCTACAATGGCATTGCCGACTGGGACATCCATCTCTCAAGGCTCTCAAGATTTTGGTCCCGTCATTGAGTCATTTGTCAGTTTTGCAATGTGAGTCATGTCAGTTTGGGAAACATCGTCATGTGTCCTTCAGTCCAAGAGTTGAGAGTCGTATGTTGAGTCCTTTTTCTTTGGTTCATTCAGATGTTTGGGGTCCAATCAAAATAGAGTCTTATAATGGGTACAAGTATTTTGTCTCCTTTATTGATGATTGTTCAAGAATGACATGGATTTACTTAATGAAAGAAAGAAGTGAATTGTTTTCTATTTTTCAAAAATTCCATGCTGAAATACGCACACAATTTGGTGTTCCAATCAAAATTCTCCGTTCAGATAATGGTCGTGAATACTTTCTTACTTCATTTCAACAGTATTTAGAACATCATGGCATTATTCATCAGACATCATGTGCATACACCCCTCAACAAAATGGGGTAGCTGAACGGAAGAACCGTCAGCTTCTTGAAACTGCTCAGTCTATTCTTCACCACATGAATGTTCCTAAACGTTTTTGGAGTGATGCTGTACTCACTGCATGTTTTCTCATTAATCGGATGCCCTCCTTCATTCTTCATAGTCGGTCCCCCTTCTCTATCTTGTTTCCCACTTTATCTCAATTCCCATTAATTCCTCGTGTCTTTGGTTGTTTGTGCTTTGTCCACAATCTGAGCCCTGGAATAGACAAGCTAGATGCACGCTCAATTAAATGTGTCTTCCTTGGCTACTCACGGACTCAGAAAGGGTACAAGTGTTATAATCCCATTACCCGGAAGTGCTATGTCTATCCTGATGTCACCTTTTTTGAGTCAGTCCCCTTCTTCTCAAGTCCTGAAGCACCCTCGTCTCCACCCGCACTTCCTCTTCCTCTCCCTGTCAGTGATCCAGTTCCAGATGTTGTTGTTGGAGTAGACTCATCACCTCATCCCATACAGATCACCACCGAACGTCCACCAATCTGGCAAGTGTATACACGTCGAACGGCACCGGCCCCTCCTCCAGCTTCTAACTCATCTGCGGATCCTCTCATGGCTCCTATTGTTGAACCCTCAAACCTTGATCTACCCATTGCCTTACGGAAAGGTAAGCGCAGTTCTACCCTCCATCCCATTTCCAATTTCGTTTCATTATCTCGTCTTTCTACATCACATTGCCAGTTTGTTTCCCTTTTATCCTCTATTTCCATACCTAACAATGTCCAAGAAGCTCTCAGTTCACCTGATTGGCGGCAGGCAATGGAGGAGGAACTTTCTGCTCTTCAACATACTCAAACGTGGGAACTTACTACTCTCCCACCTGGTAAGCATGCTGTGGGATGTAAATGGGTGTATACTGTGAAATATTTGCCAGATGGTAGTGTAGAGCGTCTGAAGGCCAGACTTGTTGCTAAAGGTTACTCCCAGTTGTATGGAGTAGGCTACATGGAGACATTCTCTCCGGTGGCTAGATTGGTTCTGTTCGTGTACTAATTTTCCTGGCAATTATGTATGATTGGCCTCTGTTTCAGCTTGATATCAAGAATGCCTTTCTCTATTGTGATCTTGTGGAGGAGGTATATATGGAGCAACCACCTGGGTTTGTTGCTCAGGGGGAGGATGGTAAGGTATGCAGATTGAAAAAGGCAATTTATGGGTTGAAACAATCGCCGCGTGCTTGGTTTGGGAAGTTCAGTGAAGTGGTGAAGAGTTTTGGAATGAAGCAGTGCCAGGTAGATCACTTAGTGTTCAGCTATGACTCAGAAGTTGGGAAGATTCTATTAGTGGTCTATGTGGATGATATTGTCATTACTGGCAGTGATAAATTGGGGATTGGCAAATTAAAGGTATTTTTGCAAAACCATTTCCAAACAAAAGATCTTGGAACATTGAAATATTTCTTGGGAATAGAGGTTGCCAGGTCAGAACAAGGTGTAAATCTGTGCCAAAGAAAATATGTTCTTGATCTATTGGAAGAAACAGGACTGTTAGGTGCAAAACCGGCTGAGACCCCTATGGAACCAAATGTTAAGTTGAGCAGTGATACAGGAGAAGTATTTGAAGATCCTGGAAGGTATAGACGACTAGTGGGGAAGCTGAACTATCTAACTATCACGAGACCCGACATATCCTTTGCAGTCAGTGTGGTGAGCCAATTCATGCAGGACCCTCGTATACCTCACTGGGATGCAATTCTTAGAATTGTGAGGTATCTGAAAGGAGCTCCAGGCCGTGGACTATTGTATAAACCAGGAGGAAAACTTGAAGTAGTGGGGTATACAGATGCAAACTGGGTAGGCTCAGTGAATGATAGAAGATCTACTATGGGTTATTGCACATTTCTTGGAGGAAATCTTGTGACGTGGAAGAGTAAAAAGCAGACGGTTGTGGCCAGAAGTAGTGCTGAAGCTGAGTATAGGGCCATGGCACATACTACCTGTGAGTTAGTGTGGTTGAGGAATCTTCTACAAGAAATTGGGTTTCACATGGATAAACCTATGAGACTGTATTGTGACAACCAAGCTGCACTCCATATCTCATCCAATTCTGTATTTCATGAGAGAACAAAGCACATAGAGGTTGATTGCCACTTTGTGAGGGAGAAGGTCCTTGCTGGAGAGATAAACACAGAACATGTGGGCTCGAATGATCAATGGGCAGATTTGTTTACAAAAGCTCTAAACTCAGGGAAAGTGAATCATCTATGTAACAAGCTGGGATTATATGACATATATTCTCCAGCTTGAGGGGGAGTGTTAGAGTGAGCCGAATAAGAGTAATTTAGTAATCTTATGTCAGTTAAGTACTTTGCTTATGTGGCTGTTTTATTAGAGTACTCTACCCCACACTTAAGTGAGGGCAGTTTAGTCTTTGTAAGTGTAATTAGAACCTAATAAACGCAAGGAAGTCGACTGAATGGAAGTCTAATCAGTTCGACTAAACCCTCCTGTTCTCTCTTTCTCTTGTCTTCTTCCTCATCTTCTTCTTCCTTCTTCACTGGTTCGGACTACTGTAGCTGCTCTAAAACAATATTAAAAAGAACAAAGTAATGAACGTTAGTCCAAGTGGGACTAGAACTGGACCGGTTCCTGTTAGTGAATTGAGATAACTTTGGGCGTATGCATGGTTGTTGTGATAAGGATAAGATAAAATAAAGATTAGGGCGTATGAGTTTGTCGAACGAGGAAACTGCATTTGAGTTTTTTAACCTTACTTTTCTACTCTTCATATTGTTGTTGAGATCATGTAAAAATTTGTTGCGCTTACCTAACTTTCAATCGTGGTTGGAAGCTCTCCATGGCGTCACTGAAGCAAATCACGACACTCATTTTGATGTTGTAGTTCACCAATTCCCGATGAGATGAATCATGTTTTCCCAGTAACTCTCATTATAGCATCTCTAAATGTCAAAAGGGTTATCGACTGATACATTGAATGAATGAAAGCAACCCAAAACACAAACATGGCACTCTCATGTCTTTCATCTGCAATGACTACAAGGACAACTATTGATGATTAATGTGGGATCTGGACATTGGGCATTGAACTTTGAACAAAATCAGTTGAACTAATCTAGAGTGGTTGTTAATTCAATTTGGATTTGGTTCATACAAATCCGACTTAATCACGGACTTCAATGGCATCTTCACCTTAGCCTATCAAGGCACTTTATTGACCTATTAAGATCTTTCATTGACTATGGTTGTTGGCTTGGTTGTGGCCTATTCTTCTTTCAGCCACATAGAGGCATTTTTGTTTGACCCGTAAAGGTCCATTGGTGGCCTATTTTGGCCTATCTTTGATTTGGCCCATTTACTATTTTATCATCAGATTCTCTCTAAGTAGCCCATTTTTTTTAGTTTGGCCCTTATTTTCATTGGGTGGATGGATTATTATTGAGAAGATCCCCTCCTCCCCCATTTGAACTACTGTTATGCATTTTTATTCTTCTTATATAAAAGATTTTTATTAAAAAAAAAAATGAGACCCCCCTTCCTCTTCATCCTCCTCCTAACCTCCCTCCTCTTAAGGAGGTTTTGTGTTCGGGAGGCTTATGTCTCTTGCGCTCTGAATTACGCCTCACGCCTCTAGGTAGTGGAATGCCACCACATTTTAAAACATTGATACACATGTATATCACAATTTCCGGGCAAGGCTGGGCCGAAATGATAAACCCTACTTCATCTTCAACTACAAGAGACAGGTAAGTGTCTGCCCAGACAGTCCAGTCCCATCACAAATCAGAGTAAAATTGAACTTTGGTGGCTGCAACTTGTGGAACCTAAGTAGCTCAGGAGTTGGTAGCATTTTTAGAGATCATAAAGAGGATATTTTGATCAGAACAGATTGTTGAAAGGATTCATGTAACTGACCCCATATAGTTGGGATAAGGCATGGACGATGATGATGAAAGAGAGAGATTTTGATGGTATTCTGAGGAAATTCAATAAGAGTAGAACTATTTGCTCTGATCTGAGGACTGAAATTGGCTAGTTTCCTTGGGTATGGGAGTCTGATCAGATCATGGAAGGAGACTCCAAATCTATCACCAGCTGGATGCAAGACGAAACAGAAAGTCCATGGAACTTAAGACATTTAATCAGGGAATGTAGACATCTGGCCCTCACTATAGTAGAAGTCTTCTCATGGACTCAAGGGTCAGAAAATATTCTGAAAGTTTCCCCAGCTAGGGAAGGAATATATTACTTTTGGCTGCTTAACTACTGGAGTAAAATCTGCATAGTTTTTATATTTTTTGGATGATCTACATAGGCTGGGATGGAGTAGCAATAGGATAGCTCTAGGTTTGTGTCTTCGGGAAGATAGAAGTATTTTGATGATTTACATTATTTCTTTAACAATGTGTGCTTTTGGACCCCTTGTAAGAGGTGTGTCTTTAGACCACCACACAAAGTTTACTTTCACTCCTTTTATATAAAAAGGAAGTAGTTTCAGTTTTTACGGTGTATGTTGAAGCCACTTCTTCCAACATTGAAAAATTTTCAGGTGTGGCCTTGTCATCCACTGTAAAAAGTGAAAGTAGCTACTTTTTAAAGGAGCACAAAAGTTTTTTCCACCGCACAAGACAAGCTAGGATGGGCTGCGCTCCCACTGCACCATGTCATCTCATGTTGTGTCTTGTTTGGGGTCTTTGGCTTCTTTTTTCCTTCCTATTTTTAAGTTTTTTCCTTATTTATCACCATATGTGCATTATAGTCTTCTTTCTACTAATTCTTGAGAACAATGGACAAATACCAAATATGTCTTGGTGAACTAGTTCCATTTATCTCACCTCTCTAGTGGCTGAAATGCATCCATCTTTGATACTTACACTGCTGTTTACATCTATTTCCTATGGTTTCGGGTCATACATATCAGGCAAATTCGCTACCTTCTGGACTAAATGTATACATTGCTGGAGTAGGGCTGTTGTATCCTGATGCCAAAGACCTAATGCTTTGCAAAGGGCAAATTCCTGAAGGAAGCACATACGGTTTTAAATGAGAAGTTGTTTTGCTCTTCCCTTGCTGTTTAAGATCTATATTCTGTTATTGCTACTGTGGGAGATCTTCTCCAATTGTAAGTCTACTGACACTTTGGTTCACTACTTCATTTCCAGGTTTTAACTTTTTAATGCCATATTTTTCCAACAAAGATCATCCAAGACTTGTGGGAGTCTAAAACAGCTGCATGATTCATTCAACCAATTGATGGCTTAAGGAATAGCATCATATGACAGTGAGAATATAATAATATATCCAAGAGAACTTCAATGAAGTTCTGATTTAGGTAGATCCCACTTTCTATAAACTGGGAATGTTCTTATTGAAATTTCAAAAAATATCCCTATATAATGATAAAAAAAAATTATATGTATTATGTAGGTGTACTCTTCTCTATTGCAATAATTACCTTTCCACTGAATATGAAAGGATCAATTTACTTTGGGTGCTTTTTCTAAAAGCGGGTATCTCAGGTGGAGCCATTGAGGACCTTGAGGTGCCCCTGTGGCTGGTCTTTCAAGGTATGGTGTTTACCATTGATCATCTTGATAATTGAGGTATTTACCTCCATTACAAATGCTCTATGTGTAAAGTTGCAAAGACATAATAGAAAGAGTAAAGTATCCCTTTATTTTTTAGCTCAGCAATCTACTTCCTGTGAAAGTTTGCTTTTTGTTTCAGATTACTTGGGCCTGTCCCTGGATTTGGGAAGCAATTCTTTCCTTGTTTTGACCTCCCTGGGTAGCAGGGGTGCTATTTTATCCCTTTCACAATTTCTTAGATTATTTGGTAGAAACATGGCTGGACTCCTGAGAAAAGGCTGCTCCTGCAATTTTGTACTGATGTTAGAGGCTTCCTGACTTGTTCTTCATGAATTTGAGGGATTTTGGCATAGAGATTGTGTACAGTGTTTTAGATGCAGAGGAGGCAGCACTCTGTAAAACTCCTTTTATGGTCCCTTTCACAATTTGTTAGATCATTTAAAGAAACATAACTAAACAATGTTTGATCCTGAGGAAAGACTGCTGCTGATGTGGGTGTCTTGTTGATGGATTAAGGGCCTTTCCTTGATGAATTTGAAGGATTTGGGCATAGAGATTGTGTTGGTATTTCGGGTGTAGAGGGGAGGCATTACTCTGTAAAATTCTCTTTTAGCTGTGGGCACTGTAATACATTTTCATGCTTATGGTCATTGCTGCAACTTCTTGAGAATTAATTAGGGGGTGTGATTGATTTATCAAAAGTCATGTCTCCAAACTACAAAGTGAGTGGCTGTACAATCTTAAGACTCGTATATATAAAAGTACTTGGCCCATATCAAAACATAAAGGTCTGGTTGTTAAGACTGATAAAGGGACAATTCCAAAATCTTGCTGATATCAATGAGTACAACTGTGCCTCCACTCTTCTTGCAACTTCTGTTATAGCGGTTCCGTGTTCTATAACAAACTTACCTTCCTCTCCCTCCAAATTGCCATAAGATTACTGGGGGTATGGATTTCCAGACTAGGTATTCCCTCCTACCGAGGCCCTTTGTGTGCCATCCAACCAACAACTCTAACAGATTTGGGGAAGCCTTACCGGAGATTCAGGTATTGCAAAACTTGATCCCAGATATTTGCTTTCATCTCTTCCATAAATTTCAACATTCATATAGCTAAGTTTTTTATCAACTGTACACTAATTGGGTCAAGACCCAACTCCTAATGGATATCAAGTCTATGGAAAGAGTGCAAATGTTGGCTCAGTGTATTTTCAGTTTTGCAGGTGCATAATGACAGTATACATGGATTCCAAGACAGATGTATTTGTATTTGTACTAATCAATCACTTTTTATTTTTTTTATTTGTAATCTTCCTGAATGCAGTCTTAGGTATCAATTTCCACCCTTTCGTGAAACACTTGAGTCCATGAGGGAAGTCTATGGATGGGCCGATCATGGGCTGAAATGTTTTAGCCTACAAATTGAAAATGGATCAAAACCAGCAGCAGAACTTATTCAATTTCTTTCTTCACAAATACTGGCTTATATGTCCTTTTGTTCAATTTCTTTGCAAATAACTTCTCTTTTTTTCTCTCTCTCTCTCTCTCTTGGGAACATTGGGCTGAACCACTGAACCCTGCCCTCTCACTTAGTATGTATTTGGTATAGCTTTCGTTTATTAAATAAAAATTTGTATTTGATTTATCTTCAAAACCGAG
Source organism: Nelumbo lutea (assembly GCF_056320005.1). Lineage (NCBI taxonomy): Eukaryota > Viridiplantae > Streptophyta > Magnoliopsida > Proteales > Nelumbonaceae > Nelumbo > Nelumbo lutea. The sequence continues at coordinate 47,542,492 of NC_142686.1, read as the reverse complement.
AAAAGCACTTGATAAACTATTTATTGACAAGTAAGTGCCATTAGGCACTACATCAGCAGAACAGTGAATAAATGCTCAACCGTTAGGGGAAGCATTAAAATGAAGCTCCTTCCAATGATTGGTGCACACATAAACCAATACCTACTTTTGTAAATACCTAAGCGTGTAGATCAACATGATGGGATAAATGCTGATTTGGCAATCACATGACACCGTTTATCAAATAAACGAAAGCTATACAAAACACCACCTTAGTCTGAAGCAACTTTACTTAGGTTTGCCCAAATAATGGGTGAACAGCAAACAAAAACCAGATCTAACCTATTCTCCAAAGTATAGGGATGCAACTTGGGCTGCCCTTGGTTCAGCATAGAGATTGGGTGGGCCTGATGCAATGGCAAAACTTGAAACTTTGAATCGAGTATCCGAGTTGCACTCCCATATGTACAAAACTGTTCCCACAAAATGGTTTGAAAAAGTATTATTTTCTCAAAACAAATACACACACAAATGACAATAACTTTATTGGTTGTACAGTGCTCTCTACCTGAAAATTTTGCTTATGGAGAATTTTGATAAAATGAAATTCTATTACTTTTTGGCAAAACCCATTGTGCATCCGCTTCTTCTTCGTGTTACACGTCAAATGTGAACAGATTTTATGTGCAATTAATATTGGTGAATGCATCATGGTTGAACTCTAATTTTGATTGTCTGATTTAGGGGTGAGAAAAAAAATCAAAAAACCGAATCAATCGAAACTGAATCTAAAATTTGATTAAAGTATTGGTTTAATTTCGGTTAACCTCTCTATATATATATATTTCAAGTACTTTATTATATATTTATATATTTTTCTATAATAAATATTATAAATAATAAAAAACCAAATTGACAGTTAACCGATCGACTTCGGTTCAATTTCAATTACCGGTTTTCCAAAAACCAATAACCCAGTTCGGTTAATCGAATCATGAACACCCCTATTATGATTTGATAACTGTCAGAGTTAATTATTTTTTTATTGAAAAAGATTGATTAAACTAAGCAAACAAACTGTATACAACAGAAACTTACTGTCAGAGTTTATTATTTTTTTATTGAAAAAAATTGATTAAACTAAGCAAACAAACTGTATACAACAGAAACTTACTGTCAGAGTTTATTATTTTTTTATTGAAAAAAATTGATTAAACTAAGCAAACAAACTATATACAACAGAAACTTACCAAGCGGGAGGGCACTCCTATCCTACCATTGTGAGAAGTAACAAGACCTTTGGCTTTTTGAGCCAGTCTGTGAGCAACTAAATTAAAAGTTCTAGTACCATAACTAAATTTAATATTGGCAAAAAATCACAGCTGAAAATATTTTATCCGCACAACCATCCAGCCTCCAATCCAAGTCTAAATTCCTCAACGTTAAAGAACAAACCACTAACTTTGCGTCAGAAAAAAACTCAGCTTCTAAAGCTCCATTTACAAAACCAATTGGACCTATTACTGCAACAAAAACAAAAACGTTTATTGCACAAAACTCGGAAATATAGATTCGAATGGCATCCAAAAGAAAAAAAAAAAAAAGAAAAATAGAAATAAAGAGAAGTAAACAGAGAGGGTATACAGATTTACGTGATTTGGCTTATAGCATACATTTACGGGCGAAGAAGTAGAAATCCACTATGTAATTAGCAATGGATAAGAATTTAGAGCTGCACACTCGCAACCTCACTCACAAAAAACCTTGAAAGCCTAAATACACCCAAATTCTCTCGACTTCTCTCACTAGACAAAGACAAAATTATATAAGAGAGAAAACCCCCAAAATGTATCACTCTCCATATCGGGGTCATTCAGTCAGAGTGTCAGACCCATAAGCATAAAATTCTGTCTTCAGGTTTTTCTCAACTTAATTGAAAACAATTATTAAAATCATATACCACAAAGCCAAAAGACCCTAAATTATTATTTTTATTATCCAAACCACCATCACACTAGATAATAATAGAACCTTGTTCAAAGATAGAAGATAAAGTTTAATTTCTAAGTGACAGTGTTGATCTGATCCGTCACTTGAAATTTCCTTACAACTCAAAACTAGATTATTCAATACATTACGAGTATTTTTCAGACCCACTGGACTGACCTCACCACACACAAAATAAAATAAAATAAAAATCATTCTTGGCCTTCCACACAAAATGCAAAGCCACAACAATCCTGGCTAAAATCTCTGAAAACTCATACACAGAGATCACAAAATTTAAACTATACAAGAGAAATTGAAGCACACCATAATCTCCAAGGATCAAGGGTTGTCAGATCTCATTATTATCTCTTTTATACATTAAAACTACTGTTTCAATACTTTGAACCTTACCCAAAACTGAAATGAAGATATTCTTAAATGTGTGTTGGTATGACCCTTAGGAGCTTTGAAGTAAGTACTGAGTAAGTGGAACCAATAATAACACTCCACGCCGGTTATAAAATATATGGGACTCACTCGTTATCCTATAATGAATAAATACAAATAAATTGGATGAACAAAAAGAGAGGATAGAGGAGCCATTGATTAGCTTACCTGTCCCTAAGGTATCTATTTCTTTTTAACTACATACCTTTGTTTTGACTGTATCATTTCAAATGAATGGAGGAATTACAAAGATATTTAGAAATAGATAGATCTTGGCAATAAATCCAGTTCACAAATTGTGAAATGGGTCATTACTCAAATGTATCGACATAATCATTTGATTTTTTTTTTATTATTTTTTTTTATTTTTATAGATCCTATGTGTTTCATTACTGGTGTGAAATTTTATCATTGGTTCTATAGCCCGCTGAACAGCTATAGCGTATGACTAATCCATTCTCCATTTATAAAGGGTTCATAAAAAATTTGTGTGTAAGACACGCCAAATGGTAATCCCAAATCAGCATTATTTTTTTTTCATTTTGAAATAATCTTTTCTTGATTTTGAAAATGTTGAAAAATAAATAAATACATGTCCAAAACCATTTTTTTAGCTGATATATATATATATATATATATATATATATATATTTATGTTGGCCACACCCCCTTCATGTTGCTCTACCAACCTGAATCGTATTTAACTAATCAAAGGGATAAGAAAGGGACAGCCCTTTATCACTCTTGATGGTGGCCTTATCAGGTTGAAAGTGGTTGAGTAACGTGGTGCAGCACATGAGAGTTTCTATCAAATTATCAATATCTTCGTCTTACTGTCAAGTGCTTCAAACAAAAAGCATCTCTTCCCAAAAGAATTCATCAGTTCACTCAAAGAGAGAGAAGCAATTGAGATACAAATGCTGTGTGTAATTTACTAAAACCCCCTCACCAACCCCATACAGAAAGTTGCAACAATCCTTTGTATCTCTCTTCTTGCCAGAGATCTTCACCTTGAAAGCACTGGCCAAACAACTGATAGTGATTGAACTAAATGTCTTATTGTATTGTCTTTCAGTAAATATGGTATATGTTGAGGAGGTTCTGAGCTCCCTCATGGTTGAAGCCGAAGTTGGGTTGATTACTTAGTGTCCGTTTGGGAGAGCTAAAGCGCAACAACTTCTGGCTTTTTAAGGTGGGCCCTATACGGGAGGAGAGCCCAAATCAGCTGTCAGTCATTTCTTTCGGGTTGTTCATTTCAGCCTCTTTAGATAGCTTATTTAGAGTGCTTTAAACCATCTGAACCAGCCTCAGCTCAATCCTCCCAAACAGGAACTTGTACCATCAAATGTTTTACTATTAAATCATTTTATTCACTAAAGGACAGAGAAGTCACTCATTTCACCCACTTGAGCTGTCTTCAAGAGGGCCCAGCCAAGGATGCCCAAGGACATGCTTTGAAAATCCAATCAATAGCAACAAATAGGTCAAGCTATGGAACTATTATGTACTTCGAACCCATTTGTTGTACGTCCGGAGCTTGTAGTTCTACATCATTTTGTAGTTCAATGGATTTTATTTTCTGGGGTTAGGTTTGGTTATGTATTGACCTGATCAACAATTGGGCTGGGATGGGCCTTCCAAACTAAATCCATTGTTATGCATTTGAAGGGGAGTTGTCAAAATGCGGGGGTTCGTATACATACACGTGTATAAGATTTATACACCAGAGAGGGACATTACATACAACACAAAAGTTTAAATTATTGAGTTATGGATCACTCTTATATATAAATCCTTTGCGACTCTCATTATTTGTTCTAACTGCTGAGTGCTGAGATGTGATCCGGGAAAGGATTCCCTTGGAACGACTTGGAAATACTAATTATCAGGTTCAATATAGTTGTTTTCATTTTCTCCTTTTTCGCTTCTTTTTGGTAATCAGGGTGGTTTTTTTTAGTTTCAGTGATTCAATTCAATGGAAGACCTCTTTCCACTCCAAACGCCTTCAGAAATCTCATTCATTTGTGCTACTCTCCATGTTTTTGTTTTTTTGCAGATGTGGCAATTTCAAAAACAAGTGAAAACAAAAACATTCATGTTGTAGAACACCCCCAATAACTATGAATTGGAGGGGTTAATATCGAGGGCATTGCTGTAAGTTATGAGCTTAAATCACAATTTGAGCTTCTATGTTCTCTCTCAAGATTGTAAGCAGGGGTGTCAAATGTGAGTCCATTACAAATGGACCTGGTCTAATCCAGTCCAATGAATATTTTGGACTGGTCCAGAGACTGTCTAATCTGTTCAAATTCCTGTTAGTTTAGATTGATTTCAACTCAAACCTGATCCATTGACACGTATGTTCTTATCTTCTATCAATGGACCAGATATTGGCTCAATCCAATATAAATTCATTATGGACGGACCAGGTCCAATCCAACATGTCATATTGGTCCATCCAGTCCTTCCAAATTCAATATGTATTATTGGTCCATCTAATCCGTCCAAATGGATTTTGATTTGGACGAAATCCAACCCATAAGCGGTCCATTGACACCCCTAATTGTAAGGGTATAGAAGGTAGGATGATTGTAAAGTTATGGAGCTTCGTTTTCGATACAAAATCAAAATCCTCACCAGTGAGAAGATAGATAAAAACAAGAATTAAAAAAAAAAAAAAAAAAAAGCAAAGTAACCAGTCAAAGTACAAGAAGGGTGACTGAATTCAGATTCTATTAGGGGAATGATCCAAGTCCTAGTAGCCAAACTAAGATGGCCTTTGATTCAAATGACAAAAAACGCGATTGAAAATCTTGAGGAGAACTTGGTCTACACCTGCACCCATCACTATCTAAATCTGGTAGAAATTCGACCTTTTTAACATTCTTGATTAAATATAGCAAATTGAAGATGAAAAAAAAAGGGATAATTCATACCCAACTAGGCAGCTTTTGGCTTATTTTTATCTTACATCTTGGACTCTAAAGCTATTGGTCTAAGGCATCATTACCTAGCAAACCACATGCTTCTTATACAAAGGATCAGGACCCACCATGAATGATAGATATCAGATGAAGGACTGATTGCTGAATATGATGAAACTGCGACCAGGTTTCTTAAGTCGGCAGACCATATCTAAGTGGGGCATTAATCTTCACCTATTGCGGCTGGGTTACTTATTCTGTTTGAACTTTGAATCTGTGCTGGAGTGATCTTTTGTATTTGGTTTCTTCACCTCTGGTAACTGAGAATTCAAGAGATGTACCCAAAAAAAAAGAAGAAAAGAAAAGTTAGAACTCAAGAGGAAGGCCTTATGAAGGTGCAATCATACATATCCCTTGCCAGGCCACCTGGTATACTTCACTTAGCCCAGAAGATAATATAATCAATCCAGACCATCCATCTTGTTTAATAAGCAAATCAATCCCATAACTGTGGGCCCCTCTCTCCTTCCAAAGATTTGAAAACAGTCTTGATATATGATTTCTAAAATTGCTTTCCATGGATCATTGTGATATCCTCCCTGGTCTAAAAGTGTCTAGAATTGGAATTTCAATCCTTGGGACCCATAAGTTGTATTGAGACTCCACTGAGTTATATCGATTTCTCAAATGAAAAGTTTGAATCTAAATTGCAAAAGACCAATGGATTCCACCAATCTCTTAAATGAAAAGTTCCAATCCAAGCCAATAGTTTTAGCCTTAGAATGACAATTTCTGTAATCTTCCCAAAGAGGACACCATGATGGCCCTTCTCAATTAAAGCCCACAGCTAAAGATCAGAACTTTTAGAGATTGAAGAACAAATTTGCACAGAAAAAAGAGTTCTCTTTTGGAAAGCAGTGGGGGAGCCATTGGGCCTAACCTTTCAAGACCAACAGGTGATGATGTTGATGAGGAGAGAGCACTTTTCCACTTTCATTATGGAATCTACTTGACACCCAATAGAGGGGGCAAACAACCCTCCTCATATCAGCAAAAATCCCATCTAACACCAATCTAATGGTCAACATAATGATGGGCTCCATTGAATTTGCTAGGTTTCATGTGAGTGAGAAACACATGGATCTTCATCTCTCATGGGGCCACCACTTAACCTACCAGGCAACCTCTGGGTCAAATATGAGATTCTCTAATGATCATATAGATTCCTTTGCTGGGCAACCCCAAGTAGAAAATATGTCTCCATCAATTTATCCATGTGGGGAGCATCTAGCAGGTGGAGGTGGGAAAATGGAAAATAATGGGAATGGGTCAATGGGTTTGTGTGGGAACGCAAAAGATGGAAAACTGGGCCTGCCTTTTCCTCCTTTAGGGTGGGTGATGTGGAAGCTTCTTGGGCCATGAATTTAGTATTCGAATTCAGTTGTTTGGACTATTTGTAAGAAGACTAACCAAACATGAGAAAAAGTTGACCGTTTAGAGGTTGGGCTGCTGCCGACCCTTGAAATTAGACGCTTGATAGAGCCGTGGTCTTGTTACTTGCTTATTGTTAGCTTGGGTTTCCACGGTTTTGGTTTTTGCTGACTCTGTTTGGCTCATGGCTCAAAGCCTCACCAGTCATGGCTTGAGTGTTGGACGTGAGGATAAGCTTGATTATGCTTAATGGGGCTGACCTGCTGACAAAGGGTGACGGGCTTTCTGCGTCAACACTAGACTAGACAGGTGATGCTTCTATGAGCCTCACTTACGATAGCTTTTCTTGACACCTGGCCAAGGAAATCTGTTGCTTTCTTTTGTTCACTTTATGCTACTTTTTCAGTGAGATTATTGGATTCACAGTGAAGGAAAACCTCAAAACTGGGTTTCAAAGATGCTTGACTTAGCTTGACTTCACCAGATGTTCCTTAATTTATTCTTCCATTTCTTAGCATGCTGTTGAGATAACTTGGGGAATCAAGTGATCAAACAGGCAAAGAATCGTTGAAACATTTCAACAAACAGGTTTAGGTAGAAAACCAAGCAGAGAGAAATAATTGAAATAGGAAAAGAGAAGAAAGATTTAAGAACAATATTCTCAATGGGTGGGTCTGTGCATGTGCGTAACAGGTCGATTTGGCTTCCCTGAGCTACCAATCTTGAAAAGTTAGTACTGTAACCAGTGTAGATAGTCCATCAACTGGCGTTCTGGATTGCCTTGTTTTGACTTCTCAACCCACTCCAGCTCTTTACCCCACCATCTGTTGAAGCTTTGATTACATCAAATTACTGGTTGGTAATTGAGCATTGTCATAATAATGGGATCCCCTCTCTATCTCCATGTGCCTCATTAATTATGAAGGATCTGGATGTCTAGCTTAATTAAGAGAACACATTCACACGAAAATAGAAGGGTCGACGAATGTAGTTTACGTGAATGTGAAAAGTTTCATGAGATTTTGCTCCAAGTTTCCAACTTTTTGCCATTCTTAAGAGTTATATTCTCTTTTCACCTTCTATTCTGGCCCGTGAAACATTGAAGGGTAGCTCTTGATGATTGTTAAATTTGGTGTTGTGAAATATTTAATTGTGGAGATTAATAAATTTGAATTAGGTGGTGTTTGCCAAGTCTTTTTTGAGGCAGATTTTTCAACAGCCTAAGTAGACGATAAAGATGCATTGAGCTTTTGGTGTCTTCTCTTTAATTAAAGATTAAGACTGTGTTTGGTACCAGTCCGTTCTAAAGATGATAAGCTTTATTTGAAGCTTTTTTATTTTCGGCCTTTTTGGTCTTTTCATGCACTTGTCTTCGAATCTTTAGGTCAATGCGATATCAAATGGGAAAAAAAAGTAAAAACCATTTTGGGTCTTTTGAGCTTCATAGACCAAAAGACACATCAAATACCACCTTATAAGGCAATTGTCTATTCCTCACTGGGGATGTAAGGAAGAGAAATGATTTTGAGAAGTTGAGATTAGAGATAATATGTAGCATAACAAAATACAGGAGAATAGCAGAATAATAGATAGAGAAAGAGAAAGGATGAAAGAAGAGATCATGATTTCAAAAGTTGCAATAGAGTTGTGTTAATGCATTGGCTAATGGGATTTGTCATGCAATGATTAAAATCAATTATTTTAGACAATGCAGTCTTCGCCATAGCTAGGATTGGTGTTTTCCAACTTTTAAACAAGTATCTAAATATATATATATATATATATATATATATATATATATATATATATATATATATATATTAAAATAAAGCGGTCAAGAAATTTTCTCATTTTTTGAATTATTTATTTATTTTTATTCCATGTCATTTTTGAAACAACTAATGAGATGCACTTTCCAAGAACCTAAATAATCTCTTCTCCTAAACTACTTTCCCCACTTTCTCCAAAATTATCTCTAATTCTTATTTATCTTCTACATTATCTCTAATTCCTATTTATCTCCAAAATTATCTCTAATTTAATAGAGAATTTCTCTTCTAAATTATCTCCCTCTCCCCTACTTTTTATCTATATCTATCTAAAGAAAGTTTGGATTAAAAAAGTTAAGAATTATTTAAATATTCTAACAAAATTATATAATAACTATAAAATATTTATTAAAAACACAAAAAATAATTTTATACTTTTACAAAATATATCACGAAATTATGTATTAACAATTTAAATTATGTTTTTCTAGATCAATTTAAATGTTTTTCAAATATTTAATAATATGTAATATCTTTAAATAAATAAAATTTAAATAACCATTAGTGTATTTTTATTTCTATTTTCTTTTGATTAAATTTATTTAAATGAACATTAGTGTCAACACTATCATTTTCCACTATCATCTAATGGAAGATTAATTAAATCCGTTGTAAATTATAAGTGGTGTTTTAGTAAAATGCCAAATATATAGTAGATTTTAGTAAATCCATGAAACTATATGGGTATTTTAGTAAATGACCATTTCTATTATTTATCTTTCGTTTAATAAATCTCGTGCATCGCATGGGTCCCCGCTAGTATAAATATATTAAGCTAAATCGTGTAGTAAGAATGCCTAGGATGAGGGAAATGGAATCTAACATTATTTTTTACATTTTTTTCATAAAAATTACAAAAATGCCACTCTCTCCTACCAACTCTCTCTCTCTCTCTCTCTCTCTCTCTCTCTCTCTCTCTCTCTTGCTTTCTTTTCTTTCAATTTACAAGAATGGCACTCTCTCTCTTACCAATTCTCTATTTTTCTTACAAATTGCAAGAATACCATCTCTCTCTCCTTATAAATTACAAGAATGCCACTCTCTCTCCAATTAAGGGTAGGGGTGAGCAAAAAAACCGAAAAACCAAAAAATCGATTGTTTCGATTTTGGTTCGATATTCTTAAGAAATTGATAGTTTTGGTTAACCATTTAAAAAAATCGGCAGTTAATCGAACTGACTGATATAATATAATATAATATTATATTATATTTTTTATTTTTTTGAAATTCGATTAAAGGAGTTCGATAGTTTGAGAGACTGTTGGCATTGCCAGTCTGACAGTGCCAGACTACCGGTCTTGAGTGTCACAGTTCGCTGGTTTGAAACTTTCAATTGTTTTTTTTATTGAAAAAGTAAACTTTCAATTGAAAGTTGGGCAGCGTGACAATCTCCATTAATTGCCCATCAATTTACTAACTTTACTTAACTTTTCGTATCACCCAATGAAACAATACAAAGACTCACAGAAAAGCCACCCCTACCTCTTCTTTTTCTTCTAGTTTTCTCTTTGACTTCCTTATCTTCTTTCTCCCTAGTATTGCCTCCATGGTTCAACGCTCCAATCTTTGGGTATTTCTGACTTTCCGTGTATTCATGGCCAATTACAGATCTAGGTCGTACGGGGATGGGAGGATGTAGATGTACAGCTTCTATTCTTTTCCCCAATCCCCACTCCGGATGGTGTGCCAACCACTAGCACGGTAGCGGCAACACCGATCGCCGCCTCGCTGGCAAGCAAGCACCAAGCCTGTCAAACAGACTTCTGTCTCTCTTCTCTCTTTCTCACCTCTCCTCTCGTCGTCTCTGCCATACTTTTGATAGCAACCACCAGCTTCATGAAAAATCTACCATCTTTGAAAAATCTGACACCGACAGCAACCACCAAGTCACCAACAACTTTAGTTCTTTTTATTTTAAGTGAATAAAAAAACTGAAAAACCGAATCACAGTTAACTAGTGGACCGTTTAACTGGTGAACCAATTGCATCGGTAACCGAACCGTGAACACCCCTAACTAAGGGAGACCTCAACTCGACATCTTAGCCTCTAGGGGACCTATAATCAAAGGTCGTCAAATTCGAACCAAGCCAAGCTCAAACTTCTGAGCTGAAGCTCAAGTCTCTAATTCAAATAGAGCTTGAGCTAGATGACACCTCGACCACTAAGAGAGATCTCGGCTCGGCACCTTGGTCACTGAGGGAGATCTCAACTCAGTACCTCGACAATTGAGGGAGACCTTAGCTCGGCACCTTGTCAACAAAGGGAGACCTTAGCTCGACACCTTGCCTTCTAGGGAAACCTCAGCTCGACACTTCAGTAATTGAGGGACACCTCGGCAATTGAGGGAGACCTCAGCTCAGAACCTCGGCTACTTGAGAAACCTGCAATCAAAGATAGCCGAGCTCGAACTGTCGAACTTTTGACTCGAGCTCAAGTCTCTAATTCGAATTGAGCTCGAGCCTGATAATTTATGAGCGCCCCTACAACGTAGGGCCCCCTCTGCTAGTATTTATTAAAGTGCAATCTAGGTGGGCTTAGGTTGAACATTCTTTAAGTTTTGAAAGGGCCTAGCCTGATGGTTTAGGCTCAATGTAGTGGAAAATCTTCAATTATCGTACCTTAATTGCACTCTCAATATCCATGTTTCATGTTTTTCTAGCTTCATGGGACTACACAACAGGGTCGCTCATCCCCAAACCCACATTCCCTCAACTTGGGTGTAGGCATGCAAATCCGATCTGATTTGAGATCCAATTCTATTTGGTCGAATTCGGATCATTCTTGGTTGGATCTTTGAATTAGATCGAATCATAATCAGAAACCTAATCGGATTTGGGTTCCCCCCCTCCGATCTGAGAAGATTTGGTTCGATGTGTTATACATTTATAAATATAAATATATGTAATACATATATATATGTCATTTCTTTATTTATAAATATATTATTTATATTATATTTTTATAAATTTGTTTTATTATCTATTTTTTATAAAAAAACATGTATATATATATATATGATGAAAATAATTAAAAAATACTTGTATTTTTTTGTTTTTTTCTTTATTTAAATTGGTATATTTTATTTTTTCTTTTAATAATTTATTAATTTTTAAAGAAAACAAAGTGGATCAAATCATATCCAAAGATTTGATAGGATTCGAATTCAGATCGAGTCCTATTAGATCCTATCAGATCTTCGGATCAGATTGGATCCGACATGAATAGTGTCATATCAGATTTGAATATACCCTAATTCAAATTCGATTTGATCCATTTGCATCCCTACTTGGGTGAAGGTGGGAATTGATCGCAAGTCTAGGGTTACAATTGGTTAGGGTTGGAAAAGTATGAGTCCAACTTAACTTCAACTTGGGTTAGGGTTAGAAATGTATGTATGTATGTGGCAATGTATTTATCTTCAAATCCATTTTTTTCAAGGTACTTAATATCAAACTGCCCTCTAGGATACAACCCTTAACTAGGGGTGAACATTCGTTTATTCTATTAAAAATCAAACTAAATAAATCAAAATTTTAAAAATTGAATTAGAAAAATAAAAACCAAACTGAAACTGAATTAGAGGAAAACCGATATAACTAAAACTAAAATTTCAGTTTGGTTTTCAGTTATTTCGGTTAAAACCAAATTTCAAAAATATATACTATATTATATATTATATATATCATAACATATGATATATAAATATATATTATGAAATCAAATTTTATTATATTATATATTAATATATATCATATATTAAATATAATATGTTATATATTATATATATTATATATTATATATTACATACTATATAGCAAAGTTTGGTTAATTCAGTTTTTTTTGGTTAACTGAATTTCTAATTCTAAAAACTGAAACCAAAACCAAAAAAACTGAACCAAATTAACCAAAAACCAAAATAACTGAACCGAAAAAATCGAAGCCAAAAATTTAGATTTGTTTTTTTGGTTTTAACCAAATAATGCTCACCCTACCCTTAATTACTTGGAATCATAGTGGACTTACTGCTAAGACCCATTAGCCCATCCGACCCTAAGAAATCCGTTGAAAATTATCCATTAGATTAACTCTCTTTAAGAAAAAATCCATTTTATCAAATTCTTCTATTTGAAAAGGTTTTTACTAAATCTCTATATTTAGTGTTTAACTAGGAACGGTTCTTGACCCTGAAAAACATAGAAGTAGCAAAAATTTCAGGAAAGTAAAACTTCAGACCTTTTGAATACATCCACTACTTTTATGAGTGTGATGATAATTTGGATAAAAGACAAGGAGGTTGAATATTCTATGTTAAACCTGGACGAAAAGGAGGGACATCTATAAATTTAATTGAGTCAACTAGGTTCGACATATATAACTATAGATTGAATCGAGTCAATAGGTGCCCCTTCTATTGGTTCCAGGTTTAGCATAGAATCTTCAACTTTCTTGTCTTTGTATCCAAATTATCACACTCATTAATAGATGTCCTTAAGGCTGCATTTGGAAAAGATGCAAATATGTGTGAATGTAAATATGTAGAGTGTAAAATAGTTCATATAAATTGCAAAGTTGGGTTAGTTTTGTACTGATAAATTTTCCTTATTACCAAACAAACTTTTAATTGTAAAGGATGCAAATATGAATTTCAATAAAGTATATGCTTTTTTTTATCAAAAGCCCACCTGAATGCAAATTTACTTATTTTTTATTGATGTACTTTTACATCTTATTGTCAATGTAAATTTGTATTTATTAATAGTTTAAATAATTATTAAAATTTTAAGAAATATTTATTTCAAAAAAATAGTTTTTCAATAATTATTAGAATATGGATAGTTTTCTTTTGTTATGATATGTAGAGGGTTAATAATTAACTGAGATTAATAGAATGTAGGCAGAAGTGGTTGTGGATAACCACTTTTGCATTTTCTGCATTTTTTTGGAATGTATTGAAAATGGTGGTAGTGGGTTGTGGGCTTTAGTAGCAACTTCTCAGAAAACGCCACGTGTCTAACTTTCCAAAATAATGAGGTCATGTGTCTGAATGGTGGGGGGCTATAACCTAGTACTGGTAGTGGGTTGTGGGCTTTAACAGGAATTTCTTAGAAATTGCCATGTGTTTAGCTTTCTAGAAAATGAAAATGTCACTTCTCTGAATGGTGGTAGTGGGTTGTGGACTTTAACAACAACTTCTCAAAAAATTCCATGTGTTTAAATTTGAAAAAACCACATGTTTGAATGGTGGGGGTTGTTAACTGAAAACATTCCTTTAATATATATATGCATTGGTCTATCATTTATCAATGCATAAATGTAATATTGTCAAATACATGCAAAAGTGAAACAAAGTGCAAATTTACCATGAACCAGAATTTACACTCCATTTGCATCATTCCCAAATGCAACCTAAAAGATCTCTCAAGAATCTTAGATATGTAAGGAAGTCCAATGGTGTTATAAGAGTTTAAGTAATCAAAACATAACAAGAAAGGATAAAGTTCAGCAATATATTAAAAGTAGCTAAATTAAAGTTAAGCTATGTAATTGTGATTTTATTCCTAATGTAAGGGTGAAGGTGAGAACCTTCCAAATTTGATTAGGGGAGATCTATATGAATGAAAGAGAGAAGTATGGATGAAGAAATTATCAAAAAAGTCTTAGGATTATCTTTTTAGCCGGCTTTCCTAGATTCATACATATCTTTTTAGCAGGTTTTCCTCATATATAATTAATTGTATAAATTATATATGAGGAAGATGGATTTTTTATTTCTTTTTTTAACAAATACTTAGGAGTTAGGACTTGTTTCATTGAGGTGGATTTTCAACAATTCTCTCATGAGAAACTGCTCTCATTCTTTAAGAGTGGGGAGTATCAACCCAAAATCTTTATAGTTACAAAAAGATTTGAACAAAATCTTATATATATATATATATATCTTGGATGGCTTTATATATATATCATTCTTATAACTATAAAGAAATCTCATTCTTATATATCATTGTTTAAATTTAAACAAAATCTTTATATAAAGCCATCCAAGATATTTCATTATCATACTATTACAATTTACAATTATTATCTTCCACACTTGTTCTTATAGAAATTCTACTTATATCAGGCAACCATAGATAGGCTATTTCTTCCAAAAAGGAGAAAAGGAGGAATTGGAAAGGTTTTGCCTCGAGCATGTATAAGTGTACTCTTTGTTCACGGGAAAGGGTCTTTTAGCCCAAAAGCCCTTGCCATGTATTCAACCTAAGCCTTCTCTTACAGGTAAACTTTATTTTATAAATTTAACATATTGAGTGGATAAGATCCTGCCGTGTAGCAGAAATATAATAGATTGGTCATATAGAAACTTGATTCCAATTAGAAAGCCTTTTTTCATGTATGTATGTATACATGTATGTAATGTATGTGTATATATTACTTACTCATGGGCCAAATTCAGACTTGGTTTTTGCCAAAATTTGAATGGGATCAATTCGAAGCCCAAACCTAAAACAATGTAAATTTGAGCCCAAAACTTGGCCCATAAACAAGTCTAAGACTATCTTTTAGTTTTATAGAAAATAAAAAAAAAAACAGAAAGTTGAGGGAAAGTTCTTCACAACCAAACATAACCTTAAGAGGCCCTACCCGATGGCTTCCCGATGGCTTCTTACTTCTTAGTGTTGTTGCTTGCAAGAACAGAAGAATCACAACTTCCAATCTTGTCTGGGATTCCCATTGATGTCCATGATAGTGATAGGACATTAACAACCCACCAACATCTATTAGTTATGAACCATGTAGGCCATATAGTATTAGACATTCATCTGGTCAAAATCATCCATACCATCTAATTAGTTAATTAATATTATTAGTTATTATTGTGAAACTTGTGGGCCACTTGACCTTAACCATGTAACTAGTTGTTTTGGAACATTTAGAAATTCAAGCAAAAGAATTTGGATTGATGACTAAGGCCCTCTTCTTGTGAGGCTGACTAAATTATTTTTTCCAAGCTACTTTTATCTAAGAAGCCCAAAAAAATACAAGAAATCTTGTCCATTGTTTGAAAAAAAAAATTAGCTCAAGGGACTGGTGAAGCCATGCTCAGAGTGTGGGTCCTATCATGCAAAATATGTGTGTATCTAAAACTGCAACAATTTTCTTCATTCTCATTCTTTAAATTACTCCTAATGAATCCTCCCATCAGAAGCTGCAGAACTTGTCTTTGAGGGGTAAATTGCTCTCTCTTCTCTATTTTCACAAGGTATGAAGAGACCTTTCCTCTCTTGTGGTTAAATACTTTACTAGATATATTCTGTAAACCCTTTGCTCAAATTTGTCTCAAGAATTTTGTACTTAAAAAATCCGTATCTATGAGTTAGTTCTCTAATATCTCTGTTTTATTTTTATTTTTTGGCTAGAGGTTGGTTGGATTATGAAGCCAAAAATGTTTATCAGCCATGTACATCCCACATTCCCCTTGAGGCCGTGTGCCGTAAACTGAGTAAGATATACGTGTTCACATCTCCACCCCACAATGCCCCCACAGTACATTCCAGCTATGTATTGGAAACATCTTCTGATGATATGTCAGAAATGATGATATCATCTTCGGGAGATGTTCCCAATACACGGAGGGGATGTGCTGTGGGACGTGGTGGGGCATAAATCTGAACTCAAGATATACCACCAATTCTGTGAGAGAAAATTTTCTGTGGGTACCTACTATTTGCTGGCCTTTAGACTGTGTTTGGTTGGACTGAAAATAATAGAAAAACAAAGAGTTGAGGGGGAGGTTCTTAATAAATTTCACATTTTTTGTTAAGAATTCTTTCTCTATTTTCTATTTGGTTGTTATTTTCTATCGAACCAAACATAGCCTTAAGTTTATTATGATGCCCAAAAGAAATAAAAATCAGATTGATGTTAACTTGCCCTAACAATAACAGTCTTGATTAAGACTCTCCATACCCTAAATAAAAAAAAGGTTCCTAAATTTGGATGAACAACTCTTCCTAGAAATCAGATGATTAAATTAGGGTTTTTTTATGGATAGATGACTAAATTAGGTTAAGTGGTTCTATGCAGGTTATCTATAAGTGGGGCAACTGGATTAGTTAAACCATGGAATTTTTTGCTTCTTTTATCCAATGAGCTACCTGGTTCCAAACACACTCCATGAATATGCACTTTATTTATAATATTCTAGTGTTGTTAGGGTCATGTTGTTACTTGGTATTGTTTATATAATAGTACAACATCAGTAGGTGAGATGGTTATGATAAAGGAGTGCAAAAAGCTTTCCTTAAAGAATCAACTACCCAACAAGAGAGAGAGAGATATCAAGTACCCACATATTTATTACCGGTTCAATCACATGGACCCGGTTCAAGTCTGACAGCAATGGGAGAGAAATGATTTGGTAATTATATTTAATAAAAAATAACATAATAAATATATTGATTAGGTGTCAGTAGATGTTGGGATGGGACATAATTAGATGTCCTTTGGTTGTCTTCAAATGTTGGCTCGTGTCCTTTGGGCTTTAGGGCATACAGCCAATGTTCCTTTTTGGAAGAGGTGTCCGTCTGGGGCACACGAGTAGCAGTGGGAGGGTCACGGGCTAGACTTTTAGGTCACTTTTGTCAACGCCTTGGATTGTTCTGGCCTCTGGGCCCTTCTACTTGGACCTCTGCTTAGAAGCATACCTCCATCTCAGCCCCATCAAGTACGCCAAATGACCGTTACCGTTATGACGACGGTTACAAACAGCCATTATCATGGCTTCCCGAAGAGAGAGAGAGAGATAAGAGAGATGAGAGCCAAATCTTGTGGAGACGGCAAGCTAATAGTACCAAGAGACCATAGGACACATTATGATTGTTGGTTGGCTTT